>NW_028136553.1:2576000-3220000 GCF_964662115.1 Mustela nivalis | reverse complement strand
TGACCCTCAGCCTGAGCCCATTCCTCAAGTAAGGCCGCTCAGTGGCTGGATGAAGAGTCAGCTTATTTGGCCTGCCATGCCCCTAGGCCCCAATTTTTAACCATAGTTTGGGTTGTCCCTTCACTCTTCCCCAGGGCTCTGCTTTGGAATTCTTCTATTGTTCGGACACCTGAGGTAATAAACCTGAAAAGAGACCTCCCATCCCACAGATTGACGAAAAATAATTGGGACCGAGACAAATCCACAGAGAGGAAGATTCGTCCATGGCCCATGATGCCTCCCCACATTCCACGGCCATCATTGATATAAAACCCAGAGACAAAAGCCTGAGCAAGTGCCTCAGACTCGCTCTTTCTTCATATCCTGAAGAGTTCTTTTCATGATTTGTAGATTGGGCCTGCCATACCTACGTCCCCAAACATAAGGTGAGTTTGTGTTTTCAGACTTCTGTCCTCAAAGTCCTGGGCCACACAGCCTCCAGGCTGGGGCCCCTGGAGCCACACATTCGGACTGTGCCTACCCAATCCATGGGAATTCTGCCCATTCCATTGTCCAAAATCTTACAAATTGGGAGAACTCTCCAAGGTCCCTGAGGCCATCCCAATAGTGTACGTCTCCAGGGACAAACAAGGGTGGTCTGACACCAGGTGAGCATCTATCTCCACTCATTCCATAGACGGATATCCCCAGAGAAGAAGATTGAACCAGACAGGATCCTAGGTAATAATCGGATCCATTGCTTTGGTTTACAGGCATGTCTCCTCAAGAGCCTGGATTCCAAGACCAGCATAAGGGTTTTCCTGAGGCACCCATCAGAACAAATCTCCTCTCCACAAGGAATCTTGTGCATGGGAGCTATGTCAAAGCGTAGGAGTATACTTCAGGGTTACGGTGCCACCGCCCCATTCCAAGGCCCTCATGGACAAAACACACTTTAGGCCCCATCCTCAGGAATGTCCATTTCAACTCAGCCACCCCGGTTGCTTCCGCAGAGCCATCCGATCACAACTGTATTGTAGCTAGGAGACAATTGGAATGAGAGGCGGGCTTCCCTGGCATCCATCCTCGAACGGTGCTCTGGACTCATTTCATATGGGTTGTCCTGGAGCTGCCCAACAGGGCTCAATTGTCCCGCAGAAGGAATCCTTGAAGGGGCATCACACAACTCCCAACGTGGGTAAATCTCCATGGCCTTGAGATTCCGCTCCTTTCTTGAAGGGGCAGTCATGCACAGAAACTACAACCTGAGCCAACGTCTGATCCTCGCCGTGACTTCAGATGCTTAGATATTGTTTCCGATCTGCAGGGGGTAACTACCGTGCCCTCGGCCTGAAGCCCAAGTCTATCTTGTGTTCTCAGACTTCTGTCCTCAAACTCCTGGCCCAGAAATCCTCCATTTTGGCAATTCCGGACCCACAATGCAGCACTCTGCCGCCATCTAGAAAAAATATCTTGCCTAATGAGGTGCCCAGGCACCTCAAATGAGGATAAACCTACAAGGCACTCGACTCTACCCAAATTATATAGTCTAACTTGGGCACTAGTGCACTGTCTGACACAACCTGAGCCAGAACCTCCTGACCAACACCCAGGCAGTTGACCGCACATTGAGCATATCAGACGCGCCATCGCCTTAGATCGTCATCTATTCCCAACTGCGATTTTTCAAGCTTCGGAACCTAGACCTTATCTCCAAACACTGCCCAGGGTTGAAAATGATGCAGAAATCAGAAGACCTTCCCCATGGCAAGAGACCTTGTGTTTGGCATGTTGTCCAAGGTCCAGTTTAGTTGAAACCAGTGTGGCCCATGAGGCCCCGCCCATGCTCGCGTGTCACGTTGGTCACAAACACACACTGTGACCCTCAGCCTGAGCCCAGCACTCAAGTAAAGCCTCTCAGTGGCTGGATGAAGAGACAGCTTATAGTGCCTGCCATACCCCTAGGCCCCAATTTTTAACCATAGTTTGGGTTTTCCCTTGACTCTTCCCCAAGACTCTGCTTTGGAATTCCTCTTTTGTTCAGACACCTGAGATAATAATCCTGAAAGGAGACCTCCCATCCCACAGATTGAGGAATAACAATTGGGATCGGGCCAAATCAACAGAGAGGAAGATTCGTCCATGGCCCATGAGTCCTCCCCACATTCCACGGCCATCGTTGATATAAAATCCAAATGCAAAAGCCTGAGCAAGTGCCTCAGAATCGCTCTTTCTTCATATCCTGAAGATTTCTTCTCTTGATTTGTAGATTGGGCCTGCCATACCTACATACCCAAACCTAAGCTGAGTTTGTGTTTTCAGACTTCTGTCCTCAAAGTCCTGGGCAACACACCCTCAGGCTGGGGCCCCTGAAGCCACACATTAGAACTGTGCCTACCCAATCCATGGGAATTCTGCCCATTCCATTGTCCAAAATCGTACAAATTATGAGAACTCTCCAAAGTCCCTGAGGCCAAACCAATAGTGTAGGTCTCCGGGGACAAACAAGGGCGGTAAGACACCAGATGAGCATCTACCTCCACTCATTCCATAGATGAATATCCCCAGAGAAGAAGAATGAACAAGACAGGACCCTAGGCCATAATCGAATATATTGCATTGGTTTACAGGCATGTCTCTTCAAAAGTCTGGATTCCTATACCAGCATAATGGGTTTCCTGAGGCACCCATCAGAACAAATCTCCTCTCCACATGGAAACTTGTGCATGGGAGCTATGTCAAAAGCTTAGGAGAATACTTCAGGGTCCCAGTGCCACCGCCCCATTTCAAGTCCCTCATGGACAGAAACACACATTAGGGCTCATCCTCAGGAAAGTCCATTTCAACTCAGCCACCCCGGTTGCTCCCGCAGAGGATCCGATCTCAACTGTATTGTGGCTAGTAGACAATTGGATTGCGAGGCGGGCTTCCCTGGCATCCATTCTCCAAGGTTGCTCTGGTCATTCCATATGGGATGTTCTGGGCTGCCCAACAGGTCTCAATTGTCACACAGAAGGAATCATTGAAGGGGGCATCCCACCACTCCCACGTCGGAAAACCTCCATGGCCTTGAGATTCCGCTCCGTTCATGAAGGGGCGGTCATGCACAGAAACTCCAACCTGAGCCAACGACTCATCCTCACCGTGACTTCAGATGCTTGAGATTATGGTTGCGACTGCATGGGGTACCAGCCGTGCCCTCGGCCTGAAACTCAAGTCTAGCTTGTGTTCTCAGACTTCTGTCCTCACACTCCTGGCCCAGAAGCCCAAAAGTTTAGCAATTCCGGACCCACAATGCAGCACTCTGCCTGCCCTCTAGAAAAAAACATCTTGCCTAATGAGGTGCCCAGGCACCTCAAATGAGGATAAACCTACACGGCACTCGACTGTACCCAAATTATATAGTCTAACCGGGCACTAGTGCACTGTCTGAAACAACCTGAGCCAGAACCTCCTGACCAACACCCAGGTAGCTGACCGCACACTGAGCATATCACACGCGCCATCGCCTTAGGTCGTCATCTCTTCCCAACAGCGATGTTTCAGGCTTCAGAACATATACCTTATGTCCAATCACTGCTCACGATTGAAAATGATGCAGAAATCAGAACACCTTCCCCATGGCAAGAGACCTTTTGATTGGCATGTTGTCCAAGTTCCAGTGTAGTTGAAACCAGTTTGGACCATGAGGCCCCGCCCATGCTCGCGGGCCACATTTGTCACAAACACATATTTGACCCTCAGCCTGAGCCCATTCCTCAAGTAAGGCCGCTCAGTGGCTGGATGAAGAGTCAGCTTATTTGGCCTGCCATGCCCCTAGGCCCCAATTTTTAACCATAGTTTGGGTTGTCCCTTCACTCTTCCCCAGGGCTCTGCTTTGGAATTCTTCTATTGTTCGGACACCTGAGGTAATAAACCTGAAAAGAGACCTCCCATCCCACAGATTGACGAAAAATAATTGGGACCGAGACAAATCCACAGAGAGGAAGATTCGTCCATGGCCCATGATGCCTCCCCACATTCCACGGCCATCATTGATATAAAACCCAGAGACAAAAGCCTGAGCAAGTGCCTCAGACTCGCTCTTTCTTCATATCCTGAAGAGTTCTTTTCATGATTTGTAGATTGGGCCTGCCATACCTACGTCCCCAAACATAAGGTGAGTTTGTGTTTTCAGACTTCTGTCCTCAAAGTCCTGGGCCACACAGCCTCCAGGCTGGGGCCCCTGGAGCCACACATTCGGACTGTGCCTACCCAATCCATGGGAATTCTGCCCATTCCATTGTCCAAAATCTTACAAATTGGGAGAACTCTCCAAGGTCCCCGAGGCCATCCCAATAGTGTACGTCTCCAGGGACAAACAAGGGTGGTCTGACACCAGGTGAGCATCTATCTCCACTCATTCCATAGACGGATATCCCCAGAGAAGAAGATTGAACCAGACAGGATCCTAGGTAATAATCGGATCCAATGCTTTGGTTTACAGGCATGTCTCCTCAAGAGCCTGGATTCCAAGACCAGCATAAGGGTTTTCCTGAGGCACCCATCAGAACAAATCTCCTCTCCACAAGGAAACTTGTGCATGGGAGCTATGTCAAAGCGTAGGAGTATACTTCAGGGTTACGGTGCCACCGCCCCATTCCAAGGCCCTCATGGACAAAACACACTTTAGGCCCCATCCTCAGGAATGTCCATTTCAACTCAGCCACCCCGGTTGCTTCCGCAGAGCCATCCGATCACAACTGTATTGTAGCTAGGAGACAATTGGAATGAGAGGCGGGCTTCCCTGGCATCCATCCTCGAACGGTGCTCTGGACTCATTTCATATGGGTTGTCCTGGAGCTGCCCAACAGGGCTCAATTGTCCCGCAGAAGGAATCCTTGAAGGGGCATCACACAACTCCCAACGTGGGTAAATCTCCATGGCCTTGAGATTCCGCTCCTTTCTTGAAGGGGCAGTCATGCACAGAAACTACAACCTGAGCCAACGTCTGATCCTCGCCGTGACTTCAGATGCTTAGATATTGTTTCCGATCTGCAGGGGGTAACTACCGTGCCCTCGGCCTGAAGCCCAAGTCTATCTTGTGTTCTCAGACTTCTGTCCTCAAACTCCTGGCCCAGAAATCCTCCATTTTGGCAATTCCGGACCCACAATGCAGCACTCTGCCGCCATCTAGAAAAAATATCTTGCCTAATGAGGTGCCCAGGCACCTCAAATGAGGATAAACCTACAAGGCACTCGACTCTACCCAAATTATATAGTCTAACTTGGGCACTAGTGCACTGTCTGACACAACCTGAGCCAGAACCTCCTGACCAACACCCAGGCAGTTGACCGCACATTGAGCATATCAGACGCGCCATCGCCTTAGATCGTCATCTATTCCCAACTGCGATTTTTCAAGCTTCGGAACCTAGACCTTATCTCCAAACACTGCCCAGGGTTGAAAATGATGCAGAAATCAGAAGACCTTCCCCATGGCAAGAGACCTTGTGTTTGGCATGTTGTCCAAGGTCCAGTTTAGTTGAAACCAGTGTGGCCCATGAGGCCCCGCCCATGCTCGCGTGTCACGTTGGTCACAAACACACACTGTGACCCTCAGCCTGAGCCCAGCACTCAAGTAAAGCCTCTCAGTGGCTGGATGAAGAGACAGCTTATAGTGCCTGCCATACCCCTAGGCCCCAATTTTTAACCATAGTTTGGGTTTTCCCTTGACTCTTCCCCAAGACTCTGCTTTGGAATCCCTCTTTTGTTCAGACACCTGAGATAATAATCCTGAAAGGAGACCTCCCATCCCACAGATTGAGGAATAACAATTGGAATCGGGCCAAATCAACACAGAGGAAGATTCGTCCATGGCCCATGAGTCCTCCCCACATTCCACGGCCATCGTTGATATAAAATCCAAATGCAAAAGCCTGAGCAAGTGCCTCAGAATCGCTCTTTCTTCATATCCTGAAGATTTCTTCTCTTGATTTGTAGATTGGGCCTGCCATACCTACATACCCAAACCTAAGCTGAGTTTGTGTTTTCAGACTTCTGTCCTCAAAGTCCTGGGCAACACACCCTCAGGCTGGGGCCCCTGAAGCCACACATTAGAACTGTGCCTACCCAATCCATGGGAATTCTGCCCATTCCATTGTCCAAAATCGTACAAATTATGAGAACTCTCCAAAGTCCCTGAGGCCAAACCAATAGTGTAGGTCTCCGGGGACAAACAAGGGCGGTAAGACAGCAGGTGAGCATCGAACTCCACTCATTCCATAGATGAATATCCCCAGACAAGAAGAATGAACAAGACAGGACCCTAGGCCATAATCGAATACATTGCATTGGTTTACAGGCATGTCTCTTCAAAAGTCTGGATTCCAATACCAGCATAATGGGTTTTTTGAGGCACCCATCAGAACAAATCTCCTCTCCACAAGGAAACTTGTGCATGGGAACTATGTCAAAAGCTTAGGAGAATACTTCAGGGTCCCAGTGCCACCGCCCCATTCCAAGGCCCTCATGGACAGAAACACACATTAGGGCCCATCCTCAGGAAAGTCCATTTCAACTCATCCACCCCGGTTGCTCCCGCAGAGGGATCCGATCTCAACTGTATTGTGGCTAGTAGACAATTGGATTGTGAGGCGGGCTTCCCTGGCATCCATTCTCCAAGGGTGCTCTGGTCATTCCATATGGGATGTCCTGGGCTGCCCAACAGGTCTCAATTGTCACACAGAAGGAACCATTGAAGGGGGCATCCCACAACTCCCACGTCGGAAAAACTCCATGGCCTTGAGATTCCGCTCCGTTCATGAAGGGGCGGTCATGCACAGAAACTGCAACCTTAGCCAACGTCTGATCCTCGCCGTGACTTCAGATGCTTGAGATATTGTTTCCGATTTGCAGGGGGTACCTACCGTGCCCTCGGCCTGAAGCCCAAGTCTACCTTGTGTTCTCAGACTTCTGTCCTCACACTCCTGGCCCAGAAGCCAAAAAGTTTAGCAATTCCGGACCCACAATGCAGCACTCTGCCTGCCCTCTAGAAAAAATATCTTGCCTAATGAAGTGCCCAGGCAACTCAAATGAGGATAAACCTACAGGGCACTCGACTGTACCCAAATTATATAGTCTAACTTGGGCACTAGTGCACTGTCTGACACAACCTCAGCCAGAACCCCCTGACCAACACCCAGGCAGCTGACCGCACACTGAGCATATCAGACGCGCCATCGCTTTAGGTCGTCATCTCTTCCCAACTGCGATTTTTCAGGCTTCAGAACTTATACCTTATGTCCAATCACTGCTCACGATTGAAAATGGTGCAGAAATCAAAACACCTTCCCCATGGCAAGAGACCTTGTGATTGGCATGTTGTCCAAGGTCCAGTGTAGTTGAAACCAGTTTGGCCCATGAGGTCCACCCATGCTCGCGGGCCACTATTGTCACAAACACACATTTGACCCTCAGCCTGAGCCCAGTCTCAAGTAAGGCCGCTCAGTGACTGGATGAAGAGACAGCTTATTGGGCCTGCCAAGCTCCTAGGTCCCAATTTTTAACAATAGTTTGGGTTGTCCCTTCACTCTTCCCCAGGGCTCTGCTTTGGAATTCCTCTTTTGTCGGACACCTGAGGTAATAAACCTGAAAGGAGACCTCCCATCCCACAGATTGACGAAAAAAATTGGGACCGCCCAAATCCACAGAAAGGAAGATTCGTCCATGGCCCATGATGCCTCCCCACATTCCACGGCCATCGTTGATATAAAATCCAGAGACAAAAGCCTGAGCAAGTGCCTCAGACTCGCTCTTTCTTCATATCCTGAAGAGTTCTGCTCATGGTGTGTAGATTGTGCCTGCCATACCTATGTCCCCAAACATAAGGTGAGTTTGTGTTTTCAGACTTCTGTCCTCAAAGTCCTGGGCCACACAGCCTCCAGGCTGGGGCCCCTGGAGCCACACATTCGGACTGTGCCTACCCAATCCATGGGAATTCTGCCCATTCCATTGTCCAAAATCTTACAAATTGGGAGAACTCTCCAAAGTCCCCGAGGGAATCCCAATAGTGTAGGTCTCCAGGGACAAACAAGGGTGGTCTGACACCAGGTGAGCATCTACCTCCACTTATTCCATAGATGAATATCCCCAGAGAAGAAGAATGAACAAGACAGGACCCTAGGCCATAATCGAATACATTGCTTTGTTTTACAGGCATGTCTCTTCAAAAGTCTGGATTCCAATTCCACCATAATGGGTTTCCTGAGGCACCCATCAGAACAAATATCCTCTCCACAAGGACTTGTGCATGGGAACTATCTCAAAAGCTTAGGAGAATACTTCAGGGTCCCGGGGTCACCGCCCCATTCCAAGTCCCTCATGGACAGAAACACACATTAGGGCCCATCCTCAGGAAAGTCCATTTCAACTCATCCACCCCGGTTGCTCCCGCAGAGGGATCCGATCTCAACTGTATTGTGGCTAGTAGACAATTGGATTGCGAGGCGGGCTTGCCTGGCATCCATCCTCCAACGGTGCTCTGGAGTCATTCCATATGGGATGTCCTGGAGCTGCCCAACAGGTCTTAATTGTCACACAGAAGGTATCATTGAAGGGGGCATTCCACCACTCCCAACGTCGGAAACCTCCATGGCCTTGAGATTCCGCTCCTTTCATGAAGGGTCAGTCATGCACAGAAACTGCAACCTTAGCCAACGTCTGATCCTCGCCGTGACTTCAGATGCTTGAGATTTTGGTTGCGACTGCAGGGGGTACCAGCCGTGCCCTCGGCCTGAAACTCAAATCTAGCTCGTGTTCTCAGACTTCTGTCCTCACACTCCTGTCCCAGAAGCCCTCAAGTTTGGCAATTCCGGACCCACAATGCAGGACTCTCCCTGCCCTCCAGAAAAAATATCTTGCCTAAAGAGGTGCTCAGGCACCTCAAATGAAAATAAACCTACAGGGCACTCGACTGTACCCAAATTATATAGTCTAACTTGGGCACTAGTGCACTGTCTGACACAAGCTGAGCCAGAACCTCCTGACCAACACCCAGGTAGTTGACTGTACACTGAGCATATCAGATGCGCCATTACCTTAGATTGTCATCTCTTCCCAACTGCGGTTTTCAGGCTTCTGAACCTAGACCTTACCTCCAACCACTGCCCAGGGTTGAAAATGATGCGGAAATCAAAACACCTTCCGCATGGCAACACCTTGTGATTGGCATGTTGTCCAAGGTCCAGTGTAGTTGAAACCAGTGTGGCCCATGAGGCCCCGCCCATGCTCGCGTGCCACGTTGGTCACAAACACACACTGTGACCCTCAGCCTGAGCCCAGCCCTCAAGTAAGGCCTCTCAGTGGCTGGATGAAGAGACAGCTTATTGTGCCTGCCATGCCCCTAGGCCCCAATTTTTAACCATAGTTTGGGTTTTCCCTTGACTCTTCCCCAGGGCTCTGCTTTGGAATTCCTCTTTTGTTCAGACACCTGAGGTAATAAACCTGAAAGGAGAAATCCCATCCCACAGATTGACGAAAAACAATTGGGATCGGGCCAAATCCACAGAGAGGAAGATTCGTCCATGGCCCATGAGTCCTCCCCCATTCCACGGCCATCGTTGATATAAAATCCAAATGCAAAAGCCTGAGCAAGTGCCTCAGACTCGCTCTTTCTTCATATCCTGAAGATTTCTTCTCATGATTTGTAGATTGGGCCTGCCATACTTACATCCCCAAACCTAAGCTGAGTTTGTGCTTTCAGACTTCTGTCCTCAAAGTCCTGGGCAACACACCCTCAGGCTGGGGCCTCTGAAGCCACACATTAGGACTGTGCCTACCCAATCCATGGGAATTCTGCTCATTCCATTGTCCAAAATCGTACAAATTAGGAGAGCTCTCCAAAGTCCCTGAGGCCAAACCAATAGTGTAGGTCTCCGGGGACAAACAAGGGCGGTAAGACACCAGATGAGCATCTACCTCCACTCATTCCATAGATGAATATCCCCAGAGAAGAAGAATGAACAAGACAGGACCCTAGGCCATAATCGAATATATTGCATTGGTTTACAGGCATGTCTCTTCAAAAGTCTGGATTCCTATACCAGCATAATGGGTTTCCTGAGGCACCCATCAGAACAAATCTCCTCTCCACATGGAAACTTGTGCATGGGAGCTATGTCAAAAGCTTAGGAGAATACTTCAGGGTCCCAGTGCCACCGCCCCATTTCAAGTCCCTCATGGACAGAAACACACATTAGGGCTCATCCTCAGGAAAGTCCATTTCAACTCAGCCACCCCGGTTGCTCCCGCAGAGGATCCGATCTCAACTGTATTGTGGCTAGTAGACAATTGGATTGCGAGGCGGGCTTCCCTGGCATCCATTCTCCAAGGTTGCTCTGGTCATTCCATATGGGATGTTCTGGGCTGCCCAACAGGTCTCAATTGTCACACAGAAGGAATCATTGAAGGGGGCATCCCACCACTCCCACGTCGGAAAACCTCCATGGCCTTGAGATTCCGCTCCGTTCATGAAGGGGCGGTCATGCACAGAAACTCCAACCTGAGCCAACGACTCATCCTCACCGTGACTTCAGATGCTTGAGATTATGGTTGCGACTGCATGGGGTACCAGCCGTGCCCTCGGCCTGAAACTCAAGTCTAGCTTGTGTTCTCAGACTTCTGTCCTCACACTCCTGGCCCAGAAGCCCAAAAGTTTAGCAATTCCGGACCCACAATGCAGCACTCTGCCTGCCCTCTAGAAAAAAACATCTTGCCTAATGAGGTGCCCAGGCACCTCAAATGAGGATAAACCTACACGGCACTCGACTGTACCCAAATTATATAGTCTAACCGGGCACTAGTGCACTGTCTGAAACAACCTGAGCCAGAACCTCCTGACCAACACCCAGGTAGCTGACCGCACACTGAGCATATCACACGCGCCATCGCCTTAGGTCGTCATCTCTTCCCAACAGCGATGTTTCAGGCTTCAGAACATATACCTTATGTCCAATCACTGCTCACGATTGAAAATGATGCAGAAATCAGAACACCTTCCCCATGGCAAGAGACCTTTTGATTGGCATGTTGTCCAAGTTCCAGTGTAGTTGAAACCAGTTTGGACCATGAGGCCCCGCCCATGCTCGCGGGCCACATTTGTCACAAACACATATTTGACCCTCAGCCTGAGCCCATTCCTCAAGTAAGGCCGCTCAGTGGCTGGATGAAGAGTCAGCTTATTTGGCCTGCCATGCCCCTAGGCCCCAATTTTTAACCATAGTTTGGGTTGTCCCTTCACTCTTCCCCAGGGCTCTGCTTTGGAATTCTTCTATTGTTCGGACACCTGAGGTAATAAACCTGAAAAGAGACCTCCCATCCCACAGATTGACGAAAAATAATTGGGACCGAGACAAATCCACAGAGAGGAAGATTCGTCCATGGCCCATGATGCCTCCCCACATTCCACGGCCATCATTGATATAAAACCCAGAGACAAAAGCCTGAGCAAGTGCCTCAGACTCGCTCTTTCTTCATATCCTGAAGAGTTCTTTTCATGATTTGTAGATTGGGCCTGCCATACCTACGTCCCCAAACATAAGGTGAGTTTGTGTTTTCAGACTTCTGTCCTCAAAGTCCTGGGCCACACAGCCTCCAGGCTGGGGCCCCTGGAGCCACACATTCGGACTGTGCCTACCCAATCCATGGGAATTCTGCCCATTCCATTGTCCAAAATCTTACAAATTGGGAGAACTCTCCAAGGTCCCCGAGGCCATCCCAATAGTGTACGTCTCCAGGGACAAACAAGGGTGGTCTGACACCAGGTGAGCATCTATCTCCACTCATTCCATAGACGGATATCCCCAGAGAAGAAGATTGAACCAGACAGGATCCTAGGTAATAATCGGATCCATTGCTTTGGTTTACAGGCATGTCTCCTCAAGAGCCTGGATTCCAAGACCAGCATAAGGGTTTTCCTGAGGCACCCATCAGAACAAATCTCCTCTCCACAAGGAAACTTGTGCATGGGAGCTATGTCAAAGCGTAGGAGTATACTTCAGGGTTACGGTGCCACCGCCCCATTCCAAGGCCCTCATGGACAAAACACACTTTAGGCCCCATCCTCAGGAATGTCCATTTCAACTCAGCCACCCCGGTTGCTTCCGCAGAGCCATCCGATCACAACTGTATTGTAGCTAGGAGACAATTGGAATGAGAGGCGGGCTTCCCTGGCATCCATCCTCGAACGGTGCTCTGGACTCATTTCATATGGGTTGTCCTGGAGCTGCCCAACAGGGCTCAATTGTCCCGCAGAAGGAATCCTTGAAGGGGCATCACACAACTCCCAACGTGGGTAAATCTCCATGGCCTTGAGATTCCGCTCCTTTCTTGAAGGGGCAGTCATGCACAGAAACTACAACCTGAGCCAACGTCTGATCCTCGCCGTGACTTCAGATGCTTAGATATTGTTTCCGATCTGCAGGGGGTAACTACCGTGCCCTCGGCCTGAAGCCCAAGTCTATCTTGTGTTCTCAGACTTCTGTCCTCAAACTCCTGGCCCAGAAATCCTCCATTTTGGCAATTCCGGACCCACAATGCAGCACTCTGCCGCCATCTAGAAAAAATATCTTGCCTAATGAGGTGCCCAGGCACCTCAAATGAGGATAAACCTACAAGGCACTCGACTCTACCCAAATTATATAGTCTAACTTGGGCACTAGTGCACTGTCTGACACAACCTGAGCCAGAACCTCCTGACCAACACCCAGGCAGTTGACCGCACATTGAGCATATCAGACGCGCCATCGCCTTAGATCGTCATCTATTCCCAACTGCGATTTTTCAAGCTTCGGAACCTAGACCTTATCTCCAAACACTGCCCAGGGTTGAAAATGATGCAGAAATCAGAAGACCTTCCCCATGGCAAGAGACCTTGTGTTTGGCATGTTGTCCAAGGTCCAGTTTAGTTGAAACCAGTGTGGCCCATGAGGCCCCGCCCATGCTCGCGTGTCACGTTGGTCACAAACACACACTGTGACCCTCAGCCTGAGCCCAGCACTCAAGTAAAGCCTCTCAGTGGCTGGATGAAGAGACAGCTTATAGTGCCTGCCATACCCCTAGGCCCCAATTTTTAACCATAGTTTGGGTTTTCCCTTGACTCTTCCCCAAGACTCTGCTTTGGAATTCCTCTTTTGTTCAGACACCTGAGATAATAATCCTGAAAGGAGACCTCCCATCCCACAGATTGAGGAATAACAATTGGGATCGGGCCAAATCAACAGAGAGGAAGATTCGTCCATGGCCCATGAGTCCTCCCCACATTCCACGGCCATCGTTGATATAAAATCCAAATGCAAAAGCCTGAGCAAGTGCCTCAGAATCGCTCTTTCTTCATCTCCTGAAGATTTCTTCTCTTGATTTGTAGATTGGGCCTGCCATACCTACATACCCAAACCTAAGCTGAGTTTGTGTTTTCAGACTTCTGTCCTCAAAGTCCTGGGCAACACACCCTCAGGCTGGGGCCCCTGAAGCCACACATTAGAACTGTGCCTACCCAATCCATGGGAATTCTGCCCATTCCATTGTCCAAAATCGTACAAATTATGAGAACTCTCCAAAGTCCCCGAGGCCATCCCTATAGTGTAGGTCTCCGGGGACAAACAAGGACGGTCTAACACCAGGTGAGCATCTACCTCAACTCATTCCATAGATGAATATCCCCAGAGAAGAAGAATGAACAAGACAGGACCCTAGGCCATAATCGAATACATTGCTTTGGTTTACAGGCATGTCTCTTTAAAAGTCTGGATTCCAATACTAGCATAATGGGTTTCCTGAGGCACCCATCAGAACAAATC
The DNA here is from genome assembly GCF_964662115.1 of Mustela nivalis. Taxonomy (NCBI): domain Eukaryota; kingdom Metazoa; phylum Chordata; class Mammalia; order Carnivora; family Mustelidae; genus Mustela; species Mustela nivalis. Next base: position 3,206,186 of record NW_028136553.1, on the reverse strand, counting down.
TCCTCTCCACAAGGAAACTTGTGCATGGGAGCTATGTCAAAAGCTTAGGAGAATACTTCAGTGTCCCAGTGCCACCGCCCCATTTCAAGGCCCTCATAGACACAAACACACATTAGGGCCCATCCTCAGGAAAGTCCATTTCAACTCAGCAACCCAGGTTGCTCCCGCAGAGGGATGCGATCTCAACTGTATTGTGGCTAGTAGACAATTGTATTGCGAGGCGGGCTTGCCTGGCATCCATCCTCCAACGGTGCTCTGGAGTCATTCCATATGGGATGTCCTGGATCTGCCCAACAGGTCTCAATTGTCACTCAGAAGGAAACATTGAAGGGGGCATCCCACCACTCCACGTCGGAAAACCTCCATGGCCTTGAGATTCCGCTCCTTTCTAGAAGGGGCATTCATGCACAGAAACTCCAACCTGAGCCAACGTCTAATCCTCGCCGTGACTTCAGATGCTTGAGATTTTGGTTGGGACTGCAGGGAGTACCAGCCGTGCCCTCGGCCTGAAACTCAAGTCTAGTTTGTGTTCTCAGACTTCTGTCCTCACACTCCTGGCCCAGAAGCCCAAAAGTTTGGCAATTCTGGACCCACAATGCAGCACTCTGCCTGCCCTTTAGAAAAAATATCTTGCCTAATGAGGTGCCCAGGCACCTCAAATGAGGATAAACCTACACGGCACTCGACTTTACCCAAATTATATAGTCTAACCTGGGCACTAATACACTGTCTGACACAACTTGAGTCAGAACCTCCTGACCAACAGCCAGGCAGCTGACCGCACACTGAGCATATCAGACGCGCCATCGCCTTAGGTCGTCATCTCTTGCCAAAGCGGTTTTTCAGGCTTCAGAACCTATACCTTATGTCCAATCACTGCTCACGATTGAAAATGATGCAGAAATCAGAACACCTTCCCCATGGCAAGAGACCTTGTGATTGCCATGTTGTCCAAGGTCCAGTGTAGTGGAAACCAGTTTGGCCCATGAGGCCCCGCCCATGCTCGCGGGCCACATTTGTCACAAACACACATTTGACCCTCAGCCTGAGCCCAGTCCTCAAGTAATGCCGCTCAGTGGCTGGATGAAGAGTCAGCTTATTTGGCCTGCCATGCCCCTAGGCCCCCATTTTTAACCATAGTTTGGGTTGTCCCTTCACTCTTCCCCAGGGCTCTGCTTTGGAATTCTTCTATTGTTCGGACACCTGAGGTAATAAACCTGAAAGGAGACCTCCCATCCCACAGATTGACGAAAAATAATTGGGACCGGGCCAAATCCACAGAGAGGAAGATTCGTCCATGGCCCATGATGCCTCCCCACATTCCACGGCCATCATTGATATAAAACCCAGAGACAAAAGCCTGAGCAAGTGCCTCAGACTCGCTCTTTCTTCATATCCTGAAGAGTTCTTTTCATGATTTGTAGATTGGGCCTGCCATACCTACGTCCCCAAACATAAGGTGAGTTTGTGTTTTCAGACTTCTGTCCTCAAAGTCCTGGGCCACACAGCCTCCAGGCTGGGGCCCCTGGAGCCACACATTCGGACTGTGCCTACCCAATCCATGGGAATTCTGCCCATTCCATTGTCCAAAATCTTACAAATTGGGAGAACTCTCCAAGGTCCCCGAGGCCATCCCAATAGTGTACGTCTCCAGGGACAAACAAGGGTGGTCTGACACCAGGTGAGCATCTACCTCCACTCATTCCATAGACGGATATCCCCAGAGAAGAAGATTGAGCCAGACAGGATCCTAGGCAATAATCGGATCCATTGCTTTGGTTTACAGGCATGTCTCCTCAAGAGCCTGGATTCCAAGACCAGCATAAGGGTTTTCCTGAGGCACCCATCAGAAAAAATCTCCTCTCCACAAGGAAACTTGTGCATGGGAGCTATGTCAAAAGCTTAGGAGAATACTTAAGGGTCCCGGTAACACTGCCCCATTCCAAGGCCCTCATGGACACAAACACACTTAAGGCCCCATCCTCAGGAAAGTCCATTTCAACTCAGCCACCCCGGTTGCTCCCGCAGAGCCATTCGATCTCAACTGTATTGTTGCTAGGAGACAATTGGAATGCGAGGCGGGCTTCCCAGGCATCCATCCTCGAACGGTGCTCTGGAGTCATTCCATATGAGATGTCCTGGAGCTGCCCAACAGGTCTCAATTGTCCCGCTGATGGAATCCTTGAAGGGGGCATCACACAACTCCCAACGTGGGAAAAGCTCCATGGCCTTTAGATTCCGCTTCTTTCATGAAGGGGCAGTCATGCACAGAAACTACAACCTGAGCCAACGTCTGATCCTCGCCATGACTTCAGATGCTTGAGATATTGTTTCCGATCTGCAGGGGGTACCTACCGTGCCCTCGGCCTGAAGCCCAAGTCTAACTTGTGTTCTCAGACTTCTATCCTCACATTCCTGGCCCAGAAGCCCAAAAGTTTGGCAATTCCGGACCCACAATGCAGCACTCAGCCTGCCCTCTAGAAAAAATATCTTGCCTAATGAGGTGCCCAGGCACCTCAAATGAGGATAAACCTACAGGGCACTCGAGTGTACCTAAATTATATAGTCTAACTTCGGCACTAGTGCACTGTCTGATTCATCCTGAGCCAGAACCTCCTGACCAACACCCAGGCAGTTGACCGCACACTGAGCATATCAGACGCGCCATCGATTTAGATCGTCATCTCTTCCCAACTGCGATTTTTCAGGCTTCAGAACCTAGACCTTATCTCCAACCACTGCCCAGGGTTGAAAATGATGCAGAAATCAAAACACCTTCCCCATGGCAAGAAATCTTGTGATTGGCATGTTGTCCAAGGTCCAGTGTAGTTGAAACCAGTGTGGCCCATGAGGCCCCGCCCATGCTCGCGTGCCACGTTGGTCACAAACACACACTGTGACCCTCAGCCTGAGCCCAGCCCTCAAGTAAGGCCTCTCAGTGGCTGGATGTAGAGACAGCTTATTGTGCCTGCCATGCCCCTAGGCCCCAATTTTTAACCATAGTTTGGGTTGTCCCTTCACTCTTCCCCAGGGCTCTGCTTTGGAATTCCTCTTTTGTTCAGACACCTGAGGTAATTAACCTGAAAGGAGACTTCCCATCCCACAGATTGACGAAAAACAATTGGGATCGGGCCAAATCCACAGATAGGAAGATTCGTCCATGACCCATGAGTCTACCCCACATTCCACGGCCATCGTTGATATAAAATCCAAATGCAAAAGCCTGAGAAAGTGCCTCAGAATCGCTCTTTCTTCATATCCTGAAGATTTCTTCTCATGATTTGTAGATTGGGCCTGCCATACCTACATCCCCAAACCTAAGCTGAATTTGTGTTTTCAGACTTCTGTCCTCAAAGTCCTAAGCCACACACCCTCAGGTAGGGGCCCCTGAAGCCTCACATTAGGACTGTGCCTACCCAATCCATGGGAATTCTGCCAATTCCATTGTCCAAAATCGTACAAATTAGGAGAACTCTCCAAAGTCCCCGAGGCCATCCCAATAGTGTAGGTCTCCGGGGACAAACGAGGGAGGTAAGACACCAGATGAGCATCTACGTCCACTCATTCCATAGATGAATATCCCCAGAGAAGAAGAATGAACAAGATAGGACCCTAGGCCATAATCGAATACATTGCATTGGTTTACAGGCATGTCTCTTCAAAAGTCTGGATTCCAATACCAGCATAATGGGTTTCCTGAGGCACCCATCAGAACAAATCTCCTCTCCACAAGGAAACTTGTGCATGGGAGCTATGTCAAAAGCTTAGGAGAATACTTCAGGGTCCCAGTGCCACCGCCCCATTTCAAGTCCCTCATGGACACAAACACACATTAGGGCCCATCTTCAGGAAAGTCCATTTCAACTCAGCCACCCAGGTTGCTCCCGCAGAGGGATCCGATCTCAACTGTATTGTGGCTAGTAGACAAGTGGATTGCGAGGCGGGCTTGCCTGATATCCATCCTCCAAGGGTGCTCTGGAGTCATTCCATATGGGATGTCCTGGAGCTGCCCAACAGGTCTCAATTGTCACACAGAAGGAATCATTGAAGGGGGCATCCCACCACTCCCACGTCGGAAAACCTCCATGGCCTTGAGATTCCGCTCCGTTCATGAAGGGGTAGTCATGCACAGAAACTCCAACCTGAGCCAACGTCTGATCCTCGCCATGACTTCAGATGCTTGAGGTTTTGGTTGCGACTGCAGGGGGTACCAGCGGTGCCCTCGGCCTGAAACTCAAGTCTAGCTTGTGTTCTCAGACTTCTGTCCTCACACTCCTGGCCCAAAAGCCCAAAGTTTGGCAATTCCGGACCCAGATGCAGCACTCTGCCTGCCCTCTAGAAAAAATATCTTGCCTAATGAGGTGCCCAGGCACCTCAAATGAGGATAAACCTACACGGCACTCGACTGTACCCAAATTATATAGTCTAACCTGGGCACTAATGCACTGTCTGACACAACCCGAGCCAGAACCTCCTGACCATCACCCAGGAGGCTGACCGCACACTGAGCATATCAGACGCGCCATCGCCTTAGGTCGTCATCTTCCCAACTACGATTATTCAGGCTTCAGAACCTATACCTTATGTCCAATTACTGCTCACGATTGAAAATGATGCAGAAATCAGAACACCTTCCCCATGGCAAGAGACCTTGTGATTGGCATGTTGTCCAAGTTCCAGTGTAGTTGAAACCAGTTTGGCCCATGAGGCCCCGCCCATGCTCGCAGGCCACATTTGTCACAAACACACATTTGACCCTCAGCCTGAGCCCAGCCCTCAAGTAAGGCCTCTCAGTGGCTGGATGAAGAGACAGCTTATTGTGACTGCCATGTCCCTAGGCACAAATTTTTAACCATAGTTTGGGTTTTCCCTTCCCTCTTCCCCAGGGCTCTGCTTTGGAATTCCTCTTTTGTTCGGACACCTGAGGTAATAAACCTGAAGGAGACCTCCCATCCCACAGATTGACGAAAAACAATTGGGATCGGGCCAAATCCACAGAGAGGAAGATTCGTCCATGGCCCATGAGTCCTCCCCCATTCCACGGCCATCGTTGATATAAAATCCAAATGCAAAAGCCTGAGCAAGTGCCTCAGACTCGCTCTTTCTTCATATCCTGAAGATTTCTTCTCATGATTTGTAGATTGGGCCTGCCATACCTACATCCCCAAACCTAAGCTGAGTTTGTGTTTTCAGACTTCTGTCCTCAAAGTCCTGGGCCACACACCCTCATGCTGGGGCCTCTGAAGCCACACATTAGGATTGTGACTACCCAATCCATGGGAATTCTGCCCATTCCATTGTCCAAAATCGTACAAATTAGGAGAACTCTCCAAAGTCCCTGAGGCCAAACCAATAGTGTAGGTCTCCGGGGACAAACAAGGGCGGTAAGACACCAGGTGAGCATCTACCTCCACTCATTCCATAGATGAATATCCCCAGACAAGAAGAATGAACAAGACAGGACCCTAGGCCATAATCGAATACATTGCATTGGTTTACAGGCATGTCTCTTCAAAAGTCTGGATTCCAATACCAGCATAATGGGTTTCCTGAGGCACCCATCAGAACAAATCTCCTCTCCACAAGGAAACTTGTGCATGGGAACTATGTCAAAAGCTTAGGAGAATACTTCAGGGTCCCAGTGCCACCGCCCCATTTCAAGTCCCTCATGGACAGAAACACACATTAGGGCTCATCCTCAGGAAAGTCCATTTCAACTCAGCCACCCCGGTTGCTCTAACAGAGGGATCCGATCTCAACTGTATTGTGGCTAGTAGACAATTGGATTGTGAGGCGGGCTTCCCTGGCATCCATTCTCCAAGGGTGCTCTGGTCATTCCATATGGGATGTCCTGGGCTGCCCAACAGGTCTCAATTGTCACACAGAAGGAATCATTGAAGGGGGCATCCCACCACTCCCACGTCGGAAAACCTCCATGGCCTTGAGATTCCGCTCCGTTCATGAAGGGGCGGTCATGCACAGAAACTGCAACCTGATCCAACGTCTGATCCTCGCCGTGACTTCAGATGCTTGAGATATGGTTTCCGATCTGCAGGGGGTACCTACCATGCCCTCGGCCTGAAGCCCAAGTCTATCTTGTGTTCTCAGACTTCTGTCCTCAAACTCCTGGCCCGGAAGTCCTCCATTTTGGCAATTCCGGACCCACAAGGCAGCACTCTGCCTGCCCTCTAGAAAAAATATCTTGCCTAATGAGGAGCCCAGGCACCTCAAATGAGGATAAACCTAAAGGGAACTCGACTGTACCCAAATTATATACTCTAACTTGGGCACTAGTGCACTGTCTGACACAACCTCAGCCAGAACCCCCTGACCAACACCCAGGCAGCTGACCGCACACTGAGCATATCAGACGCGCCATCGCTATAGGTCGTCATCTCTTCCCAACTGCGATTTTTCAGGCTTCAGAACTTATACCTTATGTCTAATCACTGCTCACGATTGAAAATGGTGCAGAAATCAGAACACCTTCCCCATGGCAAGAGACCTTGTGATTGGCATGTTGTCCAAGGTCCAGTGTAGTTGAAACCAGTTTGGACCATGAGGCCCCACCCATGCTCAGGGGCCACTATTGTCACAAACACACATTTGACCCTCAGCCTGAGCCCAGTCTCAAGGAAGGCCGCTCAGTGACTGGATGAAGAGACAGCTTATTGGGCCTGCCAAGCTCCTTGGTCCCAATTTTTAACAATAGTTTGGGTTGTCCATTCACTCTTCTCCAGGGCTCTGCTTTGGAATTCCTCTTTTGTTCGGACACCTGAGGTAATAAACCTGAAAGGAGACCTCCCATCCCACAGATTGACGAAAAAAATTGGGACCGCCCCAATCCACAGAGAGGATATTCGTCCATGGCCCATGATGCCTCCCCACATTCCACGGCCATCGTTGATATAAAATCCAGAGACAAAAGCCTGAGCAAGTGCCTCAGACTCGCTCTTTCTTCATATCCTGAAGAGTTCTTCTCATGGTTTGTAGATTGGGCCTGCCATACCTACGTCCCCAAACATAAGGTGAGTTTGTGTTTTCAGACTTCTGTCCTCAAAGTCCTGGGCCACACAGCCTCCAGGCTGGGGCCCCTGGAGCCACACATTCGGACTGTGCCTACCCAATCCATGGGAATTCTGCCCATTCCATTGTCCAAAATCTTACAAATTGGGAGAACTCTCCAAAGTCCCCGAAGCAATCCCAATAGTGTAGGTCTCCAGGGACAAACAAGGGTGGTCTGACACCAGGTGAGCATCTACCTCCAATCATTCCATATGAATATCCCCAGAGAAGGAGAATGAACAAGACAGGACCCTAGGCCATAATCGAATACATTGCTTTGTTTTACAGGCATGTCTCTTCAAAAGTCTGGATTCCAATTCCATATAATGGGTTTCCTGAGGCACACATCAGAACAAATCTCCTCTCCACAAGGAAACTTGTGCATGGGAGCTATGTCAAAAGCTTAGGAGAATACTTCAGGGACCCGGGGCCACCGCCCCATTCCAAGGTCCTCATGGACGCAAACACACATTAGGGCCCATACTCAGGAAAGTCCATTTCAACTCATCCACCCCGGTTGCTCCCGCAGAGGGATCCGATCTCAACTGTATTGTGGCTAGTAGACAATTGGATTGTGAGGCGGGCTTGCCTGGCATCCATCCTCCAACGGAGCTCTGGAGTCATTCCATATGGGATGTCCTGGAGCTGCCCAACAGGGCTTAATTGTCACACAGAAGGAATCATTGAAGGGGGCATCCCACCACACCCAACGTCGGAAACCTCCATGGCCTTGAGATTCCGCTCCTTTCATCAAGGCGCAGTCATGCACAGAAACTCCAACCTGAGCCAACGTCTGATCTTCGCCGTGATTTCAGATGCTTGAGATTTTGCTTGCGACTGCAGGGGGTACCAGCCGTGCCCTCGGCCTGAAACTCAAGTCTAGTTTGTGTTCTCAGACTTCTGTCCTCACACTCCTGGCCCAGAAGCCCAAAAGTTTGGCAATTCTGGACCCACAATGCAGCACTCTGCCTGCCCTTTAGAAAAAATATCTTGCCTAATGAGGTGCCCAGGCACCTCAAATGAGGATAAACCTACACGGCACTCGACTTTACCCAAATTATATAGTCTAACCTGGGCACTAATACACTGTCTGACACCACCTGAGCCAGAACCTCCTGACCAACACCCAGGCAGTTGACCGCACACTGAGCATATCAGACGCGCCATCGATTTAGATCGTCATCTCTTCCCAACTGCGATTTTTCAGGCTTCAGAACCTAGACCTTATCTCCAACCACTGCCCAGGGTTGAAAATGATGCAGAAATCAAAACACCTTCCCCATGGCAAGAAATCTTGTGATTGGCATGTTGTCCAAGGTCCAGTGTAGTTGAAACCAGTGTGGCCCCTGAGGCCCCGCCCATGCTCGCGTGCCACGTTGGTCACAAACACACACTGTGACCCTCAGCCTGAGCCCAGCCCTCAAGTAAGGCCTCTCAGTGGCTGGATGTAGAGACAGCTTATTGTGCCTGCCATGCCCCTAGGCCCCAATTTTTAACCATAGTTTGGGTTTTCCCTTCACTCTTCCCCAGGGCTCTGCTTTGGAATTCCTCTTTTGTTCAGACACCTGAGGTAATTAACCTGAAAGGAGACTTCCCATCCCACAGATTGACGAAAAACAATTGGGATCAGGCCAAATCCACAGAGAGGAAGATTCGTCCATGACCCATGAGTCTACCCCACATTCCACGGCCATCGTTGATATAAAATCCAAATGCAAAAGCCTGAGAAAGTGCCTCAGAATCGCTCTTTCTTCATATCCTGAAGATTTCTTCTCATGATTTGTAGATTGGGCCTGCCATACCTACATCCCCAAACCTAAGCTGAATTTGTGTTTTCAGACTTCTGTCCTCAAAGTCCTAAGCCACACACCCTCAGGTAGGGGCCCCTGAAGCCTCACATTAGGACTGTGCCTACCCAATCCATGGGAATTCTGCCAATTCCATTGTCCAAAATCGTACAAATTAGGAGAACTCTCCAAAGTCCCCGAGGCCATCCCAATAGTGTAGGTCTCCGGGGACAAACGAGGGAGGTAAGACACCAGATGAGCATCTACGTCCACTCATTCCATAGATGAATATCCCCAGAGAAGAAGAATGAACAAGATAGGACCCTAGGCCATAATTGAATACATTGCATTGGTTTACAGGCATGTCTCTTCAAAAGTCTGGATTCCAATACCAGCATAATGGGTTTCCTGAGGCACCCATCAGAACAAATCTCCTCTCCACAAGGAAACTTGTGCATGGGAGCTATGTCAAAAGCTTAGGAGAATACTTCAGGGTCCCAGTGCCACCGCCCCATTTCAAGTCCCTCATGGACACAAACACACATTAGGGCCCATCTTCAGGAAAGTCCATTTCAACTCAGCCACCCAGGTTGCTCCCGCAGAGGGATCCGATCTCAACTGTATTGTGGCTAGTAGACAAGTGGATTGCGAGGCGGGCTTGCCTGATATCCATCCTCCAAGGGTGCTCTGGAGTCATTCCATATGGGATGTCCTGGAGCTGCCCAACAGGTCTCAATTGTCACACAGAAGGAATCATTGAAGGGGGCATCCCACCACTCCCACGTCGGAAAACCTCCATGGCCTTGAGATTCCGCTCCGTTCATGAAGGGGTAGTCATGCACAGAAACTCCAACCTGAGCCAACGTCTGATCCTCGCCATGACTTCAGATGCTTGAGGTTTTGGTTGCGACTGCAGGGGGTACCAGCGGTGCCCTCGGCCTGAAACTCAAGTCTAGCTTGTGTTCTCAGACTTCTGTCCTCACACTCCTGGCCCAGAAGCCCAAAGTTTGGCAATTCCGGACCCAGATGCAGCACTCTGCCTGCCCTCTAGAAAAAATATCTTGCCTAATGAGGTGCCCAGGCACCTCAAATGAGGATAAACCTACACGGCACTCGACTGTACCCAAATTATATAGTCTAACCGGGGCACTAATGCACTGTCTGACACAACCCGAGCCAGAACCTCCTGACCATCACCCAAGAGGCTGACCGCACACTGAGCATATCAGACGCGCCATCGCCTTAGGTCGTCATCTTCCCAACTACGATTATTCAGGCTTCAGAACCTATACCTTATGTCCAATCACTGCTCACGTTGAAAATGATGCAGAAATCAGAACACCTTCCCCATGGCAAGAGACCTTGTGATTGGCATGTTGTCCAAGTTCCAGTGTAGTTGAAACCAGATTGGCCCATGAGGCACCGCCCATGCTCGAGTGCCACATTGGTCACAAACACACACTGTGACCCGCAGCCTGAGCCCAGCCCTCAAGTAAGGCCTCTCAGTGGCTGGATGAAGAGACAGCTTATTGTGACTGCCATGCCCCTAGGCCCCAATTTTTAACCATAGTTTGGGTTTTCCCTTCCCTCTTCCCCAGGGCTCTGCTTTGGAATTCCTCTTTTGTTCGGACACCTGAGGTAATAAACCTGAAAGGAGACCTCCCATCCCACAGATTGACGAAAAACAATTGGGATCGGGCCAAATCCACAGAGAGGAAGATTCGTCCATGGCCCATGAGTCCTCCCCCATTCCACGGCCATCGTTGATATAAAATCCAAATGCAAAAGCCTGAGCAAGTGCCTCAGACTCGCTCTTTCTTCATATCCTGAAGATTTCTTCTCATGATTTGTAGATTGGGCCTGCCATACCTACATCCCCAAACCTAAGCTGAGTTTGTGTTTTCAGACTTCTGTCCTCAAAGTCCTGGGCCACACACCCTCATGCTGGGGCCTCTGAAGCCACACATTAGGACTGTGACTACCCAATCCATGGGAATTCTGCCCATTCCATTGTCCAAAATCGTACAAATTAGGAGATCTCTCCAAAGTCCCTGAGGCCAAACCAATAGTGTAGGTCTCCGGGGACAAACAAGGGCGGTAAGACACCAGGTGAGCATCTACCTCCACTCATTCCATAGATGAATATCCCCAGACAAGAAGAATGAACAAGACAGGACCCTAGGCCATAATCGAATACATTGCATTGGTTTACAGGCATGTCTCTTCAAAAGTCTGGATTCCAATACCAGCATAATGGGTTTCCTGAGGCACCCATCAGAACAAATCTCCTCTCCACAAGGAAACTTGTGCATGGGAACTATGTCAAAAGCTTAGGAGAATACTTCAGGGTCCCAGTGCCACCGCCCCATTTCAAGTCCCTCATGGACAGAAACACACATTAGGGCTCATCCTCAGGAAAGTCCATTTCAACTCAGCCACCCCGGTTGCTCTCACAGAGGGATCCGATCTCAACTGTATTGTGGCTAGTAGACAATTGGATTGTGAGGCGGGCTTCCCTGGCATCCATTCTCCAAGGGTGCTCTGGTCATTCCATATGGGATGTCCTGGGCTGCCCAACAGGTCTCAATTGTCACACAGAAGGAATCATTGAAGGGGGCATCCCACCACTCCCACGTCGGAAAACCTCCATGGCCTTGAGATTCCGCTCCGTTCATGAAGTGGCGGTCATGCACAGAAACTGCAACCTGATCCAACGTCTGATCCTCGCCGTGACTTCAGATGCTTGAGATATGGTTTCCGATCTGCAGGGGGTACCTACCATGCCCTCGGCCTGAAGCCCAAGTCTACCTTGTGTTCTCAGACTTCTGTCCTCAAACTCCTGGCCCGGAAGTCCTCCATTTTGGCAATTCCGGACCCACAAGGCAGCACTCTGCCTGCCCTCTAGAAAAAATATCTTGCCTAATGAGGAGCCCAGGCACCTCAAATGAGGATAAACCTAAAGGGAACTCGACTGTACCCAAATTATATACTCTAACTTGGGCACTAGTGCACTGTCTGACACAACCTCAGCCAGAACCCCCTGACCAACACCCAGGCAGCTGACCGCACACTGAGTATATCAGACGCGCCATCGCTATAGGTCGTCATCTCTTCCCAACTGCGATTTTTCAGGCTTCAGAACTTATACCTTATGTCCAATCACTGCTCACGATAGAAAATGGTGCAGAAATCAGAACACCTTCCCCATGGCAAGAGACCTTGTGATTGGCATGTTGTCCAAGGTCCAGTGTAGTTGAAACCAGTTTGGACCATGAGGCCCCACCCATGCTCAGGGGCCACTATTGTCACAAACACACATTTGACCCTCAGCCTGAGCCCAGTCTCAAGGAAGGCCGCTCAGTGACTGGATGAAGAGACAGCTTATTGGGCCTGCCAAGCTCCTTGGTCCCAATTTTTAACAATAGTTTGGGTTGTCCCTTCACTCTTCTCCAGGGCTCTGCTTTGGAATTCCTCTTTTGTTCGGACACCTGAGGTAATAAACCTGAAAGGAGACCTCCCATCCCACAGATTGACGAAAAAAATTGGGACCGCCCCAATCCACAGAAAGGAAGATTCGTCCATGGCCCATGATGCCTCCCCACATTCCACGGCCATCGTTGATATAAAATCCAGAGACAAAAGCCTGAGCAAGTGCCTCAGACTCGCTCTTTCTTCATATCCTGAAGAGTTCTGCTCATGGTGTGTAGATTGGGCCTACCATACCTATGTCCCCAAACATAAGGTGAGTTTGTGTTTTCAGACTTCCGTCCTCAAAGTCCTGGGCCACACAGCCTCCAGGCTGGGGCCCCTGGAGCCACACATTCGGACTGTGCCTACCCCATCCATGGGAATTCTGCCGATTCCTTTGTCCAAAATCTTACAAATTGGGAGAACTTTCCAAAGTCCCCGAGGCAATCCCAATAGTGTAGGTCTCCAGGGACAAACAAGGGTGGTCTGACACCAGGTGAGCATCTACCTCCACTTATTCCATAGATGAATATCCCCAGAGAAGAAGAATGAACAAGACAGGACCCTAGGCCATAATCGAATACATTGCTTTGGTTTACAGGCATGTCTCTTCAAAAGTCTGGATTCCAATTCCAGCATAATGGGTTTCCTGAGGCACCCATCAGAACAAATATCCTCTCCACAAGGAAACTTGTGCATGGGAACTATCTCAAAAGCTTAGGAGAATACTTCAGGGTCCCGCGGTCACCGCCCCATTCCAAGGCCCTCATGGACAGAAAGACACATTAGGGCCCATCCTCAGGAAAGTCCATTTCAACTCATCCAACCCGGTTGCTCCCGCAGAGGGATCCGATCTCAACTGTATTGTGGCTAGTAGACAATTGGATTGCAAGGCGGGCTTGCCTGGCATCCATCCTCCAACGGTGCTCTGGAGTCATTCCATATGGGATGTCCTGGAGCTGCCCAACAGGTCTTAATTGTCACACAGAAGGTATCATTGAAGGGGGCATTCCACCACTCCCAACGTCGGAAACCTCCATGGCCTTGAGATTCCGCTCCTTTCATGAAGGGGCAGTCATGCACAAAAACTGCAACCTGAGCCAACGTCTGATCCTCGCCGTGACTTCAGATGCTTGAGATTTTGGTTGCGACTGCAGGGGGTACCAGCCGTGCCCTCGGCCTGAAACTCAACTCTAGCTCGTGTTCTCAGACTTCTGTCCTCACACTCCTGTCCCAGAAGCCCTCAAGTTTGGCAATTCCGGACCCACAATGCAGCACTCTCCCTGCCCTCCAGAAAAAATATCTTGCCTAATTTGGTGCTCAGGCACCTCAAATGAGGATAAACCTACAGGGCACTCGACTTTACCCAAATTATATAGTCTAACTTGGGCACTAGTGCACTGTCTGACACAACCTGAGCCAGAACCTCCTGACCAACACCCAGGCAGTTGACCGCACACTGAGCATATCAGATGCGCCATCGCCTTAGATTGTCATGTCTTCCCAACTGCGGTTTTCAGGCTTCTGAACCTAGACCTTATCTCCAACCACTGCCCAGGGTTGAAAATGATGCAGAAATCAAAACACCTTCCCCATGGCAAGACCTTGTGATTGGCATGTTGTCCAAGGTCCAGTGTAGTTGAAACCAGTGTGGCCCATGAGGCCCCGCCCATGCTCGCGTGCCACATTGGTCACAAACACACACTGTGACCCTCAGCCTGAGCCCAGCCCTCAAGTAAGGCCTCTCAGTGGCTGGATGAAGAGACAGCTTATTGTGCCTTCCATGCCCCTAGGCCCCAATTTTTAACCATAGTTTGGGTTTTGCCTTCAATCTTCCCCAGGGCTCTGCTTTGGAATTCCTCTTTTGTTCATACACCTGAGGTAATAAACCTGAAAGAAGACATCCCATCCCACAGATTGACGAAAAACAATTGGGATCGGGCCAAATCCACCGAGAGGAAGATTCGTCCATGGCCCATGAGTCTTCCTCCATTCCACAGCCATCGTTGATATAAAATCCAAATGCAAAAGCCTGAGCAAGTTCCTCAGAGTCGCTCTTTCTTCATATCCTGAAGATTTCTTCTCATGATTTGTAGATTGGGCCTGCCATACCTACATCCCCAAACATAAGCTGAGTTTGTGCTTTCAGACTTCTGTCCTCAAAGTCCTGGAGCACACACCCTCATGATGGGGCCTCTGAAGCCACACATTAGGACTGTGCCTACCCAATCCATGGGAATTCTGCTCATTCCATTGTCCAAAATCGTACAAATTAGGAGAGCTCTCCAAAGTCCCTGAGGCCAAACCAATAGTGTAGGTCTCCGGGGACAAACAAGGGCGGAAAGACACCAGATGAGCATCTACCTCCACTCATTCCATAGATGAATATCCCCAGAGAAGAAGAATGAACAAGACAGGACCCTAGGCCATAATCGAATACATTGCTTTGGTTTACAGGCATGTCTCTTCAAAAGTTTGGATTCCTTTACCAGCATAATGGGTTTCCTGAGGCACCCATCAGAACAAATCTCCTCTCCACAAGGAAACTTGTGCATGGGAGCTATGTCAAAAGCTTAGGAGAATACTTCAGGGTCCCAGTGCCACCGCCCCATTTCAAGTCCCTCATGGACAGAAACACACATTAGGGCTCATCCTCAGGAAAGTCCATTTCAACTCAACCACCCCAGTTGCTCCCGCAGAGGGATCCGATCTCAACTGTATTGTGGCTAGTAGACAATTGGATTGCGAGGCGGGCTTCCCTGGCATCCATTCTCCAAGGGTGCTCTGGTCATTCCATATGGGATGTCCTGGGCTGCCCAACAGGTCTCAATTGTCACACAGAAGGAATCATTGAAGGGGGCATCCCACCACTCCCACGTCGGAAAACCTCCATGGCCTTGAGATTCCGCTCCGTTCATGAAGGGGCGGTCATGCACAGAAACTCCAACCTGAGCCAACGACTAATCCTCACCGGGGCCTTGAGGGATGTTCATAACCGGAGGTTTTGATGGAGCTCTAAAGAGTATGTTTCCTATGTAGAGAAGAGAATTGTTTTGATGAGTGCCTAAGGAATCTCCCATATGCTGGTATTGGAAACCAGGCCTCTGAGGAGAGATGACTGGAATCAAAAGCAATGGATCTGATTAGGGCCTAAGTGCCTGTCCAGTTCAATCTTATTCTCTGGGGATATCTGTCTCTGGGTCTGAGTGGAGGTAGTTTCCTAACTTGTGAGAGATCATCCCTGTTTGTCCTGGGCAGCCAACACTATTCGGATGGCCTCGGGGAGATTGGAGGATACTCCTAATCTATAGGGTTGTGGCCAATGGAAATGGCAGAATTCCCCTGGAGAGGGAAGCCACAGTCCTGAGGTGTGGCTCCAGGGGCCCCAACTTGGATGGTGTGTGGGCCAGGACTGTGGGGACAGAAGTCTGAAAACACAAACTCAGCTTAGGTTTGGGGATGTATGTATGAAGGCTCGATCTACAGACCGTGAGAATTTTCCGGGCTATGAACAAAGGGCGAGTATGTGGCGCTTGCTCAGGCTTTTGTCTCTGGATTTTGTGTCAACGGAGGCCGCGGAATGTCGGGGTGTCCTCAAGGGCCATGAACAATTCTTTCTCTGATGATTTGGCCTGATCCAAGGTGGTTGGGATCATTCTGGGGATGGGAAGAGTCCTTTCTGTATTTTTTTTTTTTTTTACCTCAGGTGTCCCACCAAAGAGGGATTCCAGAGTAGAGCCCTGAGTAGGGGTGACTAGACATCTCGAACTCTGGTTGAGATTGGGGGACTAGGGGCCTGGCAAGCCCCATATGTGGGCTGTTGTTCCAGTCACTAAGAGGCTTTACATGAGGATAGGGCTCACGCTGAGGGTCACAATGTGTGTTTGTGCACATTGTGGCCCTCAGGGATAGGTGGAGCCTCATAGTCCATGCTGCTTTCTCCTACAATGAACATTGGACAACATGCCAACCACTAGGTTTCTTGCCAAGGCGAAGGAGAAGTTCTGATACTTGCATCACGTTCACTCCTGAGCAGTGAGTGGAGATAAGGTCTAGGTTCTGAAGGTGAAAACTGAGGTTGGGTAGAGATGATGGCCTAAAGCCATTGTGGGTGTGATATGCTCTGTGTACGGCCAGCTGTCTGGGTGTTGGACTGGAGGTCTGCCCTCAGGCTGTGTCAGACAGGGCTTTAGTGCACAGGCTAGACTGTATAATTGGGGTATGGTCGAGTGGCATGCAGGTTGTTACTCATTTGGCGTTTCTGGTTAGCCCTATAGGGCAACATTTTTCTTCTGGAGGGCAGGCAGAGTGCTGCATTGTGTCTCCAGAATTGCCAAACTGGAGGGGTGTGGCCAGGATTGTGAGGAAGGAAGTCTGAAAACACAAGCTAGCACGAGTTTTGGGGCCAAGCGCATGGCAGGCCCACTCTGCAGAGGCTGAATCGAGATCTCCTGCAAGTGAGGTCAGGGCGAGTATCAGATGTTGCCTCAAGCTGGAGTTTGTGTCCATGACGGCCCCTTCCTGAAGGGGGTGGGGGCGTCATGAGGCCAGGGAGGTTTCCCTACGCTGGGAGTTGTGAGCTGCTCCAAACTTCAAAGTTTCCTTCTTCAGGACAGTCGAGTACTATTGGATGGTTCCAGGATGCCCCATACGGAAAGTCTCGAGAGCAGGGCCGTAAGCATGGATGCCGAGAAACGCCAACTCACCTTCCCATTGCCTGGTCGAGACAAGGCACGCTCAATCTGCGGGCTCTTGGGTGAGCTACCAAGAAGGCTGAGTTTAAATGGACTCTCCTGAGGATGAGTCATAATGTGGGTTGGTGGCCATGGAGACCTTGGAATGTGGCAGTAGCTAAGGGACTCTGCAGGATTCTCCAACCCGAAGGGCTTGACACAACCCCAACAAGGAAGCTTCCCATGTGGAGATGAGAGGTCTTCTGTCTGGTGCCTCAGGAAAGCCCCGTATGCTGGTCTTCGAACCCAGGCCTCTGAGGAGTGATACCTGTAAACCAAAGCAAGAGTTCATAAGAGGGCCTAGGGGCCTGTCTGGTTCAATCTTCTGTCTCTGCGGATATCTGTCTTTGTGTCTGCATGGAGGTAGTAGTTGCTCAACTTGTGTCATAATGCCCCTATTTGTCCAGTGCGGCTTGCGGTAGTGGGATGTCCTTGGGGACCTTGAGGTTTCTACTATATTGTGAGTTGTGGCCAATGGAATGGGCAGTTTCTTAGGAGAGAGCAGGCACAGTACTGTGGTGTGGCTCCAGAGACCCCAGCCTAGAGGCTGTGTGGGCCATGGCTGTGCAGACAGACATCCAAAAACCCTAACTCAGCTCAGGTTTGGGGCCGAGGTTACGGCAGGCCTGATCTACAGTCCATGAGGGGAGTTCATCTGGATATGAAAGAAGGGTGAGAGGGAGGCAGTCGCTCCGGCTTTTGTCTCTGGATGTTTTGTCCACAATGGCCGTTTAATGTAGGAGTTGCCTCATGGGTCGTAGAAGTCTCCCTCTCTGGTAGTTTGTCCAGCCCCCAAGAGTTTGGGGTCATTCTGTGGGAAGGGAAGTGTCCTGTTTTCTGCTTCATGTGTCCCCCCAGTAGAGGGATTCTAGAGCATAGCAGTGGGTACTGACAACTGGAATACTCGCTCTCTGGTTAAGCCTGGGGGCCTATGGATATGACAAGCCCCATATGCAGGATCTTGGTCCAGCCACTGAAAGGCGTTACTTTAATACGGGACTCACGCTGCAGGTCACAATGCATGTCTGTGCCCTAGGCGGCCCTCAAGCACTGGCGTGGCCTTTCGGACAATGCAGGTTTTCCCACATTGAACGTTGGACAACATGCCAACCACAAGGTTTCTGGCCATGGGGAAGGAGGAATTCTAATTTCTGCATCACGTTCACCCCTGGGCAGTGATTGGAGATAAGGTCTAGGTTCTGAAGCCTGAAAACCGAGGTTGGGAAGAGATGACGACCTACAGCAATAGCGGGTCCTATGTGTCCAGGTTGGGGCCAGCTGTCTGGGTGTCGTTTGGGATGTCTTGTCTCAGGCTCTGCCAGACAGGGCATTAGTGTACATGGTGGGCTGTATAATTGCTTTACAATCGAGTGGCATGCATTAGAAAATCATTTGGGGTTTCTTATTAGCAGCATAGGGCAAAGTTTTTCTTCTGGAGGGCAGGCAGCATGCTGCATTGTGGCTTCGGAATTCCCAAACTGGAGGGCTTATGGGCCAGGAGAGTGAGGACGGAAGTCTGAGAACACAAGCTAGGCTTAGGTTTCGGGGCAAGGACATGGCAGGCACACTCTGCAGAGCTGAATTGAGATCTCATGCGTCTGAAGTCAGGTCGAGGTTCAGACTTTGGCTCAGGTTTGAGTTTCTGTCCATGTTGGCCCCTTTAGGAAGGGGGGGCATTATGAGGCCATGGGGGTTTTCCCACTATTGGAGTTGTGAGATGCTCCAAACCGCAAGGATTCCTTCTGTGGGACAAGTAAGATTTGTTGGATGGCTCCAGGACGTCTTATAAGGTATTTTTCCAGAACAGGGTTCTAAGTATGGATGCCTGGGCAGCCAGCCTCACATTCCAATTGTCTCCTAGCAACAAGAAACGTTTGATCTGCTGGCTTGGGGTAGCAACAGAGGGGGCTGAGTTGAAATGGACTTTCCTGAGGATGGTCTTAATGTTGGATTGAGTCCATGGAGACCTTGGTATGGGGCAGTGGCACCAGGGCCCTGAAGGATTCTCCTAACCAGAGGTTATGACAAAGCTCCAATGAGCAAGTTTTCCATGGGGAGACGAGATTTGTTCTTATTGGTGCCTCAGGAAACCACCATATGCTGGTATTGGAAACGAGGCCTCTGAGGAGAGATGCCTGGATACCAAAGCAATGGATCTGATTAGGGCCTAG
Organism: Mustela nivalis; assembly: GCF_964662115.1. Classification (NCBI taxonomy): domain Eukaryota; kingdom Metazoa; phylum Chordata; class Mammalia; order Carnivora; family Mustelidae; genus Mustela; species Mustela nivalis. The sequence continues at coordinate 3,186,962 of NW_028136553.1, read as the reverse complement.
GGTCCTGTCCGGTTAAATATTCTTCTCTGGGGACATCTGTTGTCTGAGTGGAGGTAGTTGCTCAGCTGGTTTGAGATCACCCCTGTTTGTCCTGGGTGGCCTACACTATTGGGATGGCCTCGGTGACTTTGGAGGTTTTTCCTCATTTGCAAAATTGTGGCCAATGGAATGGGAAGAATTCACTTGAAAGGGAAGCACAGTCCTGAGGTGTGGCTCCAGGGACCGAAGTGTGGAGCGTGTGTGGTCCAGGGCTATTTGGTCAAAAGTCTGAAAACACAAACTCCACTTAGGTTGGGGGATGTAGGTATGGCCGGCCCGATCTATAGACCGTGAGGAGAACTCTTCGGCATATGAACAAAGGGCGAATGTGAGGTGCTTGCTCATGCTTTTTTTTTTTTTTTCTGGAAATGTGTCACCGATTGCCATGGAATGTCGGGGTGTCCTCATGGGCCATCGATGGGGCTCCCTTTCTGGGGATTTGACCAGATCCCAAGAGTTTGGGGTCATTGTGTCGTAAGGGAGGAGGCCTTTCTGGGTTTTTTTGTTTATTTTTATTTATTTATTTATTTATTTTTTACCTCAGGTGGATCACCAAAAGAGGGATTCCAGAGCAGTGTTGTGGGTGGGGGCAACTGGACAACCAGACCTCTGGTTAACATTGGTACCTAAGAACATGGCAAGCCCCATATGTGGGTCTTGGTCCAGACACTGAGAGGCCTTCCTTGAGGATAGGTCTCACACTGAGTTTCACAATGTGTTTTTGTGCCCAAGGAGCCTCTCAAGTCAGGGCGTGGCCTAATGTACCATGCTGGTTTCTCCTACACTGAACGTTGCACAATATGGCAACCAAAAGTTTTCTGGCCATGGGGAAGAAGGAGTTCTATTTTCTGCAACTCTTTCACTCCTGGACTGTGATTGGATTTAAGGTCTAGGTTCTGAAGCCTGAAAACTGAGGTTGGGAAGAGATGAAGACCTAAGGCCATGGTGTGTCTGATTGCTCAGTGTTCGGCCAGCTGTTGAGTGTGGGTTGGGAGGTGCAGGCTCAGGCTGTGGCAGACAGGGAATTAATGCCCAGGCTAGACTGTATCATTGGGGTGCAGTCGAGTTTCGTGCAGGATGGTACTCATTTGTGGTTACTGGGTAGCCCCAAAGGGCAACGTTTTTCTTCTGGAGGGAAGACACAGTGCCACATACTGGCTCCAGAATTCCCAAACTGGAAGGCTTGTGGGCCAGGAGTGTGAGGAAAAAATTCTGAGAACACAAGCCAGACTTAGATTTCGGGGTGAGGGGACGGCAGGCACCCTCTGCAGAGATGATTCGAGATCCCGTATAACTGAAGACAGAGCTAGGATCAGAAGTTGGCTTAGGTCGGAGTTTCTGTCCATGACGGCCCCTTCATGAAGGGGAGGGTGTCACGAGGACATGGAGGTTTTCCCACGATGGGAATTGTGAGATGCTCCAAACCGCAATGATTCCTTTTGTGGGACAGTCGAGACCTGTTGGATAGCTCCAGGACATCCCATAAGGAAGTTATCCAGAGCAGGGTTCTAAGGATGGATGCCTGGGCAGCCTGCCTCCCATTCCAGGTGTCTCATAGAGCCAAGGCAAGTTCGATATGCTGGATCTAGGGGAGCAACCGAGGCGGGTGTGTTGAAATGGGTGAGTTGAGGATGGGTCATAATGTGCATTTGTGTCCATGTAGACCTTGGAATGGGGTGCTTGATCCGGGGCCTTGAGGGATGTTCATAACCGGAGGTTTTGATGGAGCTCTAAAGAGTATGTTTCCTATGTAGAGAAGAGAATTGTTTTGATGAGTGCCTAAGGAATCTCCCATATGCTGGTATTGGAAACCAGGCCTCTGAGGAGAGATGACTGGAATCAAAAGCAATGGATCTGATTAGGGCCTAAGTGCCTGTCCAGTTCAATCTTATTCTCTGGGGATATCTGTCTCTGGGTCTGAGTGGAGGTAGTTTCCTAACTTGTGAGAGATCATCCCTGTTTGTCCTGGGCAGCCAACACTATTCGGATGGCCTCGGGGAGATTGGAGGATACTCCTAATCTATAGGGTTGTGGCCAATGGAAATGGCAGAATTCCCCTGGAGAGGGAAGCCACAGTCCTGAGGTGTGGCTCCAGGGGCCCCAACTTGGAAGGTGTGTGGGCCATGACTGTGGGGACAGAAGTCTGAAAACACAAACTCAGCTTAGGTTTGGGGATGTATGTATGAAGGCTCGATCTACAGACCGTGAGAATTTTCCGGGCTATGAACAAAGGGCGAGTATGTGGCGCTTGCTCAGGCTTTTGTCTCTGGATTTTGTGTCAACGGTGGCCGTGGAATGTCGGGGTGTCCTCCAGGGCCATGGACAATTCTTTCTCTGATGATTTGGCCTGATCCAAGGTGGTTGGGATCATTCTGTGGATGGGAAGAGTCCTTTCTGTAATTTTTTTTTTTTTTTACCTCAGGTGTCCCACCAAAGAGGGATTCCAGAGTAGAGCCTTGAAATGGGTGAGTTGAGGATGGGTCATAATGTGCATTTGTGTCCATGTAGACCTTGGAATGGTGTACTTGAACCGGGGCCTTGAGGGATGTTCATAACCGGAGGTTTTGATGGAGCTCTAAAGAGTATGTTTCCTATGTAGAGAAGAGAATTGTTTTGATGAGTGCCTAAGGAATCTCCCATATGCTGGTATTGGAAAACAGGCCTCTGAGAAGAGATGACTGGAATCAAAAGCAATGGATCTGATTAGGGCCTAAGTGCCTGTCCAGTTCAATCTTATTCTATGGGGATATCTGTCTCTGGGTCTGAGTGGAGGTAGTTTCCTAACTTGTGAGAAATCATCCCTGTGTGTCCTGGGCAGCCAACATTATTCGGATGGCCTGGGGGAGTTTGGCGGATTCTCCTAATCTATTGGGTTGTGGCCAATGGAAATAGCAGAATTCCCCTGGAGAGGGAAGCCACAGTCCTGAGGTGTGGCTCCAGGGGCACCAGCTTGGATGGTGTGTTGGCCAGGCCTGTGGGGACAGAAGTCTGAAAACACAAACTCAGTTTAGTTTTGGGGATGTATGTATGAAGGCTCGATCTACAGACCGTGAGAATTTTCCGGGCTATGAACAAAGGGCGAGTATGTGGCGCTTGCTCAGGCTTTTGTCTCTGGATTTTGTGTCAACGGTGGCCGTGGAATGTCGGAGTGTCCTCAAGGGCCATGGACAATTCTTTCTCTGGTGATTTGGCCTGATCCCAAGTGGTTGGGATCATTCTGTGGATGGGAAGAGTCCTTTATGTATTTTTTTTTACCTCAGTTCTCCCACCAAAGAGGGATTCCAGAGTAGAGCCCTGAGTAGGGGTGACTAGACATCTCGAACTCTGGTTGAGATTGGGGGACTAGGGGCTTGGCAAGCCCCATATGTGGGCTGTTTTTCCAGTCACTAATAGGCTTACATGAGGATAGGGCTCACGCTGAGGGTCACAATGTGTGTTTGTGCAAATTGTGGCCCTCAGGGATAGGTGGGGCCTCATAGTCGATGCTGCTTTCTCCTACAATGAACATTGGACAACATGCCAACCACTAGGTTTCTTGCCAAGGCGAAGGAGAAGTTCTGATTCTTGCATCACGTTCACTCCTGAGCAGTGAGTGGAGATAAGGTCTAGGTTCTGAAGGTGAAAACTGAGGTTGGGTAGAGATGATGGCCTAAAGCCATTGTGGGTGTGATATGCTTTGTGTACGGCCAGCTGTCTGGGTGTTGGACTGGAGGTCTGCCCTGAGGCTGTGTCAGACAGGGCTTTAGTGCACAGGCTAGACTGTATAATTGGGGTGTGGTCGAGTGGCATGCAGGTTGTTACTCATTTGGCATTTCCGGTTAGCCCTATAGGGCAACATTTTTCTTCTGGAGGGCAGGCAGAGTGCTGCATTGTGTCTCCAGAATTGCCAAACTGAAGGGGTGTGGCCAGGATTGTGAGGAAGGAAGTCTGAAAACACAAGCTAGCACGAGTTTTGGGGCCAAGAGCATGGCAGGCCCACTCTGCAGAGGCTGAATCGAGATCTCCTGCAGGTGAGGTCAGGGCGAGTATCAGATGTTGCCTCAAGCTGGAGTTTGTGTCCATGACGGCCCCTTCCTGAAGGGGGTGGGGGCGTCATGAGGCCAGGCAGGTTTCCCTACTCTGGGAGTTGTGAGCTGCTCCAAACTTCAAGGTTTCCTTCTTCAGGACAGTCGAGTACTATTGGATGGTTCCAGGATGCCCCATACAGAAAGACTCGAGTGCAGGGGCCTAAGCATGGATGCCGAGACACGCCAACTCACCTTCCCATTGCCTGGTCGAGACAAGGCACGCTCAATCTACGCGCTCTTGGGTGAGCTACCCAGAAGGCTGAGTTTAAATGGACTCTCCTGAGGATGAGTCATAATGTGGGTTGGTGGCCAAGGAGACCTTGGAATGTGGCAGTAGCTAAGGGACTCTGCAGGATTCTCCAACCCGAAGGGCTTGACACAACTCCAACAAGGAAGCTTCCCAGGTGGAGATGAGAGGTCTGCAGTCTGGTGCCTCAGGAAAGCCCCGTATGCTGGTCTTCGAACCCAGGCCTCTGAGGAGTGATACCTGGACACCAAAGCAAGAGTTCATAATAGGGCCTAGGGGCCTGTCTGGTTCAATCTTCTGTCTCTGCGGATATCTGTCTGTGTGTCTGCATGGAGGTAGTAGTTGCTCAGCTTGTGTCATAATGCCCCTATTTGTCCAGTGCGGCTTGCGGTAGTGGGATGTCCTTGGGGACCTTGAGGTTTCTACTATTTTGTAGAGTTGTGGCCAATGGAATGGGCAGTTTCTTAGGAGAGAGCAGGCACAGTTCTGTGGTGTGGCTCCAGAGACCCCAGCCTGGAGGCTGTGTGGGCCATGGCTGTGCAGACAGACATCCAAAAACCCTAACTCAGCTCAGGTTTGGGGCCGAGGTTACGGCAGGGCTGATCTACAGTCCATGAGGGGAGTTCCTCTGGATATGAAAGAAGGGTGAGAGGGAGGCAGTCGCTCAGGCTTTTGTCTCTGGATGTTTTGTCCACAATGGCCGTTTAATGTAGGAGTTGCCTCATGGGTCGTAGAAGTCTCCCTCTCTGGTAGTTTGTCCAGCCCCCAAGAGTTTGGGGTCATTCTGTGGGAAGGGAAGTGTCCTGTTTTCTGCTTCATGTTTCCCCCCAGTAGAGGGATTCTAGAGCATAGCAGTGGGTACTGACAACTGGAATACTCGCCCTCTGGTTAAGCCTGGGGGCCTATGGATATGACAAGCCCCATATGCAGGATCTTGGTCCAGCCACTGAAAGGCGTTACTTTAACACGGGACTCAAGCTGCAGGTCACAATGCATGTCTGTGCCCTAGGCGGCCCTCAAGCACTGGCGTGGCCTTTCGGACAATGCAGGTTTTCCCACATTGAACGTTGGACAACATGCCAACCACAAGGTTTCTGGCCATGGGGAAGGAGGAATTCTAATTTCTGCATCACGTTCACCCCTGGGCAGTGATTGGAGATAAGGTCTAGGTTCTGAAGCCTGAAAACCGAGGTTGGGAAGAGATGACGACCTACAGCCATAGCGGGTCCAATGTGTCCAGCTTGGGGCCAGCTGTCTGGGTGTCGTTTGGGATGTCTTGTCTCAGGCTGTGCCAGACAGGGCATTAGAATACAGGGTGGGCTGTATAATTGCTTTACCATCGAGTGGCATGCATTAGAAAATCATTTGGGGTTTCTTATTAGCAGCATAGGGCAAAGTTTTTCTTCTGGAGGGCAGGCAGAGTGCTGCATTGTGGCATCGGAATTCCCAAACTGGAGGGCTTGTGGGCCAGGAGAGTGAGGACGGAAGCTGAGAACACAAGCTAGGCTTAGGTTTCGGGGCAAGGACATGGCAGGCACACTCTGCAGAGCTGAATTGAGATCTCATGCGTCTGAAGTCAGTCGGGGTTCAGACTTATCTCAGGGTTGAGTTTCTGTCCATGTTGGCCCCTTCAAGAAGAGGGGGGATTATGAGGCCATGGGGGTTTTGCCACTATTGGAGTTGTGAGATGCTCCAAACCGCAAGGATTCCTTCTGTGGGACAATTAAGATTTGTTGGATGGCTCCAGGACGTCTTATAAGGTATTTTTCCAGAACAGCGTTCTAAGTATGGATGCCTGGGCAGCCAGCCTCACATTCCAATTGTCTCCTAGCAACAAGAAACGTTTGATCTGCTGGCTTGTGTAGCAACAGAGGGGGCTGAGTTGAAATGGACTTTCCTGAGGATGGTCTTAATGTTGGTTTGAGTCCATGGAGACCTTGGTATGGGGCAGTGGCACCAGGGCCCTGAAGGATTCTCCTAACCAGAGGTTATGACAAAGCTCCAATGAGCAAGTTTTCCATGGGGAGACGAGATTTGTTCTTATTGGTGCCTCAGGAAACCACCATATGCTGGTATTGGAAACGAGGCCTCTGAGGAGAGATGCCTGGAAACCAAAGCAATGGATCTGATTAGGGCCTAGGGTCCTGTCCGGTTCAATATTCTTCTCTGGGGACATCTGTTGTCTGAGTGGAGGTAGTTGCTCAGCTGGTTTGAGATCACCCCTGTTTGTCCTGGGCGGCCTACACTATTGGGATGGCCTCGGTGACTTTGGAGGTTTTTCCTCATTTGCAAAGTTGTGGCCAATGGAATGGGAAGAATTCCCTTGAAAGGGAAGCACAGTCCTGAGGTGTGGCTCCAGGGACCCAAGTGTGGAGCGTGTGTGGTCCAGGGCTATTTGGTCAAAAGTCTGAAAACACAAACTCCACTTAGGTTGGAGGATGTATGTATGGCCGGCCCGATCTATAGACCGTGAGGAGAACTCTTCGGGATATGAACAAAGGGCGAATGTGAGGAGCTTGCTCATGCTTTTTTTTTTTTTTTTTTTTCTGGAAATGTGTCACCGATTGCCATGAAATGTCGGGGTATCCTCATGGGCCATCGATGAGGCTCCCTTTCTGGGGATTTAACCCGATCCCAAGGGTTTGGGGTCATTCTGTTGGAAGGGAGGAGGCCTTTCTGGTTTTTTTGTTTATTTATTTTTGTTTATTTGTTTTTTTTTTTTTTTTTACCTCAGGTGGACCACCAAATGAGGGATTCCAGAGCAGAGTCGTGGGTGGGGGCAACTGGACAACCAGACCTCTGGTTAACATTGGGACCTAAGAACATGGCAAGCCCCATATGTGGGCTCTTGGTCCAGACACTGAGAGGCTTTCCTTGAGGATAGGTCTCACACTGAGTTTCACAATGTGTTTTTGAGCCCAAGGAGCCCATCAAAGTAGGGCGTGGCCTAATGTACCATGCTGGTTTCTCCTACACTGAACATTGCACAATATGGCAACCACAAGTTTTCTGGCCATGGGGAAGAAGGAGTTCTAATTTCTGCAACACTTTCACTCCTGGACTATGATTGGATTTAAGGTCTAGGTTCTGAAGCCTGAAAACCGAGTTTGGGAAGAGATGACGACCTACAGCCATAGCGGGTCCTATGTGTCCAGGTTGGGGCCAGCTGTCTGGGTGTCTTTTGGGATGTCTTGTCTCAGGCTGTGCCAGACAGGGCATTAGTATACAGGGTAGGCTGTATAATTGCTTTACCATCGAGTGACATGCATTAGAAAATCATTTGGGGTTTCTTATTAGCAGCATAGGGCAAAGTTTTTCTTCTGGAGGGCAGGCAGAGTGCTGCATTGTGGCTTCGGAATTCCCAAACTGGAGGGCTTGTGGGCCAGGAGAGCGAGGACGGAAGCTGAGAACACAAGCTGGGCTTAGGTTTCGGGGCAAGGGTATGGCAGGCACACTCTGCAGAGCTGAATTGAGATCTCATGCGTCTGAAGTTAGGTCGAGGATCAGACTTTGGCTCAGGTTTGCGTTTCTTTCCATTTTGGCCCCTTCAAGAAGAGGGGGGATTATGAGGCCATGGGCGTTTTGCCACTATTGGAGTTGTGAGATGCTCCAAACCGCAAGGATTCCTTCTGTGGGACAAGTAAGATTTGTTGGATGGCTCCAGGACGTCCTATAAGTTATTTTTCCAGAACAGGGTTCTACGTATGGATGCCTGGGCAGCTGCCTCACATTCCAATTGTCTCCTAGCAACAAGAAACGTTTGATCTGCTGGCTTGGGGTAGCAACAGAGGGGACTGAGTTGAATGGACTTTCCTGAGGATGGCCTTAATGTTGGTTTGAGTCCATGGAGACCTTGGTATGGGGCAGTGGCACCAGGGCCCTGAAGGATTCTCCTAACCAGAGGTTATGACAAAGCTCCAATGAGCAAGTTTTCCATGGGGAGACGAGATTTGTTCTTATTGGTGCCTCAGGAAACCACCATATGCTGGTATTGGAAACGAGGCCTCTGAGGAGAGATGCCTGGAAACCAAAGCAATGGATTTGATTAGGGCCTACAGGCCTGTCCGGTTCAATATTTTTTCTGGGGACTTCTGTTGTCTGAGTGGAGGTAGTTGCTCAGCTGGTTTGAGATCACCCCTGTTTGTCCTGGTCGGCCTAAACTATTGGGATGGCCTCGGTGACTTTGGAGGTTTTTCCTTTTTTGCAAGGTTGTGGCCAATGGAATGGGAAGAATTCCCTTGAAAGGGAAGCACAGTCCTGAGGTGTGGCTCCAGGGACCCAAGTGTGGAGCGTGTGTGGTCCAGGGCTATTTGGACAAAAGTCTGAAAACACAAACTCCACATAGGTTGGGGGATGTAGGTATGGCCGGCCCGATCTATAGACCGTGAGGAGACCTCTTCGGGATATGAACAAAGGGCGAATGTGATGTGCATGCTCATGCTTTTTTTTTTTTTTTCTGGAAATGTGTCACCGATTGCCATGGAATGTCGGGGGATCCTCATGGGCCATCGATGAGGCTCCCTTTCTGGGGATTTGACCCGATCCCATGAGTTTGGGTCATTCTGTCAGAAGGGAGGAGGTCTTTCTGTTTTTTGTTTTTTTGTTGTTGTTTTTTTTTTTTTTTTACCTCAGGTGGACCACCAAAAGAGGCATTCCAGAGCAGAGTCGTGGGTGGGGGCAACTGGACAACCAGACCTCTGGTTAACATTGGGACCTAAGAACATGGCAAGCCCCATATGTGGGCTCTTGGTCCAGACACTGAGAGGCCTTCCTTGAGGATAGGTCTCACACTGAGTTTCACAATGTGTTTTTGTGCCCAAGGAGCCCCTCAAGTCAGGGCGTGGCCTAATGTACCATGCTGGTTTCTCCTACACTGAACGTTGCACAATATGGCAACCACAAGTTTTCTGGCCATGGGGAAGAAGGAGTTCTAATTTCTGCAACAATTTCACTCCTGGACTGTGATTGGATGTAAGGTCTAGGTTCTGTAGCCTGAAAACTGAGGTTGGGAAGAGATGAAGCCCTAAGGCCATGGTGTGTCTGATGTGCTCAGTGTTCGGCCAGCTGTTGAGTGTGGGTTGGGAGGTGCAGGCTCAGTCTGTGGCAGACTGCGAATTAGTGTCCAGGCTAGACTGTATCATTGGGGTGCAGTCGAGTTTCGTGCAGGATGGTACTCATTTGTGGTTACTGGGTAGCCCCAGAGGGCAACGTTTTTCTTCTGGAGGGAAGACACAGTGTCACATACTGGCTCCAGAATTCCCAAACTGGAAGGCTTGTGGGCCAGGAGTGTGAGGAATAAATACTGAGAACACAAGCCAGCCTTAGATTTCGGGGTGAGGGGACGGCAGGCACCCTCTGCAGAGATGATTCGAGATCCCTTATACCTGAAGACAGAGCTAGGATCAGACGTTGGCTTAGGTCGAAGTTTCTGTCCATGACGGCCCCTTCATGAAGGGGAGGGTGTCACGAGGACATGGAGGTTTTCCCACGATGGGAATTGTGAGATGCTCCAAACCGCAATGATTCCATCTGTGGGACAGTCGAGACCTGTTGGATGGCTCCAGTACATCCCATAAGGAAGTTATCCAGAGCAGGGTTCTAAGGATGGATGCCTGGGCAGCCTGCCTCCCATTCCAGGAGTCTCATAGAGCCAAGGCAAGTTCGATCTGCTGGATCTAGGGGAGCAACCGAGGCGGGTGTGTTGAAATGGGTGAGTTGAGGATGGGTCATAATGTGCATTTGTGTCCATGTAGACCTTGGAATGGTGTACTTGAACCGGGGCCTTGAGGGATGTTCATAACCGGAGGTTTTGATGGAGCTCTAAAGAGTATGTTTCCTATGTAGAGAAGAGAATTGTTTTGATGAGTGCCTAAGGAATCTCCCATATGCTGGTATTGGAAAACAGGCCTCTGAGAAGAGATGACTGGAATCAAAAGCAATGGATCTGATTAGGGCCTAAGTGCCTGTCCAGTTCAATCTTATTCTATGGGGATATCTGTCTCTGGGTCTGAGTGGAGGTAGTTTCCTAACTTGTGAGAAATCATCCCTGTGTGTCCTGGGCAGCCAACATTATTCGGATGGCCTGGGGGAGTTTGGCGGATTCTCCTAATCTATTGGGTTGTGGCCAATGGAAATAGCAGAATTCCCCTGGAGAGGGAAGCCACAGTCCTGAGGTGTGGCTCCAGGGGCACCAGCTTGGATGGTGTGTTGGCCAGGCCTGTGGGGACAGAAGTCTGAAAACACAAACTCAGTTTAGTTTTGGGGATGTATGTATGAAGGCTCGATCTACAGACCGTGAGAATTTTCCGGGCTATGAACAAAGGGCGAGTATGTGGCGCTTGCTCAGGCTTTTGTCTCTGGATTTTGTGTCAACGGTGGCCGTGGAATGTCGGAGTGTCCTCAAGGGCCATGGACAATTCTTTCTCTGGTGATTTGGCCTGATCCCAAGTGGTTGGGATCATTCTGTGGATGGGAAGAGTCCTTTATGTATTTTTTTTTACCTCAGTTCTCCCACCAAAGAGGGATTCCAGAGTAGAGCCCTGAGTAGGGGTGACTAGACATCTCGAACTCTGGTTGAGATTGGGGGACTAGGGGCTTGGCAAGCCCCATATGTGGGCTGTTTTTCCAGTCACTAATAGGCTTACATGAGGATAGGGCTCACGCTGAGGGTCACAATGTGTGTTTGTGCAAATTGTGGCCCTCAGGGATAGGTGGGGCCTCATAGTCCATGCTGCTTTCTCCTACAATGAACATTGGACAACATGCCAACCACTAGGTTCTTGCCAAGGCGAAGGAGAAGTTCTGATTCTTGCATCACGTTCACTCCTGAGCAGTGAGTGGAGATAAGGTCTAGGTTCTGAAGGTGAAAACTGAGGTTGGGTAGAGATGATGGCCTAAAGCCATTGTGGGTGTGATATGCTCTGTGTACGGCCAGCTGTCTGGGTGTTGGACTGGAGGTCTGCCCTGAGGCTGTGTCAGACAGGGCTTTAGTGCACAGGCTAGACTGTATAATTGGGGTGTGGTCGAGTGGCATGCAGGTTGTTACTCATTTGGCGTTTCCGGTTAGCCCTATAGGGCAAAATTTTTCTTCTGGAGGGCAGGCAGAGTGCTGCATTGTGTCTCCAGAATTGCCAAACTGAAGGGGTGTGGCCAGGATTGTGAGGAAGGAAGTCTGAAAACACAAGCTAGCACGAGTTTTGGGGCCAAGAGCATGGCAGGCCCACTCTGCAGACGCTGAATCGAGATCTCCTGCAGGTGAGGTCAGGGCGAGTATCAGATGTTGCCTCAAGCTGGAGTTTGTGTCCATGACGGCCCCTTCCTGAAGGGGGTGGGGGCGTCATGAGGCCAGGCAGGTTTTCCTACTCTGGGAGTTGTGAGCTGCTCCAAACTTCAAAGTTTCCTTCTTCAGGACAGTCGAGTACTATTCGATGGTTCCCGAATGCCCCATACAGAAAGACTCGAGTGCAGGGGCCTAAGCATGGATGCCGAGACACGCCAACTCACCTTCCCATTGCCTGGTCGAGACAAGGCACGCTCAATCTACGCGCTCTTGGGTGAGCTACCCAGAAGGCTGAGTTTAAATGGACTCTCCTGAGGATGAGTCATAATGTGGGTTGATGGCCAAGGAGACCTTGGAATGTGGCAGTAGCTAAGGGACTCTGCAGGATTCTCCAACCCGAAGGGCTTGACACAACTCCAACAAGGAAGCTTCCCAGGTGGAGATGAGAGGTCTGCAGTCTGGTGCCTCAGGAAAGCCCCGTATGCTGGTCTTCGAACCCAGGCCTCTGAGGAGTGATACCTGGACACCAAAGCAAGAGTTCATAATAGGGCCTAGGGGCCTGTCTGGTTCAATCTTCTGTCTCTGCGGATATCTGTCTGTGTGTCTGCATGGAGGTAGTAGTTGCTCAGCTTGTGTCATAATGCCCCTATTTGTCCAGTGCGGCTTGCGGTAGTGGGATGTCCTTGGGGACCTTGAGGTTTCTACTATTTTGTAGAGTTGTGGCCAATGGAATGGGCAGTTTCTTAGGAGAGAGCAGGCACAGTTCTGTGGTGTGGCTCCAGAGACCCCAGCCTGGACGCTGTGTGGGCCATGGCTGTGCAGACAGACATCGAAAAACCCTAACTCAGCTCAGGTTTAGGGCCGAGGTTACGGCAGGCCTGATCTACAGTCCATGAGGGGAGTTCCTCTGGATATGAAAGAAGGGTGAGAGGGAGGCAGTCGCTCCGGCTTTTGTCTCTGGATGTTTTGTCCACAATGGCCGTTTAATGTAGGAGTTGCCTCATGGGTCGTAGAAGTCTCTCTCTCTGGTAGTTTGTCCAGCCCCCAAGAGTTTGGGGTCATTCTGTGGGAAGGGAAGTGTCCTGTTTTCTGCTTCATGTTTCCCCCCAGTAGAGGGATTCTAGAGCATAGCAGTGGGTACTGACAACTGGAATACTCGCCCTCTGGTTAAGCCTGGGGGCCTATGGATATGACAAGCCCCATATGCAGGATCTTGGTCCAGCCACTGAAAGGCGTTACTTTAACACGGGACTCAAGCTGCAGGTCACAATGCATGTCTGTGCCCTAGGCGGCCCTCAAGCACTGGCGTGGCCTTTCGGACAATGCAGGTTTTCCCACATTGAACGTTGGACAACATGCCAACCACAAGGTTTCTGGCCATGGGGAAGGAGGAATTCTAATTTCTGCATCACGTTCACCCCTGGGCAGTGATTGGAGATAAGGTCTAGGTTCTGAAGCCTGAAAACCGAGGTTGGGAAGAGATGACGACCTACAGCCATAGCGGGTCCAATGTGTCCAGCTTGGGGCCAGCTGTCTGGGTGTCGTTTGGGATGTCTTGTCTCAGGCTGTGCCAGACAGGGCATTAGAATACAGGGTGGGCTGTATAATTGCTTTACCATCGAGTGGCATGCATTAGAAAATCATTTGGGGTTTCTTATTAGCAGCATAGGGCAAAGTTTTTCTTCTGGAGGGCAGGCAGAGTGCTGCATTGTGGCTTTGGAATTCCCAAACTGGAGGGCTTGTGGGCCAGGAGAGTGAGGACGGAAGCTGAGAACACAAGCTAGGCTTAGGTTTCGGGGCAAGGACATGGCAGGCACACTCTGCAGAGCTGAATTGAGATCTCATGCATCTGAAGTCAGTCGGGGTTCAGACTTACCTCAGGGTTGAGTTTCTGTCCATGTTGGCCCCTTCAAGAAGAGGGGGGATTATGAGGCCATGGGGGTTTTGCCACTATTGGAGTTGTGAGATGCTCCAAACCGCTAGGATTCCTTCTGTGGGACAATTAAGATTTGTTGGATGGCTCCAGGACGTCTTATAAGGTATTTTTCCAGAACAGCATTCTAAGTATGGATGCCTGGGCAGCCAGCCTCACATTCCAATTGTCTCCTAGCAACAAGAAACGTTTGATCTGCTGGCTTGTGTAGCAACAGAGGGGGCTGAGTTGAAATGGACTTTCCTGAGGATTTTCTTAATGTTGGTTTGAGTCCATGGAGACCTTGGTATGGGGCAGTGGCACCAGGGCCCTGAAGGATTCTCATAACCAGAGGTTATGACAAAGCTCCAATGAGCAAGTTTTCCATGGGGAGACGAGATTTGTTCTTATTGGTGCCTCAGGAAACCACCATATGCTGGTATTGGAAACGAGGCCTCTGAGGAGAGATGCCTGGAAACCAAAGCAATGGATCTGATTAGGGCCTAGGGTCATGTCCGGTTCAATTTTTTTCTCTGGGGACATCTCTTGTCTGAGTGCAGGTAGTTGCTCAGCTGGTTTGAGATCACCCCTGTTTGTCCTGGGCGGCCTACAATATTGGGATGGCCTCAGTGACTTTGGAGGTTTTTCCTAATTTGCAAGGTTGTGGCCAATGGAATGGGAAGAATTCCCTTGAAAGGGAAGCACAGTCCTGAGGTGTGGCTCCAGGGACCCAAGTGTGGAGCGTGTGTGGTCCAGGGCTATTTGGACAAAAGTCTGAAAACCCAAACTCCACTTAGGTTGGGGGATGTAGGTATGGCCGGCCCGATCTATAGACCGTGAGGAGAACTCTTCGGGATATGAACAAAGGGCGAATGTGAGGAGCTTGCTCATGCTTTTTTTTTTTTTTTTTTTTCTGGAAATGTGTCACCGATTGCCATGAAATGTCGGGGTGTCCTCATGGGCCATCGATGAGGCTCCCTTTCTGGGGATTTAACCCGATCCCAAGGGTTTGGGGTCATTCTGTTGGAAGGGAGGAGGCCTTTCTGGTTTTTTTGTTTATTTATTTTTGTTTATTTGTTTTTTTTTTTTTTTTACCTCAGGTGGACCACCAAATGAGGGATTCCAGAGCAGAGTCGTGGGTGGGGGCAACTGGACAACCAGACCTCTGGTTAACATTGGGACCTAAGAACATGGCAAGCCCCATATGTGGGCTCTTGGTCCAGACACTGAGAGGCTTTCCTTGAGGATAGGTCTCACACTGAGTTTCACAATGTGTTTTTGAGCCCAAGGAGCCCATCAAGGTAGGGCGTGGCCTAATGTACCATGCTGGTTTCTCCTACACTGAACATTGCACAATATGGCAACCACAAGTTTTCTGGCCATGGGGAAGAAGGAGTTCTAATTTCTGCAACACTTTCACTCCTGGACTATGATTGGATTTAAGGTCTAGGTTCTGAAGCCTGAAAACCGAGTTTGGGAAGAGATGACGACCTACAGCCATAGCGGGTCCTATGTGTCCAGGTTGGGGCCAGCTGTCTGGGTGTCTTTTGGGATGTCTTGTCTCAGGCTGTGCCAGACAGGGCATTAGTATACAGGGTAGGCTGTATAATTGCTTTACCATCGAGTGACATGCATTAGAAAATCATTTGGGGTTTCTTATTAGCAGCATAGGGCAAAGTTTTTCTTCTGGAGGGCAGGCAGAGTGCTGCATTGTGGCTTCGGAATTCCCAAACTGGCTTCGGAATTCTCCTGGCTTGTGGGCCAGGAGAGCGAGGACGGAAGCTGAGAACACAAGCTGGGCTTAGGTTTCGGGGCAAGGGTATGGCAGGCACACTCTGCAGAGCTGAATTGAGATCTCATGCGTCTGAAGTTAGGTCGAGGATCAGACTTTGGCTCAGGTTTGCGTTTCTTTCCATTTTGGCCCCTTCAAGAAGAGGGGGGATTATGAGGCCATGGGCGTTTTGCCACTATTGGAGTTGTGAGATGCTCCAAACCGCAAGGATTCCTTCTGTGGGACAAGTAAGATTTGTTGGATGGCTCCAGGACGTCCTATAAGTTATTTTTCCAGAACAGGGTTCTACGTATGGATGCCTGGGCAGCTGCCTCACATTCCAATTGTCTCCTAGCAACAAGAAACGTTTGATCTGCTGGCTTGGGGTAGCAACAGAGGGGACTGAGTTGAATGGACTTTCCTGAGGATGGCCTTAATGTTGGTTTGAGTCCATGGAGACCTTGGTATGGGGCAGTGGCACCAGGGCCCTGAAGGATTCTCCTAACCAGAGGTTATGACAAAGCTCCAATGAGCAAGTTTTCCATGGGGAGACGAGATTTGTTCTTATTGGTGCCTCAGGAAACCACCATATGCTGGTATTGGAAACGAGGCCTCTGAGGAGAGATGCCTGGAAACCAAAGCAATGGATTTGATTAGGGCCTACAGGCCTGTCCGGTTCAATATTTTTTCTGGGGACATCTGTTGTCTGAGTGGAGGTAGTTGCTCAGCTGGTTTGAGATCACCCCTGTTTGTCCTGGTCGGCCTAAACTATTGGGATGGCCTCGGTGACTTTGGAGGATTTCCTTTTTTGCAAGGTTGTGGCCAATGGAATGGGAAGAATTCCCTTGAAAGGGAAGCACAGTCCTGAGGTGTGGCTCCAGGGACCCAAGTGTGGAGCGTGTGTGGTCCAGGGCTATTTGGACAAAAGTCTGAAAACACAAACTCCACTTAGGTTGGGGGATGTAGGTATGGCCGGCCCGATCTATAGACCGTGAGGAGACCTCTTCGGGATATTAACAAAGGGCGAATGTGATGTGCATGCTCATGCTTTTTTTTTTTTTTTCTGGAAATGTGTCACCGATTGCCATGGTATGTCGGGGGATCCTCATGGGCCATCGATGAGGCTCCCTTTTGGGGATTTGACCCGATCCCATGAGTTTGGGTCATTCTGTCAGAAGGGAGGAGGTCTTTCTGTTTTTTGTTTTTTTGTTGTTGTTTTTTTTTTTTTTTTTTTTTTTTTACCTCAGGTGGACCACCAAAAGAGGCATTCCAGAGCAGAGTCGTGGGTGGGGGCAACTGGACAACCAGACCTCTGGTTAACATTGGGACCTAAGAACATGGCAAGCCCCATATTTGGGCTCTTGGTCCAGACACTGAGAGGCCTTCCTTGAGGATAGGTCTCACACTGAGTTTCACAATGTGTTTTTGTGCCCAAGGAGCCCCTCAAGTCAGGGCGTGGCCTAATGTACCATGCTGGTTTCTCCTACACTGAACGTTGCACAATATGGCAACCACAAGTTTTCTGGCCATGGGGAAGAAGGAGTTCTAATTTCTGCAACAATTTCACTCCTGGACTGTGATTGGATGTAAGGTCTAGGTTCTGTAGCCTGAAAACTGAGGTTGGGAAGAGATGAAGCCCTAAGGCCATGGTGTGTCTGATGTGCTCAGTGTTCGGCCAGCTGTTGAGTGTGGGTTGGGAGGTGCAGGCTCTGTCTGTGGCAGACAGCGAATTAGTGTCCAGGCTAGACTGTATCATTGGGGTGCAGTCGAGTTTCGTGCAGGATGGTACTCATTTGTGGTTACTGGGTAGCCCCAGAGGGCAACGTTTTTCTTCTGGAGGGAAGACACAGTGTCACATACTGACTCCAGAATTCCCAAACTGGAAGGCTTGTGGGCCAGGAGTGTGAGGAATAAATACTGAGAACACAAGCCAGCCTTAGATTTCGGGGTGAGGGGACGGCAGGCACCCTCTGCAGAGATGATTCGAGATCCCTTATACCTGAAGACAGAGCTAGGATCAGACGTTGGCTTAGGTCGGAGTTTCTGTCCCTGACGGCCCCTTCATGAATGGGAGGGTGTCACGAGGACATGGAGGTTTTCCCACGATGGGAATTGTGAGATGCTCCAAACCGCAATGATTCCTTCTGTGGGACAGGTGAGACCGGTGGATGGCTCCAGGACATCCCATAAGGAAGTTATCCAGAGCAGGGTTCTAAGGATGGATGCCTGGGCAGCCTGCCTCCCATTCCAGGTGTCTTATAGATCCAAGGCAAGTTCGATATGCCTGATCTAGTGGAGCAACCGATCGGGTGTGTTGAAATGGGTGAGTTGAGGATGGGTCATAATGTGCATTTGTGTCCATGGAGACCTTGGAATGGGGTCTTGATCTGGGTCCTTGAGGGATGTTCATAACCGGAGGTTTTGATGGAGCTCTAAAGAGTATGTTTCCTATGTAGAGAAGAGAATTGTTTTGATGAGTGCCTAAGGAATCTCCCATATGCTGGTATTGGAAAACAGGCCTCTGAGGAGAGATGACTGGAAACAAAAGCAATGGATATGATTAGAGCCTAGGTGTCTGTCCGGTTCAATCTCTTTGCTGGGGATACGTGTCTAAGTATCTGAGGTGAGGTAGTTGCTTAGATTGTGTCAGATCGCCCCTGTTTGTCCTGGGCGACCTATAATATTGGAATGGCCTCGGGACTTTGGAGTTTCTCCTAATCTATAGGGTTGTGGCCAATGGAATGGGCAGAAATCCCCTTGGAGAGGGCAGGCAAAGTTCTGAGTTTGGCTCTAGGGGCCCAACCTTGAGGGTGTGTGGGCCAGGCCTGTGGAGCAAAAATCTGAAAACACAAACTCCGCTTAGGATTGGGGACATAGTTATGGCACGCCCAATCTACAGACCGTGATAACACTTCAGGATATGAAAAAGTGTGAGTTTGAGGTGCTTGCTCAGATTTTGTCTCTGGATTTGTGTCAACAATGTGGGTGGAATGCTGGCGTGGCCTCATGGGTTGTGGACGGCTTTCCTTCTCTGAGGATTTGACCCAATCCCAATAGTTTGTGTATGTTCTGTGGGATGGGAGGAGTCCTTTCTTTTTTTTTATTTTATTTTATTTTATTTTTTGTACCTCATGTGTCCCAATAAAGGAGGGATTCCAGAGCAGAGTCCTCGGGAGAGACAACTGGACAACCCCACCTCTGTTTTAGTTTGGGGGCCTAGGGGCATGGCAAGTCCAATATGTGGGCTCTTGATTCAGACACTGAGAGGCCTTCCTTGAGGACAGGGCTCATGCTGAGGGTCACAATGCCTATTTGTGCCAACAAGGCCCTCAAGCATGGGAAGGGCCTCATGGGCCACGCTGGATTCTCCGACACTGAACGTTGGAGAATATGCCAACCACAAGGTTTCTGGCCATGGCGAAGGAAGAGTTGTGACTTCTGCATCACGTTCACCCCTGGACAGTGTTTGGAGTTTAGGTCTAGGTTCTGAAACCCGAAAACCGAGGTTGGGAAGAGATGAAGACCTAAGGACCTGTTGGGTCCAATGAGCTCAGTGTGCGGCCAGCTGTTGAGCGTAGGTCTGGAGGTGTGGGCTCATGCTGTGTCAGACAAGGCATTAGACAGGGTAGACTGAATATTTGGGGTGCAGTCGAGTGGCGTTCAATTGATCCTCATTCGGGTCTCTAGGTAGTTCCATAAGACAACGTTTTTTCTCTGGGAGAGCAGGCAGAGTGCTGCATTGTGGCCCCAGTATTGCCAAACTGTAGGGCTTTTGGGCCAGGGGTGTGAGGACTGTAGTCTGAGAACACAAGCTAGGCTTAGTTTTTGGGGTGAGGGCACAGAAGGCACACTCTGCAGAGCTGAATCATGATCTCATGCACCTGAAGTCAGGGCGAATATCAGACGTTTGCTCAGGTTGGAGTTTCTGTCCATGATGGCCACTTTATAAAGTGGAGCGTCTCAAGAGGCCATGTAGATTTTCCCACAATGGGAGTTGTGAGATGACCCAGACTGCAAATATTCCTTCTGTGGGACACTTGAGACCTGTTGGATGGCTCTAGGATGTCCCATATGGAATGACTCCAGAGTAGGGTTCTAAGGATTGATGCCTAGGCAGCCCACCTCCCATTCTAGTTGTCTCCTAGCGACAAGGCAGGTTTGATCTGCAGGCCCTGGGGGAGAAACCAAGGGGGTTGAGTTGACATGGACTCTCCCGAGGATAGATCATAATGTGGGTTTAAGTCCATGGAGACCTTGGAATGGGGCGCTTGATCCGGGGCCCTGAAAGATTCTCCTAAACAGAGGTTTTTATAGAGCTCCAAAGAGTACATTTCCTATTTGGAGACGAGATTTTTCTGATGAGTGCCTCAGCAATCCCCCTATGCTGGTATTGGAAACCAGGCCTCTGAGGAGAGATGCCTGGAAACAAAAGCAATGGATCTGATTAGGGCCTAAGTGCCAGTTCAGTTCAATCTTATTCTATGGGTATATGTGTCTCTGGGTCTGAGTGGAGGTAGTTTCCTAAATTGTGAAAGATCATCCCTGTTTGTCCTGGGCAGCCAACACTATTCGGATGGCCTCGGGGAGCTTGGAGGTTTCTCCTAATCTATAAGGTTGTGGCCAATGGAAATGGCAGAATTCCCCTGGAGAGGGAAGCCACAGTCCTGAGGTGTCGCTCCAGGGGCCCCAGCTTGGATGGTGTGTGGGCCAGGACTGTGGGGACAGAAGTCTGAAAACACAAACTCAGCTTAGGTTTGGGGATGTATGTATGAAGGCTCAATCTACAGAACGTGAGAATTTTCCGGGCTATGAACAAAGGGCGAGTATGTGGCGCTTGCTCAGGCTTATCTCTAGATTTTGTGTCAACGGTGGCCGTGGAATGTCGGGGTGTCCTCAAGGGCCTTGGACAATTCTTTCTCTGGTGATTTGGCCTGATCCCAAGGGGTTGGGATCATTCTGTGGATGGGAAAAGTCCTTTCTGTATTTTTTTTTTTTTTTTTACCTCAGGTGTCCCACCAAAGAGGGATTCCAGAGCAGAGCCCTGAGTCGGGTCACTAGACATCTCGAACTCTGGTTGAGATTGGGTGACTAGGGGCTTGGCAAGCCCCATATGTCGGCTGTTGTTCCAGTCACTAAGAGGCTTCACATGAGAATAGGGCTCACGCTGAGGGTCACAATATGTGTTTGTGCAAATTGTGGCCCTCAGGGATAGGTGGGACCTCATAGTCCATGCTGCTTTCTCCTACAATGAACGTTGGACAACATGCCAACCACAAGGTTTCTTGCCATGGCGAAGAAGAAGTTCTGATTCTTGCATCACGTTCACTCCTGAGCAGTGAGTGTAGATAAGGTCTAGGTTATGAAGGTGAAAATTGAGGTTGGGTAGAGATGATGGCCTAAAGCCATTGTGGGTATGATATGCTCAGTGTACGGCCAGCTGTCCTGGTGTTGGACTGGAGGTCTGCCCTCAGGCTGTGTCAGACAGGGCTTTAGTGCACAGGCTAGACTGTATAATTGGGGTATGGTCGAGTGGCATGCAGGTTGTTACTCATTTGGCGTTTCTGGTTAGCCCTATAGGGCAACATTTTTCTTCTGGAGGCCAGGCAGAGTGCTGCATTGTGTCTCCAGAATTTCCAAACTGGAAGGGTGTGGCCAGGATTCTGAGGACGGACGTCTGAGAACACAAGATAGGCTTAGGTTTCAAGACGAGGGCCCAGCAGGCACACTCTCAAGTGCTGAATCGAGATCTCATGCTTCTGAATTCAGGGCGAGGATCAGACTTTGGCTTAGGATGGAGTTTCTGTTCATGATGGCCCATTTATGAAGGTGTGGGGCATCATAAGGAAATGGAGGTTTTCTCACAGTGTTATTGTGTGATGCTTCAAACCACAAGGATTCATTCTGCGAGACAGTAAAGACAGGTTGGTTGGATTCAAGACGTCCCATAAAGAAGTTCTCCAGAGCAGGGTTCTAAGGATGGATGCCTGGGCAGCCCGCCTCCCATTCTAACTGTCTCCTAGTGACAAGGAAGGTTTGATCTGCTGGCTCTGGGTGAGCAGCCGAGTGGGCTGATTTGAAATGGACTCTCCTGAGAATGGTTCATAATGTAAGTTTGTGTCCTTGGAGACCTTGGGATTGGGCCATGGCGCCAGCGCCCTGAAGGATCCTCCTAACCTGAGGTATTGACACAGCTCCAAAGAGCAAGTTTCCCATATGGAGATGAGATCTGTTCTGATTGTTTCCTTAGGAAACCCCCATATTCTGATATTGGAAACCAGGCCTCTGAGGAGAGATACCTAGAAACCAAAGCAATGCATCAGAAGTTGGCTCAGGTTGGAGTTTCTGTCTATGATGGCCCCTTTATAAAGGGGAGCATCTCATGAGGCCATGTAGGTTTTCCCACGATAGGAGTTGTGAGATGCTCCAATCTGCAAGGATTCCTTCTGTGGGACAGTCAAGACCTGTTGGAAGGCTCCAGGACATCCCATATGGAACGGCGCCAGAGCAGGATTCCATGGATGGATGCCTAGAGAGTCTGCTTTGCATTCCAGTTGTCTCCTAGCGACAAGGCAGGTTTGATATTCTGCCTCTGGGGGAGTAATCGACGGGGCTGAGTTGAAATGTACTCTCCTGCCGAATGATCATAATGCGGGTATGTGTCCATGGAGACCTTGGAATAGGGCGGTTGCTCCGGCTACCTGAAGGTTTCTCCTAACTGGAGGCTTTTACAGAGCTCCAAAGGATAAGTTTCCCATGTGAAGACAAGATTTGTTCTGATTGGTATCTCTGGAATCCCCCATATGCTGGTATTGGAAAACAAGCCTCTGAGGAGAGATGCTTAGAAAAAAAAGCAATGGAACCAATTACATTCTAGGGGCCAGTCCAGTTTAATCTTCTTCTCTTGGGTTATCTGTCTACGGGTGAGTTGACGTCGTTGCTCAGCTTGTGAGAGATCGCCCCTCTTTGTCCTGGGTGGCCTACACTATTGGAATGGCCTCTGGGACTTTGGAGGTTTCTCCTTATCTGTAGGGTTGTGGCCAATGGAATGGGAAGAATTTCCTTGGAGAGGGCAGGCACAGTCCTGAGGTGTGGCTCCAGGGGCCTCAGTCTGGAGGGTGTGTGGGACAGGGATGTCAGGATAGAAGTCTGAAAACACAAACTCGGCTTAGGTTTGGGGACGTCGGTATGGCAGGCCCAATCTACAGACTATGAGGAGAATTTTTTGGGCTATGACCTAAGGGTGAGTGTGAACGCTTGCTGAAGCTTATGTCTCTGGATTTTGTGTCAATAGTGGCCGTGGAATGTCGGGCTGGCCTCATGGGCCATGGACGAGTCTTTCTCTCTGGACCCCAATTACTTGGGATGGCCCAATCCCAAGTGATTGGGGTCATTCTGTGAGTGGGAAGAGTCCTTTCTGTGTTTATTTACCTCAAATGTCCCACCAAAGAGGGATTCCAGAGCAGAGCCCTGAGTAGGGGTGACTAGATGTCTCTACCTCTGGTTAAGATTGGGTGACTTGGGGCATGGCAGGCCCCATATGTGGGCTCATGGTCCAGCCACTGAGAGGCTTTACTTGAGGACAGGGCTCAAACTGAGGGTCCCAATGTGTGTTTGAGCCCACCGCAGCTCTTAAGCATAGGCAGGGCCTCAGGGACCCTACACTACCCTCAGGGGCCCTACTACTACCCCTGTAGGCCCTACAGGGGTCCTCCACTGAACGTTGGACAAGATGCCAACCACAAGATTTTGGCGAGAGGGAAGGAGGAGTTCTGATTTCTGCATCACGTTCACCCATGGGAAGTGAGTAGAGATAAGGTCTAGGATTCTGTAGCCTGAAAACCGAAGTTGGAAAGAGATGGCGACCTAAGGCCATGGCGGTTCAGATATTCTCAGTGTACTGCAAGCTGTCTGGGTGTCGGTTGGGAATTCAGGCCTCAGGTTATGTCAGACAGGGCATTAGTGCACAGGCTAGACTATATAATTGGTGTACAGTTGAGTGACGTGCAGGTTTATCCTCATTTGAGGTTTCTGGGTAGACCCATAGGGCAATATTTTTCTTCTAGAGGGCAGGCAGAGTGCAGCACTGTTTCATCGGAAATCCCAAAATAGAGGGCGTGTGGTCCAGGAGAGTGAGGACGGAAGTCGGAGAACACTAGCTACGCTTAGGTTTTGGGGTGAGGGCACAGCAGGTACACTCTGAAGAGCTGAATCAAGATCTCGTGCATCTGAAGTCAAGGCGAAGATCAGCTGTTGGCTCAGTTTGGAGTTTCTTTCCATGATCTGCCTTCATGAAGATTGGGGGCATCATGTGACCTTGGAAGCTTTCCATGATATGAGTTGTTAGGTGGTCCATGCACAAGGACTCCTGTGGTACAGTCGAGACCTGTTGGATGGCTCAAGGATGTCCCATAAGGAATGACACAAGAGCAGGGTTCTAAGGATGGATGCCTGAAGAGCCCAACTCGCATTTCAATTGTCTCCTAGCGACAAGGCAGGTTCAATCTGCTGGCTCTGGGGTAGCAACCGAGGGGGTTTAGTTGAAATGGACTCTCCTGAGGATGGGTCATAATTTGGGATTGTGTCCATGGAGATATTCAAATGGGGCAGTGGCTCCAGTGACCTGAAGTTTTCTCCTAACTGGAGGTTATGACACAGCTCCATAGAGCAAGATACCCATGTGGAGACGAGATTTTTTCTGATAGGTATCTCTGGAAACCCCCTTATGCTGGTATTGGAATCCAGGCCTCAGAGGAGAGATGACTGAAAACAAAAGCAATGGATCCAATTAGGGCCTAGGTGCCTGTCTTGTTCAATATTCTTTTCTATGGATATCTGTCTAAGGTTCTGATTGGAGGTAGTGGCTCAGCTTGTGCCAGAGGGTCCCTGTATGTCCAGGACATCCTACACTATTGGGATGGCCTCAGAGATTTTGGATGATTCTCCTAATCTGTCAGGTTGTGCCAAATGAATGAGCAGAATTCCCTTGGAGAGGGCAGGCACAGTCCTGAGGTGTGGCTCCATGGGGCCCAGCCTTTAGGGTGTGTGGGTGAGGACAATGGAGACAGAAGTCTGAAAACACAAACTCGGCTTAGGTTTGGGGACATAGGTATGGCAGGCCAGATCTACAGACCTTGAGAATTTTGGGGGCTCTGAACAAAGGGCAAGTGTGTGGCGCTTTTTCAGGTTTTTGTCTCCAGATTTTGTGTCAATGGTGGCCGTGGAATGTCAGGCTGGCCTCATCGACCATGGACGAGTATTTCTCTCTGTGGATTTGGCCCAATTCCAAGTGTTTGGGGTCATTCTTTGGATGGTAGGAGTCCTTACTTTTTTTTTTTTTTCTTTATCTTGGTTTTTTTTTTTTTTTTTTACCTTATGTGTCCCACCAAAGAGGGATTCCAGAAAAGAGCTCTGAATAAGGTTGGCTAGACTTCTCAAGCTCTGGCTAGGATTGGGGGAGTAGGGGCATGGCAAGTCCCATATGCAGGCTCTTGGTCCAGCCCCGGAGAGGCTTACTTGAGGCCAGGGTTCATGCTTAGGGTCCTAATGTGTGTTTATGCCCATCGCGGCTCTCAAGCATGTCTGAGGCCTCATGGGCCATGCTGGGTTCTCATATACTGAACGTTGGACAACATGCCAACCACAAGGTTTCTGGTCATGGGGAAGGTGAAGTTCTGATTTCTGCATCACGTACATCACTTAGTTGTGAGTGGAGATAACGTCTAGGTTCTGAAGCCTGAAGACCAAGGTTGGGAAGAGATGATGACCTAAGGCCATGGCATGTTCGATGTGTTCAGTGTGAGGCCAGGTGTCTGGGTGTCAGTCACGAGGTCTGGGGTCAGGCTGTGTCAGACAGGGCATTAGTGCCCAGGCTAGACTGTATAATTGGGTACAGTCTAGAGAATTGCAGGTTGATCCTCATTTGATGTTTCTGGGTAGACCCCTAGGGCAAAGTCTCTTTTCTGGAGGGCAGGCAGAGTGCTGCATTTTGTCTCCAGAATTCCCAAAGTGGAAGGCTTGTGGGCCAGGAGTGTGAGGACGGAAGTCTGAAAACGCGAGCTGGCTTAGGTTTTGGGGCGAGGGCAAGGCAGGAACACTCTGCAGAGCTGAATTGAGATCTCATGCATCTGAAGTCAGGGCGAATCAGACGGGCTGATGTCCATGATGTCCTCTACCTGAAGGTGGAGGCATCACGAGGCCATGGAGGTTTTCCCACGGTGCGAGTGTGTGATGCTGCAAACTACAAGGATTCCTTCTGCAGGACAGTTGAGACCTGTTGAATGGATCAAGGACACCCCATTAGGAATTTCTCCAGAGCAGAGTTCTAACAACGGATACCTGGGCAACAAACTCGCATTCCAATTGTCTCCTAGTGACAAAGCAGGTTTGATCTGCTGGCACTGGGTGAGCAACCGCCAGGTTTGAGTTGAAATGGACTCTCCTGAGGATGGGTCATAATGTGGGATTGTGTCCATTGAGACATTGGAATGGGGCGGTGGCTCCAGTGACGTGAAATTTTCTCCTAACTGGAGGTTTTGACACAGTTCCATATAGCATGATTCCCATGTGGCATGCGATTTGTTCTGATTGGTAGCTCCAGAAACCCCCATGTGCTGGTATTGGAATCCAGGCCTCTGAGGAGAGATACGTGAAAACAAAAGCAATGGATCCGTTTAGGGCCTAGGTGCCTGTCCTGTTCAATCTTCTTTTCTATGGATATCTATCTACAGGTCTGATTGGAGGTAGTGGCTCAGCTTGTGGCAGATGGTCCCTGTTTGTCCCGGACATCCTACAATATTGGGGTGGCCTCGGGGACTTCGGATGTTTCTCCTAATCTGTCAGGTTGTGCCAAAGGAATGAGCAGAATTCCCATGGAGAGGGCAGGCACAGTCCTGAGGTGTGGCTCCATGGGGCCAAGCATTGAGGGTTTGTGGGCCAGGACAATGGAGACAGAAGTCTGAAAACAGAAACTTGGCTTAGGTTTGGGGACATAGGTATGGCAGGCCCGATCTACAGACCGTGAGAATTTTTCAGGCTTTGAACAAAGGGCGAGTGTGTGGCTCTTTTTCAGGCTTTTGTCTCCGGATTTTGTGTCAATGGTGGCCGTGGAATGTCAGGATGGCCTCATCAGCCATGGACGAGTATTTCTCTCTGTGAATTTGGCCCAATTCCAAGTGTTTGCGGTCATTCTTTGGACGGTAGAAGTCCTTTGTCTATTTTTTTTTAACCTCATGTGTCCCACCAAGGAGGGATTCTAGAGAAGAGATCTGAGTAGGGGTGACTAGACTTCTCAAGCACTGGTTAAGGTTTGGGGAGTAGGGGCATGGTAATCTCCATATGTGGGCTCTTGGTCCAGCCCCGGAGAGGCTTTACTTGAGGCCAGGGTTCATGCTTAGGGTCCTAATGTGTGTTTGTGCCCATTGCAGCCCTCAAGCATCTGAGGCCTCATGGGCCATGCTGGTTTCTCCTACACTGCACGTTGGACAACATGCCAACCACAGGGTTTCTGGTCATGGGGAAGGAGGAGTTCTGATTTCTGCATCACGTACACGGCATGGCAGTGAGTAGAGATAAGGTCTAGAATCTGAAGCCTGAAAACCGAGGTTGGTAAGAGATGACGACCTAAGGCCATGGTGGGTCCGATGCACTTAGTGTGCGGCCAGATGTCTGTGTCCATCATGAGGTCTGGGCTCAGGCTGTGTCAGGCAGGGCATTAGTCCCCAGGCTAGACTGTATAATTGAGGTACAGTCGAGTGATGTGAAGGTTGGTCCTCATTTGGGGTTTCTGGTTGGCCCCATAGGGCAAAGATTTTCTTCTGGAGGGCAGGCAGAGTGCTGCATTCTGGCTCCAGAATTGCCAACTTCAGGGCTTGTGGGCCAGGTGTTTTAGGACAGAAGTCTGAGAACACAAGTTCAGCTTTGAATTCGCAGCGGTGACATGGCAGGCACACTCTACAGACCTGAAATGAGATCTCGTGCATCTGAAGTCAGGGCGAGGATCAGATGTTGGCTTAGGTTGGAGTTTCTGTACATGATGTCCCCTTCATGAAGGTGGGGGGGGCATCAGGAAACCATGGAAGATTTCCAACTTTGTGAGTGTGTGATGCTCCAAACCACAAGGATTCCGTCAGCGGGACAGTCACGACCTTTTGGATGGATCAAGGACATCCCATAAGAAATGCTCCAAAGCACAGTTCTAATGATGGATGCCTGGGCAGTCCAACTTGCATTCCAGTTGTGTCCTAGTGAAAAGGAGGATTCGATCTGCTGTCACTGGGGGAACAACCGAGGGGGCTGAATTGAAATGCACTCTCATGAGGATCAGTCATGATGTGGATTTGTGTCCATGGATTCCTTGGAATGGGGCAGTGGCTCTGTTTCCCTGAAGAATTCTCCTAACCTGAGGTTTTGATGCAGCTCCAAAGAGCAAGTTTCCCATGTAGAGACGAGATTTGTTCTGAAACCCCCACAACCTGGTATTGGAAACCAAGCATCTGGGGAACAATGCCTGGAATCCAAAGCAATGGATCTGATTACGGTCTAGGGGCCTGTCCTTATCAATATTCTCCTCTGAGTATCTCTGTCTAAGATTCAGAATGAAGGTCACTGCTCCGCTTGTGTCAGATCACCCATGTTTGTTGGGGGAGGCCAACACTATTGGGCTGGTCTTGGGAATTGGAGGTTTCTCCTAATCTGTAAGGTTGTGGCAAATGAAACGGGCAGAGTTCCCTTGGAGAGCACTGGCACAGTCCTTAGGTGTGACACCACCTTTCTGGGTGTCATCCAGGAGGTCCAGGCTCAGGCTGTGTCAGACAGGGCATTAGTGCCAAGCTTAGACTGTATAATTGGAGTAAAGTTGATGGCATGCAGATTGATCCTCATTTGGTGTTTCTGGGTAGCCCCAGGGGCAACGTTTTTCTTCTGGAGGGAAGGAAGAGTGCTGCATTGTGGCGACGGAATTCTCACACTGGAGGGCTTGTGGGACAGAATTGTGAGGAAGGAAGTGTGAGAACACAAGCTAGGCTTAGGTTTTGGGTCAAGATCATGGCAGGCACACTCTGTAGAGCTAAATCTAAATCTCATGCATCTGAAGTCAGGGCGAGGATCAGACGTAGGCTCAGGTTGAAGTTTCTGTTCAGGATGGCCCCTTCATGATGGTGGGGGGCATCAATAGAGCCAGCAGATCTAAATTGTCTTGTTGCTAGGAGACAATTGGATTGCGAGGCGGGCTTCCCAGGCATCCATCCGCGAACGGTGCTCTGGAGTCATTCCATATGGGATGTCCTGGAGCTGTCCAACAGGTCTCAATTGTCCCGCAGAAGGAATCCTTGAAGGGGGCATCCCACAACTCCCAACGTGGGAATACCTCAATGGCCTCGAGATTCCGCTCCCTTCATGAATCGGCCGTCATGCACAGAAACTCCAAAGTGAGCCAACGTCTGATCCTCGCCCTGACTTCAGATGCATGAGATATTGGTTCAGATCTGCAGGGGGTACCTGCCGTGCCCTCGCCCTGAAACCCAAGTCTAGCTTGTCTTCTCAGACTTCCGTCCTCACACTCCTGGCCCAGAAGCCCTCAAGTTTGGCAATTCCGGACCCACAATGCAGCACCCTGCATGCCCTCTAGAAAAAAAATTATTGCCTCATGAGCTGCCCAGGCACCTTAAATGAGGATAAACCTGCACAGCACTCGATTTTACCCAAATTATATAGTCTAACCTGGGCACTAATGCACTGTCGAACACAACCTGAGCCCGGACCTCCTGACCAACACCCAGAAAGCTGACCGCACACTGAGCACATAAAACCCGCCATGGCCTTAGGTCATCATCTCTTCCCTACCACAGTTTTCAGGCTTCAGAACCGAGACCTATCTCCAATCACTGCCCAGGGGTGATTGTGATGCAGAAATCAGAACTCCTCCTTACCCATGGCAAGAACCCTTGTGGTTGGCACGCTGTCCAACGTTCAGTGTAGGAGAAACCAGCTTTCACCCTGAGGCCCCGCCCATTCTTGAGTGCGACGAGGGCATACACACGCATTGTGACCCTCATCATGAACCTGTCCTCTAGTAAGTCCTCTCCTTGTCTGGACCATTAGATGTCATAATGGGCTTGACATGTCCCTAGGCCCCAATTTTTAACCAGATTTCTGATTGTCCAGTCGCCCCTCCCCAGGGCTCTACTCTGGAATCCCTCATTCGGTGGGACACCTAAGGTTAAAAAAGAAAACAACAACAACAACAACAAAAAAAAACAAAAACGGACTTCTTCCAGCCCACAGAATGACCCCAAACTCTTTGGACGGGGCCAAACCAACAGAGAGTAAGACTCGTCCATTTCCCATGAAGTCACCCAGAAATTCCACGACCATGAGTGACACGATATCCAGAGACAAAAACTTGAGAAGGAGCCTCACACTCGCCCTTCTTTCAAATCCCGAAGAGTTGTCCTCATGGTCTGTAGATCAGTCCTGCCATACCTATGACCCGAAACATAAGCCGAGTTTGTGTTTTCAGACAACTGTCCAAACAGCCCTGGCCTACACAACCTACAGGCTAAGGCCCCTGGAGCCAAACCTGAGGACTGTACTTGCCCTCTCCAAGGGAATTGTGTGTGCCCATTCCAATGGCCACAACCCTTCTAATAGGATAAACCTCCAAATTCCGTGATCCATCTCAATAGTGGTGGCTTCCTAGGAAAAACAGGGGCAATCTGAGCCCTACAGAGCACCTACCTGCACTCAGACCCATAGACAGATGTCCCCAGAGGTAAAAAGGAAAGAACAGGCCCCTAGGCACTAATCAGATCCATTGCTTTGGTTTCCAGGCATCTCTCCTCAGAGGCCTGGATTTCAAAAGCAGCATATAGCTGTTTCTTGACTCACCCTTCAGAAAACTTCTCATCTACACATGGGAAACTTTCACGTTGGAGCTGTGTCAAAGCCTCTGTTTAGTAGAACTCTTTAGGGACCAAGTGCCACCGCTTCATTCCAAGGTCTCCTTAGACACAAAGGCACATTAGGACCCATCCCCAGGGGTGTCCATCAATGCAGCATCCTCGGTTGCTCCCCACAGATCCAGGAGATCTAACCTGTCTTGTTGCTAGGAGACAATTGGAATGCGACGTGGGCTACCCAGCCATCCATCCTTAGAACCCTGCTCAGAATCATTGGCCTGGAGCCAAACAACAGGTCTCAATTGTCCTGCAGAAGACTCTCTGCAGTTTGGAGCTTCTCACAACTCTCATCGTGGGAAAACCCCCATGGCCTCGTGATGCCCCCCCCATTCATGAAGGGGCCATCAGGGACAGAAACTCCAACCTGAGCGATCGTCTGCTCCTCGCCCTGACTTCAGATGCACGAGATCTCGATTCAGGTCTGTAGATTGTGCCTGCCATGGCCTCACCCAGAAACCTAAGCCTAGCTTGTGTTCTCAGACTTTTGTCGTCAGACTACTGGCCCACAAGCCCTCCAGTTTGGCAATCCAGAACTACAATGCCGCACTCTGCCTGCCCGCCAGAAGAAAAACATTGTCCTCTGGGGCTATCCAGTAACCCCAAATGAGGATCAACCTGCACCGACCTTGGCTGTACCCCAAATACATAGGCTGACCAGGGCACTAATGCCCTTTCTGACACAGCCTGAGCCTGGACCCCCTGGCCCCTCCCAGACAGCTGGCCGCACACTGAGCATATCGAGCCGCCATGGCCTTAGGTCGTCATCTCTTCCCAACCTCGGTTTTCAGGTTTCAGAACCTAGACCTTATCTCCAATCACTGCCCGGGGTTGAAGTTGATGCTGAAATCAGAACTCCTTCCCCATGGCAAGAAACCTTGTGGTTGGCATGTTTTCCAACGTTCAGTGTAGTTGAATCCAGTTTGGCCCATGAGGCCCCGCCCATGCTCGCAGGCCACATTGGTCACAAACACACATTGTGACCCTCAGGCTGAGCCCAGTCCTCAAGTAAGGCCACTCAGTGGCTGGATGAAGAGACAGCATATTGGGCTTGCCATGCCCCTAGGCCCCAATTTTTAACCATAGTTCGGGTTGTCCCTTCAGTCTTCCCCACGGCTTAGCTTTGGAATTCCTCTTTTGGTGGGACACATGAGGTAACAAAAGTGAAATGAGTCATCCCATCCCACAGATTGACGAAAAGCAATTGCGAATCGGGCCAAATCCTCAGAGAGGAAGATTCGTCCACGGCCCATGAGGCCTCCCCGACATTCCACGGACATCGCTGGATGTTGTGTCCGGGATAGCCGTGGATTGGAGCGGTGGCCTCAGGTACTGTGGACGAGTATCCCTCTCTGGGGATTTGTCCCAGCTCCCAAGAGTTTGGGGTCATTTTGTGGGAAGGGTGGAGTCGTGTTGTCTGGCTCATGGGTCTCTCCAAGAAAGGGATTCCAGAGCAGAGCTCCAGGTACGGGCGGGGCGACTGGAAAAGTCAAACCGTGGTGAGGATTGGGTGCATAGGGGCTTGGCAAGCCCCATATGTGGGCTCTTGGTCCAGGCCCTGACAGGCCTTTCTTTGACATGGGGCTCATGCTGAGGGTCACAGTGTGAATTTGTGCCCAAGCAGCACTCAAGTTTGGGCGTGGCATCAGGGGCCATGAAGGTTTCTCCCACCCTGAAGGTGTGACTCCATGCCAAGAGCAAGCTTGACAGCCATGGGGAAGGAGGAGTTCTGTTTTGTGCTTGCTATACCCAGCTGTGTGGAGAATTGATCTAATGTCTAGGTTCAGGTATCTGAAAAACAAGGTTAGGATGAGGTGACGGCATAAGACCATGGCGTGTCCAAAGTGCTGGGTGTGCGGCCAGCTGTCTCCTTGTCTGTCTGGACGTCTGGCTTCAGGCTGTGTCAGACAGAGCATGAGTGCCCAGAGCAGCCTATCCAGTTCGGGTACCGTCGAGGCCCGAGCAGGTTGATCCTCATCTGCGTTTTCTGGAGAGCCCCACAGGGAAACGTTTTTCTTCCGTTGGGCAGACACTGGGCTGGGTTTTGGTTCCAGAGTTCCTAGTCCGGAGGGCTTGTTTGCCAGGAGTGTGAGGAAGGAAGTCGGAAAACACAAGCTAGCGTGAGGTTTGGGACCGAGGGCACGGCAGGCCCACTCTGCAGAGGCTGAATCGAGATCTCCTGCACTGAGGTCATGTCAACTATGAGACGTGCCTCAGGCTAGAGTTTTTGTCCAGCATGGCCTCTTCCTGAAGGGTGTGGGGGCTCCATGAGGCCAGAAAGTTTTGCCTACGATGGGATTTGTGAACTGCTCCAAAACTGAAGGTTACCTTCTGCACGACAGTCGAGTCCTATTGGATGGTTCCAAGAGGCCCCATATGGAAAGACTCGAGAGCAGGTGTCTAAGCATGGATGCCTGGGAACGTCACCTCATATTCCCACTCTTTAGTCAGGACAAGGCAGGCTCAATCTGCGGGCTCCTGGGTGAGCTACCCAGAGGGGAGAGTTGAAATGGACTCTCCTGAAGATGAGTCCTACTGTGGCTTGGTGGCCTGGGAGACCTTGGAATGTGGAGGTGGCTCAGGGACTCTGCAGGATTCTCCAACATGAGGTGTTTGACACGGCTCCAACAAGGAAACTTCCCATGTGGAGACGAGAGGAGTTCTGTTCCGTGCCTCAGGAAAGCCCCATACCCTGTTCTTCGAACCAAAGCCTCTGAGGAGTGACACCTGGAAACCAAAGCAAGAGTTGAGACTACGGCCTAAAGGCCTGTCCGGCTCAACCTTCTATCTCTGTTGACATGTGTGTGCATGCATTCATGGATGTAGCTGCTCAGCTTGTGTCCGAATGCCCCTGTGAGTCCAGTGAGGCTCCCAGTAGTGGGATGTCCTCGGAGGCCTTGAGGTTTCTCATATTCTGGAGGTGTGTGGCCAAAGGAATGGACACAGTTTCCCAGGAGAGAGCAGGCACGGTCCTGTGGTATGGCTCCAGAGGACCCAGCCTAGAGGCTGTGTTTGCCAGGGCTGTGGGGACAGATGTCTGAAAAAGCAAACTTGGCTCAGCTAGGGGCCAATGTAATGGAAGGCCTGATCTCTAGTCCGTGAGGGGAGATCCTCTGGAAATCAAAGTAGGGCAAGTGGGAGGCAGTCACTCAGGATTTTGTCTCTGGGTGTTGCGTTTACAGTGTCCGGTCAGGGTAGGGGTTGTCTCAGAGGCCGAGGAAGAGCCTTCCTCTCGGGGGATTGTCCAAGCTCCCAAGTGTTTGTGTTCATTCTGTGGGAACGAAGAGTACTGCTTTCTGCCACAGGGGACCCCCCAGGAGAGGGACTCTAGAGCACAGCAGTGGGTTCCCTCAACTGGAATACACACCATCTAGTTAGTCCTGGGTGCCTATGGGCATGGCAAGCCACATATGCGGGCTCTTGGTCCAGTCACTGAGAGGCGTTACTTGAATAAGGTACTCACGCTGAGGGTCACAATGTGTGTTTGTGCCCAAGGCGGCCCTCACGCTTGGGCGTGGCCTCATGGGCCATGCCGTTTTCTCCTACACTGAAGGTTTGACACACTGCCAGCAGCAAGGTTTCTTGCCAGGGGGAAGGAGGGGTTCTGACTTGTGCATCAGGTTCCCCCCAGTGCTGGGATTGGAGATAAGGTCTAGGTTCCGATGACTGAAAACCCATGTTGGGAATGGATGGTGGCCTAAGGCAGTGGCGGGTCCAATGTGCTGGGTGTGCAGCCAGCTATGTCGGTGTCTGTTGGAAGGTCTGGGCTCAGGCTATTTGCGACAGAGCATCACTGTTTAAGGTAGCCTATGCAATTGGGGTGTTGCCGAGGGCCAAGCAGTTTGATCCTCATTTGGGGTTTCTGGGCAGCGCCATAGACAATGTTTTTCTCCTGGGAGGCAGGCACAGTGCTTCATTGTGGCCCCAGAATTCCCAGTAGGGAGGGTTTGTGGGCCAGGAGTGTGAGGACGGAAGTCTGAAAACACAAGCTAGTGTGAGGATTGGAGCCAAGGGCAGAGCAGGCCCACTCTGCAGAGGCTGAATCAAAATCTCCTGCATCTGAAGTCAGGCTGAGGATCAGACGTTGGCTGAGGCTGGAGTATGTGTCCATGATGGCACCTTCATGAAGTGGGGGCCTCATGAGGCCAAGGAAGTTTTCCCACGCTGAGTTTGGAGGTTGCCCCAAACCACAAGGTTTCCTTCTGCGGGACATTCGAGTCCTGTTGCATGGCTCCAGGACATACCATATGGAAGGACTGGAGAGCAGGGTTCGAAGGATGGATCCCTGTACAGCATGCCTCGCATTCCCATTGGCTATTAGTGACAAGATATGTTTGATCTGCTGCCTCTGGAACACGCGACCCAGGGGGCTGAGAAGAAATGGCCTCTCCTGAGGATGCGTCATAATGTGCGTTTGGGTCCATGGAGACCTTGGAATGTTCTGGTTGTTCAGTGGTCCTGCGGAACTCTCATACCTGAAGTGTTTGATACATCCCAGTAAGAAAGCTGCCCATGTGGAGATGAGAGATGTTTGGTTTGGTGCCTCAGAAAAGCCCCATGTGCTGGTCTACGAAAACAGTCCTCTGAAAACGGAAACATGGAAACCAAAGCTAAGGTTCAGATTAGGGCCTGGGGGCCTGTCCATTTCAACCTTCTGTCTCTGGGGCCACTGTCTGAGAGTCTAAGTGGAGATAGTTGCTCCGCTGGTGTCAGAGAGCCCCTCTTAGTCCAGGGTGGCCTATAATATTGATGGCCTCAGGGACCTTGGAGCTTTTCCCTAACCTGTAGGGCTGTGGTCAATGGATTGGGCACACTTTCCTTGGAGAGGGCAGGCACAATCTTTCGCTGTTTGGTCCAGAGGCCCTAGCCTGGATGTTGTGTGGGTCCAGGCTGTGGGCACAGAAGTCGGAATACACAAACTCAGCTTATGAGTGGCGCCTAGGGTATGGCAGGCCGGATGTACAGCCCGAGAGGGAGCTCCTGGGCCTCTGAAACAAGGGCGAGTGGGAGGCGTTCCTTCAGGCTTTTGTCTCTGGATGTTGTGTCCGGGATAGCCGTGGATTGGAGCGGTGGCCTCAGGTACTGTGGACGAGTATCCCTCTCTGGGGATTTGTCCCAGCTCCCAAGAGTTTGGGGTCATTTTGTGGGAAGGGTGGAGTCGTGTTGTCTGGCTCATGGGTCTCTCCAAGAAAGGGATTCCAGAGCAGAGCTCCAGGTACGGGCGGGGCGACTGGAAAATTCAAACCGTGGTGAGGATTGGGTGCATAGGGGCTTGGCAAGCCCCATATGTGGGCTCTTGGTCCAGGCCCTGACAGGCCTTTCTTTGACATGGGGCTCATGCTGAGGGTCACAGTGTGAATTTGTGCCCAAGCAGCACTCAAGTTTGGGCGTGGCATCAGGGGCCATGAAGGTTTCTCCCACCCTGAAGGTGTGACTCCATGCCAAGAGCAAGCTTGACAGCCATGGGGAAGGAGGAGTTCTGTTTTGTGCTTGCTATACCCAGCTGTGTGGAGAATTGATATAATGTCTAGGTTCAGATATCTGAAAACCAAGGTTAGGATGAGGTGACGGCATAAGACCATGGCGTGTCCGAAGTGCTGGGTGTGCGGCCAGCTGTCTCCTTGTCTGTCTGGACGTCTGGCTTCAGGCTGTGTCAGGCAGAGCATGAGTGCCCAGAGCAGCCTATCCAGTTTGGGTACCGTCGAGGCCCGAGCAGGTTGATCCTCATCTGCGTTTTCTGGAGAGCCCCACAGGGAAACGTTTTTCTTCCGTTGGGCAGACACTGGGCTGGGTTTTGGTTCCAGAGTTCCTAGTCCGGAGGGCTTGTTTGCAAGGAGTGTGAGGAAGGAAGTCGGAAAACACAAGCTAGCGTGAGGTTTGGAACCGAGGGCACGGCAGGCCCACTCTGCAGAGGCTGAATCGAGATCTCCTGCACTGAGGTCATGTCAACTATGAGACATGCCTCACGCTAGAGTTTTTGTCCAGCATGGCCTCTTCCTGAAGGGTGTGGGGGCTCCATGAGGCCAGAAAGTTTTGCCTACGATGGGATTTGTGAACTGCTCCAAAACTGAAGGTTACCTTCTGCACGACAGTCGAGTCCTATTGGATGGTTCCAAGAGGCCCCATATGGAAAGACTCGAGAGCAGGTGTCTAAGCATGGATGCCTGGGAACGCCACCTCATATTCCCACTCTTTAGTCAGGACAAGGCAGGCTCAATCTGCGGGCTCCTGGGTGAGCTACCCAGAGGGGAGAGTTGAAATGGACTCTCCTGAAGATGAGTCCTACTGTGGCTTGGTGGCCTGGGAGACCTTGGAATGTGGAGGTGGCTCAGGGACTCTGCAGGATTCTCCAACATGAGGTGTTTGACACGGCTCCAACAAGGAAACTTCCCATGTGGAGACGAGAGGAGTTCTGTTCCGTGCCTCAGGAAAGCCCCATACCCTGTTCTTCGAACCAAAGCCTCTGAGGAGTGACACCTGGAAACCAAAGCAAGAGTTGAGACTACGGCCTAAAGGCCTGTCCGGCTCAACCTTCTATCTCTGTTGACATCTGTGTGCATGCGTTCATGGATGTAGCTGCTCAGCTTGTGTCCGAATGCCCCTGTGAGTCCAGTGAGGCTCCCAGTAGTGGGATGTCCTCGGAGGCCTTGAGGTTTCTCATATTCTGGAGGTGTGTGGCCAAAGGAATGGACACAGTTTCCCAGGAGAGAGCAGGCACGGTCCTGTGGTATGGCTCCAGAGGACCCAGCCTAGAGGCTGTGTTTGCCAGGGCTGTGGGGACAGATGTCTGAAAAAGCAAACTTGGCTCAGCTAGGGGCCAATGTAATGGAAGGCCTGATCTCTAGTCCGTGAGGGGAGATCCTCTGGAAATCAAAGTAGGGCAAGTGGGAGGCAGTCACTCAGGATTTTGTCTCTGGGTGTTGCGTTTACAGTGTCCGGTCAGGGTAGGGGTTGTCTCAGAGGCCGAGGAAGAGCCTTCCTCTCGGGGGATTGTCCAAGCTCCCAAGTGTTTGTGTTCATTCTGTGGGAATGAAGAGTACTGTTTTCTGCCACAGGGGACCCCCCAGGAGAGGGACTCTAGAGCACAGCAGTGGGTTCCCTAAACGGGAATACACACCATCTAATTAGTCCTGGGTGCCTATGGGCATGGCAAGCCACATATGCGGGCTCTTGGTCCAGTCACTGAGAGGCGTTACTTGAATAAGGTACTCACGCTGAGGGTCACAATGTGTGTTTGTGCCCAAGGCGGCCCTCATGCTTGGGCGTGGCCTCATGGGCCATGCCGTTTTCTCCTACACTGAAGGTTTGACTCACTGCCAGCAGCAAGGTTTCGTGCCAGGGGGAATGAGGGGTTCTGACTTGTGCATCAGGTTCCTCCCAGTGCAGGGATTGGAGATAAGGTCTAGGTTCCGATGACTGAAAACCCAGGTTGGGAATGGATGGTGGCCTAAGGCAGTGGCGGGTCCAATGTGCTGGGTGTGCAGCCAGATGTGTCGGTGTCTGTTGGAAGGTCTAGGCTCAGGCTATTTGCGACAGAGCATCACTGTTTAAGGTAGCCTATGCAATTGGGGTGTTGCCGAGGGCCAAGCAGTTTGTTCCTCATTTGGGGTTTCTGGGCAGCGCCATAGACAATGTTTTTCTCCTGGGAGGCAGGCACAGTGCTTCATTGTGGCCCCAGTATTCCCAGTAAAGAGGGTTTGTGGGCCAGGAGTGTGAGGACGGAAGTCTGAAAACACAAGCTAGTGTGAGGATTGGAGCCAAGGGCAGAGCAGGCCCACTCTGCAGAGGCTGAATCAAAATCTCCTGCATCTGAAGTCAGGCTGAGGATCAGACGTTGGCTGAGGCTGGAGTATGTGTCCATGATGGCACCTTCATGAAGTGGGGGCCTCATGAGGCCAAGGAAGTTTTCCCACGCTGAGTTTGGAGGTTGCCCCAAACCACAAGGTTTCCTTCTGCGGGACATTCGAGTCCTGTTGCATGGCTCCAGGACATACCATATGGAAGGACTGGAGAGCAGGGTTCGAAGGATGGATCCCTGTACAGCATGCCTCGCATTCCCATTGGCTATTAGTGACAAGATATGTTTGATCTGCTGCCTCTGGAACACGCGACCCAGGGGGCTGAGAAGAAATGGCCTCTCCTGAGGATGCGTCATATAGTGCGTTTGGGTCCATGGAGACCTTGGAATGTTCTGGTTGTTCAGTGGCCCTGCGGAACTCTCATACCTGAAGTGTTTGATACATCCCAGTAAGAAAGCTGCCCATGTGGAGATGAGAGATGTTTGGTTTGGTGCCTCAGAAAAGCCCCATGTGCTGGTCTACGAAAACAGTCCTCTGAAAACGGAAACATGGAAACCAAAGCTAAGGTTCAGATTAGGGCCTGGGGGCCTGTCCATTTCAACCTTCTGTCTCTGGGGACACTGTCTGAGAGTCTAAGTGGAGATAGTTGCTCCGCTGGTGTCAGAGAGCCCCTCTTAGTCCAGGGTGGCCTATACTATTGATGGCCTCAGGGACCTTGGAGGTTTTCCGTAACCTGTAGGGCTGTGGTCAATGGATTGGGCACACTTTCCTTGGAGAGGGCAGGCACAATCTTTCGCTGTTTGGTCCAGAGGCCCTAGCCTGGATGTTGTGTGGGTCCAGGCTGTGGGCACAGAAGTCGGAATACACAAACTCAGCTTATGAGTGGCGCCTAGGGTATGGCAGGCCGGATGTACAGCCCGAGAGGGAGCTCCTGGGCCTCTGAAACAAGGGCGAGTGGGAGGCGTTCCTTCAGGCTTTTGTCTCTGGATGTTGTGTCCGGGATAGCCGTGGATTGGAGCGGTGGCCTCAGGTACTGTGGACGAGTATCCCTCTCTGGGGATTTGTCCCAGCTCCCAAGAGTTTGGGGTCATTTTGTGGGAAGGGTGGAGTCGTGTTGTCTGGCTCATGGGTCTCTCCAAGAAAGGGATTCCAGAGCAGAGCTCCAGGTACGGGCGGGGCGACTGGAAAATTCAAACCGTGGTGAGGATTGGGTGCATAGGGGCTTGGCAAGCCCCATATGTGGGCTCTTGGTCCAGGCCCTGACAGGCCTTTCTTTGACATGGGGCTCATGCTGAGGGTCACAGTGTGAATTTGTGCCCAAGCAGCACTCAAGTTTGGGCGTGGCATCAGGGGCCATGAAGGTTTCTCCCACCCTGAAGGTGTGACTCCATGCCAAGAGCAAGCTTGACAGCCATGGGGAAGGAGGAGTTCTGTTTTGTGCTTGCTATACCCAGCTGTGTGGAGAATTGATCTAATGTCTAGGTTCAGATATCTGAAAACCAAGGTTAGGATGAGGTGACGGCATAAGACCATGGCGTGTCCAAAGTGCTGGGTGTGCGGCCAGCTGTCTCCTTGTCTGTCTGGACGTCTGGCTTCAGGCTGTGTCAGGCAGAGCATGAGTGCCCAGAGCAGCCTATCCAGTTTGGGTACCGTCGAGGCCCGAGAAGGTTGATCCTCATCTGGGTTTTCTGGAGAGCCCCACAGGGAAACGTTTTTCTTCCGTTGGGCAGACACTGGGCTGGGTTTTGGTTCCGGAGTTCCTAGTCCGGTGGGCTTGTTTGCCAGGAGTGTGAGGAAGGATGTCTGAAAACACAAGCTAGCGTGAGGTTTGGGACCGAGGGCACGGCAGGCCCACTCTGCAGAGGCTGAATCGAGATCTCCTGCACTGAGGTCATGTCAACTATGAGACGTGCCTCACGCTGGAATTTTTGTCCAGCATGGCCTCTTTCTGAAGGGTGTGGGGGCTCCATGACGCCAGAAAGTTTTGCCTACGATGGGATTTGTGAACTGCTCCAAAACTGAAGGTTACCTTCTGCACGACAGTCGAGTCCTATTGGATGGTTCCAAGAGGCCCCATATGGAAAGACTCGAGAGCAGGTGTCTAAGCATGGATGCCTGGGAACGCCACCTCATATTCCCACTCTTTAGTCAGGACAAGGCAGGCTCAATTTGCGGGCTCCTGGGTGAGCTACCCAGAGGGGAGAGTTGAAATGGACTCTCCTGAAGATGAGTCCTACTGTGGCTTGGTGGCCTGGGAGACCTTGGAATGTGGAGGTGGCTCAGGGACTCTGCAGGATTCTCCAACATGAGGTGTTTGACACGGCTCCAACAAGGAAACTTCCCATGTGGAGACGAGAGGAGTTCTGTTCCGTGCCTCAGGAAAGCCCCATACCCTGTTCTTCGAACCAAAGCCTCTGAGGAGTGACACCTGGAAACCAAAGCAAGAGTTGAGACTACGGCCTAAAGGCCTGTCCGGCTCAACCTTCTATCTCTGTTGACATGTGTGTGCATGCATTCATGGATGTAGCTGCTCAGCTTGTGTCCGAATGCCCCTGTGAGTCCAGTGAGGCTCCCAGTAGTGGGATGTCCTCGGAGGCCTTGAGGTTTCTCATATTCTGGAGGTGTGTGGCCAAAGGAATGGACACAGTTTCCCAGGAGAGAGCAGGCACGGTCCTGTGGTATGGCTCCAGAGGACCCAGCCTAGAGGCTGTGTTTGCCAGGGCTGTGGGGACAGATGTCTGAAAAAGCAAACTTGGCTCAGCTAGGGGCCAATGTAATGGAAGGCCTGATCTCTAGTCCGTGAGGGGAGATCCTCTGGAAATCAAAGTAGGGCAAGTGGGAGGCAGTCACTCAGGATTTTGTCTCTGGGTGTTGCGTTTACAGTGTCCGGTCAGGGTAGGGGTTGTCTCAGAGGCCGAGGAAGAGCCTTCCTCTCGGGGGATTGTCCAAGCTCCCAAGTGTTTGTGTTCATTCTGTGGGAACGAAGAGTACTGCTTTCTGCCACAGGGGACCCCCCAGGAGAGGGACTCTAGAGCACAGCAGTGGGTTCCCTCAACTGGAATACACACCATCTAGTTAGTCCTGGGTGCCTATGGGCATGGCAAGCCACATATGCGGGCTCTTGGTCCAGTCACTGAGAGGCGTTACTTGAATAAGGTACTCACGCTGAGGGTCACAATGTGTGTTTGTGCCCAAGGCGGCCCTCACGCTTGGGCATGGCCTCATGGGCCATGCCGTTTTCTCCTACACTGAAGGTTTGACTCACTGCCAGCAGCAAGGTTTCTTGCCAGGGGGAAGGAGGGGTTCTGACTTGTGCATCAGGTTCCCCCCAGTGCAGGGATTGGAGATAAGGTCTAGGTTCCGATGACTGAAAACCCAGGTTGGGAATGGATGGTGGCCTAAGGCAGTGGCGGGTCCAATGTGCTGGGTGTGCAGCCAGCTGTGTCGGTGTCTGTTGGAAGGGCTGGGCTCAGGCTATTTGCGACAGAGCATCACTGTTTAAGGTAGCCTATGCAATTGGGGTGTTGCCGAGGGCCAAGCAGTTTGATCCTCATTTGGGGTTTCTGGGCAGCGCCATAGACAATGTTTTTCTCCTGGGAGGCAGGCACAGTGCTTCATTGTGGCCCCAGAATTCCCAGTAGGGAGGGTTTGTGGGCCAGGAGTGTGAGGACGGAAGTCTGAAAACACAAGCTAGTGTGAGGATTGGAGCCAAGGGCAGAGCAGGCCCACTCTGCACAGGCTGAATCAAAATCTCCTGCATCTGAAGTCAGGCTGAGGATCAGACGTTGGCTGAGGCTGCAGTATGTGTCCATGATGGCACCCTCATGAAGTGGGGGCCTCATGAGGCCAAGGAAGTTTTCCCACGCTGAGTTTGGAGGTTGCCCCAAACCACAAGGTTTCCTTCTGCGGGACATTTGAATCCTGTTGCATGGCTCCAGGACATACCATATGGAAGGACTGGAGAGCAGGGTTCGAAGGAAGGAACCCTGTACAGCATGCCTCGCATACCCATTGGCTATTAGCGACAAGATATGTTTGATCTGCTGCCTCTGGAACACGCGACCCAGGGGGCTGAGATGAAATGGCCTCTCCTGAGGATGCGTCATAATGTGCGTTTGGGTCCATGGAGACCTTGGAATGTGCTGGTTGTTCAGTGGCCCTGCGGAACTCTCATACCTGAAGTGTTTGATACATCCCAGTAAGAAAGCTGCCCATGTGGTGATGAGAGAGGTTTGTTTTGGTGCCTCAGAAAAGCCCCATGTGCTGGTCTACGAAAACAGTCCTCTGAGAACGGAAACATGGAAACCAAAGCTAAGGTTCAGATTAGGGCCTGGGGGCCTGTCCATTTCAACCTTCTGTCTCTGGGGACACTGTCTGAGAGTCTAAGTGGAGATAGTTGCTCCGCTGGTGTCAGAGAGCCCCTCTTAGTCCAGGGGGGCCTACACAATTGATGGCCTCAGGGGCCTTGGAGCTTTTCCCTAACCTGTAGGATTGCCCTCAATGGATTGGGCACACTTTCCTTGGAGAGGGCAGGCACAATCTTTCGCTGTGGCCCTAGAGGCCCTAGCCTGGAGGTGTGTGGGTCCAGGCTGTGGGCACAGAAGTCTGAATACACAAACTCAGCTTATGAGTGGCGCCTAGGGTATGGCAGGCCGGAGGTACAGCCCGAGAGGGAGCTCTTGGGCCTCTGAAACATGAGCGAGTGGGAGGCGTTCCAACAGGCTTTTGTCTCTGGATGTTGTGTCCGGGATAGCCGTGGATTTGAGGGGTGGCCTCAGGGACAGTGGACGAGTATCCCTCTCTGGGGATTTGTCCCATCTCCCAAGAGTTTGGGGTCATTTTGTGGGAAGGGTGGAGTCGTGTTGTCTGGCTCATGGGTCTCTCCAAGAAAGGGATTCCAGAGCAGAGCCCCAGGTACGGGCATGGCGACTGGAAAATTCAAAACGTGGTGAGGATTGGGTGCATAGGGGCTTGGCAAGCCCCATATGCGCGCTCTTTGTCCAAGCCCTGAGAGGCCTTTCTTTGACATGGGGCTCATGCTGAGGGTCACAGTGTGAATTTGTTCCCAATCAGCACTCACGTTTTGCGTGGCATCAGGGGCCATGAAGGTTTCTCCCACCCTGAAGGTGTTACTCCATGCCAAGGGCAAGCTTTACAACCATGGGGAAGCAGGACTTCTGTTTTTTGCTTGCGATACCCAGCTGTGTGGAGAATTGATATAATGTCTAGGTTCAGATATCTGAAAACCAAGGTTAGGAAGAGGTGACGGCATAAGACCATGGCGTGTCCGAAGTGCTGGGTGTGCGGCCAGCTATCTCCTTGTCTGTCTGGACGTCTGGCTTCAGGCTGTGTCAGACAGAGCATGAGTGCCCAGAGCAGCCTATCCAGTTCGGGTACCGTCGAGGCCCGAGCAGGTTGATCCTCATCTGGGTTTTCTGGAGAGCCCCACAGGGAAACGTTTTTCTTCCGTTGGGCAGACACTGGGCTGGGTTTTGGTTCTGGAGTTCCTAGTCCGGAGGGCTTGTTTTCCAGGAGTGTGAGGAAGGAAGTCGGAAAACACAAGCTAGCGTGAGGTTTGGGACCGAGGGCACGGCAGGCCCACTCTGCAGAGGCTGAATCGAGATCTCCTGCACTGAGGTCATGTCAACTATGAGACGTGCCTCACGCTAGAGTTTTTGTCCAGCATGTCCTCTTCCTGAAGGTTGTGGGGGCTTCATGAAGCCAGGGAGGTTTGCCTACGATGGGATTTGTGAACTACTCCAAACCTCAAGATTTCCTTCTTCTCGACAGTCGAGTCCTATTGGATGGTTCCAGGAGGCCCCATACGGAAAGACTCGAGAGCAGGTGTCAAAGCATGGATGCCTGGGAACGCCACCTCATATTCCCACTGTTTAGTCAGGACAAGTCAGGCTCAATCTGCAGGCTCCTGGGTGAGCTACCTAGAGGGGAGAGTTGAAATGGACTCTCCTGAAGATGAGTTCTACTGTGGCTTGGTGGCCTGGGAGACCTTGGAATATGGAGGTGGCTCGTGGACTCTGCAGTGTTTTCCAAACTGAAGCGTTTGACACAGCTCCAACAAGGAAGATTCCCATGTGGAGACGAGAGGAGTTCTGTTCAGTGCCTCAGGAACGCCCCATATCCTGTTCTTCGAAATAAAGCCTCTGAGGAGTAACACCTGGAACCCAAAGCAAGAGTTGAGATTAGGGCCTAAGGGCCTGTCCGGCTCAACCTTCTATCTCTGTTGACATCTGTGTGCATGCCTTCGAGGAGGTAGCTGCTCAGCTTGTGTCCGAATGCCCCTGTGTGTTCAGTGAGGCTCCCAGTAGTGGGATGACCTCGGGGGCCTTGAGGTTTCTCATATTCTTGAGGTGTGTGGCCAAAGGAATGGACACAGTTTCCCAGGAGAGAGCAGGCACAGTCCTGTGGTATGGCTCCAGAGGACCCAGCCTAGAGGCTGTGTTTGCCAGGGCTCTGGGGACTGATGTCTGAAAGAGAAAACTTGGCTCAGGTAGGGGCCAAGGTAATGGCAGGCCTGATCTCCAGTCCGTGAGGGGAGATCTTCTGGATATCAAAGGAGGGCAAGTGGGAGGCAGTCGCTCAGGCTTTAGTCTCTGGGTGTTGCGTTCACAGTGTCCGGTCAGGGTAGGGGTTGCCTCAGGGTCCGAGGAAGAGCCTTCCTCTCGGGGGATTGTCCAAGCTCCCAAGTGTTTGTGTTCATTCTGTGGGAAGTGAAGAGTACTGCTTTCTGCCACAAAGGACCTCCCAGGAGAGGGACTCTAGAGCACAGCAGTGGGTTCCCTCAACTGGAATACACACCATCTAGTTAGTCCTGGGTGACTATGTGCATGGCAAGGACTAA
The DNA here is from genome assembly GCF_964662115.1 of Mustela nivalis. NCBI lineage: Eukaryota > Metazoa > Chordata > Mammalia > Carnivora > Mustelidae > Mustela > Mustela nivalis. The sequence goes on along the minus strand of NW_028136553.1, from coordinate 3,142,038 downwards.
ATGCAGGATCTTCGTCCCGAACCTGACAGGCCTTTCTTTGCCATGGGGCTCATGCTAGGGTCACAGTGTGAATTTGTGCCCAAGCAGCACTCATGTTTGGGCGTGGCATCAGGGGCCATGAAGGGTTCCCCACGTGAAGGTGTGACTCCATGCGAAGAACAAGCATTACAGCCATGTGGAAGGCAGAGTTCTGATTGTGATTCCGATACTCAAACTCAGCTTTCTTTGGGGACATCGGTATGGCAGGCCCAATCTACAAACCATGAGAAGAACTCATGAAGATTTGAATATAGAGTGAGTCTGAGGCGCTTGCTCAGGCATTTGTCTCTGGAATTTGTATCAGCGATCTCCGTGGAATGTCGGGGATGCCTCATGGGCCATGGACGAATCGTCCTCTCTGAGGATTTGGCCCGATTCCCAATTGCTTTTCGTCAATCTGTGGGATGGGAGGTCTCCTTTCAGTTTTGTTACCTCAGGTGTCCCACCAAAAGAGGAATTCCAAAGCAAAGCCGTGGGGAAGACTGAAGGGACAACCCGAACTATGGTTAAAAATTGGGGCCTACGGGCATGGCAAGCACAATATGCTATCTCTTCATCCAGCCACTGAGTGGCCTTACTTGAGGACTGGGCTCAGCCTGAGGGTCACAATGTGTGTTTGTGAACAATGTGGCCCGCGAGCATGGGTGGGGCCTCATGGGCCACACTGGTTTCAACTACACTGAACGTTGGACAACATGCCGACCACAAGGTTTCTGGCCATGGGGAAGGAGTTCTGATTTCTGCATCATCTTCAACCCTGGGCAGTGATTGGAGATAAGGTCTAGGTTCTGAAACCTGAAAACTGAAATTGGGAAGAGATGACGACCTAAGGCCAGGGCGGCTCGATGTGCTCAGTGTGCGGACAGCTGTCTGGGAGGGGCCAGGGGGTCCAGGATCAGGCTGTGTCAGAAAGGGCATTAGTGCCCTGGTCAGCCTATGTATTTGGGGTACAGCCAAGGTCGGTGCAGGTTGATCTTCATTTGGGATGACTGGGTAGCCCCAGAGGACAAAGTTTTTCTTCTGGAGGGCCGGCAGAGTGCTGCATTGTAGTTCTGGATTGCCAAACTGGAGGGCTTGTGGGCCAGTAGTCTGACGACAAAAGTCTGAGAACACAAGCTAGGCTTAGGTTTCTGGGTGAGGCCATGGCAGGCACAATCTACAGACCTGAATCGAGATCTCGTGCATCTGAAGTCAGGGCGAGGATCAGACGATCGCTCAGGTAGGAGTTTCTGTCCCTGATGGCCTCTTCATAAATGGGGGGTCATCACGAGGCCATGGGGCTTTCCAACGATGGGAGTTGTGAGAAGCTCCAAACTGCAGAGAGTCTTCTGCAGGACAATTGAGACCTGTTGTTTGGCTCCAGGCCAATGATTCTGAGCAGGGTTCTAAGGATGGATGGCTGGGTAGCCCACCTCGCATTCCAATTGTCTCCTAGCAACAAGACAGGTTAGATCTCCTGGATCTGTGGGGAGCAACCGAGGATGCTGAGTTGAAATGGACACCCCTGGGGTTGGATCCTAACGTGCTTTTGTGTCTATGGAGACCTTGGAATGAAGCGGTGGCACTGGGGCCCTAAAGGGTTCTCCTAAACAGAGGCTTTGACATAGCTCCAACGTGCAAGTTTCCCATGTGTAGATGAGATGTTTTCTGATGGGTGAGTCACGAAACAGCTATATGCTGATTTTGAAATCCAGACCTCTGAGGAGAGATGCCTGGACACCAAAGCAATGGATCTGATTAGTGCCTAGGGGCCTGTTCTTTTCTTTTTACCTCTGGGGACATCTGCTATGGGTCTGAGTGCAGGTAGGTGCTCAGTTGGGCTCAGATTGCCCCTGTTTTTCCTGGGAAGCCACCACTATTGAGATGGATCAGGGACTTTGGAGGTTTATTCTATTAGAAGGGTTGGGGCCATTGGAATGGGCACACACAATTCCCTTGGAGAGGGCAAGTACAGTCCTCAGGTTTGGCTCCAGGGGCCTTAGCCTGTAGGTTGTGTAGGCCAGGGCTGTTTGGTCAGTTCTCTGAAAACACAAACTCGGCTTATGTTTCGGGTCATAGGTATGGAAGGACTGATCTACAGACCATGAGGAGAACTCTTCGGGATTTGAAAGAAGGACTAGTGTGAGGCTCCTGCTCAAGTTTTTGTCTCTGGATATCATGTCACTCATGGTCGTGGAATTTCTGGGTGACTTCATGGGAAATGGACGTGTCTTACTTTTTGGTGGTTTGGCCCCGTCCAAAGAGTTTGGGGTCATTCTTTGGGCTGGAAGAAGTCTGTTTTTGTTGTTGTTGTTGTTGTTTTTTAACTTTTTTAACCTCCGGTGTCCCACCAAATGAGGGATTCCAGAGTAGAGCCCTGGGGAGGGGCGACTGGACAATCAGAAATCTGGTTAAAAATTGGGGCCTAGGGACATGTCAAGCCCATTATGACATCTAATGGTCCAGCCACTGAGAGGACTTACTAGACTACAGAACTCAAGCTGAGGGTCACAATGTTTGTGTATGCCCTCGTCGCACTCAAGAATGGGCGGGGCCTCAGGGTGAATGCTGGTTTCTTCTACTCTGAACATTGGACAACGTGCCAACCACAAGGGTTCTTCCATGGGTAAAGAGGAGTTCTGATTTCTACATCACACTCACCCCTGGGCAGTGATTGGAGATAAGGTCTCGGTTCTGAAGCCTGAAAACTGAGGTAGGGAAGACATGATGACCTAAGGCCATGGCGGGTTTTTTTTGCTCAGTGTGCGGTCAGCTTTCTGGGTGTTGGTCAGGAGGTCCGGGCTCAGGTTGTGTTCGACAGTGCATTAGTGCCCAGGTTAGACTATATAATTTGGGTAAAGTTGAGTGCTGTGTAGGTTTACCCTCATTTAAGGTGCCTGGGCAGCTCATGAGGCAATAATTTTTTTTTCTAGAGGGCAGGCAGAGTGCCTCATTGTGGGTCCGGAATTGCCAAACTTGAGGGCTTCGGAAGCAGGAGTATGAGGACCGAAGTCTGAGAAGACAAGCTAGAATTGGGTTTCAGGGCGAGGGCACGGCTTGTACCCCCTGCAGATCTGAAAAAATATCTCATGCATCTGAAGTCAGGGCAAGGATCAGACTTTGGCTCAGGTTGGAGAATCTGAGCATGACGGCCGCTTCTTGAAGGCAGCGGAATCTCGAGGTCATTGAGGTTTTCCCACGTTGGGAGTTGTGGGATGCCCCCTTCAAGGATTCCTTCTGCGGGACAATTAAGACTTGTTGATCAGCTCCAGGACATCCCATATGGAATGACTCCAGACCACCGTTCGCGGATGGATGCCTGGGAAGCCCGCCTCGCATTCCAATTGTCTCCTAGCAACAAGACAGTTTAGATCTGATGGCTCTGCGGGAGCAACCGGGGTGGCTGAGTTGAAATGGACTTTCGTGAGGATGGGTCCTAATGTGCTTTTGTGTCCATGAGGGCCTTGGAATGGGGCGGTGGTACCGGGACCCTGAAGTACTCTCCTAAGCTTTGGACATGGCTCCCATGCACAGGTTTCCTTGTGGAGAAGAGATGAGTTCTGATGGGTGCCTCAAAAAACCCCTATGCTCGTATTGGAATCAGGCTTTTGAGGACACATGCCTGTAACCCAAAGCAATGGATCCTATTATGGCCTAGGGTCCTGTCTGGTTCAATCTTCTTCTCTGGGGACAACCATCTCTGTTATGAGTATAGGTCGATTATCAGCTGGTGTCTGACAGCCCTTGTTTGTTCTGGGCGACCAACACTATTGGGATGGCCTCAGGGACTTTGGAGGTTTCTCCTAATTTGTACGATTTTGGACCATGGAATGGGCAGAATTCCCATGGATTGGTAGGCACAGTCCGAATGTGTGGCTCCAGGGGCCCAGCCTGGAGGGTGGGTGGCCCAAGACTTTGAGGACAGAAGTCTGAAAACACAAACTCAGCTTAGGTTTGGGGACGTAGGTATGGCAGGCCCGATCTACAAACCATGAGAAGAACTCTACAGGATATGAAGAAAGTGCGAGTCTGAGGCGCTTGCTCAGGCTTTTGTCTCTGGATTTTGTATCAGCGATGGCCGTGGAATGTCGGGGAGGCCTCATGGGCCATGGACGAATCTTCCTCTCTGAGGATTTGGCCCGATTCCCAATTGCTTTTCGTCAATCTGTGGGATGGGAGGACTCATTTCAGTTTTGTTACCTCAGGTGTCCGACCAAAAGAGGAATTCCAAAGCCAAGCCGTGGGGAAGACTGAAGTGACAACCCGAACTATGGTTAAAAATTGGGGCCTAGGGGCATGGCAAGCCCAATATGCTATCTCTTCATCCAGCCACTTAGTGGCCTTACTTGAGGACTGGGCTCAGCCTGAGCGTAACAATGTGTGTTTGTGACCAATGTGGCCCACGAGCATGGGCGGGGCCTCATGGGCCACACTGGTTTCAACTACAATGAACGTTGGACAACATGCCAACCACAAGGTTTCTTGCCATGGGGAAGGAGTTGTGATTTCTGCATCACCTTCAACCCTGGGCAGTGATTGGAGATAAGGTCTAGGTTCTGAAACCTGAAAACTGATGTTGGGAAGAGATGACGACCTAAGGCCATGGCGGCTCGATGTGCTCAGTTTGTGGCCAGCTGTCTGGGAGGGGCCAGGGGGTCCAGGCTCAGACTGTACCAGAAAGGGCATTAGAGCCCTGGTCAGCCTGTGTATTTGGGGTACAGCCAAGGTCGGTGCAGGTTGATCCTCATTTGGGGTTACTGGGTAGCCCCAGAGGACAATGTTTTTCTTCTGGAGGGCCGGCAGAGTGCTGTGTTGTAGTTCTGGATTGCCAAACTGGAGGGCTTGTGGGCCAGTAGTCTGACGACAAAAGTCTGAGAACACAAGCTAGGCTTAGGTTTCTGGGTGAGGCCATGGCACGCACAATCTACAGACCTGAATCGAGATCTCGTGCATCTGAAGTCAGGGCGAGGATCAGACGATCGCTCAGGTTGGAGTTTCTGACCCTGATGGCCCCTTCATGAATGGGGCGGTCATCACGAGGCCATGGGTGTTTTCCCACGATGAGAGTTGTGAGAAGCTCCAAACTGCAGAGAGTCTTCTGCAGGACAATTGAGACCAGTTGTTTGGCTCCAGGCCAATGATTCTGAGCAGGGTTCTAAAGATGGATGGCTGGGTAGCCCACCTCGCATTCCAATTGTCTCCTAGCAACAAGACAGGTTAGATCTCCTGGATCTGTGGGGAGCAACCGAGGACCCTGAGTTGAAATGGACACCCCTGGGGATGGGTCCTAACGTGCTTTTGTGTCTATGGAGACCTTGGAATGAAGCGGTGGCACTGGGGCCCTAAAGGGTTCTCCTAAACAGAGGCTTTGACACAGCTCCAACGTGCAAGTTTCCCATGTGTAGATGAGATGTTTTCTGATGGGTGAGTCACGAAACAGCTATATGCTGCTTTTGAAATCCAGGCCTCTGAGGAGAGATGCCTGGAAACCAAAGCAATGGATCGGATTAGTGCCTAGGGGCCTGTTCTTTCCTTTTTACCTCTGGGGACATCTGTCTATGGGTCTGAGTGCAGGTAGGTGCTCAGTTGGTCTCAGATTGCCCCTGTTTTTCCTGGGAAGCCACCACTATTGAGATGGATCAGGGACTTTGGAGGTTTATCCTATTAGAAGGGTTGTGGCCATTGGAATGGGCACACACAATTCCCTTAAAGAGGGCAAGAACAGTCCTCAGGTTTGGCTCCAGGGGCCTGAGCCTGTAGGTTGTGTAGGCCAGGGCTGTTTGGACAGTTGTCTGAAAACCCAAACTCGGCTTATGTTTCGGGTCATGGGTATGGCAGGACTGATCTACAGACCATGAGGAGAACTCTTCGGGATTTGAAAGAAGGGCGAGTGTGAGGCTCATGCTCAAGTTTTTGTCTCTGGATATCGTGTCACTCATGGTCGTAGAATTTCTGGGTGACTTCATAGGAAATGGACGAGTCTTACTCTCTGGTGGTTAGGCCCCGTCCAAAGAGTTTGGGGACATTCTGTGGGCTGGAAGAAGTCCGTTATTTTTTTATTGTTGATTTTTTCTTTTTTAACCTCAGGTGTCCCACCAAATGAGGGATTCCAGAGTAGAGCCCTGGGGAGGGGCGCCTGGACCATCAGAAATCTGGTTAAAAACTGGGGCCTAGGGACATGTCAAGCCCATTATGACATCTAATGGTCCAGCCACTGAGAGGACTTACTATAGCACAGGACTCATGATTAGGGTCACAGTGCGTGTGTATGCCCTCGTCGCACTCAAGAATGGGCGGGGCCTCAGGGTGAATGCTGGTTTCTCCTACACTGAACGTTGGTCAACGTGCCAACCACAGGGTTCTTGCCATGGGTAAGGAGGAGTTCTGATTTCTGCATCACACTCACCCCTGGGCAGTGATTGGAGATAAGGTCTCAGTCTGAAGCCTGAAAACTGAGGTAGGGAAGAGATGATGACCTAAGGCCATGGCGGGTTTTATGTGCTCAGTGTGCTGTCAGCTTTCTGGGTGTTGGTCAGGAGGTCCGGGCTCAGGTTGTGTTCGACAGTGCATTAGTGCCCAGGTTAGACTTTATAATTTGGGTAAAGTCGAGTGCTGTGTAGGTTTACCCTCATTTAAGGTGCCTGGGCAGCTCATGAGGCAATAATTTTTTTTCTAGAGGGCAGGCAGAGTGCTGCATTGTGGGTCCGGAATAGCCAAGCTTGAGGGCTTCGGGGCCAGGAGTGTGAGGACGGAAGTCTGAGAAGACAAGCTAGACTTGGGTTTCAGGGCGAGGGCACGGCAGGTACCCCCTGTAGATCTGAACCAATATCTCATGCATCTGAAGTCAGGACGAGGATCAGACGTTGGCTCAGGTTGGAGTTTCTGAACATGACGGCCGCTTCATGAAGGGAGCGGAATCTCGAGGCCATTGAGGTTTTCCCACGTTGGGAGTTGTGGGATGCCCCCTTCAAGGATTCCTTCTGCGGGACAATTGAGACCTGTTGGACAGCTCCAGGACATCCCATATGGAATGACTCCAGAGCACCGTTCACGGATGGATGCCTGGGAAGCCAGCCTCGCATTCCAATTGTCTCCTAGCAACAAGAGAGTTTAGATCTGATGGCTCTGCGGGAGCAACCAGGGTGGCTGATTGAAATGGACTTTCGTGAGGATGGGTCCTAATGTCCTTTTGTGTCCATTAGGGCCTTGGAATGGGGCGGTGGCACCGGGATCCTGAAGTACTCTCCTAAGCTTTGGACATGGCTCCCATGCACAGATTTCCTTGTGGAGACGAGATGAGTTCTGATGGGTGCCTCAGGAAAACACCTATGCTCGTATTGGAATCAGGCTTTTGAGGACACATGCCTGTAACCCAAAGCAATGTATCCTATTATGGCCTAGGGTCCTGTCTGGTTCAATCTTCTTCTCTGGAAACATCCATCTATGGTATGAGTGGAGGTCGATTATCAGCTGGTGTCTGACAGCCCTTGTTTGTTCCGGGCAACCTACACTATTGGGATGGCCTCAGGGACTTTGGAGGTTTCTCCTAATTTGTACGATTTTGGACCATGGAACGGGCAGAATTACCATGGATTGGTAGGCACAGACCTAATGTGTGGCTCCAGGGGCCGAGCCTGGAGGGTGTGGGGCCCAAGACTTTGAAGACAGAAGTCTGAAAACACAAACTCAGCTTAGGTTTGGGGACGTAGTTATGGCAGACCCGATCTACAAACCATGAGAAGAACTCTTCAGGATATGAAGAAAGTGCGAGTCTGAGGCACTTGCTCAGGCTTTTGTCTCTGGATTTTGTATCAGCGATGGCCGTGGAATGACAGGAAGGCCTCATGGGCCATGGACGAATCTTCCTCTCTGAGGATTTGGCCCGATTCCCAATTGCTTTTCGTCAATCTGTGGGATGGGAGGACTCATTTCAGTTTTGTTACCTCAGGTGTCCCACCAAAAGAGGAATTCCAAAGCCAAGCCGTGGGGAAGACTGAAGGGACAACCCGAACTATAGTTAAAAATTGGGGCCTAGGGGCATGGCAAGCCCAATATGCTATCTCTTCATCCAGTCACTGAGTGGCCTTACTTGAGGACTGGTCTCAGCCTGAGCGTCACCATGTGTGTTTGTAACCAATGTGGCCCACGAGCATGGGCGGGGCCTCATGGGACACACTGGTTTCAACTACATTGAACGTTGGAAAACATGCCAACCACAAGGTTTCTTGCCATGGGGAAGGAGTTCTGATTTCTGCATCACCTTCAACCCTGGGCAGTGATTGGAGATATGGCCTAGGTTCTGAAACCTTAAACCGAGGTTGGGAAGAGATGACGACCTAAGGCCATGGCGGCTCGATGTGCTCAGTGTGCGGCCAGCTGTCTGGGAGAGTCCAGGGGTCAGGCTCAGGCTGTGTCAGAAGGGCATTAATGCCCTGGTCAGCCTATGTATTTGGGGTACACCAAGGTCGGTGCAGGTTGATCCTCATTTGGGATTACTTGGTAGCCCCAGAGGACAATGTTTTTCTTCTGCAGAGCCGGCAGAGTGCTGCATTGTAGTTCTGGATTGCCAAACTGGAGGGCTTGTGGGCCAGTAGTCTGACGACAAAAGTCTGAGAACACAAGCTAGGCTTAGGTTTCTGGGTGAGGCCATGGCACGCACAATCTACAGACCTGAATCGAGATCTCGTGCATCTGAAGTCAGGGCGAGGATCAGACGATCGCTCAGGTTGGAGTTTCTGACCCTGATGGCCCCGTCATGAATGGGGGGTCATCACGAGGCCATGGGGGTTTTCCCACGATGGGAGTTGTGAGAAGCTCCAAACTGCAGAGAGTCTTCCGCAGGACAATTGAGACCAGTTGTTTGGCTCCAGGCCCATGATTCTGAGCAGGGTTCTAAGTACGGATGGCTGGGTAGTCCACATGGCATTCCAATTGTCTCCTAGCAACAAGACAGGTTAGATCTCCTGGATCTGTGGGGAGCAACCGAGGACGCTGAGTTGAAATGGACACCCCTGGGGATGGGTTCTAACGTGCTTTTGTGTCTATGGAGACCTTGGAATGAAGCGGTGGCACTGGGGCCCTAAAGGGTTCTCCTAAACAGAGGCTATGACACAGCTCCAACGTGCAAGTTTCCCATGTGTAGATGAGATGTTTTCTGATGGGTGAGTCAAGAAACAGCTATATGCTGCTTTTGAAATCCAGGCCTCCGAGGAGAGATGCCTGGAAACCAAAGCAATGGATCTGATTAGTGCCTAGGGGCCTGTTCTTTCCTTTTTACCTCTGGGGACATCTGTCTATGGGTCTGAGTGCAGGTAGGTGCTCAGTTGGGCTCAGATTGACCCTGTTGTTCCTGGGAAGCCACCACTATTGAGATGGATCAGGGACTTTGGAGGTTTATCCTATTAGAAGGGTTGTGGCCATTGGAATGGGCACACACAATTCCCTTGGAGAGGGCCAGTACAGTCCTCAGGTTTGGCTCCAGGGGCCTGAGCCTTTAGGTTGTGTAGGCCAGGGCTGTTTGGACAGTTGTCTGAAAACACAAACTCGGCTTATGTTTCGGGTCATAGGTATGGCATGACTGACCTACAGACCATGAGGAGAACACTTCGGGATTTGAAAGAAGGGCGAGTGTGAGGCTCAAGCTCAAGTTTTTGTCTCTGGATATCGTGTCACTCATGGTCGTGGAATTTCTGGGTGTCTTCATGGGAAATGGACGAGTCTTACTCTCTGGTGGTTTGGCCCCGTCCAAAGAGTTTGGGGTCATTCTGTGGGCTGGAAGAAGTCCGTTTTTCTTTTTATTCTTGTTTTTTTCTTTTTTAACCTCAGGTGTCCCACCAAATGAGGGATTCCAGAGTAGAGCCCTGGGTTGGGGCGACTGGACTATCAGAAATCTGGTTAAAAATTGGAGCCTAGGGACATGTCAAGCCCATTATGACATCTAATGGTCCAGCCACTGAGAGGACTTACTAGAGGACAGGACTCATGTTGAGGGTCACAATGCGTGTGTATGCCCTTGTCGCACTCAAGAATGGGCGGGGCCTCAGGGTGAATGCTGGTTTCTCCTACACTGAACGTTGGACAACGTGCCAACCACAGGGTTCTTGCCATGGGTAAGGAGGAGTTCTGATTTCTGCATCACACTCACCCCTGGGCAGTGATTGGAGATAAGGTCTCGGTTCTGAAGCCTGAAAACTGAGGTAGGGAAGAGATGATGACCTAAGGCCATGGCGGGTTTTATGTGCTCAGTGTGCGGTCAGCTTTCTCGGTGTTGGTCAGGAGGTCCGGGCTCAGGTTGTGTTCGACAGTGCATTAGTGCCCAGGTTAGACTATATAATTTGGGTAAAGTCGAGTGCTGTGTAGGTTTACCCTCATTTAAGGTGCCTGGGCAGCTCATGAGGCAATAATTTTTTTTCTAGAGGGCAGGCAGAGTGCTGCATTGTGGGTCCGGAATTGCCAAACTTGAGGGCTTCGGGGCCAGGAGTGTGAGGACAGAAGTCTGAGAAGACAAGCTAGACTTGGGTTTCAGGGCGAGGGCACGGCAGGTACCCCCTGCAGATCTGAACCAATATCTCATGCATCTGAAGTCAGGGCGAGGATCAGACGTTGGCTCAGGTTGGAGTTTCTGAGCATGACGGCCGCTTCATGAAGGGAGCGGAATCTCGAGGCCATTGAGGTTTTCCCATGTTGGGAGTTGTGGGATGCCCCCTTCAAGGATTCCTTCTGCGGGACAATTGAGACCTGTTGGACAGCTCCAGGACATCCCATATGGAATGACTCCAGAGCACCGTTCGCGGATGGATGCCTGGGAAGCCCGCCTCCATTCCAATTGTCTGCTAGCAACAAGACAGTTTAGATCTGATGGCTCTGCCGGAGCAACCGGGGTGGCTGAGTTGAAATGGACTTTCCTGAGGATGGGTCCTAATGTGTTTTTGTGTCCATGAGGGCCTTGGAATGGGGCGGTGGCACCGGGACCCTGAAGTACTCTCCTAAGCTTTGGACATGGCTCCCATGCACAGGTTTCCTTGTGGAGACGAGATGAGTTCTGATGGGTGCCTCAGGAAAACACCTATGCTCGTATTGGAATCAGAATTTTGAGGACACATGCCTGTGACCCAAAGCAATGGATCCTATTATGGCCTAGGGTCCTGTCTGGTTCAATCTTCTTCTCTGGGGACATCCATCTATGGTATGAGTGGAGGTCGATTATCAGCTGGTGTCAGACAGCCCTTGTTTGATCCGGGCGACCTACACTATTGGGATGGACTCAGGGACTTTGGAGGTTTCTCCTAATTTGTACGATTTTGGACCATGGAATGGGCAGAATTCCATAGGATTGGTAGGCACAGTCCTAATGTGTGGCTCCAGGGGCCCAGCCTGGAGGGTGTGTGGCCCAAGAATTTGAGGACAGAAGTCTGAAAACACAAACTCAGCTTAGGTTTGGGGACGTAGGTATGGCAGGCCAGATCTACAAACCATGAGAAGAACTCTTCAGGATATGAAGAAAGTGCGAGTCTGAGGCTCTTGCTCAGGCTTTTGTCTCTGGATTTTGTATCAGCGATGGCCGTGGAATGTCGGGGAGGCCTCATGGGCCATGGACGAATCTTCCTCTCTGAGGATTTAGCCCGATTCCCAAATGCTTTTCGTCAATCTATGGGATGGGAGGACTCATTTCAGTTTTGTTACCTCAGGTGTCCCACCAAAAGAGGAATTCCAAAGCCAAGCCGTGGGGAATACTGAAGGGACAACCCGAACTATGGTTAAAAATTGGGGCCTAGGGGCATGGCAAGCCCAATATGCTATCTCTTCATCCAGCCACTGAGTGGCCTTACTTGAGGACTGGGCTCAGCCTGAGCGTCACAATGTGTGTTTGTGACCAATGTGGCCCGCGAGCATGGGCGGGGCCTCATGGGCCACACTGGTTTCAACTACACTGAACGTTGGACAACATGCCAACCACAAGGTTTCTTGCCATGGGGAAGGAGTTCTGATTTCTGCATCACCTTCAACCCTGGGCAGTGATTGGAGATAAGGTCTAGGTTCTGAAACCTGAAAACTGATGTTGGGAAGAGATGACGACCTAAGGCCATGGCGGCTCGATGTGCTCAGTGTGCGGCCAGCTGTCTGGGAGGGGCCAGTGGGTCCAGGCTCAGGCTGTGTTAGAAAGGGCATTAGTGCCCTGGTCATCCTATGTATTTGGGGTACAGCCAAGGTCGGTGCAGGTTGATCCTCATTTGGGGTTACTGGGTAGCCCCAGAAGACAATGTTTTTCTTCTGGAGGGCCGGCAGAGTGCTGCATTGTAGTTCTGGATTGCCAAACTGGAGGGCTTGTGGGCCAGTAGTCTGACGACAAAAGTCTGAGAACACAAGCTAGGCTTAGGTTTCTGGGTGAGGCCATGGCACGCACAATCTACAGACCTGAATCGAGATCTCGTGCATTTGAAGTCAGGGCGAGGATCAGACGATCGCTCAGGTTGGAGTTTCTAACCCTGATGGCCCCTTCATGAATGGGGGGGGGCATCACGAGGCCTTGGGTGTTTTCCCACGATGGGAGTTGTGAGAAGCTCCAAACTGCAGAGAGTCTTCTGCAGGACAATTGAGACTTGTTGTTTGGCTCCAGGCCAATGATTCTGAGCAGGGTTCTAAGGATGGATGGCTGGGTAGCCCACCTCGCATTCCAATTGTCTCCTAGCAAAAAGACAGGTTAGATCTCCTGGATCTGTGGGGAGCAACCGAGGACGCTGAGTTGAAATGGACACCCCTGGGGATGGGTTCTAACGTGCTTTTGTGTCTATGGAGACCTTGGAATGAAGCGGTGGCACTGGGGCCCTAAAGGGTTCTCCTAAACAGAGGCTATGACACAGCCCCAACGTGCAAGTTTCCCATGTGTAGATGAGATGTTTTCTGATGGGTGAGTCAAGAAACAGCTATGTGCTGCTTTTGAAATCCAGGCCTCTGAGGAGAGATGCCTGGAAACCAAAGCAATGGATCTGATTAGTGCCTAGGGGCCTGTTCTTTCCTTTTTACCTCTGGGGACATCTGTCTATGGGTCTGAGTGCAGGTAGGTGCTCAGTTGGGCTCAGATTGCCCCTGTTGTTCCTGGGAAGCCACCACTATTGAGATGGGTCAGGGACATTGGAGGCTTATACTATTAGAAGGGTTGGGGCCATTGGAATGGGCACACACAATTCCCTTGGAGAGGGCCAGTACTGTCCTCAGGTTTGGCTCCAGGGGCCTGAGCCTGTAGGTTGTGTAGGCCAGGGCTGTTTGGACAGTTGTCAGAAAACACAAACTCGGCTTATGTTTCGGGTCATAGGTATGGCAGGACTGATCTACAGACCATGAGGAGAACTCTTCGGGATTTGAAAGAAGGGCTAGTGTGAGGCTCCTGCTCAAGTTTTTGTCTCTGGATATCGTGTCACTCATGCTCGTGGAATTTCTGGGTGACTTCATGGAAAATGGACGAGTCTTACTCTCTGGTGGTTTGGCCCCGTCCAAAGAGTTTTGGGTCATTCTGTGGGCTTGAAGAAGTCCGTTTTTTTTTTGTTGTTGTTGTTGTTGTTTTCTTTTTTAACCTCAGGTGTCCCACCAAATGAGGGATTCCCCTTAGAGCCCTGGGGAGAAGCGCCTGGACAATCAGAAATCTGGTTAAAAATTGGGGCCTAGGGACATGTCAAGCCCATTATGACATCTAATGGTCCAGCCACTGAGAGGACTTACTAGAGGACAGTACTCATGCTGAGGGTCACAATGCTTGTGTATGCCCTCGTCGCACTCAAGGATGGGCGGGGCCTCAGGGTGAATGCTGGTTTCTCCTACACTGAACGTTGGACAACGTGCCAACCACAAGGATTCTTGCCATGAGTAAGGAGAAGTTTTGATTTCTGCATCACACTCACCCCTGGGCAGTGATTGGAGATAAGGTCTCGGTTCTGAAGCCTGAAAACTGAGGTAGGGAAGAGATTATGACCTAAGGCCATGGCGGTTTTATGTGCTCAGTGTGTGGTCAGCTTTCTGGGTGTTGGTCAGGAGGTCCGGGCTCAGGTTGTGTTCGACAGTGCATTAGTGCCCAGGTTAGACTATATAATTTTGGTAAAGTCGAGTGCTGTGTAGGTTTACCCTCATTTAAGGTGCCTGGTCAGCTCATGAGGCAATCATTTTTTTTCTAGAGGGCAGGCAGAGTGCTGCATTGTGGGTCCGGAATTGCCAAACTTGAGGGCTTCGAGGCCAGGAGTGTGAGGACGGAAGTCTGAGAAGACAAGCTAGACTTGGGTTTCAGGGCGAGGGCACGGCAGGTACCCCCTGCAGATCTTAACAAATATCTCATGCATCTGAAGTCAGGGCGAGGATCAGACGTTGACTCAGGTTGGAGTTTCTGAGCATGACGGCCGCTTCATGAAGGGAGCGGAATCTCGAGGCCATTGAGGTTTTCCCACGTTGGGAGTTGTGGGATGCCCCCTTCAAGGATTCCTTCTGCGGGACAATTGAGACCTGTTGGACAGCTCCAGGACATCCCATATGGAATGACTCCAGAGCCCCGTTCGCGGATGGATGCCTGGGAAGCCCGCCTCGCATTCCAATTGTCTCCTAGCAACAAGACTTTTTAGATCTGATGGCTCTGCCGGAGCAACCGGGGTGGCTGAGTTGAAATGGACTTTCCTGAGGATGGGTCCTAATGTGTTTTTGTGTCCATGAGGGCCTTGGAATGGGGCGGTGGCACCGGGACCCTGAAGTACTCTCCTAAGCTTTGGACATGGCTCCCATGCACAGGTTTCCTTGAGGAGATGAGATGAGTTCTAATGGGTGCCTCAGGAAAACACCTATGCTCGTATTGGAATCAGGCTTTTGAGGACACATGCCTGTAACCCAAAGCAATGGATCCTATTATGGCCTAGGGTCCTGTCTGGTTCAATCTTCTTCTCTGGGGACATCCATCTATGGTATGAGTGGAGGTCGATTATCAGCTGGTGTCAGACAGCCCTTGTTTGATCCGGGCGACCTACACTATTGGGATGGCCTCAGGGATTTGGAGGTTTCTCCTAATTTGTACGATTTTGGACCATGGAATGGGCAGAATTCCCATGGATTGGTAGGCACAGTCCTAATGTGTGGCTCCAGGGGCCCAGCCTGGAGGGTGTGTGGCCCAAGACTTTGAGGACAGAAGTCTGAAAACACAAACTCAGCTTAGGTTTGGGGACGTAGGTATGGCAGGCCCGATCTACAAACCATGAGAAGAACTCTTCAGGATATGAAGAAAGTGCGAGTCTGAGGCTCTTGCTCAGGCTTTTGTCTCTGGATTTTGTATCAGCGATGGCCGTGGAATGTCGGGGAGGCCTCATGGGCCATGGACGAATCTTCCTCTCTGAGGATTTGGCCCGATTCCCAAATGCTTTTCGTCAATCTGTGGGATGGGAGGACTCATTTCAGTTTTGTTACCTCAGGTGTCCCACCAAAAGAGGAATTCCAAAGCCAAGCCGTGGGGAAGACTGAAGGGACAACCCGAACTATGGTTAAAAATTGGGGCCTAGGGGCATGGCAAGCCCAATATGCTATCTCTTCATCCAGCCACTGAGTGGCCTTACTTGAGGACTGGGCTCAGCCTGAGCGTCACAATGTGTGTTTGTGACCAATGTGGCCCGCGAGCATGGGCGGGGCCTCATGGGCCACACTGGTTTCAACTACACTGAACGTTGGACAACATGCCAACCACAAGGTTTCTTGCCATGGGGAAGGAGTTCTGATTTCTGCATCACCTTCAACCCTGGGCAGTGATTGGAGATAAGGTCTAGGTTCTGAAACCTGAAAACTGATGTTGGGAAGAGATGACGACCTAAGGCCATGGCGGCTCGATGTGCTCAGTGTGCGGCCAGCTGTCTGGGAGGGGCCAGTGGGTCCAGGCTCAGGCTGTGTTAGAAAGGGCATTAGTGCCCTGGTCATCCTATGTATTTGGGGTACAGCCAAGGTCGGTGCAGGTTGATCCTCATTTGGGGTTACTGGGTAGCCCCAGAAGACAATGTTTTTCTTCTGGAGGGCCGGCAGAGTGCTGCATTGTAGTTCTGGATTGCCAAACTGGAGGGCTTGTGGGCCAGTAGTCTGACGACAAAAGTCTGAGAACACAAGCTAGGCTTAGGTTTCTGGGTGAGGCCATGGCACGCACAATCTACAGACCTGAATCGAGATCTCGTGCATTTGAAGTCAGGGCGAGGATCAGACGATCGCTCAGGTTGGAGTTTCTAACCCTGATGGCCCCTTCATGAATGGGGGGGGCATCACGAGGCCATGGGTGTTTTCCCACGATGGGAGTTGTGAGAAGCTCCAAACTGCAGAGAGTCTTCTGCAGGACAATTGAGACCTGTTGTTTGGCTCCAGGCCAATGATTCTGAGCAGGGTTCTAAGGATGGATGGCTGGGTAGCCCACCTCGCATTCCAATTGTCTCCTAGCAAAAAGACAGGTTAGATCTCCTGGATCTGTGGGGAGCAACCGAGGACGCTGAGTTGAAATGGACACCCCTGGGGATGGGTTCTAACGTGCTTTTGTGTCTATGGAGACCTTGGAATGAAGCGGTGGCACTGGGGCCCTAAAGGGTTCTCCTAAACAGAGGCTAAGACACAGCTCCAACGTGCAAGTTTCCCATGTGTAGATGAGATGTTTTCTGATGGGTGAGTCAAGAAACAGCTATATGCTGCTTTTGAAATCCAGGCCTCTGAGGAGAGATGCCTGGAAACCAAAGCAATGGATCTGATTAGTGCCTAGGGGCCTGTTCTTTCCTTTTTACCTCTGGGGACATCTGTCTATGGGTCTGAGTGCAGGTAGGTGCTCAGTTGGGCTCATATTGCCTCTGTTGTTCCTGGGAAGCCACCACTATTGAGATGGATCAGGGACATTGGAGGCTTATTCTATTAGAAGGGTTGGGGCCATTGGAATGGGCACACACAATTCCCTTGGAGAGGGCCAGTACTGTCCTCAGGTTTGGCTCCAGGGGCCTGAGCCTGTAGGTTGTGTAGGCCAGGGCTGTTTGGACAGTTGTCAGAAAACAGAAACTCGGCTTATGTTTCGGGTCATAGGTATGGCAGGACTGATCTACAGACCATGAGGAGAACTCTTCGGGATTTGAAAGAAGGGCTAGTGTGAGGCTCCTGCTCAAGTTTTTGTCTCTGGATATCGTGTCACTCATGCTCGTGGAATTTCTGGGTGACTTCATGGAAAATGGACGAGTCTTACTCTCTGGTGGTTTGGCCCCGTCCAAAGAGTTTTGGGTCATTCTGTGGGCTGGAAGAAGTCCGTTTTTTTTTGTTGTTGTTGTTGTTGTTTTCTTTTTTAACGTCAGGTGTCCCACCAAATGAGGGATTCCTCTTAGAGCCCTGGGGAGAAGCGACTGGACAATCAGAAATCTGGTTAAAAATTGGGGCCTAGGGACATGTCAAGCCCATTATGACATCTAATGGTCCAGCCACTGAGAGGACTTACTAGAGGACAGTACTCATGCTGAGGGTCACAATGCTTGTGTATGCCCTCGTCGCACTCAAGGATGGGCGGGGCCTCAGGGTGAATGCTGGTTTCTCCTACACTGAACGTTGGACAACGTGCCAACCACAAGGATTCTTGCCATGGGTAAGGAGGAGTTTTGATTTCTGCATCACACTCACCCCTGGGCAGTGATTGGAGATAAGGTCTCGGTTCTGAAGCCTGAAAACTGAGGTAGGGAAGAGATTATGACCTAAGGCCATGGCGGGTTTTATGTGCTCAGTGTGTGGTCAGCTTTCTGGGTGTTGGTCAGGAGGTCCGGGCTCAGGTTGTGTTCGACAGTGCATTAGTGCCCAGGTTAGACTATATAATTTTGGTAAAGTCGAGTGCTGTGTAGGTTTACCCTCATTTAAGGTGCCTGGTCAGCTCATGAGGCAATCATTTTTTTTCTAGAGGGCAGGCAGAGTGCTGCATTGTGGGTCCGGAATTGCCAAACTTGAGGGCTTCGAGGCCAGGAGTGTGAGGACGGAAGTCTGAGAAGACAAGCTAGACTTGGGTTTCAGGGCGAGGGCACGGCAGGTACCCCCTGCAGATCTTAACAAATATCTCATGCATCTGAAGTCAGGGCGAGGATCAGACGTTGACTCAGGTTGGAGTTTCTGAGCATGACGGCCGCTTCATGAAGGGAGCGGAATCTCGAGGCCATTGAGGTTTTCCCACGTTGGGAGTTGTGGGATGCCCCCTTCAAGGATTCCTTCTGCGGGACAATTGAGACCTGTTGGACAGCTCCAGGACATCCCATATGGAATGACTCCAGAGCCCCGTTCGCGGATGGATGCCTGGGAAGCCCGCCTCGCATTCCAATTGTCTCCTAGCAACAAGACAGTTTAGATCTGATGGCTCTGCCGGAGCAACCGGGGTGGCTGAGTTGAAATGGACTTTCCTGAGGATGGGTCCTAATGTGTTTTTGTGTCCATGAGGGCCTTGGAATGGGGCGGTGGCACCGGGACCCTGAAGTACTCTCCTAAGCTTTGGACATGGCTCCCATGCACAGGTTTCCTTGAGGAGATGAGATGAGTTCTAATGGGTGCCTCAGGAAAACACCTATGCTCGTATTGGAATCAGGCTTTTGAGGACACATGCCTGTAACCCAAAGCAATGGATCCTATTATGGCCTAGGGTCCTGTCTGGTTCAATCTTCTTCTCTGGGGACATCCATCTATGGTATGAGTGGAGGTCGATTATCAGCTGGTGTCAGACAGCCCTTGTTTGATCCGGGCGACCTACACTATTGGGATGGACTCAGGGACTTTGGAGGTTTCTCCTAATTTGTACGATTTTGGACCATGGAATGGGCAGAATTCCCATGGATTGGTAGGCACAGTCCTAATGTGTGGCTCCAGGGGCCCAGCCTGGAGGGTGTGTGGCCCAAGACTTTGAGGACAGAAGTCTGAAAACACAAACTCAGCTTAGGTTTGGGGACGTAGGTATGGCAGGCCCGATCTACAAACCATGAGAAGAACTCTTCAGGATATGAAGAAAGTGCGAGTCTGAGGCTCTTGCTCAGGCTTTTGTCTCTGGATTTTGTATCAGCGATGGCCGTGGAATGTCGGGGAGGCCTCATGGGCCATGGACGAATCTTCCTCTCTGAGGATTTGGCCCGATTCCCAAATGCTTTTCGTCAATCTGTGGGATGGGAGGACTCATTTCAGTTTTGTTACCTCAGGTGTCCCACCAAAAGAGGAATTCCAAAGCCAAGCCGTGGGGAAGACTGAAGGGACAACCCGAACTATGGTTAAAAATTGGGGCCTAGGGGCATGGCAAGCCCAATATGCTATCTCTTCATCCAGCCACTGAGTGGCCTTACTTGAGGACTGGGCTCAGCCTGAGCGTCACAATGTGTGTTTGTGACCAATGTGGCCCGCGAGCATGGGCGGGGCCTCATGGGCCACACTGGTTTCAACTACACTGAACGTTGGACAACATGCCAACCACAAGGTTTCTTGCCATGGGGAAGGAGTTCTGATTTCTGCATCACCTTCAACCCTGGGCAGTGATTGGAGATAAGGTCTAGGTTCTGAAACCTGAAAACTGATGTTGGGAAGAGATGACGACCTAAGGCCATGGCGGCTCGATGTGCTCAGTGTGCGGCCAGCTGTCTGGGAGGGGCCAGTGGGTCCAGGCTCAGGCTGTGTTAGAAAGGGCATTAGTGCCCTGGTCATCCTATGTATTTGGGGTACAGCCAAGGTCGGTGCAGGTTGATCCTCATTTGGGGTTACTGGGTAGCCCCAGAAGACAATGTTTTTCTTCTGGAGGGCCGGCAGAGTGCTGCATTGTAGTTCTGGATTGCCAAACTGGAGGGCTTGTGGGCCAGTAGTCTGACGACAAAAGTCTGAGAACACAAGCTAGGCTTAGGTTTCTGGGTGAGGCCATGGCACGCACAATCTACAGACCTGAATCGAGATCTCGTGCATTTGAAGTCAGGGCGAGGATCAGACGATCGCTCAGGTTGGAGTTTCTAACCCTGATGGCCCCTTCATGAATGGGGGGGGGCATCACGAGGCCTTGGGTGTTTTCCCACGATGGGAGTTGTGAGAAGCTCCAAACTGCAGAGAGTCTTCTGCAGGACAATTGAGACTTGTTGTTTGGCTCCAGGCCAATGATTCTGAGCAGGGTTCTAAGGATGGATGGCTGGGTAGCCCACCTCGCATTCCAATTGTCTCCTAGCAAAAAGACAGGTTAGATCTCCTGGATCTGTGGGGAGCAACCGAGGACGCTGAGTTGAAATGGACACCCCTGGGGATGGGTTCTAACGTGCTTTTGTGTCTATGGAGACCTTGGAATGAAGCGGTGGCACTGGGGCCCTAAAGGGTTCTCCTAAACAGAGGCTATGACACAGCCCCAACGTGCAAGTTTCCCATGTGTAGATGAGATGTTTTCTGATGGGTGAGTCAAGAAACAGCTATGTGCTGCTTTTGAAATCCAGGCCTCTGAGGAGAGATGCCTGGAAACCAAAGCAATGGATCTGATTAGTGCCTAGGGGCCTGTTCTTTCCTTTTTACCTCT
Source organism: Mustela nivalis (assembly GCF_964662115.1). Classification (NCBI taxonomy): domain Eukaryota; kingdom Metazoa; phylum Chordata; class Mammalia; order Carnivora; family Mustelidae; genus Mustela; species Mustela nivalis. Next base: position 3,121,493 of record NW_028136553.1, on the reverse strand, counting down.
GGGGACATCTGTCTATGGGTCTGAGTGCAGGTAGGTGCTCAGTTGGGCTCAGATTGCCCCTGTTGTTCCTGGGAAGCCACCACTATTGAGATGGGTCAGGGACATTGGAGGCTTATACTATTAGAAGGGTTGGGGCCATTGGAATGGGCACACACAATTCCCTTGGAGAGGGCCAGTACTGTCCTCAGGTTTGGCTCCAGGGGCCTGAGCCTGTAGGTTGTGTAGGCCAGGGCTGTTTGGACAGTTGTCAGAAAACACAAACTCGGCTTATGTTTCGGGTCATAGGTATGGCAGGACTGATCTACAGACCATGAGGAGAACTCTTCGGGATTTGAAAGAAGGGCTAGTGTGAGGCTCCTGCTCAAGTTTTTGTCTCTGGATATCGTGTCACTCATGCTCGTGGAATTTCTGGGTGACTTCATGGAAAATGGACGAGTCTTACTCTCTGGTGGTTTGGCCCCGTCCAAAGAGTTTTGGGTCATTCTGTGGGCTTGAAGAAGTCCGTTTTTTTTTTGTTGTTGTTGTTGTTGTTTTCTTTTTTAACCTCAGGTGTCCCACCAAATGAGGGATTCCCCTTAGAGCCCTGGGGAGAAGCGCCTGGACAATCAGAAATCTGGTTAAAAATTGGGGCCTAGGGACATGTCAAGCCCATTATGACATCTAATGGTCCAGCCACTGAGAGGACTTACTAGAGGACAGTACTCATGCTGAGGGTCACAATGCTTGTGTATGCCCTCGTCGCACTCAAGGATGGGCGGGGCCTCAGGGTGAATGCTGGTTTCTCCTACACTGAACGTTGGACAACGTGCCAACCACAAGGATTCTTGCCATGAGTAAGGAGAAGTTTTGATTTCTGCATCACACTCACCCCTGGGCAGTGATTGGAGATAAGGTCTCGGTTCTGAAGCCTGAAAACTGAGGTAGGGAAGAGATTATGACCTAAGGCCATGGCGGTTTTATGTGCTCAGTGTGTGGTCAGCTTTCTGGGTGTTGGTCAGGAGGTCCGGGCTCAGGTTGTGTTCGACAGTGCATTAGTGCCCAGGTTAGACTATATAATTTTGGTAAAGTCGAGTGCTGTGTAGGTTTACCCTCATTTAAGGTGCCTGGTCAGCTCATGAGGCAATCATTTTTTTTCTAGAGGGCAGGCAGAGTGCTGCATTGTGGGTCCGGAATTGCCAAACTTGAGGGCTTCGAGGCCAGGAGTGTGAGGACGGAAGTCTGAGAAGACAAGCTAGACTTGGGTTTCAGGGCGAGGGCACGGCAGGTACCCCCTGCAGATCTTAACAAATATCTCATGCATCTGAAGTCAGGGCGAGGATCAGACGTTGACTCAGGTTGGAGTTTCTGAGCATGACGGCCGCTTCATGAAGGGAGCGGAATCTCGAGGCCATTGAGGTTTTCCCACGTTGGGAGTTGTGGGATGCCCCCTTCAAGGATTCCTTCTGCGGGACAATTGAGACCTGTTGGACAGCTCCAGGACATCCCATATGGAATGACTCCAGAGCCCCGTTCGCGGATGGATGCCTGGGAAGCCCGCCTCGCATTCCAATTGTCTCCTAGCAACAAGACTTTTTAGATCTGATGGCTCTGCCGGAGCAACCGGGGTGGCTGAGTTGAAATGGACTTTCCTGAGGATGGGTCCTAATGTGTTTTTGTGTCCATGAGGGCCTTGGAATGGGGCGGTGGCACCGGGACCCTGAAGTACTCTCCTAAGCTTTGGACATGGCTCCCATGCACAGGTTTCCTTGAGGAGATGAGATGAGTTCTAATGGGTGCCTCAGGAAAACACCTATGCTCGTATTGGAATCAGGCTTTTGAGGACACATGCCTGTAACCCAAAGCAATGGATCCTATTATGGCCTAGGGTCCTGTCTGGTTCAATCTTCTTCTCTGGGGACATCCATCTATGGTATGAGTGGAGGTCGATTATCAGCTGGTGTCAGACAGCCCTTGTTTGATCCGGGCGACCTACACTATTGGGATGGACTCAGGGATTTGGAGGTTTCTCCTAATTTGTACGATTTTGGACCATGGAATGGGCAGAATTCCCATGGATTGGTAGGCACAGTCCTAATGTGTGGCTCCAGGGGCCCAGCCTGGAGGGTGTGTGGCCCAAGACTTTGAGGACAGAAGTCTGAAAACACAAACTCAGCTTAGGTTTGGGGACGTAGGTATGGCAGGCCCGATCTACAAACCATGAGAAGAACTCTTCAGGATATGAAGAAAGTGCGAGTCTGAGGCTCTTGCTCAGGCTTTTGTCTCTGGATTTTGTATCAGCGATGGCCGTGGAATGTCGGGGAGGCCTCATGGGCCATGGACGAATCTTCCTCTCTGAGGATTTGGCCCGATTCCCAAATGCTTTTCGTCAATCTGTGGGATGGGAGGACTCATTTCAGTTTTGTTACCTCAGGTGTCCCACCAAAAGAGGAATTCCAAAGCCAAGCCGTGGGGAAGACTGAAGGGACAACCCGAACTATGGTTAAAAATTGGGGCCTAGGGGCATGGCAAGCCCAATATGCTATCTCTTCATCCAGCCACTGAGTGGCCTTACTTGAGGACTGGGCTCAGCCTGAGCGTCACAATGTGTGTTTGTGACCAATGTGGCCCGCGAGCATGGGCGGGGCCTCATGGGCCACACTGGTTTCAACTACACTGAACGTTGGACAACATGCCAACCACAAGGTTTCTTGCCATGGGGAAGGAGTTCTGATTTCTGCATCACCTTCAACCCTGGGCAGTGATTGGAGATAAGGTCTAGGTTCTGAAACCTGAAAACTGATGTTGGGAAGAGATGACGACCTAAGGCCATGGCGGCTCGATGTGCTCAGTGTGCGGCCAGCTGTCTGGGAGGGGCCAGTGGGTCCAGGCTCAGGCTGTGTTAGAAAGGGCATTAGTGCCCTGGTCATCCTATGTATTTGGGGTACAGCCAAGGTCGGTGCAGGTTGATCCTCATTTGGGGTTACTGGGTAGCCCCAGAAGACAATGTTTTTCTTCTGGAGGGCCGGCAGAGTGCTGCATTGTAGTTCTGGATTGCCAAACTGGAGGGCTTGTGGGCCAGTAGTCTGACGACAAAAGTCTGAGAACACAAGCTAGGCTTAGGTTTCTGGGTGAGGCCATGGCACGCACAATCTACAGACCTGAATCGAGATCTCGTGCATTTGAAGTCAGGGCGAGGATCAGACGATCGCTCAGGTTGGAGTTTCTAACCCTGATGGCCCCTTCATGAATGGGGGGGGCATCACGAGGCCATGGGTGTTTTCCCACGATGGGAGTTGTGAGAAGCTCCAAACTGCAGAGAGTCTTCTGCAGGACAATTGAGACCTGTTGTTTGGCTCCAGGCCAATGATTCTGAGCAGGGTTCTAAGGATGGATGGCTGGGTAGCCCACCTCGCATTCCAATTGTCTCCTAGCAAAAAGACAGGTTAGATCTCCTGGATCTGTGGGGAGCAACCGAGGACGCTGAGTTGAAATGGACACCCCTGGGGATGGGTTCTAACGTGCTTTTGTGTCTATGGAGACCTTGGAATGAAGCGGTGGCACTGGGGCCCTAAAGGGTTCTCCTAAACAGAGGCTAAGACACAGCTCCAACGTGCAAGTTTCCCATGTGTAGATGAGATGTTTTCTGATGGGTGAGTCAAGAAACAGCTATATGCTGCTTTTGAAATCCAGGCCTCTGAGGAGAGATGCCTGGAAACCAAAGCAATGGATCTGATTAGTGCCTAGGGGCCTGTTCTTTCCTTTTTACCTCTGGGGACATCTGTCTATGGGTCTGAGTGCAGGTAGGTGCTCAGTTGGGCTCATATTGCCTCTGTTGTTCCTGGGAAGCCACCACTATTGAGATGGATCAGGGACATTGGAGGCTTATTCTATTAGAAGGGTTGGGGCCATTGGAATGGGCACACACAATTCCCTTGGAGAGGGCCAGTACTGTCCTCAGGTTTGGCTCCAGGGGCCTGAGCCTGTAGGTTGTGTAGGCCAGGGCTGTTTGGACAGTTGTCAGAAAACACAAACTCGGCTTATGTTTCGGGTCATAGGTATGGCAGGACTGATCTACAGACCATGAGGAGAACTCTTCGGGATTTGAAAGAAGGGCTAGTGTGAGGCTCCTGCTCAAGTTTTTGTCTCTGGATATCGTGTCACTCATGCTCGTGGAATTTCTGGGTGACTTCATGGAAAATGGACGAGTCTTACTCTCTGGTGGTTTGGCCCCGTCCAAAGAGTTTTGGGTCATTCTGTGGGCTGGAAGAAGTCCGTTTTTTTTTGTTGTTGTTGTTGTTGTTTTCTTTTTTAACCTCAGGTGTCCCACCAAATGAGGGATTCCTCTTAGAGCCCTGGGGAGAAGCGACTGGACAATCAGAAATCTGGTTAAAAATTGGGGCCTAGGGACATGTCAAGCCCATTATGACATCTAATGGTCCAGCCACTGAGAGGACTTACTAGAGGACAGTACTCATGCTGAGGGTCACAATGCTTGTGTATGCCCTCGTCGCACTCAAGGATGGGCGGGGCCTCAGGGTGAATGCTGGTTTCTCCTACACTGAACGTTGGACAACGTGCCAACCACAAGGATTCTTGCCATGGGTAAGGAGGAGTTTTGATTTCTGCATCACACTCACCCCTGGGCAGTGATTGGAGATAAGGTCTCGGTTCTGAAGCCTGAAAACTGAGGTAGGGAAGAGATTATGACCTAAGGCCATGGCGGGTTTTATGTGCTCAGTGTGTGGTCAGCTTTCTGGGTGTTGGTCAGGAGGTCCGGGCTCAGGTTGTGTTCGACAGTGCATTAGTGCCCAGGTTAGACTATATAATTTTGGTAAAGTCGAGTGCTGTGTAGGTTTACCCTCATTTAAGGTGCCTGGTCAGCTCATGAGGCAATCATTTTTTTTCTAGAGGGCAGGCAGAGTGCTGCATTGTGGGTCCGGAATTGCCAAACTTGAGGGCTTCGAGGCCAGGAGTGTGAGGACGGAAGTCTGAGAAGACAAGCTAGACTTGGGTTTCAGGGCGAGGGCACGGCAGGTACCCCCTGCAGATCTTAACAAATATCTCATGCATCTGAAGTCAGGGCGAGGATCAGACGTTGACTCAGGTTGGAGTTTCTGAGCATGACGGCCGCTTCATGAAGGGAGCGGAATCTCGAGGCCATTGAGGTTTTCCCACGTTGGGAGTTGTGGGATGCCCCCTTCAAGGATTCCTTCTGCGGGACAATTGAGACCTGTTGGACAGCTCCAGGACATCCCATATGGAATGACTCCAGAGCCCCGTTCGCGGATGGATGCCTGGGAAGCCCGCCTCGCATTCCAATTGTCTCCTAGCAACAAGACAGTTTAGATCTGATGGCTCTGCCGGAGCAACCGGGGTGGCTGAGTTGAAATGGACTTTCCTGAGGATGGGTCCTAATGTGTTTTTGTGTCCATGAGGGCCTTGGAATGGGGCGGTGGCACCGGGACCCTGAAGTACTCTCCTAAGCTTTGGACATGGCTCCCATGCACAGGTTTCCTTGAGGAGATGAGATGAGTTCTAATGGGTGCCTCAGGAAAACACCTATGCTCGTATTGGAATCAGGCTTTTGAGGACACATGCCTGTAACCCAAAGCAATGGATCCTATTATGGCCTAGGGTCCTGTCTGGTTCAATCTTCTTCTCTGGGGACATCCATCTATGGTATGAGTGGAGGTCGATTATCAGCTGGTGTCAGACAGCCCTTGTTTGATCCGGGCGACCTACACTATTGGGATGGACTCAGGGATTTGGAGGTTTCTCCTAATTTGTACGATTTTGGACCATGGAATGGGCAGAATTCCCATGGATTGGTAGGCACAGTCCTAATGTGTGGCTCCAGGGGCCCAGCCTGGAGGGTGTGTGGCCCAAGACTTTGAGGACAGAAGTCTGAAAACACAAACTCAGCTTAGGTTTGGGGACGTAGGTATGGCAGGCCCGATCTACAAACCATGAGAAGAACTCTTCAGGATATGAAGAAAGTGCGAGTCTGAGGCTCTTGCTCAGGCTTTTGTCTCTGGATTTTGTATCAGCGATGGCCGTGGAATGTCGGGGAGGCCTCATGGGCCATGGACGAATCTTCCTCTCTGAGGATTTGGCCCGATTCCCAAATGCTTTTCGTCAATCTGTGGGATGGGAGGACTCATTTCAGTTTTGTTACCTCAGGTGTCCCACCAAAAGAGGAATTCCAAAGCCAAGCCGTGGGGAAGACTGAAGGGACAACCCGAACTATGGTTAAAAATTGGGGCCTAGGGGCATGGCAAGCCCAATATGCTATCTCTTCATCCAGCCACTGAGTGGCCTTACTTGAGGACTGGGCTCAGCCTGAGCGTCACAATGTGTGTTTGTGACCAATGTGGCCCGCGAGCATGGGCGGGGCCTCATGGGCCACACTGGTTTCAACTACACTGAACGTTGGACAACATGCCAACCACAAGGTTTCTTGCCATGGGGAAGGAGTTCTGATTTCTGCATCACCTTCAACCCTGGGCAGTGATTGGAGATAAGGTCTAGGTTCTGAAACCTGAAAACTGATGTTGGGAAGAGATGACGACCTAAGGCCATGGCGGCTCGATGTGCTCAGTGTGCGGCCAGCTGTCTGGGAGGGGCCAGTGGGTCCAGGCTCAGGCTGTGTTAGAAAGGGCATTAGTGCCCTGGTCATCCTATGTATTTGGGGTACAGCCAAGGTCGGTGCAGGTTGATCCTCATTTGGGGTTACTGGGTAGCCCCAGAAGACAATGTTTTTCTTCTGGAGGGCCGGCAGAGTGCTGCATTGTAGTTCTGGATTGCCAAACTGGAGGGCTTGTGGGCCAGTAGTCTGACGACAAAAGTCTGAGAACACAAGCTAGGCTTAGGTTTCTGGGTGAGGCCATGGCACGCACAATCTACAGACCTGAATCGAGATCTCGTGCATTTGAAGTCAGGGCGAGGATCAGACGATCGCTCAGGTTGGAGTTTCTAACCCTGATGGCCCCTTCATGAATGGGGGGGGGCATCACGAGGCCTTGGGTGTTTTCCCACGATGGGAGTTGTGAGAAGCTCCAAACTGCAGAGAGTCTTCTGCAGGACATTGAGACTTGTTGTTTGGCTCCAGGCCAATGATTCTGAGCAGGGTTCTAAGGATGGGTGGCTGGGTAGCCCACCTCGCATTCCAATTGTCTCCTAGCAAAAAGACAGGTTAGATCTCCTGGATCTGTGGGGAGCAACCGAGGACGCTGAGTTGAAATGGACACCCCTGGGGATGGGTTCTAACGTGCTTTTGTGTCTATGGAGACCTTGGAATGAAGCGGTGGCACTGGGGCCCTAAAGGGTTCTCCTAAACAGAGGCTATGACACAGCCCCAACGTGCAAGTTTCCCATGTGTAGATGAGATGTTTTCTGATGGGTGAGTCAAGAAACAGCTATGTGCTGCTTTTGAAATCCAGGCCTCTGAGGAGAGATGCCTGGAAACCAAAGCAATGGATCTGATTAGTGCCTAGGGGCCTGTTCTTTCCTTTTTACCTCTGGGGACATCTGTCTATGGGTCTGAGTGCAGGTAGGTGCTCAGTTGGGCTCAGATTGCCCCTGTTGTTCCTGGGAAGCCACCACTATTGAGATGGATCAGGGACATTGGAGGCTTATACTATTAGAAGGGTTGGGGCCATTGGAATGGGCACACACAATTCCCTTGGAGAGGGCCAGTACTGTCCTCAGGTTTGGCTCCAGGGGCCTGAGCCTGTAGGTTGTGTAGGCCAGGGCTGTTTGGACAGTTGTCAGAAAACACAAACTCGGCTTATGTTTCGGGTCATAGGTATGGCAGGACTGATCTACAGACCATGAGGAGAACTCTTCGGGATTTGAAAGAAGGGCTAGTGTGAGGCTCCTGCTCAAGTTTTTGTCTCTGGATATCGTGTCACTCATGCTCGTGGAATTTCTGGGTGACTTCATGGAAAATGGACGAGTCTTACTCTCTGGTGGTTTGGCCCCGTCCAAAGAGTTTTGGGTCATTCTGTGGGCTTGAAGAAGTCCGTTTTTTTTTTTGTTGTTGTTGTTGTTGTTTTCTTTTTTAACCTCAGGTGTCCCACCAAATGAGGGATTCCCTAGTAGAGCCCTGGGGAGAAGCGACTGGACAATCAGAAATCTGGTTAAAAATTGGGGCCTAGGGACATGTCAAGCCCATTATGACATCTAATGGTCCAGCCACTGAGAGGACTTACTAGAGGACAGTACTCATGCTGAGGGTCACAATGCTTGTGTATGCCCTCGTCGCACTCAAGGATGGGCGGGGCCTCAGGGTGAATGCTGGTTTCTCCTACACTGAACGTTGGACAACGTGCCAACCACAAGGATTCTTGCCATGAGTAAGGAGAAGTTTTGATTTCTGCATCACACTCACCCCTGGGCAGTGATTGGAGATAAGGTCTCGGTTCTGAAGCCTGAAAACTGAGGTAGGGAAGAGATTATGACCTAAGGCCATGGCGGGTTTTATGTGCTCAGTGTGTGGTCAGCTTTCTGGGTGTTGGTCAGGAGGTCCGGGCTCAGGTTGTGTTCGACAGTGCATTAGTGCCCAGGTTAGACTATATAATTTTGGTAAAGTCGAGTGCTGTGTAGGTTTACCCTCATTTAAGGTGCCTGGTCAGCTCATGAGGCAATCATTTTTTTTCTAGAGGGCAGGCAGAGTGCTGCATTGTGGGTCCGGAATTGCCAAACTTGAGGGCTTCGAGGCCAGGAGTGTGAGGACGGAAGTCTGAGAAGACAAGCTAGACTTGGGTTTCAGGGCGAGGGCACGGCAGGTACCCCCTGCAGATCTTAACAAATATCTCATGCATCTGAAGTCAGGGCGAGGATCAGACGTTGACTCAGGTTGGAGTTTCTGAGCATGACGGCCGCTTCATGAAGGGAGCGGAATCTCGAGGCCATTGAGGTTTTCCCACGTTGGGAGTTGTGGGATGCCCCCTTCAAGGATTCCTTCTGCGGGACAATTGAGACCTGTTGGACAGCTCCAGGACATCCCATATGGAATGACTCCAGAGCCCCGTTCGCGGATGGATGCCTGGGAAGCCCGCCTCGCATTCCAATTGTCTCCTAGCAACAAGACTTTTTAGATCTGATGGCTCTGCCGGAGCAACCGGGGTGGCTGAGTTGAAATGGACTTTCCTGAGGATGGGTCCTAATGTGTTTTTGTGTCCATGAGGGCCTTGGAATGGGGCGGTGGCACCGGGACCCTGAAGTACTCTCCTAAGCTTTGGACATGGCTCCCATGCACAGGTTTCCTTGAGGAGATGAGATGAGTTCTAATGGGTGCCTCAGGAAAACACCTATGCTCGTATTGGAATCAGGCTTTTGAGGACACATGCCTGTAACCCAAAGCAATGGATCCTATTATGGCCTAGGGTCCTGTCTGGTTCAATCTTCTTCTCTGGGGACATCCATCTATGGTATGAGTGGAGGTCGATTATCAGCTGGTGTCAGACAGCCCTTGTTTGATCCGGGCGACCTACACTATTGGGATGGCCTCAGGGATTTGGAGGTTTCTCCTAATTTGTACGATTTTGGACCATGGAATGGGCAGAATTCCCATGGATTGGTAGGCACAGTCCTAATGTGTGGCTCCAGGGGCCCAGCCTGGAGGGTGTGTGGCCCAAGACTTTGAGGACAGAAGTCTGAAAACACAAACTCAGCTTAGGTTTGGGGACGTAGGTATGGCAGGCCCGATCTACAAACCATGAGAAGAACTCTTCAGGATATGAAGAAAGTGCGAGTCTGAGGCTCTTGCTCAGGCTTTTGTCTCTGGATTTTGTATCAGCGATGGCCGTGGAATGTCGGGGAGGCCTCATGGGCCATGGACGAATCTTCCTCTCTGAGGATTTGGCCCGATTCCCAAATGCTTTTCGTCAATCTGTGGGATGGGAGGACTCATTTCAGTTTTGTTACCTCAGGTGTCCCACCAAAAGAGGAATTCCAAAGCCAAGCCGTGGGGAAGACTGAAGGGACAACCCGAACTATGGTTAAAAATTGGGGCCTAGGGGCATGGCAAGCCCAATATGCTATCTCTTCATCCAGCCACTGAGTGGCCTTACTTGAGGACTGGGCTTAGCCTGAGCGTCACAATGTGTGTTTGTGACCAATGTGGCCCGCGAGCATGGGCGGGGCCTCATGGGCCACACTGGTTTCAACTACACTGAACGTTGGACAACATGCCAACCACAAGGTTTCTTGCCATGGGGAAGGAGTTCTGATTTCTGCATCACCTTCAACCCTGGGCAGTGATTGGAGATAAGGTCTAGGTTCTGAAACCTGAAAACTGATGTTGGGAAGAGATGACGACCTAAGGCCATGGCGGCTCGATGTGCTCAGTGTGCGGCCAGCTGTCTGGGAGGGGCCAGTGGGTCCAGGCTCAGGCTGTGTTAGAAAGGGCATTAGTGCCCTGGTCATCCTATGTATTTGGGGTACAGCCAAGGTCGGTGCAGGTTGATCCTCATTTGGGGTTACTGGGTAGCCCCAGAAGACAATGTTTTTCTTCTGGAGGGCCGGCAGAGTGCTGCATTGTAGTTCTGGATTGCCAAACTGGAGGGCTTGTGGGCCAGTAGTCTGACGACAAAAGTCTGAGAACACAAGCTAGGCTTAGGTTTCTGGGTGAGGCCATGGCACGCACAATCTACAGACCTGAATCGAGATCTCGTGCATTTGAAGTCAGGGCGAGGATCAGACGATCGCTCAGGTTGGAGTTTCTAACCCTGATGGCCCCTTCATGAATGGGGGGGGGCATCACGAGGCCTTGGGTGTTTTCCCACGATGGGAGTTGTGAGAAGCTCCAAACTGCAGAGAGTCTTCTGCAGGACATTGAGACTTGTTGTTTGGCTCCAGGCCAATGATTCTGAGCAGGGTTCTAAGGATGGGTGGCTGGGTAGCCCACCTCGCATTCCAATTGTCTCCTAGCAAAAAGACAGGTTAGATCTCCTGGATCTGTGGGGAGCAACCGAGGACGCTGAGTTGAAATGGACACCCCTGGGGATGGGTTCTAACGTGCTTTTGTGTCTATGGAGACCTTGGAATGAAGCGGTGGCACTGGGGCCCTAAAGGGTTCTCCTAAACAGAGGCTATGACACAGCCCCAACGTGCAAGTTTCCCATGTGTAGATGAGATGTTTTCTGATGGGTGAGTCAAGAAACAGCTATGTGCTGCTTTTGAAATCCAGGCCTCTGAGGAGAGATGCCTGGAAACCAAAGCAATGGATCTGATTAGTGCCTAGGGGCCTGTTCTTTCCTTTTTACCTCTGGGGACATCTGTCTATGGGTCTGAGTGCAGGTAGGTGCTCAGTTGGGCTCAGATTGCCCCTGTTGTTCCTGGGAAGCCACCACTATTGAGATGGATCAGGGACATTGGAGGCTTATACTATTAGAAGGGTTGGGGCCATTGGAATGGGCACACACAATTCCCTTGGAGAGGGCCAGTACTGTCCTCAGGTTTGGCTCCAGGGGCCTGAGCCTGTAGGTTGTGTAGGCCAGGGCTGTTTGGACAGTTGTCAGAAAACACAAACTCGGCTTATGTTTCGGGTCATAGGTATGGCAGGACTGATCTACAGACCATGAGGAGAACTCTTCGGGATTTGAAAGAAGGGCTAGTGTGAGGCTCCTGCTCAAGTTTTTGTCTCTGGATATCGTGTCACTCATGCTCGTGGAATTTCTGGGTGACTTCATGGAAAATGGACGAGTCTTACTCTCTGGTGGTTTGGCCCCGTCCAAAGAGTTTTGGGTCATTCTGTGGGCTTGAAGAAGTCCGTTTTTTTTTTTTTGTTGTTGTTGTTGTTTTCTTTTTTAACCTCAGGTGTCCCACCAAATGAGGGATTCCCTAGTAGAGCCCTGGGGAGAAGCGACTGGACAATCAGAAATCTGGTTAAAAATTGGGGCCTAGGGACATGTCAAGCCCATTATGACATCTAATGGTCCAGCCACTGAGAGGACTTACTAGAGGACAGTACTCATGCTGAGGGTCACAATGCTTGTGTATGCCCTCGTCGCACTCAAGGATGGGCGGGGCCTCAGGGTGAATGCTGGTTTCTCCTACACTGAACGTTGGACAACGTGCCAACCACAAGGATTCTTGCCATGAGTAAGGAGAAGTTTTGATTTCTGCATCACACTCACCCCTGGGCAGTGATTGGAGATAAGGTCTCGGTTCTGAAGCCTGAAAACTGAGGTAGGGAAGAGATTATGACCTAAGGCCATGGCGGGTTTTATGTGCTCAGTGTGTGGTCAGCTTTCTGGGTGTTGGTCAGGAGGTCCGGGCTCAGGTTGTGTTCGACAGTGCATTAGTGCCCAGGTTAGACTATATAATTTTGGTAAAGTCGAGTGCTGTGTAGGTTTACCCTCATTTAAGGTGCCTGGTCAGCTCATGAGGCAATCATTTTTTTTCTAGAGGGCAGGCAGAGTGCTGCATTGTGGGTCCGGAATTGCCAAACTTGAGGGCTTCGAGGCCAGGAGTGTGAGGACGGAAGTCTGAGAAGACAAGCTAGACTTGGGTTTCAGGGCGAGGGCACGGCAGGTACCCCCTGCAGATCTTAACAAATATCTCATGCATCTGAAGTCAGGGCGAGGATCAGACGTTGACTCAGGTTGGAGTTTCTGAGCATGACGGCCGCTTCATGAAGGGAGCGGAATCTCGAGGCCATTGAGGTTTTCCCACGTTGGGAGTTGTGGGATGCCCCCTTCAAGGATTCCTTCTGCGGGACAATTGAGACCTGTTGGACAGCTCCAGGACATCCCATATGGAATGACTCCAGAGCCCCGTTCGCGGATGGATGCCTGGGAAGCCCGCCTCGCATTCCAATTGTCTCCTAGCAACAAGACAGTTTAGATCTGATGGCTCTGCCGGAGCAACCGGGGTGGCTGAGTTGAAATGGACTTTCCTGAGGATGGGTCCTAATGTGTTTTTGTGTCCATGAGGGCCTTGGAATGGGGCGGTGGCACCGGGACCCTGAAGTACTCTCCTAAGCTTTGGACATGGCTCCCATGCACAGGTTTCCTTGAGGAGATGAGATGAGTTCTAATGGGTGCCTCAGGAAAACACCTATGCTCGTATTGGAATCAGGCTTTTGAGGACACATGCCTGTAACCCAAAGCAATGGATCCTATTATGGCCTAGGGTCCTGTCTGGTTCAATCTTCTTCTCTGGGGACATCCATCTATGGTATGAGTGGAGGTCGATTATCAGCTGGTGTCAGACAGCCCTTGTTTGATCCGGGCGACCTACACTATTGGGATGGCCTCAGGGATTTGGAGGTTTCTCCTAATTTGTACGATTTTGGACCATGGAATGGGCAGAATTCCCATGGATTGGTAGGCACAGTCCTAATGTGTGGCTCCAGGGGCCCAGCCTGGAGGGTGTGTGGCCCAAGACTTTGAGGACAGAAGTCTGAAAACACAAACTCAGCTTAGGTTTGGGGACGTAGGTATGGCAGGCCCGATCTACAAACCATGAGAAGAACTCTTCAGGATATGAAGAAAGTGCGAGTCTGAGGCTCTTGCTCAGGCTTTTGTCTCTGGATTTTGTATCAGCGATGGCCGTGGAATGTCGGGGAGGCCTCATGGGCCATGGACGAATCTTCCTCTCTGAGGATTTGGCCCGATTCCCAAATGCTTTTCGTCAATCTGTGGGATGGGAGGACTCATTTCAGTTTTGTTACCTCAGGTGTCCCACCAAAAGAGGAATTCCAAAGCCAAGCCGTGGGGAAGACTGAAGGGACAACCCGAACTATGGTTAAAAATTGGGGCCTAGGGGCATGGCAAGCCCAATATGCTATCTCTTCATCCAGCCACTGAGTGGCCTTACTTGAGGACTGGGCTCAGCCTGAGCGTCACAATGTGTGTTTGTGACCAATGTGGCCCGCGAGCATGGGCGGGGCCTCATGGGCCACACTGGTTTCAACTACACTGAACGTTGGACAACATGCCAACCACAAGGTTTCTTGCCATGGGGAAGGAGTTCTGATTTCTGCATCACCTTCAACCCTGGGCAGTGATTGGAGATAAGGTCTAGGTTCTGAAACCTGAAAACTGATGTTGGGAAGAGATGACGACCTAAGGCCATGGCGGCTCGATGTGCTCAGTGTGCGGCCAGCTGTCTGGGAGGGGCCAGTGGGTCCAGGCTCAGGCTGTGTTAGAAAGGGCATTAGTGCCCTGGTCATCCTATGTATTTGGGGTACAGCCAAGGTCGGTGCAGGTTGATCCTCATTTGGGGTTACTGGGTAGCCCCAGAAGACAATGTTTTTCTTCTGGAGGGCCGGCAGAGTGCTGCATTGTAGTTCTGGATTGCCAAACTGGAGGGCTTGTGGGCCAGTAGTCTGACGACAAAAGTCTGAGAACACAAGCTAGGCTTAGGTTTCTGGGTGAGGCCATGGCACGCACAATCTACAGACCTGAATCGAGATCTCGTGCATTTGAAGTCAGGGCGAGGATCAGACGATCGCTCAGGTTGGAGTTTCTAACCCTGATGGCCCCTTCATGAATGGGGGGGGCATCACGAGGCCATGGGTGTTTTCCCACGATGGGAGTTGTGAGAAGCTCCAAACTGCAGAGAGTCTTCTGCAGGACAATTGAGACCTGTTGTTTGGCTCCAGGCCAATGATTCTGAGCAGGGTTCTAAGGATGGATGGCTGGGTAGCCCACCTCGCATTCCAATTGTCTCCTAGCAAAAAGACAGGTTAGATCTCCTGGATCTGTGGGGAGCAACCGAGGACGCTGAGTTGAAATGGACACCCCTGGGGATGGGTTCTAACGTGCTTTTGTGTCTATGGAGACCTTGGAATGAAGCGGTGGCACTGGGGCCCTAAAGGGTTCTCCTAAACAGAGGCTATGACACAGCTCCAACGTGCAAGTTTCCCATGTGTAGATGAGATGTTTTCTGATGGGTGAGTCAAGAAACAGCTATATGCTGCTTTTGAAATCCAGGCCTCCGAGGAGAGATGCCTGGAAACCAAAGCAATGGATCTGATTAGTGCCTAGGGGCCTGTTCTTTCCTTTTTACCTCTGGGGACATCTGTCTATGGGTCTGAGTGCAGGTAGGTGCTCAGTTGGGCTCATATTGCCTCTGTTGTTCCTGGGAAGCCACCACTATTGAGATGGATCAGGGACATTGGAGGCTTATTCTATTAGAAGGGTTGGGGCCATTGGAATGGGCACACACAATTCCCTTGGAGAGGGCCAGTACTGTCCTCAGGTTTGGCTCCAGGGGCCTGAGCCTGTAGGTTGTGTAGGCCAGGGCTGTTTGGACAGTTGTCAGAAAACACAAACTCGGCTTATGTTTCGGGTCATAGGTATGGCAGGACTGATCTACAGACCATGAGGAGAACTCTTCGGGATTTGAAAGAAGGGCTAGTGTGAGGCTCCTGCTCAAGTTTTTGTCTCTGGATATCGTGTCACTCATGCTCGTGGAATTTCTGGGTGACTTCATGGAAAATGGACGAGTCTTACTTTCTGGTGGTTTGGCCCCGTCCAAAGAGTTTTGGTTCATTCTGTGGGCTGGAAGAAGTCCGATTTTTTTTTTTGTTGTTGTTGTTTTCTTTTTTAACCTCAGGTGTCCCACCAAATGAGGGATTCCCCTTAGAGCCCTGGGGAGAAGCGACTGGACAATCAGAAATCTGGTTAAAAATTGGGGCCTAGGGACATGTCAAGCTCATTATGACATCTAATGGTCCAGCCACTGAGAGGACTTACTAGAGGACAGTACTCATGCTGAGGGTCACAATGCTTGTGTATGCCCTCGTCGCACTCAAGGATGGGCGGGGCCTCAGGGTGAATGCTGGTTTCTCCTACACTGAACGTTGGACAACGTGCCAACCACAAGGATTCTTGCCATGGGTAAGGAGGAGTTTTGATTTCTGCATCACACTCACCCCTGGGCAGTGATTGGAGATAAGGTCTTGGTTCTGAAGCCTGAAAACTGAGGTAGGGAAGAGATTATGACCTAAGGCCATGGCGGGTTTTATGTGCTCAGTGTGTGGTCAGCTTTCTGGGTGTTGGTCAGGAGGTCCGGGCTCAGGTTGTGTTCGACAGTGCATTAGTGCCCAGGTTAGACTATATAATTTTGGTAAAGTCGAGTGCTGTGTAGGTTTACCCTCATTTAAGGTGCCTGGTCAGCTCATGAGGCAATCATTTTTTTTGTAGAGGGCAGGCAGAGTGCTGCATTGGGGATCCGGAATTGCCAAACTTGAGGGCTTCGAGGCCAGGAGTGTGAGGACGGAAGTCTGAGAAGACAAGCTAGACTTGGGTTTCAGGGCGAGGGCACGGCAGGTACCCCCTGCAGATCTTAACAAATATCTCATGCATCTGAAGTCAGGGCGAGGATCAGACGTTGACTCAGGTTGGAGTTTCTGAGCATGACGGCCGCTTCATGAAGGGAGCGGAATCTCGAGGCCATTGAGGTTTTCCCACGTTGGGAGTTGTGGGATGCCCCCTTCAAGGATTCCTTCTGCGGGACAATTGAGACCTGTTGGACAGCTCCAGGACATCCCATATGGAATGACTCCAGAGCCCCGTTCGCGGATGGATGCCTGGGAAGCCCGCCTCGCATTCCAATTGTCTCCTAGCAACAAGACAGTTTAGATCTGATGGCTCTGCCGGAGCAACCGGGGTGGCTGAGTTGAAATGGACTTTCCTGAGGATGGGTCCTAATGTGTTTTTGTGTCCATGAGGGCCTTGGAATGGGGCGGTGGCACCGGGACCCTGAAGTACTCTCCTAAGCTTTGGACATGGCTCCCATGCACAGGTTTCCTTGAGGAGATGAGATGAGTTCTAATGGGTGCCTCAGGAAAACACCTATGCTCGTATTGGAATCAGGCTTTTGAGGACACATGCCTGTAACCCAAAGCAATGGATCCTATTATGGCCTAGGGTCCTGTCTGGTTCAATCTTCTTCTCTGGGGACATCCATCTATGGTATGAGTGGAGGTCGATTATCAGCTGGTGTCAGACAGCCCTTGTTTGATCCGGGCGACCTACACTATTGGGATAGCCTCAGGGATTTGGAGGTTTCTCCTAATTTGTACGATTTTGGACCATGGAATGGGCAGAATTCCCATGGATTGGTAGGCACAGTCCTAATGTGTGGCTCCAGGGGCCCAGCCTGGAGGGTGTGTGGCCCAAGACTTTGAGGACAGAAGTCTGAAAACACAAACTCAGCTTAGGTTTGGGGACGTAGGTATGGCAGGCCCGATCTACAAACCATGAGAAGAACTCTTCAGGATATGAAGAAAGTGCGAGTCTGAGGCTCTTGCTCAGGCTTTTGTCTCTGGATTTTGTATCAGCGATGGCCGTGGAATGTCGGGGAGGCCTCATGGGCCATGGACGAATCTTCCTCTCTGAGGATTTGGCCCGATTCCCAAATGCTTTTCGTCAATCTGTGGGATGGGAGGACTCATTTCAGTTTTGTTACCTCAGGTGTCCCACCAAAAGAGGAATTCCAAAGCCAAGCCGTGGGGAAGACTGAAGGGACAACCCGAACTATGGTTAAAAATTGGGGCCTAGGGGCATGGCAAGCCCAATATGCTATCTCTTCATCCAGCCACTGAGTGGCCTTACTTGAGGACTGGGCTCAGCCTGAGCGTCACAATGTGTGTTTGTGACCAATGTGGCCCGCGAGCATGGGCGGGGCCTCATGGGCCACACTGGTTTCAACTACACTGAACGTTGGACAACATGCCAACCACAAGGTTTCTTGCCATGGGGAAGGAGTTCTGATTTCTGCATCACCTTCAACCCTGGGCAGTGATTGGAGATAAGGTCTAGGTTCTGAAACCTGAAAACTGATGTTGGGAAGAGATGACGACCTAAGGCCATGGCGGCTCGATGTGCTCAGTGTGCGGCCAGCTGTCTGGGAGGGGCCAGTGGGTCCAGGCTCAGGCTGTGTTAGAAAGGGCATTAGTGCCCTGGTCATCCTATGTATTTGGGGTACAGCCAAGGTCGGTGCAGGTTGATCCTCATTTGGGGTTACTGGGTAGCCCCAGAAGACAATGTTTTTCTTCTGGAGGGCCGGCAGAGTGCTGCATTGTAGTTCTGGATTGCCAAACTGGAGGGCTTGTGGGCCAGTAGTCTGACGACAAAAGTCTGAGAACACAAGCTAGGCTTAGGTTTCTGGGTGAGGCCATGGCACGCACAATCTACAGACCTGAATCGAGATCTCGTGCATTTGAAGTCAGGGCGAGGATCAGACGATCGCTCAGGTTGGAGTTTCTAACCCTGATGGCCCCTTCATGAATGGGGGGGGCATCACGAGGCCATGGGTGTTTTCCCACGATGGGAGTTGTGAGAAGCTCCAAACTGCAGAGAGTCTTCTGCAGGACAATTGAGACCTGTTGTTTGGCTCCAGGCCAATGATTCTGAGCAGGGTTCTAAGGATGGATGGCTGGGTAGCCCACCTCGCATTCCAATTGTCTCCTAGCAAAAAGACAGGTTAGATCTCCTGGATCTGTGGGGAGCAACCGAGGACGCTGAGTTGAAATGGACACCCCTGGGGATGGGTTCTAACGTGCTTTTGTGTCTATGGAGACCTTGGAATGAAGCGGTGGCACTGGGGCCCTAAAGGGTTCTCCTAAACAGAGGCTATGACACAGCTCCAACGTGCAAGTTTCCCATGTGTAGATGAGATGTTTTCTGATGGGTGAGTCAAGAAACAGCTATGTGCTGCTTTTGAAATCCAGGCCTCTGAGGAGAGATGCCTGGAAACCAAAGCAATGGATCTGATTAGTGCCTAGGGGCCTGTTCTTTCCTTTTTACCTCTGGGGACATCTGTCTATGGGTCTGAGTGCAGGTAGGTGCTCAGTTGGGCTCAGATTGCCCCTGTTGTTCCTGGGAAGCCACCACTATTGAGATGGATCAGGGACATTGGAGGCTTATTCTATTAGAAGGGTTGGGGCCATTGGAATGGGCACACACAATTCCCTTGGAGAGGGCCAGTACTGTCCTCAGGTTTGGCTCCAGGGGCCTGAGCCTGTAGGTTGTGTAGGCCAGGGCTGTTTGGACAGTTGTCAGAAAACACAAACTCGGCTTATGTTTCGGGTCATAGGTATGGCAGGACTGATCTACAGACCATGAGGAGAACTCTTCGGGATTTGAAAGAAGGGCTAGTGTGAGGCTCCTGATCAAGTTTTTGTCTCTGGATATCGTGTCACTCATGCTCGTGGAATTTCTGGGTGACTTCATGGAAAATGGACGAGTCTTACTCTCTGGTGGTTTGGCCCCGTCCAAAGAGTTTGGGGTCATTCTGTGGGCTGGAAGAAGTCCGTTTTTTTTTTTTTGTTGTTGTTGTTGTTTTCTTTTTTAACCTCAGGTGTCCCACCAAATGAGGGATTCCCTAGTAGAGCCCTGGGGAGAAGCGACTGGACAATCAGAAATCTGGTTAAAAATTGGGGCCTAGGGACATGTCAAGCCCATTATGACATCTAATGGTCCAGCCACTGAGAGGACTTACTAGAGGACAGTACTCATGCTGAGGGTCACAATGCTTGTGTATGCCCTCGTCGCACTCAAGGATGGGCGGGGCCTCAGGGTGAATGCTGGTTTCTCCTACACTGAACGTAGGACAACGTGCCAACCACAAGGATTCTTGCCATGGGTAAGGAGGAGTTTTGATTTCTGCATCACACTCACCCCTGGGCAGTGATTGGAGATAAGGTCTCGGTTCTGAAGCCTGAAAACTGAGGTAGGGAAGAGATTATGACCTAAGGCCATGGCGGGTTTTATGTGCTCAGTGTGTGGTCAGCTTTCTGGGTGTTGGTCAGGAGGTCCGGGCTCAGGTTGTGTTCGACAGTGCATTAGTGCCCAGGTTAGACTATATAATTTTGGTAAAGTCGAGTGCTGTGTAGGTTTACCCTCATTTAAGGTGCCTGGTCAGCTCATGAGGCAATCATTTTTTTTCTAGAGGGCAGGCAGAGTGCTGCATTGTGGGTCCGGAATTGCCAAACTTGAGGGCTTCGAGGCCAGGAGTGTGAGGACGGAAGTCTGAGAAGACAAGCTAGACTTGGGTTTCAGGGCGAGGGCACGGCAGGTACCCCCTGCAGATCTTAACAAATATCTCATGCATCTGAAGTCAGGGCGAGGATCAGACGTTGACTCAGGTTGGAGTTTCTGAGCATGACGGCCGCTTCATGAAGGGAGCGGAATCTCGAGGCCATTGAGGTTTTCCCACGTTGGGAGTTGTGGGATGCCCCCTTCAAGGATTCCTTCTGCGGGACAATTGAGACCTGTTGGACAGCTCCAGGACATCCCATATGGAATGACTCCAGAGCCCCGTTCGTGGATGGATGCCTGGGAAGCCCGCCTCGCATTCCAATTGTCTCCTAGCAACAAGACAGTTTAGATCTGATGGCTCTGCCGGAGCAACCGGGGTGGCTGAGTTGAAATGGACTTTCCTGAGGATGGGTCCTAATGTGTTTTTGTGTCCATGAGGGCCTTGGAATGGGGCGGTGGCACCGGGACCCTGAAGTACTCTCCTAAGCTTTGGACATGGCTCCCATGCACAGGTTTCCTTGAGGAGATGAGATGAGTTCTAATGGGTGCCTCAGGAAAACACCTATGCTCGTATTGGAATCAGGCTTTTGAGGACACATGCCTGTAACCCAAAGCAATGGATCCTATTATGGCCTAGGGTCCTGTCTGGTTCAATCTTCTTCTCTGGGGACATCCATCTATGGTATGAGTGGAGGTCGATTATCAGCTGGTGTCAGACAGCCCTTGTTTGATCCGGGCGACCTACACTATTGGGATAGCCTCAGGGATTTGGAGGTTTCTCCTAATTTGTACGATTTTGGACCATGGAATGGGCAGAATTCCCATGGATTGGTAGGCACAGTCCTAATGTGTGGCTCCAGGGGCCCAGCCTGGAGGGTGTGTGGCCCAAGACTTTGAGGACAGAAGTCTGAAAACACAAACTCAGCTTAGGTTTGGGGACGTAGGTATGGCAGGCCCGATCTACAAACCATGAGAAGAACTCTTCAGGATATGAAGAAAGTGCGAGTCTGAGGCTCTTGCTCAGGCTTTTGTCTCTGGATTTTGTATCAGCGATGGCCGTGGAATGTCGGGGAGGCCTCATGGGCCATGGACGAATCTTCCTCTCTGAGGATTTGGCCCGATTCCCAAATGCTTTTCGTCAATCTGTGGGATGGGAGGACTCATTTCAGTTTTGTTACCTCAGGTGTCCCACCAAAAGAGGAATTCCAAAGCCAAGCCGTGGGGAAGACTGAAGGGACAACCCGAACTATGGTTAAAAATTGGGGCCTAGGGGCATGGCAAGCCCAATATGATATCTCTTCATCCAGCCACTGAGTGGCCTTACTTGAGGACTGGGCTCAGCCTGAGCGTCACAATGTGTGTTTGTGACCAATGTGGCCCGCGAGCATGGGCGGGGTCTCATGGGCCACACTGGTTTCAACTACACTGAACGTTGGACAACATGCCAACCACAAGGTTTCTTGCCATGGGGAAGGAGTTCTGATTTCTGCATCACCTTCAACCCTGGGCAGTGATTGGAGATAAGGTCTAGGTTCTGAAACCTGAAAACTGATGTTGGGAAGAGATGACGACCTAAGGCCATGGCGGCTCGATGTGCTCAGTGTGCGGCCAGCTGTCTGGGAGGGGCCAGTGGGTCCAGGCTCAGGCTGTGTTAGAAAGGGCATTAGTGCCCTGGTCATCCTATGTATTTGGGGTACAGCCAAGGTCGGTGCAGGTTGATCCTCATTTGGGGTTACTGGGTAGCCCCAGAATACAATGTTTTTCTTCTGGAGGGCCGGCAGAGTGCTGCATTGTAGTTCTGGATTGCCAAACTGGAGGGCTTGTGGGCCAGTAGTCTGACGACAAAATTCTGAGAACACAAGCTAGGCTTAGGTTTCTGGGTGAGGCCATGGCACGCACAATCTACAGACCTGAATCGAGATCTCGTGCATTTGAAGTCAGGGCGAGGATCAGACGATCGCTCAGGTTGGAGTTTCTAACCCTGATGGCCCCTTCATGAATGGGGGGGGCATCATGAGGCCATGGGTGTTTTCCCACGATGGGAGTTGTGAGAAGCTCCAAACTGCAGAGAGTCTTCTGCAGGACAATTGAGACCTGTTGTTTGGCTCCAGGCCAATGATTCTGAGCAGGGTTCTAAGGATGGATGGCTGGGTAGCCCACCTCGCATTCCAATTGTCTCCTAGCAAAAAGACAGGTTAGATCTCCTGGATCTGTGGGGAGCAACCGAGGACGCTGAGTTGAAATGGACACCCCTGGGGATGGGTTCTAACGTGCTTTTGTGTCTATGGAGACCTTGGAATGAAGCGGTGGCACTGGGGCCCTAAAGGGTTCTCCTAAACAGAGGCTATGACACAGCTCCAACGTGCAAGTTTTCCATGTGTAGATGAGATGTTTTCTGATGGGTGAGTCAAGAAACAGCTATGTGCTGCTTTTGAAATCCAGGCCTCTGAGGAGAGATGCCTGGAAACCAAAGCAATGGATCTGATTAGTGCCTAGGGGCCTGTTCTTTCCTTTTTACCTCTGGGGACATCTGTCTATGGGTCTGAGTGCAGGTAGGTGCTCAGTTGGGCTCATATTGCCTCTGTTGTTCCTGGGAAGCCACCACTATTGAGATGGATCAGGGACAATGGAGGCTTATTCTATTAGAAGGGTTGGGGCCATTGGAATGGGCACACACAATTCCCTTGGAGAGGGCCAGTACTGTCCTCAGGTTTGGCTCCAGGGGCCTGAGCCTGTAGGTTGTGTAGGCCAGGGCTGTTTGGACAGTTGTCAGAAAACACAAACTCGGCTTATGTTTCGGGTCATAGGTATGGCAGGACTGATGTACAGACCATGAGGAGAACTCTTCGGGATTTGAAAGAAGGGCTAGTGTGAGGCTCCTGCTCAAGTTTTTGTCTCTGGATATCGTGTCACTCATGCTCGTGGAATTTCTGGGTGACTTCATGGAAAATGGACGAGTCTTACTCTCTGGTGGTTTGGCCCCGTCCAAAGAGTTTTGGGTCATTCTGTGGGCTGGAAGAAGTCCGTTTTTTTTTTGTTGTTGTTGTTGTTTTCTTTTTTAACCTCAGGTGTCCCACCAAATGAGGGATTCCCCTTAGAGCCCTGGGGAGAAGCGCCTGGACAATCAGAAATCTGGTTAAAAATTGGGGCCTAGGGACATGTCAAGCCCATTATGACATCTAATGGTCCAGCCACTGAGAGGACTTACTAGAGGACAGTACTCATGCTGAGGGTCACAATGCTTGTGTATGCCCTCGTCGCACTCAAGGATGGGCGGGGCCTCAGGGTGAATGCTGGTTTCTCCTACACTGAACGTTGGACAACGTGCCAACCACAAGGATTCTTGCCATGGGTAAGGAGGAGTTTTGATTTCTGCATCACACTCACCCCTGGGCAGTGATTGGAGATAAGGTCTCGGTTCTGAAGCCTGAAAACTGAGGTAGGGAAGAGATTATGACCTAAGGCCATGGCGGGTTTTATGTGCTCAGTGTGTGGTCAGCTTTCTGGGTGTTGGTCAGGAGGTCCGGGCTCAGGTTGTGTTCGACAGTGCATTAGTGCCCAGGTTAGACTATATAATTTTGGTAAAGTCGAGTGCTGTGTAGGTTTACCCTCATTTAAGGTGCCTGGTCAGCTCATGAGGCAATAATTTTTTTTCTAGAGGGCAGGCAGAGTGCTGCATTGTGGGTCCGGAATTGCCAAACTTGAGGGCTTCGAGGCCAGGAGTGTGAGGACGGAAGTCTGAGAAGACAAGCTAGACTTGGGTTTCAGGGCGAGGGCACGGCAGGTACCCCCTGCAGATCTTAACAAATATCTCATGCATCTGAAGTCAGGGCGAGGATCAGACGTTGACTCAGGTTGGAGTTTCTGAGCATGACGGCCGCTTCATGAAGGGAGCGGAATCTCGAGGCCATTGAGGTTTTCCCACGTTGGGAGTTGTGGGATGCCCCCTTCAAGGATTCCTTCTGCGGGACAATTGAGACCTGTTGGACAGCTCCAGGACATCCCATATGGAATGACTCCAGAGCCCCGTTCGCGGATGGATGCCTGGGAAGCCCGCCTCGCATTCCAATTGTCTCCTAGCAACAAGACAGTTTAGATCTGATGGCTCTGCCGGAGCAACCGGGGTGGCTGAGTTGAAATGGACTTTCCTGAGGATGGGTCCTAATGTGTTTTTGTGTCCATGAGGGCCTTGGAATGGGGCGGTGGCACCGGGACCCTGAAGTACTCTCCTAAGCTTTGGACATGGCTCCCATGCACAGGTTTCCTTGAGGAGATGAGATGAGTTCTAATGGGTGCCTCAGGAAAACACCTATGCTCGTATTGGAATCAGGCTTTTGAGGACACATGCCTGTAACCCAAAGCAATGGATCCTATTATGGCCTAGGGTCCTGTCTGGTTCAATCTTCTTCTCTGGGGACATCCATCTATGGTATGAGTGGAGGTCGATTATCAGCTGGTGTCAGACAGCCCTTGTTTGATCCGGGCGACCTACACTATTGGGATGGCCTCAGGGACTTTGGAGGTTTCTCCTATTTTGTACGATTTTGGACCATGGAATGGGCAGAATTCCCATGGATTGGTAGGCACAGTCCTAATGTGTGGCTCCAGGGGCCCAGCCTGGAGGGTGTGTGGCCCAAGACTTTGAGGACAGAAGTCTGAAAACACAAACTCAGCTTAGGTTTGGGGACGTAGGTATGGCAGGCCCGATCTACAAACCATGAGAAGAACTCTTCAGGATATGAAGAAAGTGCGAGTCTGAGGCTCTTGCTCAGGCTTTTGTCTCTGGATTTTGTATCAGCGATGGCCGTGGAATGTCGGGGAGGCCTCATGGGCCATGGACGAATCTTCCTCTCTGAGGATTTGGCCCGATTCCCAAATGCTTTTCGTCAATCTGTGGGATGGGAGGACTCATTTCAGTTTTGTTACCTCAGGTGTCCCACCAAAAGAGGAATTCCAAAGCCAAGCCGTGGGGAAGACTGAAGGGACAACCCGAACTATGGTTAAAAATTGGGGCCTAGGGGCATGGCAAGCCCAATATGCTATCTCTTCATCCAGCCACTGAGTGGCCTTACTTGAGGACTGGGCTCAGCCTGAGCGTCACAATGTGTGTTTGTGACCAATGTGGCCCGCGAGCATGGGCGGGGCCTCATGGGCCACACTGGTTTCAACTACACTGAACGTTGGACAACATGCCAACCACAAGGTTTCTTGCCATGGGGAAGGAGTTCTGATTTCTGCATCACCTTCAACCCTGGGCAGTGATTGGAGATAAGGTCTAGGTTCTGAAACCTGAAAACTGATGTTGGGAAGAGATGACGACCTAAGGCCATGGCGGCTCGATGTGCTCAGTGTGCGGCCAGCTGTCTGGGAGGGGCCAGTGGGTCCAGGCTCAGGCTGTGTTAGAAAGGGCATTAGTGCCCTGGTCATCCTATGTATTTGGGGTACAGCCAAGGTCGGTGCAGGTTGATCCTCATTTGGGGTTACTGGGTAGCCCCAGAAGACAATGTTTTTCTTCTGGAGGGCCGGCAGAGTGCTGCATTGTAGTTCTGGATTGCCAAACTGGAGGGCTTGTGGGCCAGTAGTCTGACGACAAAAGTCTGAGAACACAAGCTAGGCTTAGGTTTCTGGGTGAGGCCATGGCACGCACAATCTACAGACCTGAATCGAGATCTCGTGCATTTGAAGTCAGGGCGAGGATCAGACGATCGCTCAGGTTGGAGTTTCTAACCCTGATGGCCCCTTCATGAATGGGGGGGCATCACGAGGCCATGGGTGTTTTCCCACGATGGGAGTTGTGAGAAGCTCCAAACTGCAGAGAGTCTTCTGCAGGACAATTGAGACCTGTTGTTTGGCTCCAGGCCAATGATTCTGAGCAGGGTTCTAAGGATGGATGGCTGGGTAGCCCACCTCGCATTCCAATTGTCTCCTAGCAACAAGACAGGTTAGATCTCCTGGATCTGTGGGGAGCAACCGAGGACGCTGAGTTGAAATGGACACCCCTGGGGATGGGTTCTAACGTGCTTTTGTGTCTATGGAGACCTTGGAATGAAGCGGTGGCACTGGGGCCCTAAAGGGTTCTCCTAAACAGAGGCTATGACACAGCTCCAACGTGCAAGTTTCCCATGTGTAGATGAGATGTTTTCTGATGGGTGAGTCAAGAAACAGCTATGTGCTGCTTTTGAAATCCAGGCCTCTGAGGAGAGATGCCTGGAAACCAAAGCAATGGATCTGATTAGTGCCTAGGGGCCTGTTCTTTCCTTTTTACCTCTGGGGACATCTGTCTATGGGTCTGAGTGCAGGTAGGTGCTCAGTTGGGCTCAGATTGCCCCTGTTGTTCCTGGGAAGCCACCACTATTGAGATGGATCAGGGACATTGGAGGCTTATTCTATTAGAAGGGTTGGGGCCATTGGAATGGGCACACACAATTCCCTTGGAGAGGGCCAGTACTGTCCTCAGGTTTGGCTCCAGGGGCCTGAGCCTGTAGGTTGTGTAGGCCAGGGCTGTTTGGACAGTTGTCAGAAAACACAAACTCGGCTTATGTTTCGGGTCATAGGTATGGCAGGACTGATCTACAGACCATGAGGAGAACTCTTCGGGATTTGAAAGAAGGGCGAGTGTGAGGCTCCTGCTCAAGTTTTTGTTTCTGGATATCGTGTCACTCATGCTCGTGGAATTTCTGGGTGACTTCATGAAAAATGGACGAGTCTTACTCTCTGGTGGTTTGGCCCCGTCCAAAGAGTTTTGGGTCATTCTGTGGGCTGGAAGAAGTCCGTTTTTTTTTTTGTTGTTGTTGTTGTTTTCTTTTTTAACCTCAGGTGTCCCACCAAATGAGGGATTCCCTAGTAGAGCCCTGGGGAGAAGCGACTGGACAATCAGAAATCTGGTTAAAAATTGGGGCCTAGGGACAAGTCAAGCCCATTATGACATCTAATGGTCCAGCCACTGAGAGGACTTACTAGAGGACAGTACTCATGCTGAGGGTCAGAATGCTTGTGTATGCCCTCGTCGCACTCAAGGATGGGCGGGGCCTCAGGGTGAATGCTGGTTTCTCCTACAATGAACATTGGACAACGTGCCAACCACAAGGATTCTTGCCATGGGTAAGGAGGAGTTTTGATTTCTGCATCACACTCACCCCTGGGCAGTGATTGGAGATAAGGTCTCGGTTCTGAAGCCTGAAAACTGAGGTAGGGAAGAGATTATGACCTAAGGCCATGGCGGGTTTTATGTGCTCAGTGTGTGGTCAGCTTTCTGGGTGTTGGTCAGGAGGTCCGGGCTCAGGTTGTGTTCGACAGTGCATTAGTGCCCAGGTTAGACTATATAATTTTGGTAAAGTCGAGTGCTGTGTAGGTTTACCCTCATTTAAGGTGCCTGGTCAGCTCATGAGGCAATCATTTTTTTTTTGAGGGCAGGCAGAGTGCTGCATTGTGGGTCCGGAATTGCCAAACTTGAGGGCTTCGAGGCCAGGAGTGTGAGGACGGAAGTCTGAGAAGACAAGCTAGACTTGGGTTTCAGGGCAAGGGCACGGCAGGTACCCCCTGCAGATCTTAACAAATATCTCATGCATCTGAAGTCAGGGCGAGGATCAGACGTTGACTCAGGTTGGAGTTTCTGAGCATGACGGCCGCTTCATGAAGGGAGCGGAATCTCGAGGCCATTGAGGTTTTCCCACGTTGGGAGTTGTGGGATGCCCCCTTCAAGGATTCCTTCTGCGGGACAATTGAGACCTGTTGGACAGCTCCAGGACATCCCATATAGAATGACTCCAGAGCCCCGTTCGCGGATGGATGCCTGGGAAGCCCGCCTCGCATTCCAATTGTCTCCTAGCAACAAGACAGTTTAGATCTGATGGCTCTGCCGGAGCAACCGGGGTGGCTGAGTTGAAATGGACTTTCCTGAGGATGGGTCCTAATGTGTTTTTGTGTCCATGAGGGCCTTGGAATGGCGCGGTGGCACCGGGACCCTGAAGTACTCTCCTAAGCTTTGGACATGGCTCCCATGCACAGGTTTCCTTGAGGAGATGAGATGAGTTCTAATGGGTGCCTCAGGAAAACACCTATGCTCGTATTGGAATCAGGCTTTTGAGGACACATGCCTGTAACCCAAAGCAATGGATCCTATTATGGCCTAGGGTCCTGTCTGGTTCAATCTTCTTCTCTGAGGACATCCATCTATGGTATGAGTGGAGGTCGATTATCAGCTGGTGTCAGACAGCCCTTGTTTGATCCGGGCGACCTACACTATTGGGATGGCCTCAGGGACTTTGGAGGTTTCTCCTAATTTGTACGATTTTGGACCATGGAATGGGCAGAATTCCCATGGATTGGTAGGCACAGTCCTAATGTGTGGCTCCAGGGGCCCAGCCTGGAGGGTGTGTGGCCCAAGACTTTGAGGACAGAAGTCTGAAAACACAAACTCAGCTTAGGTTTGGGGACGTAGGTATGGCAGGCCCGATCTACAAACCATGAGAAGAACTCTTCAGGATATGAAGAAAGTGCGAGTCTGAGGCTCTTGCTCAGGCTTTTGTCTCTGGATTTTGTATCAGCGATGGCCGTGGAATGTCGGGGAGGCCTCATGGGCCATGGACGAATCTTCCTCTCTGAGGATTTGGCCCGATTCCCAAATGCTTTTCGTCAATCTGTGGGATGGGAGGACTCATTTCAGTTTTGTTACCTCAGGTGTCCCACCAAAAGAGGAATTCCAAAGCCAAGCCATGGGGAAGACTGAAGGGACAACCCGAACTATGGTTAAAAATTGGGGCCTAGGGGCATGGCAAGCCCAATATGATATCTCTTCATCCAGCCACTGAGTGGCCTTACTTGAGGACTGGGCTCAGCCTGAGCGTCACAATGTGTGTTTGTGACCAATGTGGCCCGCGAGCATGGGCGGGGCCTCATGGGCCACACTGGTTTCAACTACACTGAAAGTTGGACAACATGCCAACCACAAGGTTTCTTGCCATGGGGAAGGAGTTCTGATTTCTGCATCACCTTCAACCCTGGGCAGTGATTGGAGATAAGATCTAGGTTCTGAAACCTGAAAACTGATGTTGGGAAGAGATGACAACCTAAGGCCATGGCGGCTCGATGTGCTCAGTGTGCGGCCAGCTGTCTGGGAGGGGCCAGTGGGTCCAGGCTCAGGCTGTGTTCGAAAGGGCATTAGTGCCCTGGTCAGCCTATGTATTTGGGGTACAGCCAAGGTCGGTGCAGGTTGATCCTCATTTGGGGTTACTGGGTAGCCCCAGAAGACAATGTTTTTCTTCTGGAGGGCCGGCAGAGTGCTGCATTGTAGTTCTGGATTGCCAAACTGGAGGGCTTGTGGGCCAGTAGTCTGACGACAAAAGTCTGAGAACACAAGCTAGGCTTAGGTTTCTGGGTGAGGCCATGGCACGCACAATCTACAGACCTGAATCGAGATCTCGTGCATTTGAAGTCAGGGCGAGGATCAGACGATCGCTCAGGTTGGAGTTTCTAACCCTGATGGCCCCTTCATGAATGGGGGGGGCATCACGAGGCCATGGGTGTTTTCCCACGATGGGAGTTGTGAGAAGCTCCAAACTGCAGAGAGTCTTCTGCAGGACAATTGAGACCTGTTGTTTGGCTCCAGGCCAATGATTCTGAGCAGGGTTCTAAGGATGGATGGCTGGGTAGCCCACCTCGCATTCCAATTGTCTCCTAGCAAAAAGACAGGTTAGATCTCCTGGATCTGTGGGGAGCAACCGAGGACGCTGAGTTGAAATGGACACCCCTGGGGATGGGTTCTAACGTGCTTTTGTGTCTATGGAGACCTTGGAATGAAGCGGTGGCACTGGGGCCCTAAAGGGTTCTCCTAAACAGAGGCTATGACACAGCTCCAACGTGCAAGTTTCCCATGTGTAGATGAGATGTTTTCTGATGGGTGAGTCAAGAAACAGCTATATGCTGCTTTTGAAATCCAGGCCTCCGAGGAGAGATGCCTGGAAACCAAAGCAATGGATCTGATTAGTGCCTAGGGGCCTGTTCTTTCCTTCATACCTCTGGGGACATCTGTCTATGGGTCTGAGTGCAGGTAGGTGCTCAGTTCGGCTCAGATTGCCCATGTTTTTCCTGGGAAGCCACCACTATTGAGATGGATCAGGGACTTTGGAGGTTTATCCTATTAGAAGGTTTGTGGCCATTGAAATGGGCACACACAATTCCCTTGGAGAGGGCAAGTACAGTCCTCAGGTTTGGCTCCAGGGGCCTGAGCCTGTAGGTTGTGTAGGCCAGGGCTGTTTGGACAGTTGTCTGAAAACACAAACTCGGCTTATGTTTCGGGTCATAGGTATGGCAGGACTGATCTACAGACCATGAGGAGAACTCTTCGGGATTTGAAAGAAGGGCAAGTGTGAGGCTCCTGCTCAAGTTTTTGTCTCTGGATATCGTGTCACTCATGGACGTAGAATTTCTGTTTGACTTCATGGGAAATGGACGAGTCTTACTCTCTGGTGGTTTGGCCCCGTCCAAAGAGTTTGGGGTCATTCTGAGGGCTGGAAGAAGTCCTTTTTTTTTTTTTTTGTGGTTGTTGTTGTTTTTATCTTTTTTAACCTCAGGTGTCCCACCAAATGAGGGTTTCCAGAGTAGTGCCCTGGGGAGGGGCGACTGGACAATCAGAAATCTGGTTAAAAATTGGGGCCTAGGGACATGTCAAGCCCATAATGACATCTAATGGTCCAGCCACTGAGAGGACTTACTAGAGGACAGAATTCGTGCTGAGGGTCACAATGCGTGTGTATGTCCTTGTCGCACTCAAGAATGGGCGGGGCCTCAGGGTGAATGCTGGTTTCTCCTACACTGAACGATGGACAGCGTGCCAACCACAAGGGTTCTTGCCATGGGTAAGAGGAGTTCTGATTTCTGCATCACACTCACCCCTGGGCAGTGACTGGAGATAAGGTCTCGGTTCTGAAGCCTGAAAACTGAGGTAGGGAAGAGAGGATGACCTAAGGCCATGGCGGGTTTTATGTGTTCATTGTGCGGTCAGCTTTCTGGGTGTTGGTCAGGAGGTCCGGGCTCAGGTTGTGTTCGACAGTGCATTAGTGCCCAGGTTAGACTTTATAATTTGGGTAAAGTCGAGTGCTGTGTAGGTTTACCCTCATTTAAGGTGCCTGGTCAGCTCATGAGGCAATCATTTTTTTTCTAGAGGGCAGGCAGAGTGCTGCATTGTGGGTCCGGAATTGCCAAACTTGAGGGCTTCGGGGCCAGGAGTGTGAGGATGGAAGTCTGAGAAGACAAGCTAGACTTGGGTTTCAGGGCGAGGGAACGGCAGGTACCCTCTGCAGATCTGAACCAATATCTCATGCATCTGAAGTCAGGGCGAGGATCAGACGTTGGCTCAGGTTGGAGTTTCTGAGCATGACGGCCGCTTCATGAAGGGAGCGGAATCTCGAGGCCATTGAGGTTTTCCCACGTTGGGAGTTGTGGGATGCCCCCTTCAAGGATGCCTTCTGCGGGACAATTGAGACCTGTTGGACAGCTCCAGGACATCCCATATGGAATGACTCCAGAGCACCGTTCGCGGATGGATGCCTGGGAAGCCCGTCTCGCATTCCAATTGTCTCCTAGCAACAAGAGAGTTAAGATCTGATGGCTCTTCGGGAGCAACCGGGGTGGCTGAGTTGAAATGGACTTTCCTGAGGATGGGTCCTAATGTATTTTTGTGTCCATGAGGGCCTTGGAATGGGGTGGTGGCACCAGGACCCTGAAATACTCTCCTAAGCTTTGGACATGGCTCCCATGCACAGATTTCCTTTTGGAGACGAGATGAGTTTTGATGGGTGCCTCAGGAAAACACCTATGCTCGTATTGGAATCAGGCTTTTGAGGACACATGCCTGTAACCCAAAGCAATGGATCCTATTATGGCCTAGGGTCCTGTCTGGTTCAATCTTCTTCTCTGGGGACATCCATCTATGGTATGAGTGGAGGTCGATTATCAGCTGGTGTCTGACAGCCCTTGTTTGTTCCGGGCGACCTACACTATTGGGATGGCCTCAGGGACTTTGGAGGTTTCTCCTAATTTGTACGATTTTGGACCATGGAATGGGCAGAATTCCCATGGATTGGTAGGCACAGTCCTAATGAGTGTCTCCAGGGGCCGAGCCTGGAGGGTGTGGGGTCCAAGACTTTGAAGACAGAAGTCTGAAAACACAAACTCAGCTTAGGTTTGGGGACGTAGGTATGGCAGGCCCGATCTACAAACCATGAGAAGAACTCTTCAGGATATGAAGAAAGTGCGAGTCTGAGGCGCTTGCTCAGGCTTTTGTCTCTGGATTTTGTATCAGCGATGGCCGTGGAATGTCAGGGAGGCCTCATGGGCCATGGACGAATCTTCCTCTCTGAGGATTTGGCCCGATTCCCAATTGCTTTTCGTCAATCTGTGGGATGGGAGGACTCATTTAGTTTTGTTACCTCAGGTGTCCGACCAAAAGAGGAATTCCAAAGACAAGCCGTGGGGAAGACTGAAGGGACAACCTGATCTATGGTTAAAAATTGGGGCCTAGGGTCATGGCAAGCCCAATATGCTATCTCTTCATCCAGCAACTTAGTGGCCTTACTTGAGGACTGGGCTCAGCCTGAGCGTCACAATGTGTGTTTGTGACCATTGTGGCCCGCGAGCATGGGCGGGGCCTCATGGGCCACACTGGATTCAACTACACTGAACGTTGGACAACATGCCAACCACAAGGTTTCTTGCCATGGGGAAGGAGTTCTGATTTTTGCATCACCTTCAACCCTGGGCAGTGATTGGAGATAAGGTCTAGGTTCTGAAACCTGAAAACCGAGGTTGGAAAGAGATGAAGACCTAAGGCCATGGCGGCTTGATGTGCTCAGTGTGCGGCCAGCTGTCTGGGAGGGGCCAGGGGGTCCAGGCTCAGGCTGTACCAGAAAGGGCATAAGAGCCCTGGTCAGGCTATGTATTTGGGGTACAGCCAAGGTCGTTGCAGGTTGATCCTCATTTGGGATTACTTGGTAGCCCCAGAGGACAATGTTTTCTTCTGCAGAGCCGGCAGAGTGCTGCATTGTAGTTCTGGATTGCCAAACTGGAGGGCTTGTGGGCCAGTAGTCTGACGACAAAAGTCTGAGAACACAAGCTAGGCTTAGGTTTCTGGGTGAGGCCATGGCACGCACAATCTACAGACCTGAATCGAGATCTCGTGCATCTGAAGTCAGGGCGAGGATCAGAGGATCGCTCAGGTTGGAGTTTCTGACCCTGATGGCCCTGTCATGAATGGGGGGTCATCACGAGGCCATGGGTGTTTTCCCACGATGGGAGTTGTGAGAAGCTCCAAACTGCAGAGAGTCTTCTGCAGGACAATTGAGACCTGTTGTTTGGCTCCAGGCCAATGATTCTGAGCAGGGTTCTAAGGATGGATGGCTGGGTAGCCCACCTCGCATTCCAATTGTCTCCTAGCAACAAGACAGGTTAGATCTCCTGGATCTGTGGGGAGCAACCGAGGACGCTGAGTTGAAATGGACACCCCTGGGGATGGGTCCTAACGTGCTTTTGTGTCTATGGAGACCTTGGAATGAAGCGGTGGCACTGGGGCCCTAAAGGGTTCTCCTAAACAGAGGCTTTGACACAGCTCCAACGTGCAAGTTTCCCATGTGTAGATGAGATGTTTTCTGATGGGTGAGTCAAGAAACAGCTATATGCTGCTTTTGAAATCCAGGCCTCTGAGGAGAGATGGCTGGAAACAAAAGCAATGGATCTGATTAGTGCCTAGGGGCCTGTTCTTTCCTTTTTACCTCTGGGGACATCTGTCTATGGGTCTGAGTGCAGGTAGGTGCTCAGTTGGGCTCAGAT
The DNA here is from genome assembly GCF_964662115.1 of Mustela nivalis. NCBI lineage: Eukaryota > Metazoa > Chordata > Mammalia > Carnivora > Mustelidae > Mustela > Mustela nivalis. Next base: position 3,087,693 of record NW_028136553.1, on the reverse strand, counting down.
TGCCCCTGTTGTTCCTGGGAAGCCACCACTATTGAGATGGATCAGGGACTTTGGAGGTTTATCCTATTAGAAGGGTTGTGGCCATTGGAATGGGCACACACAATTCCCTTGGAGAGGGCAAGTACAGTCCTCAGGTTTGGCTCCAGGGGCCTGAGCCTGTAGGTTGTGTAGGCCAGGGCTGTTTGGACAGTTGTCTGAAAACACAAACTCGGCTTATGTTTCGGGTCATAGGTATGGCAGGACTGATCTACAGACCATGAGGAGAACTCTTCGGGATTTGAAAGAAGGGCAAGTGTGAGGCTCCTGCTCAAGTTTTTGTCTCTGGATATCGTGTCACTCATGGACGTAGAATTTCTGTTTGACTTCATGGGAAATGGACGAGTCTTACTCTCTGGTGGTTTGGCCCCGTCCAAAGAGTTTGGGGTCATTCTGAGGGCTGGAAGAAGTCCTTTTTTTTTTTTTTTGTGGTTGTTGTTGTTTTTATCTTTTTTAACCTCAGGTGTCCCACCAAATGAGGGTTTCCAGAGTAGTGCCCTGGGGAGGGGCGACTGGACAATCAGAAATCTGGTTAAAAATTGGGGCCTAGGGACATGTCAAGCCCATAATGACATCTAATGGTCCAGCCACTGAGAGGACTTACTAGAGGACAGAATTCGTGCTGAGGGTCACAATGCGTGTGTATGTCCTTGTCGCACTCAAGAATGGGCGGGGCCTCAGGGTGAATGCTGGTTTCTCCTACACTGAACGATGGACAGCGTGCCAACCACAAGGGTTCTTGCCATGGGTAAGAGGAGTTCTGATTTCTGCATCACACTCACCCCTGGGCAGTGACTGGAGATAAGGTCTCGGTTCTGAAGCCTGAAAACTGAGGTAGGGAAGAGAGGATGACCTAAGGCCATGGCGGGTTTTATGTGTTCATTGTGCGGTCAGCTTTCTGGGTGTTGGTCAGGAGGTCCGGGCTCAGGTTGTGTTCGACAGTGCATTAGTGCCCAGGTTAGACTTTATAATTTGGGTAAAGTCGAGTGCTGTGTAGGTTTACCCTCATTTAAGGTGCCTGGTCAGCTCATGAGGCAATCATTTTTTTTCTAGAGGGCAGGCAGAGTGCTGCATTGTGGGTCCGGAATTGCCAAACTTGAGGGCTTCGGGGCCAGGAGTGTGAGGATGGAAGTCTGAGAAGACAAGCTAGACTTGGGTTTCAGGGCGAGGGAACGGCAGGTACCCTCTGCAGATCTGAACCAATATCTCATGCATCTGAAGTCAGGGCGAGGATCAGACGTTGGCTCAGGTTGGAGTTTCTGAGCATGACGGCCGCTTCATGAAGGGAGCGGAATCTCGAGGCCATTGAGGTTTTCCCACGTTGGGAGTTGTGGGATGCCCCCTTCAAGGATGCCTTCTGCGGGACAATTGAGACCTGTTGGACAGCTCCAGGACATCCCATATGGAATGACTCCAGAGCACCGTTCGCGGATGGATGCCTGGGAAGCCCGTCTCGCATTCCAATTGTCTCCTAGCAACAAGAGAGTTAAGATCTGATGGCTCTTCGGGAGCAACCGGGGTGGCTGAGTTGAAATGGACTTTCCTGAGGATGGGTCCTAATGTATTTTTGTGTCCATGAGGGCCTTGGAATGGGGTGGTGGCACCAGGACCCTGAAATACTCTCCTAAGCTTTGGACATGGCTCCCATGCACAGATTTCCTTTTGGAGACGAGATGAGTTTTGATGGGTGCCTCAGGAAAACACCTATGCTCGTATTGGAATCAGGCTTTTGAGGACACATGCCTGTAACCCAAAGCAATGGATCCTATTATGGCCTAGGGTCCTGTCTGGTTCAATCTTCTTCTCTGGGGACATCCATCTATGGTATGAGTGGAGGTCGATTATCAGCTGGTGTCTGACAGCCCTTGTTTGTTCCGGGCGACCTACACTATTGGGATGGCCTCAGGGACTTTGGAGGTTTCTCCTAATTTGTACGATTTTGGACCATGGAATGGGCAGAATTCCCATGGATTGGTAGGCACAGTCCTAATGAGTGTCTCCAGGGGCCGAGCCTGGAGGGTGTGGGGTCCAAGACTTTGAAGACAGAAGTCTGAAAACACAAACTCAGCTTAGGTTTGGGGACGTAGGTATGGCAGGCCCGATCTACAAACCATGAGAAGAACTCTTCAGGATATGAAGAAAGTGCGAGTCTGAGGCGCTTGCTCAGGCTTTTGTCTCTGGATTTTGTATCAGCGATGGCCGTGGAATGTCAGGGAGGCCTCATGGGCCATGGACGAATCTTCCTCTCTGAGGATTTGGCCCGATTCCCAATTGCTTTTCGTCAATCTGTGGGATGGGAGGACTCATTTAGTTTTGTTACCTCAGGTGTCCGACCAAAAGAGGAATTCCAAAGACAAGCCGTGGGGAAGACTGAAGGGACAACCTGATCTATGGTTAAAAATTGGGGCCTAGGGTCATGGCAAGCCCAATATGCTATCTCTTCATCCAGCAACTTAGTGGCCTTACTTGAGGACTGGGCTCAGCCTGAGCATCACAATGTGTGTTTGTGACCATTGTGGCCCGCGAGCATGGGCGGGGCCTCATGGGCCACACTGGATTCAACTACACTGAACGTTGGACAACATGCCAACCACAAGGTTTCTTGCCATGGGGAAGGAGTTCTGATTTTTGCATCACCTTCAACCCTGGGCAGTGATTGGAGATAAGGTCTAGGTTCTGAAACCTGAAAACCGAGGTTGGAAAGAGATGAAGACCTAAGGCCATGGCGGCTTGATGTGCTCAGTGTGCGGCCAGCTGTCTGGTAGGGGCCAGGGAGTCCAGGCTCAGGCTGTACCAGAAAGGGCATAAGAGCCCTGGTCAGGCTATGTATTTGGGGTACAGCCAAGGTCGTTGCAGGTTGATCCTCATTTGGGATTACTTGGTAGCCCCAGAGGACAATGTTTTCTTCTGCAGAGCCGGCAGAGTGCTGCATTGTAGTTCTGGATTGCCAAACTGGAGGGCTTGTGGGCCAGTAGTCTGACGACAAAAGTCTGAGAACACAAGCTAGGCTTAGGTTTCTGGGTGAGGCCATGGCACGCACAATCTACAGACCTGAATCGAGATCTCGTGCATCTGAAGTCAGGGCGAGGATCAGACGATCGCTCAGGTTGGAGTTTCTGACCCTGATGGCCCTGTCATGAATGGGGGGTCATCACGAGGCCATGGGTGTTTTCCCACGATGGGAGTTGTGAGAAGCTCCAAACTGCAGAGAGTCTTCTGCAGGACAATTGAGACCTGTTGTTTGGCTCCAGGCCAATGATTCTGAGCAGGGTTCTAAGGATGGATGGCTGGGTAGCCCACCTCGCATTCCAATTGTCTCCTAGCAACAAGACAGGTTAGATCTCCTGGATCTGTGGGGAGCAACCGAGGACGCTGAGTTGAAATGGACACCCCTGGGGATGGGTCCTAACGTGCTTTTGTGTCTATGGAGACCTTGGAATGAAGCGGTGGCACTGGGGCCCTAAAGGGTTCTCCTAAACAGAGGCTTTGACACAGCTCCAACGTGCAAGTTTCCCATGTGTAGATGAGATGTTTTCTGATGGGTGAGTCAAGAAACAGCTATATGCTGCTTTTGAAATCCAGGCCTCTGAGGAGAGATGGCTGGAAACAAAAGCAATGGATCTGATTAGTGCCTAGGGGCCTGTTCTTTCCTTTTTACCTCTGGGGACATCTGTCTATGGGTCTGAGTGCAGGTAGGTGCTCAGTTGGGCTCAGATTGCCCCTGTTGTTCCTGGGAAGCCACCACTATTGAGATGGATCAGGGACTTTGGAGGTTTATCCTATTAGAAGGGTTGTGGCCATTGGAATGGGCACACACAATTCCCTTGGAGAGGGCAAGTACAGTCCTCAGGTTTGGCTCCAGGGGCCTGAGCCTGTAGGTTGTGTAGGCCAGGGCTGTTTGGACAGTTGTCTGAAAACATAAACTCGGCTTATGTTACGGGTCATAGGTATGGCATGACTGACCTACAGACCATGAGGAGAACACTTCGGGATTTGAAAGAAGGGCGAGTGTGAGGCTCAAGCTCAAGTTTTTGTCTCTGGATATCGTGTCACTCATGGTCGTGGAATTTCTGGGTGACTTCATGGGAAATGGACGAGTCTTACTCTCTGGTGGTTTGGCCCCGTCCAAAGAGTTTTGGGTCATTCTGTGGGCTGGAAGAAGTCAGTTTTTCTTTTTATTCTTGTTTTTTTCTTTTTTAACCTCAGGTGTCCCACCAAATGAGGGATTCCAGAGTAGAGCCCTGGGTTGTGGCGACTGGACTATCAGAAATCTGGTTAAAAATTGGGGCCTAGGGACATATCAAGCCCATTATGACATCTAATGGTCCAGCCACTGAGAGGACTTACTAGAGGACAGGACTCATGATGAGGGTCACAATGTGTGTGTATGCCCTCGTCGCACTCAAGAATGGGCAGGGCCTCAGGGTGAATGCTGTTTCTCCTACACTGAACGTTGGACAACGTGCCAACCACAAGGGTTCTTGCCATGGGTAAGGAGGAGTTCTGATTTCTGCATCACACTCACCCCTGGGCAGTGATTGGGATAAGGTCTCGGTTCTGAAGCCTGAAAACTGAGGTAGGGAAGAGATGATGACCTAAGGCCATGGCGGGTTTTATGTGCTCAGTGTGCGGTCAGCTTTCTGGGTGTTGGTCAGGAGGTCCGGGCTCAGGTTGTGTTCGACAGTGCATTAGTGCCCAGGTTAGACTATATAATTTGGGTAAAGTCGAGTGCTGTGTAGGTTTACCCTCATTTAAGGTGCCTGGGCAGCTCATGAGGCAATCATTTTTTTTTTTTCTGTGCAGGCAGAGTGCTGCATTGTGGGTCCGGAATTGCCAAACTTGAGGGCTTCGGGGCCAGGAGTGTGAGGACAGATGTCTTAGAAGACAAGCTAGACTTGGGTTTCAGGGCGAGGGCACGGCAGGTACCCCCTGCAGATCTGAACCAATATCTCATGCATCTGAAGTCAGGGCGAGGATCAGACGTTGGCTCAGGTTGGAGTTTCTGAGCATGACGGCCGCTTCATGAAGGGAGCGGAATCTCGAGGCCATTGAGGTTTTCCCACGTTGGGAGTTGTGGGATGCCCCCTTCAAGGATTCCTTCTGCGTGACAATTGAGACCTGTTGGACAGCTCCAGGACATCCCATATGGAATGACTCCAGAGCACCGTTCGCGGATGGATGCCTGGGAAGCCTGCCTCCATTCCAATTGTCTCCTAGCAACAAGACAGTTTAGATCTGATGGCTCTGCGGGAGCAACCGGGGTGGCTGAGTTGAAATGGACTTTCCTGAGGATGGGCCCTAATGTATTTTTGTGTCCATGAGGGCCTTGGAATGGGGCGGTGGCACCGGGACCCTGAAGTACACTCTCCTAAGATTTGGACATGGCTCCCATGCACAGGTTTCCTTGTGGAGACGAGATGAGTTCTGATGGGTGCCTCAGGAAAACACCTATGCTCGTATTGGAATCAGGATTTTGAGGACACATGCCTGTGACCCAAAGCAATGGATCCTATTATGGCCTAGGGTCCTGTCTGGTTCAATCTTCTTCTCTGGGGACATCCATCTATGGTATGAGTGGAGGTCGATTATCAGCTGGTGTCTGACAGCCCTTGTTTGTTCCGGGCGACCTACACTATTGGGATGGCCTATGGGACTTTGGAGGTTTCTCCTAATTTGTACGATTTTGGACCATGGAATGGGCAGAATTCCCATGGATTGTTAGGCACAGTCCTAATGTGTGGCTCCAGGGGCCCAGCCTGGAGGGTGTGTGGCCCAAGAATTTGAGGACAGAAGTCTGAAAACACAAACTCAGGTTAGGTTAGGGGACGTAGGTATGGCAGGCCCGATCTACAAACCATGAGAAGAACTCTTCAGGATATGAAGAATGTGTGAGTCTGAGGCTCTTGCTCAGGCTTTTGTCTCTGGATTTTGTATCAGCGATGGCCGTGGAATGTCGGGGACGCCTCATGGGCCATGGACGAATCTTCCTCTCTGAGGGTTTGGCCCGATTCCCAATTGCTTTTCGTCAATCTGTGGGATGGGAGGACTCATTTCAGTTTTGTTACCTCAGGTGTCCGACCAAAAGAGGAATTCCAAAGCCAAGCCGTGGGGAAGACTGAAGTGACAACCCGAACTATGGTTAAAAATTGGGGCCTAGGGGCATGGCAAGCCCAATATGCTATCACTTCATCCAGCCACTGAGTGGCCTTACTTGAGGACTGGGCTCAGCCTGAGCGTCACAATGTGTGTTTGTGACCAATGTGGCCCGCGAGCATGGGCGGGGCCTCATGGGCCACACTGGTTTCAACTACACTGAACGTTGGACAACATGCCAACCACAAGGTTTCTTGCCATGGGGAAGGAGTTCTGATTTCTGCATCACCTTCAACCCTGGGCAGTGATTGGAGATAAGGTCTAGGTTCTGAAACCTGAAAACTGATGTTGGGAAGAGATGACGACCTAAGGCCATGGCGGCTCGATGTGCTCAGTGTGCGGCCAGCTGTCTGGGAGGGGCCAGTGGGTCCAGGCTCAGGCTGTGTTAGAAAGGGCATTAGTGCCCTGGTCATCCTATGTATTTGGGGTACAGCCAAGGTCGGTGCAGGTTGATCCTCATTTGTGATTACTGGGTAGCACCAGAGGACAATATTTTTCTTCTGGAGGGCCGGCAGAGTGCTGCATTGTAGTTCTGGATTGCCAAACTGGAGGGCTTGTGGGCCAGTAGTCTGACGACAAAAGTCTGAGAACACAAGCTAGGCTTAGGTTTCTGGGTGAGGCCATGGCACGCACAATCTACAGACCTGAATCGAGATCTCGTGCATCTGAAGTCAGGGCGAGGATCAGACGATCGCTCAGGTTGGAGTTTCTGTCCCTGATGGCCCCTTCATGAATGGGCGGGGGCATCACGAGGCCATGGGGGTTTTCCCACGATGGGAGTTGTGAGAAGCTCCAAACTGCAGAGAGTCTTCTGCAGGACATTTGAGACCTGTTGTTTGGCTCCAGGCCAATGATTCTGAGCAGGGTTCTAAGGATTGATGGCTGGGTAACCCACCTCGCATTCCAATTGTCTCCTAGCAACAAGACAGGTTAGATCTCCTGGATCTGTGGGGGCAACCGAGGACGTTGAGTTGAAATGGACACCCCTGGGGATGGGTCCTAACGTGCTTTTGTGTCTATGGAGCCCTTGGAATGAAGCGGTGGCACTGGGGCCCTAAAGGGTTCTCCTAAACAGAGGCTTTGACACAGCTCCAACGTGCAAGTTTCCCATGTGTAGATGAGATGTTTTCTGATGGGTGAGTCAAGAAACAGCTATATGCTGCTTTTGAAATCCAGGCCTCTGAGGAGAGATGCCTGGAAACCAAAGCAATGGATCTGATTAGTGCCTAGGGGCCTGTTCTTTCCTTCATACCTCTGGGGACATCTGTCTATGGGTCTGAGTGCAGGTAGGTGCTCAGTTCGGCTCAGATTGCCCCTGTTTTTCCTGGGAAGCCACCACTATTGAGATGGATCAGGGACTTTCGAGGTTTATCCTATTAGAAGGGTTGTGGCCATTGGAATGGGCACACACAATTCCCTTGGAGAGAGCAAGTACAGTCCTCAGGTTTGGCTCCAGGGGCCTGAGCCTGTAGGTTGTGTAGGCCAGGGCTGTTTGGACAGTTGTCTGAAAACACAAACTCGGCTTATGTTTCGGGTCATAGGTATGGCAGGACTGATCTACAGACCAAGAGGAGAACTCTTCGGGATTTGAAAGAAGGGCGAGTGTGAGGCTCCTGCTCAAGTTTTTGTCTCTGGATATCGTGTCACTCATGGTCGTGGAATTTCTGGGTGTCTTCATGGGAAATGGACGAGTCTTACTCTCTGGTGGTTTGGCCCCGTCCAAAAAGTTTGGGGTCAACCTGTGGGCTGGAAGAAGTCCGTTTTTTTTTTATTCTTGTTTTTTCCTTTTTTATCCTCAGGTGTCCCACCAAATGAGGGATTCCGGAGTAGAGCCCTGGGGAGGGGCGACTGGACCATCAGAAATTTGGTTAAATATTGGGGCCTAGGGACATGTCAAGCCCATTATGACATCTAATGGTCCAGCAACTGAGAGGACTTACTAGAGGACAGGACTCATGCTGAGGATCACAATGCGTGTGTATGCCCACGTCGCACACAAGAATGGGCGGGGCCTCAGGGTGAATGCTGGTTTCTCCTACACTGAACGTTGGACAACGTGCCAACCACAGGGTTCTTGCCATGGGTAAGGAGTAGTTCTGATTTCTGCATCACACTCACCCCTGGGCAGTGATTGGAGATAAGGTCCTGGTTCTGAAGCCTGAAAACTGAGGTAGGGAAGAGATGATGACCTAAGGCCTTGGCGGGTTTTATGTGCTCAGTGTGCGGTCAGCTTTCTGGGTGTTGGTCAGGAGGTCCGGGCTCAGGTTGTGTTCGACAGTGCATCAGTGCCCAGGTTAGACTATATAATTTGGGTAAAGTCGAGTGCTGTGTAGGTTTACCCTCATTTAAGGTGCCTGGGCAGCTCATGAGGCAATCATTTTTTTTCTAGAGGGCAGGCAGAGTGCTGCATTGTGGGTCCGGAATTGCCAAACGTGAGGGCTTCGGGGCCAGGAGTGTGAGGACGGAAGTCTGAGAAGACAAGCTAGACTTGGGTTTCAGGGCCAGGGCACGGCAGGTACCCCCTGCAGATCTGAACCAATATCTCATGCATCTGAAGTCAGGGCGAGGATCAGACGTTGGCTCAGGTAGGAGTTTCTGAGCATGACGGCCGCTTCATGAAGAGAGCGGAAACTCGAGGCCATTGAGGTTTTCCCACGTTGGGAGTTGTGGGATGCCCCCTTCATGGATTCCTTCTGCGGGACAATTGAGACCTGTTGGACAGCTCCAGGACATCCCATATGGAATGACTCCAGAGCATCGTTCGCGGATGGATGCCCGTGTAGCCCGCCTCGCATTCCAATTGTCTCCTAGCAACAAGACAGTTTAGATCTGATGGCTCTGCGGGAGCAACCGGGGTGGCTGAGTTGAAATGGACTTTCCTGAGGATGGGTCCTAATGTGTTTTTGTGTCCATGAGGGCCTTGGAATGGGGCGGTGGCACCGGGACCCTGAAGTACTCTCCTAAGCTTTGGACATGGCTCCCATGCACAGGTTTCCTTGTGGAGACGAGATGAGTTCTGATGGGTGCCTCAGGAAAACCCCTATGCTCGTATTGGAATCAGGCTTTTGAGGACACATGCCCGTAACCCAAAGCAATGGATCCTATTATGGCCTAGTGTCCTGTCTGGTTCAATCTTCTTCTCTGGGGACATGCATCTATGGTATGAGTGGAGGTCGATTATCAGCTGGTGTCTGACAGCCCTTGTTTGTTCAGGGCGACCTACACTATTGGGATGGCCTTAGGGACTTTGGAGGTTTCTCCTAATTTGTACGATTTTGGACCATGGAATGGGCAGAATTCCCATGGATTGGTAGTCACAGTCCTAATGTTTGGCTCCAGTGGCCCAGGCTGGAGGGTGTGCGGCCCAAGACTTTGGGGACAGAAGTCTGAAAACACAAACTCAGCTTAGGTTTGGGGACGTAGGTATGGCAGGCACGATCTACAAGCCATGAGAAGAACTCTTCAGGATATGAAGAATGTGTGAGTCTGAGGCTCTTGCTCAGGCTTTTGTCTCTGGATTTTGTATCAGCGATGGCCGTGGAATGTCGGGGACGCCTCATGGGCCATGGACGAATCTTCCTCTCTGAGGATTTGGCCCGATTCCCAATTGCTTTTCGTCAATCTGTGGGATGGGAGGACTCATTTCAGTTTTGTTACCTCAGGTTTCCGACCAAAAGAGGAATTCCAAAGCCAAGCCGTGGGGAAGACTGAAGGGACAACCCGAACTATGGTTAAAAATTGGGGCCTAGGGGCATGGCAAGCCCAATATGCTATCACTTCATCCAGCCACTGAGTGGCCTTACTTGAGGACTGGGCTCAGCCTGAGCGTCACAATGTGTGTTTGTGACCAATGTGGCCCGCGAGCATGGGCGGGGCCTCATGGGCCACACTGGTTTCAACTACACTGAACGTTGGACAACATGCCAACCACAAGGTTTCTTGCCATGGGGAAGGAGTTCTGATTTCTGCATCACCTTCAACCCTGGGCAGTGATTGGAGATAAGGTCTAGGTTCTGAAACCTGAAAACTGATGTTGGGAAGAGATGACGACCTAAGGCCATGGCGGCTCGATGTGCTCAGTGTGCGGCCAGCTGTCTGGGAGGGGCCAGTGGGTCCAGGCTCAGGCTGTGTTAGAAAGGGCATTAGTGCCCTGGTCATCCTATGTATTTGGGGTACAGCCAAGGTCGGTGCAGGTTGATCCTCATTTGGGATTACTGGGTAGCACCAGAGGACAATATTTTTCTTCTGGAGGGCCGGCAGAGTGCTGCATTGTAGTTCTGGATTGCCAAACTGGAGGGCTTGTGGGCCAGTAGTCTGACGACAAAAGTCTGAGAACACAAGCTAGGCTTAGGTTTCTGGGTGAGGCCATGGCACGCACAATCTACAGACCTGAATCGAGATCTCGTGCATCTGAAGTCAGGGCGAGGATCAGACGATCGCTCAGGTTGGAGTTTCTGTCCCTGATGGCCCCTTCATGAATGGGCGGGGGCATCACGAGGCCATGGGGGTTTTCCCACGATGGGAGTTGTGAGAAGCTCCAAACTGCAGAGAGTCTTCTGCAGGACATTTGAGACCTGTTGTTTGGCTCCAGGCCAATGATTCTGAGCAGGGTACTAAGGATTGATGGCTGGGTAACCCACCTCGCATTCCAATTGTCTCCTAGCAACAAGACAGGTTAGATCTCCTGGATCTGTGGGGAGCAACCGAGGACGCTGAGTTGAAATGGACACCCCTGGGGATGGGTCCTAACGTGCTTTTGTGTCTATGGAGCCCTTGGAATGAAGCGGTGGCACTGGGGCCCTAAAGGGTTCTCCTAAACAGAGGCTTTGACACAGCTCCAACGTGCAAGTTTCCCATGTGTAGATGAGATGTTTTCTGATGGGTGAGTCAAGAAACAGCTATATGCTGCTTTTGAAATCCAGGCCTCTGAGGAGAGATGCCTGGAAACCAAAGCAATGGATCTGATTAGTGCCTAGGGGCCTGTTCTTTCCTTCATACCTCTGGGGACATCTGTCTATGGGTCTGAGTGCAGGTAGGTGCTCAGTTCGGCTCAGATTGCCCCTGTTTTTCCTGGGAAGCCACCACTATTGAGATGGATCAGGGACTTTCGAGGTTTATCCTATTAGAAGGGTTGTGGCCATTGGAATGGGCACACACAATTCCCTTGGAGAGAGCAAGTACAGTCCTCAGGTTTGGCTCCAGGGGCCTGAGCCTGTAGGTTGTGTAGGCCAGGGCTGTTTGGACAGTTGTCTGAAAACACAAAATCGGCTTATGTTTCGGGTCATAGGTATGGCAGGACTGATCTACAGACCAAGAGGAGAACTCTTCGGGATTTGAAAGAAGGGCGAGTGTGAGGCTCCTGCTCAAGTTTTTGTCTCTGGATATCGTGTCACTCATGGTCGTGGAATTTCTGGGTGTCTTCATGGGAAATGGACGAGTCTTACTCTCTGGTGGTTTGGCCCCGTCCAAAGAGTTTGGGGTCAACCTGTGGGCTGGAAGAAGTCCGTTTTTTTTTTTATTCTTGTTTTTTCCTTTTTTATCCTCAGGTGTCCCACCAAATGAGGGATTCCGGAGTAGAGCCCTGGGGAGGGGCGACTGGACCATCAGAAATTTGGTTAAAAATTGGGGCCTAGGGACATGTCAAGCCCATTATGACATCTAATGGTCCAGCAACTGAGAGGACTTACTAGAGGACAGGACTCATGCTGAGGGTCACAATGCGAGTGTATGCCCACGTCGCACTCAAGAATGGGCGGGGCCTCAGGGTGAATGCTGGTTTCTCCTACACTGAACGTTGGACAACGTGCCAACCACAGGGTTCTTGCCATGGGTAAGGAGTAGTTCTGATATCTGCATCACACTCACCCCTGGGCAGTGATTGGAGATAAGGTCCTGGTTCTGAAGCCTGAAAACTGAGGTAGGGAAGAGATGATGACCTAAGGCCATGGCGGGTTTTATGTGCTCAGTGTGCGGTCAGCTTTCTGGGTGTTGGTCAGGAGGTCCGGGCTCAGGTTGTGTTCAACAGTGCATTAGTGCCCAGGTTAGACTATATAATTTGGTTAAAGTCGAGTGCTGTGTAGGTTTACCCTCATTTAAGGTGCCTGGGCAGCTCATGAGGCAATCATTTTTTTTCTAGAGGGCAGGCAGAGTGCTGCATTGTGGGTCCGGAATTGCCAAACGTGAGGGCTTCGGGGCCAGGAGTGTGAGGACGGCAGTCTGAGAAGACAAGCTAGACTTGGGTTTCAGGGCCAGGGCACGGCAGGTACCCCCTGCAGATCTGAACCAATATCTCATGCATCTGAAGTCAGGGCGAGGATCAGACGTTGGCTCAGGTAGGAGTTTCTGAGCATGACGGCCGCTTCATGAAGAGAGCGGAAACTCGAGGCCATTGAGGTTTTCCCACGTTGGGAGTTGTGGGATGCCCCCTTCATGGATTCCTTCTGCGGGACAATTGAGACCTGTTGGACAGCTCCAGGACATCCCATATGGAATGACTCCAGAGCATCGTTCGCGGATGGATGCCCGTGTAGCCCGCCTCGCATTCCAATTGTCTCCTAGCAACAAGACAGTTTAGATCTGATGGCTCTGCGGGAGCAACCGGGGTGGCTGAGTTGAAATGGACTTTCCTGAGGATGGGTCCTAATGTGTTTTTGTGTCCATGAGGGCCTTGGAATGGGGCGGTGGCACCGGGACCCTGAAGTACTCTCCTAAGCTTTGGACATGGCTCCCATGCACAGGTTTCCTTGTGGAGACGAGATGAGTTCTGATGGGTGCCTCAGGAAAACCCCTATGCTCGTATTGGAATCAGGCTTTTGAGGACACATGCCCGTAACCCAAAGCAATGGATCCTATTATGGCCTAGGGTCCTGTCTGGTTCAATCTTCTTCTCTGGGGACATGCATCTATGGTATGAGTGGAGGTCGATTATCAGCTGGTGTCTGACAGCCCTTGTTTGTTCAGGGCGACCTACACTATTGGGATGGCCTTAGGGACTTTGGAGGTTTCTCCTAATTTGTACGATTTTGGACCATGGAATGGGCAGAATTCCCATGGATTGGTAGTCACAGTCCTAATGTTTGGCTCCAGTGGCCCAGGCTGGAGGGTGTGCGGCCCAAGACTTTGGGGACAGAAGTCTGAAAACACAAACTCAGCTTAGGTTTGGGGACGTAGGTATGGCAGGCACGATCTACAAACCATGAGAAGAACTCTTCAGGATATGAAGAAAGTGCGAGTCTGTGGCGCTTGCTCAGGCTTTTGTCTCTGGATTTTGTATCAGCGATGGCCGTGGAATGTCGGGGAGGCCTCATGGGCCATGGACGAATCTTCCTCTCTGAGGATTTGGCCCTATTCCCAATTGCTTTTCGTCAATCTGTGGGATGGGAGGACTCATTTCAGTTTTGTTACCTCAGGTGGCCCACCAAAAGAGGAATTCCAAAGCAAAGCCGAGGGGAAGACTGAAGGGACAACCCGAACTATGGTTAAAAATTGGGGCCTAGGGGCATGGCAAGCCCAATATGCTATCTCTTCATCCAGTCACTGAGTGGCCTTACTTGAGGACTGGGCTCAGCCTGAGCGTCACAATGTGTGTTTGTGACCAATGTGGCCCGTGAGCATGGGCGGGGCCTCATGGGCCACACTGGTTTCAACTACACTGAACGTTGGAAAACATGCCAACCACAAGGTTTCTTGCCATGGGGAAGGAGTTCTGATTTCTGCATCACCTTCAATCCTGGGCAGTGATTGGAGATAAGGTCTAGGTTCTGAAACCTGAAAACTGATGTTGGGAAGAGATGACGACCTAAGGCCATGGCGGCTCGATATGCTCAGTGTGCGGCCAGCTGTCTGGGAGGGGCCAGGGGGTCCAGGCTCAGGCTGTGTCAGAAAGGGCATTAGTACCCTGGTCGGCCTATGTATTTGGGGTACAGCCAAGGTCGGTGCAGGTTGATCCTCATTGGGGATTACTGGGTAGCACCAGAGGACTATGTTTTTCTTCTGGAGGGCCGGCAGAGTGCTGCATTGTAGTTCTGGATTGCCAAACTGGAGGGCTTGTGGGCCAGTAGTCTGACGACAAAAGTCTGAGAACACAAGCTAGGCTTAGGTTTCCGGGTGAGGCCATGGCAAGCACAATCTACAGACCTGAATCGAGATCTCGTGCATCTGAAGTCAGGGCGAGGATCAGACGATCGCTCAGGTTGGAGTTTCAGTCCCTGTTGGCCCCTTCATGAATGGGCGGGGGCATAACGAGGCCATGGGATTTTTCCCACGATGGGAGTTGTGAGAAGCTCCAAACTGCAGAGAGTCTTCTGCAGGACATTTGAGACCTGTTGTTTGGCTCCAGGCCAATGATTCTGAGCAGGGTTCTAAGGATGGATGGCTGGGTAGCCCACCTCGCATTCCAATTGTCTCCTAGCAACAAGACAGGTTAGATCTCCTGGATCTGTGGGGAGCAACCGAGGACGCTGAGTTGAAATGGACACCCCTGGGGATGGGTCCTAACGTGCTTTTGTGTCTATGGAGTCCTTGGAATGAAGCGGTGGCACTGGGGCCCTAAAGGGTTCTCCTAAACAGAGGCTTTGACACAGCTCCAACGTGCAAGTTTCCCATGTGTAGATGAGATGTTTTCTGATGGGTGAGTCAAGAAACAGCTATATGCTGCTTTTGAAATCCAGACCTCTGAGGAGAGATGCCTGGAAACCAAAGCAATGGATCTGATTAGTGCCTAGGGGCCTGTTCTTTCCTTCATACCTCTGGAGACATCTGTCTATGGGTCTGAGTGCAGATAGGTGCTCAGTTGGGCTCAGATTGCCCCTGTTTTTCCTGGGAAGCCACCACTATTGAGATGGATCAGGGACTTTGGAGGTTTATCCTATTAGAAAGGTTGTGGCCATTGGAATGGGCACACACAATTCCCTTGGAGAGGGCAAGTACAGTCCTCAGGTTTGGCTCCAGGGGCCCGAGCCTGTAGGTTGTGTAGGCCAGGGCTGTTTGGACAGTTGTATGAAAACACAAACTCGGCTTATGTTTCGGGTCATAGGTATGGCAGGACTGATCTACAGACCATGAGGAGAACTCTTCGGGATTTGAAAGAAGGACGAGTGTGAGGCTCCTGCTCAAGTTTTTGTCTCTGGATATCGTGTCACTCATGGACATGGAATTTCTGGGTGACTTCATGGGAAATGGACGAGTCTTACTCTCTGGTGGTTTGGCCCCGTCCAAAGAGTTTGGGGTCATTCTGTGGGCTGGAAGAAGTCCGTTTTTTTTTTTTGTTGTTGTTGTTGTTTTTTTCTTTTTTAACCTCAGATGTCCCACCAAATGAGTGTTTCCAGAGTAATGCCCTGGGGAGGGGCGACTGGACAATCAGAAATCTGGTTAAAAATTGGGGCCTAGGGGCATGTCAAGCCCATATTGACATCTAATGGTCCAGCCACTGAGAGGACATACTAGAGGACAGAATTCGTGCTGAGGGTCACAATGCGTGTGTATGTCCTTGTCGCACTCAAGAATGGGCGGGGCCTCAGGGTGAATGCTGGTTTCTCCTACACTGAACGTTGGACAGCGTGCCAACCACAAGGGTTCTTGCCATGGGTAAGGAGGAGTTCTGATTTCTGCATCACACTCACCCCTGGGCAGTGACTGGAGATAAGGTCTCGGTTCTGAAGCCTGAAAACTGAGGTAGGGAAGAGATGATGACCTAAGGCCATGGCGGGTTTTATGTGCTCAGTGTGCGGTCAGCTTTCTGGGTGTTGGTCAGGAGGTCCGGGCTCAGGTTGTGTTCGACAGTGCATTAGTGCCCAGGTTAGACTATATAATTTGGGTAAAGTCGAGTGCTGTGTAGGTTTACCCTCATTTAAGGTGCCTGGGCAGCTCATGAGGCAATCATTTTTTTTCTAGAGGGCAGGCAGAGTGCTGCATTGTGGGTCCGGAATTGCCAAACTTGAGGACTTCGGGGCCAGGAGTGTGAGGATGGAAGTCTGAGAAGACAAGCTAGACTTGGGTTTCAGGGCGAGGGCACGGCAGGTACCCCCTGCAGATCTGAACCAATATCTCATGCATCTGAAGTCAGGGCGAGGATCAGACGTTGGCTCAGGTTGGAGTTTCTGAGCATGACGGCCGCTTCATGAAGGGAGCGGAATCTCGAGGCCATTGAGGTTTTCCCACGTTGGGAGTTGTGGGATGCCCCCTTCAAGGATTCCTTCTGCGGGACAATTGAGACCTGTTGGACAGCTCCAGGACATCCCATATGGAATGACTCCAGAGCACCGTTCGCGGATGGATGCCTGGGAAGCCCGCCTCGCATTCCAATTGTCTCCTAGCAACAAGGGAGTTTAGATCTGATGGCTCATCGGGAGCAACCGGGGTGGCTGAGTTGAAATGGACGTTCCTGAGGATGGGTCCTAATGTGTTTTTGTGTCCATGAGGGCCTTGGAATGGGGCGGTGGCACCAGGACCCTGAAATACTCTCCTAAGCTTTGGACATGGCTCCCATGCACAGATTTCCTTGTGGAGACGAGATGAGTTCTGATGGGTGCCTCAGGAAATCACCTATGCTCGTATTGGAATCAGGCTTTTGAGGACACATGCCTGTAACCCAAGGCAATGGATCCTATTATGGCCTAGGGTCCTGTCTGGTTCAATCTTCTTCTCTGGGGACATCCATCTATGGTATGAGTGGAGGTCTATTATCAGCTGGTGTCTGACAGCCCTTGTTT
This sequence comes from Mustela nivalis, assembly GCF_964662115.1. Classification (NCBI taxonomy): domain Eukaryota; kingdom Metazoa; phylum Chordata; class Mammalia; order Carnivora; family Mustelidae; genus Mustela; species Mustela nivalis. The sequence continues at coordinate 3,070,795 of NW_028136553.1, read as the reverse complement.
GTTCCGGGCGACCTACACTATTGGGATGGCCTCAGGGACTTTGGAGGTTTCTCCTAATTTGTACGATTTTGGACCATGGAATGGGCAGAATTCCCATGGATTGGTAGGCACAGTCCTAATGAGTGGCTCCAGGGGCCGAGCCTGGAGGGTGTGGGGCCCAAGACTTTGAAGACAGAAGTCTGAAAACACAAACTCAGCTTAGGTTTGGGGACGTAGGTATGGCAGGCCCGATCGACAAACCATGAGAAGAACTCTTCAGGATATGAAGAAAGTGCGAGTCTGAGGCGCTTGCTCAGGCTTTTGTCTCTGGATTTTGTATCAGCGATGGCCGTGGAATGTCGGGGACGCCTCATGGGCCATGGACGAATCTTCCTCTCTGAGGATTTGGCCCGATTCTCAATTGCTTTTCGTCAATCTGTGGGATGGGAGGACTCATTTCAGTTTTGTTACGTCAGGTGTCCCACCAAAAGAGGAATTCCAAAGCCAAGCCGTGGGGAAGACTGAAGGGACAACCCGAACTATGGTTAAAAATTGGGGCCTAGGGGCATGGCAAGCCCAATATGCTATCACTTCATCCAGCCACTGAGTGGCCTTACTTGAGGACTGGGCTCAGCCTGAGCGTCACAATGTGTGTTTGTGACCAATGTGGCCCGCGAGCATGGGCGGGGCCTCATGGGCCACACTGGTTTCAACTACACTGAACGTTGGACAACATGCCAACCACAAGGTTTCTTGCCATGGGGAAGGAGTTCTGATTTCTGCATCACCTTCAACCCTGGGCAGTGATTGGATATAAGGTCTAGGTTCTGAAACCTGAAAACTGATGTTGGGAAGAGATGACGACCTAAGGCCATGGCGGCTCGATTTGCTCAGTGTGCGGCCAGCTGTCTGGGAGGGGCCAGGGGGTCCAGGCTCAGGCTGTGTCAGAAAGGGCATTAGTACCCTGGTCAGCCTATGTATTTGTGGTACAGCCAAGGTCGGTGCAGGTTGATCCTCATTTGGGATTACTGGGTAGCACCAGAGGACAATATTTTTCTTCTGGAGGGCCGGCAGAGTGCTGCATTGTAGTTCTGGATTGCCAAACTGGAGGGCTTGTGGGCCAGTAGTCTGACGACAAAAGTCTGAGAACACAAGCTAGGCTTAGGTTTCTGGGTGAGGCCATGGCACGCACAATCTACAGACCTGAATCGAGATCTCGTGCATCTGAAGTCAGGGCGAGGATCAGACGATCGCTCAGGTTGGAGTTTCTGTCCCTGATGGCCCCTTCATGAATGGGCGGGGGCATCACGAGGCCATGGGGGTTTTCCCACGATGGGAGTTGTGAGAAGCTCCAAACTGCAGAGAGTCTTCTGCAGGACATTTGAGACCTGTTGTTTGGCTCCAGGCCAATGATTCTGAGCAGGGTTCTAAGGATTGATGGCTGGGTAACCCACCTCGCATTCCAATTGTCTCCTAGCAACAAGACAGGTTAGATCTCCTGGATCTGTGGGGAGCAACCGAGGACGCTGAGTTGAAATGGACACCCCTGGGGATGGGTCCTAACGTGCTTTTGTGTCTATGGAGCCCTTGGAATGAAGCGGTGGCACTGGGGCCCTAAAGGGTTCTCCTAAACAGAGGCTTTGACACAGCTCCAACGTGCAAGTTTCCCATGTGTAGATGAGATGTTTTCTGATGGGTGAGTCAAGAAACAGCTATATGCTGCTTTTGAAATCCAGGCCTCTGAGGAGAGATGCCTGGAAACCAAAGCAATGGATCTGATTAGTGCCTAGGGGCCTGTTCTTTCCTTCATACCTCTGGAGACATCTGTCTATGGGTCTGAGTGCAGATAGGTGCTCAGTTGGGCTCAGATTGCCCCTGTTTTTCCTGGGAAGCCACCACTATTGAGATGGATCAGGGACTTTGGAGGTTTATCCTATTAGAAAGGTTGTGGCCATTGGAATGGGCACACACAATTCCCTTGGAGAGGGCAAGTACAGTCCTCAGGTTTGGCTCCAGGGGCCCGAGCCTGTAGGTTGTGTAGGCCAGGGCTGTTTGGACAGTTGTATGAAAACACAAACTCGGCTTATGTTTCGGGTCATAGGTATGGCAGGACTGATCTACAGACCATGAGGAGAACTCTTCGGGATTTGAAAGAAGGACGAGTGTGAGGCTCCTGCTCAAGTTTTTGTCTCTGGATATCGTGTCACTCATGGACGTGGAATTTCTGGGTGACTTCATGGGAAATGGACGAGTCTTACTCTCTGGTGGTTTGGCCCCGTCCAAAGAGTTTGGGGTCATTCTGTGGGCTGGAAGAAGTCCGTTTTTTTTTTTGTTGTTGTTGTTGTTTTTTTCTTTTTTAACCTCAGATGTCCCACCAAATGAGTGTTTCCAGAGTAATGCCCTGGGGAGGGGCGACTGGACAATCAGAAATCTGGTTAAAAATTGGGGCCTAGGGGCATGTCAAGCCCATATTGACATCTAATGGTCCAGCCACTGAGAGGACATACTAGAGGACAGAATTCGTGCTGAGGGTCACAATGCGTGTGTATGTCCTTGTCGCACTCAAGAATGGGCGGGGCCTCAGGGTGAATGCTGGTTTCTCCTACACTGAACGTTGGACAGCGTGCCAACCACAAGGGTTCTTGCCATGGGTAAGGAGGAGTTCTGATTTCTGCATCACACTCACCCCTGGGCAGTGACTGGAGATAAGGTCTCGGTTCTGAAGCCTGAAAACTGAGGTAGGGAAGAGATGATGACCTAAGGCCATGGCGGGTTTTATGTGCTCAGTGTGCGGTCAGCTTTCTGGGTGTTGGTCAGGAGGTCCGGGCTCAGGTTGTGTTCGACAGTGCATTAGTGCCCAGGTTAGACTATATAATTTGGGTAAAGTCGAGTGCTGTGTAGGTTTACCCTCATTTAAGGTGCCTGGGCAGCTCATGAGGCAATCATTTTTTTTCTAGAGGGCAGGCAGAGTGCTGCATTGTGGGTCCGGAATTGCCAAACTTGAGGACTTCGGGGCCAGGAGTGTGAGGATGGAAGTCTGAGAAGACAAGCTAGACTTGGGTTTCAGGGCGAGGGCACGGCAGGTACCCCCTGCAGATCTGAACCAATATCTCATGCATCTGAAGTCAGGGCGAGGATCAGACGTTGGCTCAGGTTGGAGTTTCTGAGCATGACGGCCGCTTCATGAAGGGAGCGGAATCTCGAGGCCATTGAGGTTTTCCCACGTTGGGAGTTGTGGGATGCCCCCTTCAAGGATTCCTTCTGCGGGACAATTGAGACCTGTTGGACAGCTCCAGGACATCCCATATGGAATGACTCCAGAGCACCGTTCGCGGATGGATGCCTGGGAAGCCCGCCTCGCATTCCAATTGTCTCCTAGCAACAAGGGAGTTTAGATCTGATGGCTCATCGGGAGCAACCGGGGTGGCTGAGTTGAAATGGACGTTCCTGAGGATGGGTCCTAATGTGTTTTTGTGTCCATGAGGGCCTTGGAATGGGGCGGTGGCACCAGGACCCTGAAATACTCTCCTAAGCTTTGGACATGGCTCCCATGCACAGATTTCCTTGTGGAGACGAGATGAGTTCTGATGGGTGCCTCAGGAAATCACCTATGCTCGTATTGGAATCAGGCTTTTGAGGACACATGCCTGTAACCCAAGGCAATGGATCCTATTATGGCCTAGGGTCCTGTCTGGTTCAATCTTCTTCTCTGGGGACATCCATCTATGGTATGAGTGGAGGTCTATTATCAGCTGGTGTCTGACAGCCCTTGTTTGTTCCGGGCGACCTACACTATTGGGATGGCCTCAGGGACTTTGGAGGTTTCTCCTAATTTGTACGATTTTGGACCATGGAATGGGCAGAATTCCCATGGATTGGTAGGCACAGTCCTAATGAGTGGCTCCAGGGGCCGAGCCTGGAGGGTGTGGGGCCCAAGACTTTGAAGACAGAAGTCTGAAAACACAAACTCAGCTTAGGTTTGGGGACGTAGGTATGGCAGGCCCGATCGACAAACCATGAGAAGAACTCTTCAGGATATGAAGAAAGTGCGAGTCTGAGGCGCTTGCTCAGGCTTTTGTCTCTGGATTTTGTATCAGCGATGGCCGTGGAATGTCGGGGACGCCTCATGGGCCATGGACGAATCTTCCTCTCTGAGGATTTGGCCCGATTCTCAATTGCTTTTCGTCAATCTGTGGGATGGGAGGACTCATTTCAGTTTTGTTACGTCAGGTGTCCCACCAAAAGAGGAATTCCAAAGCCAAGCCGTGGGGAAGACTGAAGGGACAACCCGAACTATGGTTAAAAATTGGGGCCTAGGGGCATGGCAAGCCCAATATGCTATCACTTCATCCAGCCACTGAGTGGCCTTACTTGAGGACTGGGCTCAGCCTGAGCGTCACAATGTGTGTTTGTGACCAATGTGGCCCGCGAGCATGGGCGGGGCCTCATGGGCCACACTGGTTTCAACTACACTGAACGTTGGACAACATGCCAACCACAAGGTTTCTTGCCATGGGGAAGGAGTTCTGATTTCTGCATCACCTTCAACCCTGGGCAGTGATTGGATATAAGGTCTAGGTTCTGAAACCTGAAAACTGATGTTGGGAAGAGATGACGACCTAAGGCCATGGCGGCTCGATTTGCTCAGTGTGCGGCCAGCTGTCTGGGAGGGGCCAGGGGGTCCAGGCTCAGGCTGTGTCAGAAAGGGCATTAGTACCCTGGTCAGCCTATGTATTTGTGGTACAGCCAAGGTCGGTGCAGGTTGATCCTCATTTGGGATTACTGGGTAGCACCAGAGGACAATATTTTTCTTCTGGAGGGCCGGCAGAGTGCTGCATTGTAGTTCTGGATTGCCAAACTGGAGGGCTTGTGGGCCAGTAGTCTGACGACAAAAGTCTGAGAACACAAGCTAGGCTTAGGTTTCTGGGTGAGGCCATGGCACGCACAATCTACAGACCTGAATCGAGATCTCGTGCATCTGAAGTCAGGGCGAGGATCAGACGATCGCTCAGGTTGGAGTTTCTGTCCCTGATGGCCCCTTCATGAATGGGCGGGGGCATCACGAGGCCATGGGGGTTTTCCCACGATGGGAGTTGTGAGAAGCTCCAAACTGCAGAGAGTCTTCTGCAGGACATTTGAGACCTGTTGTTTGGCTCCAGGCCAATGATTCTGAGCAGGGTTCTAAGGATTGATGGCTGGGTAACCCACCTCGCATTCCAATTGTCTCCTAGCAACAAGACAGGTTAGATCTCCTGGATCTGTGGGGAGCAACCGAGGACGCTGAGTTGAAATGGACACCCCTGGGGATGGGTCCTAACGTGCTTTTGTGTCTATGGAGCCCTTGGAATGAAGCGGTGGCACTGGGGCCCTAAAGGGTTCTCCTAAACAGAGGCTTTGACACAGCTCCAACGTGCAAGTTTCCCATGTGTAGATGAGATGTTTTCTGATGGGTGAGTCAAGAAACAGCTATATGCTGCTTTTGAAATCCAGGCCTCTGAGGAGAGATGCCTGGAAACCAAAGCAATGGATCTGATTAGTGCCTAGGGGCCTGTTCTTTCCTTCATACCTCTGGAGACATCTGTCTATGGGTCTGAGTGCAGATAGGTGCTCAGTTGGGCTCAGATTGCCCCTGTTTTTCCTGGGAAGCCACCACTATTGAGATGGATCAGGGACTTTGGAGGTTTATCCTATTAGAAAGGTTGTGGCCATTGGAATGGGCACACACAATTCCCTTGGAGAGGGCAAGTACAGTCCTCAGGTTTGGCTCCAGGGGCCCGAGCCTGTAGGTTGTGTAGGCCAGGGCTGTTTGGACAGTTGTATGAAAACACAAACTCGGCTTATGTTTCGGGTCATAGGTATGGCAGGACTGATCTACAGACCATGAGGAGAACTCTTCGGGATTTGAAAGAAGGACGAGTGTGAGGCTCCTGCTCAAGTTTTTGTCTCTGGATATCGTGTCACTCATGGACGTGGAATTTCTGGGTGACTTCATGGGAAATGGACGAGTCTTACTCTCTGGTGGTTTGGCCCCGTCCAAAGAGTTTGGGGTCATTCTGTGGGCTGGAAGAAGTCCGTTTTTTTTGTTGTTGTTGTTGTTGTTTTTTTCTTTTTTAACCTCAGATGTCCCACCAAATGAGTGTTTCCAGAGTAATGCCCTGGGGAGGGGCGACTGGACAATCAGAAATCTGGTTAAAAATTGGGGCCTAGGGGCATGTCAAGCCCATATTGACATCTAATGGTCCAGCCACTGAGAGGACATACTAGAGGACAGAATTCGTGCTGAGGGTCACAATGCGTGTGTATGTCCTTGTCGCACTCAAGAATGGGCGGGGCCTCAGGGTGAATGCTGGTTTCTCCTACACTGAACGTTGGACAGCGTGCCAACCACAAGGGTTCTTGCCATGGGTAAGGAGGAGTTCTGATTTCTGCATCACACTCACCCCTGGGCAGTGACTGGAGATAAGGTCTCGGTTCTGAAGCCTGAAAACTGAGGTAGGGAAGAGATGATGACCTAAGGCCATGGCGGGTTTTATGTGCTCAGTGTGCGGTCAGCTTTCTGGGTGTTGGTCAGGAGGTCCGGGCTCAGGTTGTGTTCGACAGTGCATTAGTGCCCAGGTTAGACTATATAATTTGGGTAAAGTCGAGTGCTGTGTAGGTTTACCCTCATTTAAGGTGCCTGGGCAGCTCATGAGGCAATCATTTTTTTTCTAGAGGGCAGGCAGAGTGCTGCATTGTGGGTCCGGAATTGCCAAACTTGAGGACTTCGGGGCCAGGAGTGTGAGGATGGAAGTCTGAGAAGACAAGCTAGACTTGGGTTTCAGGGCGAGGGCACGGCAGGTACCCCCTGCAGATCTGAACCAATATCTCATGCATCTGAAGTCAGGGCGAGGATCAGACGTTGGCTCAGGTTGGAGTTTCTGAGCATGACGGCCGCTTCATGAAGGGAGCGGAATCTCGAGGCCATTGAGGTTTTCCCACGTTGGGAGTTGTGGGATGCCCCCTTCAAGGATTCCTTCTGCGGGACAATTGAGACCTGTTGGACAGCTCCAGGACATCCCATATGGAATGACTCCAGAGCACCGTTCGCGGATGGATGCCTGGGAAGCCCGCCTCGCATTCCAATTGTCTCCTAGCAACAAGGGAGTTTAGATCTGATGGCTCATCGGGAGCAACCGGGGTGGCTGAGTTGAAATGGACGTTCCTGAGGATGGGTCCTAATGTGTTTTTGTGTCCATGAGGGCCTTGGAATGGGGCGGTGGCACCAGGACCCTGAAATACTCTCCTAAGCTTTGGACATGGCTCCCATGCACAGATTTCCTTGTGGAGACGAGATGAGTTCTGATGGGTGCCTCAGGAAATCACCTATGCTCGTATTGGAATCAGGCTTTTGAGGACACATGCCTGTAACCCAAGGCAATGGATCCTATTATGGCCTAGGGTCCTGTCTGGTTCAATCTTCTTCTCTGGGGACATCCATCTATGGTATGAGTGGAGGTCTATTATCAGCTGGTGTCTGACAGCCCTTGTTTGTTCCGGGCGACCTACACTATTGGGATGGCCTCAGGGACTTTGGAGGTTTCTCCTAATTTGTACGATTTTGGACCATGGAATGGGCAGAATTCCCATGGATTGGTAGGCACAGTCCTAATGAGTGGCTCCAGGGGCCGAGCCTGGAGGGTGTGGGGCCCAAGACTTTGAAGACAGAAGTCTGAAAACACAAACTCAGCTTAGGTTTGGGGACGTAGGTATGGCAGGCCCGATCGACAAACCATGAGAAGAACTCTTCAGGATATGAAGAAAGTGCGAGTGTGAGGCGCTTGCTCAGGCTTTTGTCTCTGGATTTTGTATCAGCGATGGCCGTGGAATGTCGGGGACGCCTCATGGGCCATGGACGAATCTTCCTCTCTGAGGATTTGGCCCGATTCTCAATTGCTTTTCGTCAATCTGTGGGATGGGAGGACTCATTTCAGTTTTGTTACGTCAGGTGTCCCACCAAAAGAGGAATTCCAAAGCCAAGCCGTGGGGAAGACTGAAGGGACAACCCGAACTATGGTTAAAAATTGGGGCCTAGGGGCATGGCAAGCCCAATATGCTATCACTTCATCCAGCCACTGAGTGGCCTTACTTGAGGACTGGGCTCAGCCTGAGCGTCACAATGTGTGTTTGTGACCAATGTGGCCCGCGAGCATGGGCGGGGCCTCATGGGCCACACTGGTTTCAACTACACTGAACGTTGGACAACATGCCAACCACAAGGTTTCTTGCCATGGGGAAGGAGTTCTGATTTCTGCATCACCTTCAACCCTGGGCAGTGATTGGATATAAGGTCTAGGTTCTGAAACCTGAAAACTGATGTTGGGAAGAGATGACGACCTAAGGCCATGGCGGCTCGATTTGCTCAGTGTGCGGCCAGCTGTCTGGGAGGGGCCAGGGGGTCCAGGCTCAGGCTGTGTCAGAAAGGGCATTAGTACCCTGGTCAGCCTATGTATTTGTGGTACAGCCAAGGTCGGTGCAGGTTGATCCTCATTTGGGATTACTGGGTAGCACCAGAGGACAATATTTTTCTTCTGGAGGGCCGGCAGAGTGCTGCATTGTAGTTCTGGATTGCCAAACTGGAGGGCTTGTGGGCCAGTAGTCTGACGACAAAAGTCTGAGAACACAAGCTAGGCTTAGGTTTCTGGGTGAGGCCATGGCACGCACAATCTACAGACCTGAATCGAGATCTCGTGCATCTGAAGTCAGGGCGAGGATCAGACGATCGCTCAGGTTGGAGTTTCTGTCCCTGATGGCCCCTTCATGAATGGGCGGGGGCATCACGAGGCCATGGGGGTTTTCCCACGATGGGAGTTGTGAGAAGCTCCAAACTGCAGAGAGTCTTCTGCAGGACATTTGAGACCTGTTGTTTGGCTCCAGGCCAATGATTCTGAGCAGGGTTCTAAGGATTGATGGCTGGGTAACCCACCTCGCATTCCAATTGTCTCCTAGCAACAAGACAGGTTAGATCTCCTGGATCTGTGGGGAGCAACCGAGGACGCTGAGTTGAAATGGACACCCCTGGGGATGGGTCCTAACGTGCTTTTGTGTCTATGGAGCCCTTGGAATGAAGCGGTGGCACTGGGGCCCTAAAGGGTTCTCCTAAACAGAGGCTTTGACACAGCTCCAACGTGCAAGTTTCCCATGTGTAGATGAGATGTTTTCTGATGGGTGAGTCAAGAAACAGCTATATGCTGCTTTTGAAATCCAGGCCTCTGAGGAGAGATGCCTGGAAACCAAAGCAATGGATCTGATTAGTGCCTAGGGGCCTGTTCTTTCCTTCATACCTCTGGAGACATCTGTCTATGGGTCTGAGTGCAGATAGGTGCTCAGTTGGGCTCAGATTGCCCCTGTTTTTCCTGGGAAGCCACCACTATTGAGATGGATCAGGGACTTTGGAGGTTTATCCTATTAGAAAGGTTGTGGCCATTGGAATGGGCACACACAATTCCCTTGGAGAGGGCAAGTACAGTCCTCAGGTTTGGCTCCAGGGGCCCGAGCCTGTAGGTTGTGTAGGCCAGGGCTGTTTGGACAGTTGTATGAAAACACAAACTCGGCTTATGTTTCGGGTCATAGGTATGGCAGGACTGATCTACAGACCATGAGGAGAACTCTTCGGGATTTGAAAGAAGGACGAGTGTGAGGCTCCTGCTCAAGTTTTTGTCTCTGGATATCGTGTCACTCATGGACGTGGAATTTCTGGGTGACTTCATGGGAAATGGACGAGTCTTACTCTCTGGTGGTTTGGCCCCGTCCAAAGAGTTTGGGGTCATTCTGTGGGCTGGAAGAAGTCCGTTTTTTTTTTTGTTGTTGTTGTTGTTTTTTTCTTTTTTAACCTCAGATGTCCCACCAAATGAGTGTTTCCAGAGTAATGCCCTGGGGAGGGGCGACTGGACAATCAGAAATCTGGTTAAAAATTGGGGCCTAGGGGCATGTCAAGCCCATATTGACATCTAATGGTCCAGCCACTGAGAGGACATACTAGAGGACAGAATTCGTGCTGAGGGTCACAATGCGTGTGTATGTCCTTGTCGCACTCAAGAATGGGCGGGGCCTCAGGGTGAATGCTGGTTTCTCCTACACTGAACGTTGGACAGCGTGCCAACCACAAGGGTTCTTGCCATGGGTAAGGAGGAGTTCTGATTTCTGCATCACACTCACCCCTGGGCAGTGACTGGAGATAAGGTCTCGGTTCTGAAGCCTGAAAACTGAGGTAGGGAAGAGATGATGACCTAAGGCCATGGCGGGTTTTATGTGCTCAGTGTGCGGTCAGCTTTCTGGGTGTTGGTCAGGAGGTCCGGGCTCAGGTTGTGTTCGACAGTGCATTAGTGCCCAGGTTAGACTATATAATTTGGGTAAAGTCGAGTGCTGTGTAGGTTTACCCTCATTTAAGGTGCCTGGGCAGCTCATGAGGCAATCATTTTTTTTCTAGAGGGCAGGCAGAGTGCTGCATTGTGGGTCCGGAATTGCCAAACTTGAGGACTTCGGGGCCAGGAGTGTGAGGATGGAAGTCTGAGAAGACAAGCTAGACTTGGGTTTCAGGGCGAGGGCACGGCAGGTACCCCCTGCAGATCTGAACCAATATCTCATGCATCTGAAGTCAGGGCAAGGATCAGACGTTGGCTCAGGTTGGAGTTTCTGAGCATGACGGCCGCTTCATGAAGGGAGCGGAATCTCGAGGCCATTGAGGTTTTCCCACGTTGGGAGTTGTGGGATGCCCCCTTCAAGGATTCCTTCTGCGGGACAATTGAGACCTGTTGGACAGCTCCAGGACATCCCATATGGAATGACTCCAGAGCACCGTTCGCGGATGGATGCCTGGGAAGCCCGCCTCGCATTCCAATTGTCTCCTAGCAACAAGGGAGTTTAGATCTGATGGCTCATCGGGAGCAACCGGGGTGGCTGAGTTGAAATGGACGTTCCTGAGGATGGGTCCTAATGTGTTTTTGTGTCCATGAGGGCCTTGGAATGGGGCGGTGGCACCAGGACCCTGAAATACTCTCCTAAGCTTTGGACATGGCTCCCATGCACAGATTTCCTTGTGGAGACGAGATGAGTTCTGATGGGTGCCTCAGGAAATCACCTATGCTCGTATTGGAATCAGGCTTTTGAGGACACATGCCTGTAACCCAAGGCAATGGATCCTATTATGGCCTAGGGTCCTGTCTGGTTCAATCTTCTTCTCTGGGGACATCCATCTATGGTATGAGTGGAGGTCTATTATCAGCTGGTGTCTGACAGCCCTTGTTTGTTCCGGGCGACCTACACTATTGGGATGGCCTCAGGGACTTTGGAGGTTTCTCCTAATTTGTACGATTTTGGACCATGGAATGGGCAGAATTCCCATGGATTGGTAGGCACAGTCCTAATGAGTGGCTCCAGGGGCCGAGCCTGGAGGGTGTGGGGCCCAAGACTTTGAAGACAGAAGTCTGAAAACACAAACTCAGCTTAGGTTTGGGGACGTAGGTATGGCAGGCCCGATCGACAAACCATGAGAAGAACTCTTCAGGATATGAAGAAAGTGCGAGTCTGAGGCGCTTGCTCAGGCTTTTGTCTCTGGATTTTGTATCAGCGATGGCCGTGGAATGTCGGGGACGCCTCATGGGCCATGGACGAATCTTCCTCTCTGAGGATTTGGCCCGATTCTCAATTGCTTTTCGTCAATCTGTGGGATGGGAGGACTCATTTCAGTTTTGTTACGTCAGGTGTCCCACCAAAAGAGGAATTCCAAAGCCAAGCCGTGGGGAAGACTGAAGGGACAACCCGAACTATGGTTAAAAATTGGGGCCTAGGGGCATGGCAAGCCCAATATGCTATCACTTCATCCAGCCACTGAGTGGCCTTACTTGAGGACTGGGCTCAGCCTGAGCGTCACAATGTGTGTTTGTGACCAATGTGGCCCGCGAGCATGGGCGGGGCCTCATGGGCCACACTGGTTTCAACTACACTGAACGTTGGACAACATGCCAACCACAAGGTTTCTTGCCATGGGGAAGGAGTTCTGATTTCTGCATCACCTTCAACCCTGGGCAGTGATTGGATATAAGGTCTAGGTTCTGAAACCTGAAAACTGATGTTGGGAAGAGATGACGACCTAAGGCCATGGCGGCTCGATTTGCTCAGTGTGCGGCCAGCTGTCTGGGAGGGGCCAGGGGGTCCAGGCTCAGGCTGTGTCAGAAAGGGCATTAGTACCCTGGTCAGCCTATGTATTTGTGGTACAGCCAAGGTCGGTGCAGGTTGATCCTCATTTGGGATTACTGGGTAGCACCAGAGGACAATATTTTTCTTCTGGAGGGCCGGCAGAGTGCTGCATTGTAGTTCTGGATTGCCAAACTGGAGGGCTTGTGGGCCAGTAGTCTGACGACAAAAGTCTGAGAACACAAGCTAGGCTTAGGTTTCTGGGTGAGGCCATGGCACGCACAATCTACAGACCTGAATCGAGATCTCGTGCATCTGAAGTCAGGGCGAGGATCAGACGATCGCTCAGGTTGGAGTTTCTGTCCCTGATGGCCCCTTCATGAATGGGCGGGGGCATCACGAGGCCATGGGGGTTTTCCCACGATGGGAGTTGTGAGAAGCTCCAAACTGCAGAGAGTCTTCTGCAGGACATTTGAGACCTGTTGTTTGGCTCCAGGCCAATGATTCTGAGCAGGGTTCTAAGGATTGATGGCTGGGTAACCCACCTCGCATTCCAATTGTCTCCTAGCAACAAGACAGGTTAGATCTCCTGGATCTGTGGGGAGCAACCGAGGACGCTGAGTTGAAATGGACACCCCTGGGGATGGGTCCTAACGTGCTTTTGTGTCTATGGAGCCCTTGGAATGAAGCGGTGGCACTGGGGCCCTAAAGGGTTCTCCTAAACAGAGGCTTTGACACAGCTCCAACGTGCAAGTTTCCCATGTGTAGATGAGATGTTTTCTGATGGGTGAGTCAAGAAACAGCTATATGCTGCTTTTGAAATCCAGGCCTCTGAGGAGAGATGCCTGGAAACCAAAGCAATGGATCTGATTAGTGCCTAGGGGCCTGTTCTTTCCTTCATACCTCTGGAGACATCTGTCTATGGGTCTGAGTGCAGATAGGTGCTCAGTTGGGCTCAGATTGCCCCTGTTTTTCCTGGGAAGCCACCACTATTGAGATGGATCAGGGACTTTGGAGGTTTATCCTATTAGAAAGGTTGTGGCCATTGGAATGGGCACACACAATTCCCTTGGAGAGGGCAAGTACAGTCCTCAGGTTTGGCTCCAGGGGCCCGAGCCTGTAGGTTGTGTAGGCCAGGGCTGTTTGGACAGTTGTATGAAAACACAAACTCGGCTTATGTTTCGGGTCATAGGTATGGCAGGACTGATCTACAGACCATGAGGAGAACTCTTCGGGATTTGAAAGAAGGACGAGTGTGAGGCTCCTGCTCAAGTTTTTGTCTCTGGATATCGTGTCACTCATGGACGTGGAATTTCTGGGTGACTTCATGGGAAATGGACGAGTCTTACTCTCTGGTGGTTTGGCCCCGTCCAAAGAGTTTGGGGTCATTCTGTGGGCTGGAAGAAGTCCGTTTTTTTTTTTGTTGTTGTTGTTGTTTTTTTCTTTTTTAACCTCAGATGTCCCACCAAATGAGTGTTTCCAGAGTAATGCCCTGGGGAGGGGCGACTGGACAATCAGAAATCTGGTTAAAAATTGGGGCCTAGGGGCATGTCAAGCCCATATTGACATCTAATGGTCCAGCCACTGAGAGGACATACTAGAGGACAGAATTCGTGCTGAGGGTCACAATGCGTGTGTATGTCCTTGTCGCACTCAAGAATGGGCGGGGCCTCAGGGTGAATGCTGGTTTCTCCTACACTGAACGTTGGACAGCGTGCCAACCACAAGGGTTCTTGCCATGGGTAAGGAGGAGTTCTGATTTCTGCATCACACTCACCCCTGGGCAGTGACTGGAGATAAGGTCTCGGTTCTGAAGCCTGAAAACTGAGGTAGGGAAGAGATGATGACCTAAGGCCATGGCGGGTTTTATGTGCTCAGTGTGCGGTCAGCTTTCTGGGTGTTGGTCAGGAGGTCCGGGCTCAGGTTGTGTTCGACAGTGCATTAGTGCCCAGGTTAGACTATATAATTTGGGTAAAGTCGAGTGCTGTGTAGGTTTACCCTCATTTAAGGTGCCTGGGCAGCTCATGAGGCAATCATTTTTTTTCTAGAGGGCAGGCAGAGTGCTGCATTGTGGGTCCGGAATTGCCAAACTTGAGGACTTCGGGGCCAGGAGTGTGAGGATGGAAGTCTGAGAAGACAAGCTAGACTTGGGTTTCAGGGCGAGGGCACGGCAGGTACCCCCTGCAGATCTGAACCAATATCTCATGCATCTGAAGTCAGGGCGAGGATCAGACGTTGGCTCAGGTTGGAGTTTCTGAGCATGACGGCCGCTTCATGAAGGGAGCGGAATCTCGAGGCCATTGAGGTTTTCCCACGTTGGGAGTTGTGGGATGCCCCCTTCAAGGATTCCTTCTGCGGGACAATTGAGACCTGTTGGACAGCTCCAGGACATCCCATATGGAATGACTCCAGAGCCCCGTTCGCGGATGGATGCCTGGGAAGCCCGCCTCGCATTCCAATTGTCTCCTAGCAACAAGGGAGTTTAGATCTGATGGCTCATCGGGAGCAACCGGGGTGGCTGAGTTGAAATGGACGTTCCTGAGGATGGGTCCTAATGTGTTTTTGTGTCCATGAGGGCCTTGGAATGGGGCGGTGGCACCAGGACCCTGAAATACTCTCCTAAGCTTTGGACATGGCTCCCATGCACAGATTTCCTTGTGGAGACGAGATGAGTTCTGATGGGTGCCTCAGGAAATCACCTATGCTCGTATTGGAATCAGGCTTTTGAGGACACATGCCTGTAACCCAAGGCAATGGATCCTATTATGGCCTAGGGTCCTGTCTGGTTCAATCTTCTTCTCTGGGGACATCCATCTATGGTATGAGTGGAGGTCTATTATCAGCTGGTGTCTGACAGCCCTTGTTTGTTCCGGGCGACCTACACTATTGGGATGGCCTCAGGGACTTTGGAGGTTTCTCCTAATTTGTACGATTTTGGACCATGGAATGGGCAGAATTCCCATGGATTGGTAGGCACAGTCCTAATGAGTGGCTCCAGGGGCCGAGCCTGGAGGGTGTGGGGCCCAAGACTTTGAAGACAGAAGTCTGAAAACACAAACTCAGCTTAGGTTTGGGGACGTAGGTATGGCAGGCCCGATCGACAAACCATGAGAAGAACTCTTCAGGATATGAAGAAAGTGCGAGTCTGAGGCGCTTGCTCAGGCTTTTGTCTCTGGATTTTGTATCAGCGATGGCCGTGGAATGTCGGGGACGCCTCATGGGCCATGGACGAATCTTCCTCTCTGAGGATTTGGCCCGATTCTCAATTGCTTTTCGTCAATCTGTGGGATGGGAGGACTCATTTCAGTTTTGTTACGTCAGGTGTCCCACCAAAAGAGGAATTCCAAAGCCAAGCCGTGGGGAAGACTGAAGGGACAACCCGAACTATGGTTAAAAATTGGGGCCTAGGGGCATGGCAAGCCCAATATGCTATCACTTCATCCAGCCACTGAGTGGCCTTACTTGAGGACTGGGCTCAGCCTGAGCGTCACAATGTGTGTTTGTGACCAATGTGGCCCGCGAGCATGGGCGGGGCCTCATGGGCCACACTGGTTTCAACTACACTGAACGTTGGACAACATGCCAACCACAAGGTTTCTTGCCATGGGGAAGGAGTTCTGATTTCTGCATCACCTTCAACCCTGGGCAGTGATTGGATATAAGGTCTAGGTTCTGAAACCTGAAAACTGATGTTGGGAAGAGATGACGACCTAAGGCCATGGCGGCTCGATTTGCTCAGTGTGCGGCCAGCTGTCTGGGAGGGGCCAGGGGGTCCAGGCTCAGGCTGTGTCAGAAAGGGCATTAGTACCCTGGTCAGCCTATGTATTTGTGGTACAGCCAAGGTCGGTGCAGGTTGATCCTCATTTGGGATTACTGGGTAGCACCAGAGGACAATATTTTTCTTCTGGAGGGCCGGCAGAGT
The DNA here is from genome assembly GCF_964662115.1 of Mustela nivalis. Classification (NCBI taxonomy): domain Eukaryota; kingdom Metazoa; phylum Chordata; class Mammalia; order Carnivora; family Mustelidae; genus Mustela; species Mustela nivalis. Next base: position 3,054,723 of record NW_028136553.1, on the reverse strand, counting down.
GCTGCATTGTAGTTCTGGATTGCCAAACTGGAGGGCTTGTGGGCCAGTAGTCTGACGACAAAAGTCTGAGAACACAAGCTAGGCTTAGGTTTCTGGGTGAGGCCATGGCACGCACAATCTACAGACCTGAATCGAGATCTCGTGCATCTGAAGTCAGGGCGAGGATCAGACGATCGCTCAGGTTGGAGTTTCTGTCCCTGATGGCCCCTTCATGAATGGGCGGGGGCATCAGGACGCCATGGGTGTTTTCCCACGATGGGAGTTGTGAGAAGCTCCAAACTGCAGAGAGTCTTCTGCAGGACAATTGAGACCTGTTGTTTGGCTCCAGGCCAATGATTCTGAGCAGGGTTCTAAGGATTGATGGCTGGGTAACCCACCTCGCATTCCAATTGTCTCCTAGCAACAAGACAGGTTAGATCTCCTGGATCTGTGGGGAGCAACCGAGGACGCTGAGTTGAAATGGACACCCCTGGGGATGGGTCCTAACGTGCTTTTGTGTCTATGGAGCCCATGGAATGAAGCGGTGGCACGGGGGCCCTAAAGGGTTCTCCTAAACAGAGGCTTTGACACAGCTCCAACGTGCAAGTTTCCCATGTGTAGATGAGATGTTTTCTGATGGGTGAGTCAAGAAACAGCTATATGCTGCTTTTGAAATCCAGGCCTCTGAGGAGAGATGCCTGGAAACCAAAGCAATGGATCTGATTAGTGCCTAGGGGCCTGTTCTTTCCTTCATACCTCTGGGGACATCTGTCTATGGGTCTGAGTGCAGGTAGGTGCTCAGTTCGGCTCAGATTGCCCCTGTTTTTCCTGGGAAGCCACCACTATTGAGATGGATCAGGGACTTTGGAGGTTTATCCTATTAGAAGGGTTGTGGCCATTGGAATGGGCACACACAATTCCCTTGGAGAGAGCAAGTACAGTCCTCAGGTATGGCTCCAGGGGCCTGAGCCTGTAGGTTGTGTAGGCCAGGGCTGTTTGGACAGTTGTCTGAAAACACAAACTCGGCTTATGTTTCGGGTCATAGGTATGGCAGGACTGATCTACAGACCAAGAGGAGAACTCTTCGGGATTTGAAAGAAGGGCGAGTGTGAGGCTCCTGCTCAAGTTTTTGTCTCTGGATATCGTGTCACTCATGGTCGTGGAATTTCTGGGTGTCTTCATGGGAAATGGACGAGTCTTACTTTTTGGTGGTTTGTCCCCGTCCAAAGAGTTTGGGGTCAACCTGTGGGCTGGAAGAAGTCCGTTTTTTTTTTTTATTCTTGTTTTTTCCTTTTTTATCCTCAGGTGTCCCACCAAATGAGGGATTCCAGAGTAGAGCCCTGGGGAGTGGCGACTGGACCATCAGAAATTTGGTTAAATATTGGGGCCTAGGGACATGTCAAGCCCATTATGACATCTAATGGTCCAGCAACTGAGAGGACTTACTAGAGGACAGGACTAATGCTGAGGGTAACAATGCGTGTGTATGCCCACGTCGCACTCAAGAATGGGCGGGGCCTCAGGGTGAATGCTGGTTTCTCCTACACTGAACGTTGGACAACGTGCCAACCACAGGGTTCTTGCCATGGGTAAGGAGTAGTTCTGATTTCTGCATCACACTCACCCCTGGGCAGTGATTGGAGATAAGGTCCTGGTTCTGAAGCCTGAAAACTGAGGTAGGGAAGAGATGATGACCTAAGGCCATGGCGGGTTTTATGTGCTCAGTGTGCGGTCAGCTTTCTGGGTGTTGGTCAGGAGGTCCGGGCTCAGGTTGTGTTCGACAGTGCATTAGTGCCCAGGTTAGACTATATAATTTGGGTAAAGTCGAGTGCTGTGTAGGTTTACCCTCATTTAAGGTGCCTGGGCAGCTCATGAGGCAATCATTTTTTTTCTAGAGGGCAGGCAGAGTGCTGCATTGTGGGTCCGGAATTGCCAAACGTGAGGGCTTCGGGGCCAGGAGTGTGAGGACGGAAGTCTGAGAAGACAAGCTTGACTTGGGTTTCAGGGCCAGGGCACGGCAGGTACCCCCTGCAGATCTGAACCAATATCTCATGCATCTGAAGTCAGGGCGAGGATCAGACGTTGGCTCAGGTAGGAGTTTCTGAGCATGACGGCCGCTTCTTGAAGAGAGCGGAAACTCGAGGCCATTGAGGTTTTCCCACGTTGGGAGTTGTGGGATGCCCCCTTCATGGATTCCTTCTGCGGGACAATTGAGACCTGTTGGACAGCTCCAGGACATCCCATATGGAATGACTCCAGAGCACCGTTCGCGGATAGATGCCCGTGTAGCCCGCCTCGCATTCCAATTGTCTCCTAGCAACAAGACAGTTTAGATCTGATGGCTCTGCGGGAGCAACCGGGGTGGCTGAGTTGAAATGGACTTTCCTGAGGATGGGTCCTAATGTGTTTTTGTGTCCATGAGGGCCTTGGAATGGGGCGGTGGCACCGGGACCCTGAAGTACTCTCCTAAGCTTTGGACATGGCTCCCATGCACAGGTTTCCTTGTGGAGACGAGATGAGTTCTGATGGGTGCCTCAGGAAAACCCCTATGCTCGTATTGGAATCAGGCTTTTGAGGACACATGCCCGTAACCCAAAGCAATGGATCCTATTATGGCCTAGGGTCCTGTCTGGTTCAATCTTCTTCTCTGGGGACATGCATCTATGGTATGAGTGGAGGTCGATTATCAGCTGGTGTCTGACAGCCCTTGTTTGTTCAGGGCGACCTACACTATTGGGATGGCCTTAGGGACTTTGGAGGTTTCTCCTAATTTGTACGATTTGGGACCATGGAATGGGCAGAATTCCCATGGATTGGTAGTCACAGTCCTAATGTTTGGCTCCAGTGGCCCAGGCTGGAGGGTGTGCGGCCCAAGACTTTGGGGACAGAAGTCTGAAAACACAAACTCAGCTTAGGTTTGGGGACGTAGGTATGGCAGGCACGATCTACAAACCATGAGAAGAACTCTTCAGGATATGAAGAAAGTGCGAGTCTGTGGCGCTTGCTCAGGCTTTTGTCTCTGGATTTTGTATCAGCGATGGCCGTGGAATGTCGGGGAGGCCTCATGGGCCATGGACGAATCTTCCTCTCTGAGGATTTGGCCCGATTCCCAATTGCTTTTCGTCAATCTGTGGGATGGGAGGACTCATTTCAGTTTTGTTACCTCAGGTGTCCCACCAAAAGAGGAATTCCAAAGCAAAGCCGAGGGGAAGACTGAAGGGACAACCCGAACTATGGTTAAAAATTGGGGCCTAGGGGCATGGCAAGCCCAATATGCTATCTCTTCATCCAGTCACTGAGTGGCCTTACTTGAGGACTGGGCTCAGCCTGAGCGTCATAATGTGTGTTTGTGACCAATGTGGCCCGTGAGCATGGGCGGGGCCTCATGGGCCACACTGGTTTCAACTACACTGAACGTTGGACAACATGCCAACCACAAGGTTTCTTGCCATGGGGAAGGAGTTCTGATTTCTGCATCACCTTCAATCCTGGGCAGTGATTGGAGATAAGGTCTAGGTTCTGAAACCTGAAAACTGATGTTGGGAAGAGATGACGACCTAAGGCCATGGCGGCTCGATATGCTCAGTGTGTGGCCAGCTGTCTGGGAGGGGCCAGGGGGTCCAGGCTCAGGCTGTGTCAGAAAGGGCATTAGTACCCTGGTCGGCCTATGTATTTGGGGTACAGCCAAGGTCGGTGCAGGTTGATCCTCATTTGGGATTACTGGGTAGCACCAGAGGACTATGTTTTTCTTCTGGAGGGCCGGCAGAGTGCTGCATTGTAGTTCTGGATTGCCAAACTGGAGGGCTTGTGGGCCAGTAGTCTGACGACAAAAGTCTGAGAACACAAGCTAGGCTTAGGTTTCTGGGTGAGGCCATGGCAAGCACAATCTACAGACCTGAATCGAGATCTCGTGCATCTGAAGTCAGGGCGAGGATCAGACGATCGCTCAGGTTGGAGTTTCTGTCCCTGATGGCCCCTTCATGAATGGGCGGGGGCATAACGAGGCCATGGGATTTTTCCCACGATGGGAGTTGTGAGAAGCTCCAAACTGCAGAGAGTCTTCTGCAGGACATTTGAGACCTGTTGTTTGGCTCCAGGCCAATGATTCTGAGCAGGGTTCTAAGGATGGATGGCTGGGAAGCCCACCTCGCATTCCAATTGTCTCCTAGCAACAAGACAGGTTAGATCTCCTGGATCTGTGGGGAGCAACCGAGGACGCTGAGTTGAAATGGACACCCCTGGGGATGGGTCCTAACGTGCTTTTGTGTCTATGGAGACCTTGGAATGAAGCGGTGGCACTGGGGCCCTAAAGGGTTCTCCTAAACAGAGGCTTTGACACAGCTCCAACGTGCAAGTTTCCCATGTGTAGATGAGATGTTTTCTGATGGGTGAGTCAAGAAACAGCTATATGCTGCTTTTGAAATCCAGACCTCTGAGGAGAGATGCCTGGAAACCAAAGCAATGGATCTGATTAGTGCCTAGGGGCCTGTTCTTTCCTTCATACCTCTGGAGACATCTGTCTATGGGTCTGAGTGCAGATAGGTGCTCAGTTGGGCTCAGATTGCCCCTGTTTTTCCTGGGAAGCCACCTCTATTGAGATGGATCAGGGACTTTGGAGGTTTATCCTATTAGAAGGGTTGTGGCCATTGGAATGGGCACACACAATTCCCTTGGAGAGGGCAAGTACAGTCCTCAGGTTTGGCTCCAGGGGCCCGAGCCTGTAGGTTGTGTAGGCCAGGGCTGTTTGGACAGTTGTATGAAAACACAAACTCGGCTTATGTTTCGGGTCATAGGTATGGCAGGACTGATCTACAGACCATGAGGAGAACACTTCGGGATTTGAAAGAAGGACGAGTGTGAGGCTCCTGCTCAAGTTTTTGTCTCTGGATATCGTGTCACTCATGGACGTGGAATTTCTGGGTGACTTCATGGGAAATGGACGAGTCTTACTCTCTGGTGGTTTGGCCCCGTCCAAAGAGTTTGGGGTCATTCTGTGGGCTGGAAAAAGTCCGTTTTTTTTTTTTGTTGTTGTTTTTGTTTTTTTCTTTTTTAACCTCAGATGTCCCACCAAATGAGTGTTTCCAGAGTAATGCCCTGGGGAGGGGCGACTGGACAATCAGAAAACTGCTTAAAAATTGGGGCCTAGGGGCATGTGAAGCCCATATTGACATCTAATGGTCCAGCCACTGAGAGGACATACTAGAGGACAGAATTCGTGCTGAGGGTCACAATGCGTGTGTATGTCCTTGTCGCACTCAAGAATGGGCGGGGCCTCAGGGTGAATGCTGGTTTCTCCTACACTGAACATTGGACAGCGTGCCAACCACAAGGGTTCTTGCCATGGGTAAGGAGGAGTTCTGATTTCTGCATCACACTCACCCCTGGGCAGTGACTGGAGATAAGGTCTCGGTTCTGAAGCCTGAAAACTGAGGTAGGGAAGAGATGATGACCTAAGGCCATGGCGGGTTTTATGTGCTCAGTGTGCGGTCAGCTTACTGGGTGTTGGTCAGGAGGTCCGGGCTCAGGTTGTGTTCGACAGTGCATTAGTGCCCAGGTTAGACTATATAATTTGGGTAAAGTCGAGTGCTGTGTAGGTTTACCCTCATTTAAGGTGCCTGGGCAGCTCATGAGGCAATCATTTTTTTTCTAGAGGGCAGGCAGAGTGCTGCATTGTGGGTCCGGAATTGCCAAACTTGAGGACTTCGGGGCCAGGAGTGTGAGGATGGAAGTCTGAGAAGACAAGCTAGACTTGGGTTTCAGGGCGAGGGCACGGCAGGTACCCCCTGCAGATCTGAACCAATATCTCATGCATCTGAAGTCAGGGCGAGGATCAGACGTTGGCTCAGGTTGGAGTTTCTGAGCATGACGGCCGCTTCATGAAGGGAGCGGAATCTCGAGGCCATTGAGGTTTTCCCACGTTGGGAGTTGTGGGATGCCCCCTTCAAGGATTCCTTCTGCGGGACAATTGAGACCTGTTGGACAGCTCCAGGACATCCCATATGGAATGACTCCAGAGCACCGTTCGTGGATGGATGCCTGGGAAGCCCGCCTCGCATTCCAATTGTCTCCTAGCAACAAGAGAGTTTAGATCTGATGGCTCTTCGGGAGCAACCGGGTTGGCTGAGTTGAAATGGACGTTCCTGAGAATGGGTCCTAATGTGTTTTTGTGTCCATGAGGGCCTTGGAATGGGGCGGTGGCACCAGGACCCTGAAATACTCTCCTAAGCTTTGGACATGGCTCCCATGCACAGATTTCCTTGTGGAGACGAGATGAGTTCTGATGGGTGCCTCAGGAAATCACCTATGCTCGTATTGGAATCAGGCTTTTGAGGACACATGCCTGTAACCCAAAGCAATGGATCCTATTATGGCCTAGGGTCCTGTCTGGTTCAATCTTCTTCTCTGGGGACATCCATCTATGGTATGAGTGGAGGTCTATTATCAGCTGGTGTCTGACAGCCCTTGTTTGTTCCGGGCGACCTACACTATTGGGATGGCCTCAGGGACTTTGGAGGTTTCTCCTAATTTGTACGATTTTGGACCATGGAATGGGCAGAATTCCCATGGATTGGTAGGCACAGTCCTAATGAGTGGCTCCAGGGGCCGAGCCTGGAGGGTGTGGGGCCCAAGACTTTGAAGACAGAAGTCTGAAAACACAAACTCAGCTTAGGTTTGGGGACGTAGGTATGGCAGGCCCGATCTACAAACCATGAGAAGAACTCTTCAGGATATGAAGAAAGTGCGAGTCTGAGGCGCTTGCTCAGGCTTTTGTCTCTGGATTTTGTATCAGCGATGGCCGTGGAATGTCAGGGAGGCCTCATGGGCCATGGACGAATCTTCCTCTCTGAGGATTTGGCCTGATTCCCAATTGCTTTTCGTCAATCTGTGGGATGGGAGGACTCATTTCAGTTTTGTTACCTCAGGTGTCCGACCAAAAGAGGAATTCCAAAGCCAAGCCGTGGGGAAGACTGAAGGGACAACCCGAACTATGGTTAAAAATTGTGGCCTAGGGGCATGGCAAGCCCAATATGCTATCTCTTCATCCAGCAACTGAGTGGCCTTACTTGAGGACTGGGCTCAGCCTGAGCGTCACAATGTGTGTTTGTGACCATTGTGGCCCGCGAGCATGGGCGGGGCCTCATGGGCCACACTGGATTCAACTACACTGAACGTTGGACAACATGCCAACCATAAGGTTTCTTGCCATGGGGAAGGAGTTCTGATTTTTGCATCACCTTCAACCCTGGGCAGTGATTGGAGATAAGGTCTAGGTTCTGAAACCTGAAAACCGAGGTTGGGAAGAGATGAAGACCTAAGGCCATGGCGGCTTGATGTGCTCAGTGTGCGGCCAGCTGTCTGGGAGGGGCCAGGGGGTCCAGGCTCAGGCTGTACCAGAAAGGGCATTAGAGCCCTGGTCAGCCTATGTATTTGGGGTACAGCCAAGGTCGGTGCAGGTTGATCCTCATTTGGGATTACAGGGTAGCACCAGAGGACAATGTTTTTCTTCTGCAGAGCCGGCAGTGTGCTGCATTGTAGTTCTGGATTGCCAAACTGGAGGGCTTGTGGGCCAGTAGTCTGACGACAAAAGTCTGAGAACACAAGCTAGGCTTAGGTTTCTGGGTGAGGCCATGGCACGCACAATCTACAGACCTGAATCGAGATCTCGTGCATCTGAAGTCAGGGCGAGGATCAGACGATCGCTCAGGTTGGAGTTTCTGACCCTGATGGCCCTGTCATGAATGGGGGGTCATCACGAGGCCATGGGTGTTTTCCCACGATGGGAGTCGCGAGAAGCTCCAAACTGCAGAGAGTCTTCCGCAGGACAATTGAGACCAGTTGTTTGGCTCCAGGCCCATGATTCTGAGCAGGGTTCTAAGTACGGATGGCTGGGTAGTCCACATCGCATTCCAATTGTCTCCTAGCAACAAGACAGGTTAGATCTCCTGGATCTGTGGGGAGCAACCGAGGACCCTGAGTTGAAATGGACACCCCTGGGGATGGGTCCGAATGTGCTTTTGTGTCTATGGAGACCTTGGAATGAAGCGGTGGCACTGGGGCCCTAAAGGGTTCTCCTAAACAGAGGCTTTGACACAGCTCCAACGTGCAAGTTTCCCATGTGTAGATGAGATGTTTTCTGATGGGTGAGTCAAGAAACAGCTATATGCTGCTTTTGAAATCCAGGCTTCTGAGGAGAGATGCCTGGAAACCAAAGCAATGGATCTGATTAGTGCCTAGGGGCCTGTTCTTCCCTTTATACCTCTGGGGACATCTGTCTATGGGTCTGAGTGCAGGTAGGTTCTCAGTTGGGCTCAGATTGCCCCTGTTGTTCCTGGGAAGCCACCACTATTGAGATGGATCAGGGACTTGGAGGTTTATCCTATTAGAAGGGTTGTGGCCATTGGAATGGGCACACACAATTCCCTTGGAGAGGGCAAGTACAGTCCTCAGGTTTGGCTCCAGGGGCCTGAGCCTGTAGGTTGTGTAGGCCAGGGCTGTTTGGACAGTTGTATGAAAACACAAACTCGGCTTATATTTCGGGTCATAGGTATGGCATGACTGACCTACAGACCATGAGGAGAACAATTCGGGATTTGAAAGAAGGGCGAGTGTGAGGCTCAAGCTCAAGTTTTTGTCTCTGGATATCGTGTCACTCATGGACGTGGAATTTCTGGGTGACTTCATGGGAAATGGACGAGTCTTACTCTCTGGTGGTTTGGCCCCGTCCAAAGAGTTTGGGGTCATTCTGTGGGCTGGAAGAAGTCCGTTTTTCTTTTTATTCTTGTTTTTTTCTTTTTTAACCTCAGGTGTCCCACCAAATGAGGGATTCCAGAGTAGAGCCCTGGGTTGGGGCGACTGGACTATCAGAAATCTGGTTAAAAATTGGGGCCTAGGGACATGTCAAGCACATTATGACATCTAATGGTCCAGCCACTGAGAGGACTTACTAGAGTACAGGACTCATGTTGAGGGTCTCAATGCGTGTGTATGCCCTCGTCGCACTCAAGAATGGGCGGGGCCTCAGGGTGAATGCTGGTTTCTCCTACACTGAACGTTGGATAACGTGCCAACCACAAGGGTTCTTGCCATGGGTAAGGAGGAGTTCTGATTTCTGCATCACACTCACCCCTGGGCAGTTATTGGGATAAGGTCTCGGTTCTGAAGCCTGAAAACTGAGGTAGGGAAGAGATGATGACCTAAGGCCATGGCGAGTTTTATGTGCTCAGTGTGCGGTCAGCTTTCTGGGTGTTGGTCAGGAGGTCCGGGCTCAGGTTGTGTTCGACAGTGCATTAGTGCCCAGGTTAGACTATATAATATTGGGTAAAGTCGAGTGCTGTGTAGGTTTACCCTCATTTAAGGTGCCTGGGCAGCTCATGAGGCAATCATTTTTTTTCTAGAGTGCAGGCAGAGTGCTGCATTGTGGGTCCGGAATTGCCAAACTTGAGGGCTTCGGGGCCAGGAGTGTGAGGACAGAAGTCTGAGAAGACAAGCTAGACTTGGGTTTCAGGGCGAGGGCACGGCAGGTACCCCCTGCAGATCTGAACCAATATCTCATGCATCTGAAGTCAGGGCGAGGATCAGACGTTGGCTCAGGTTGGAGTTTCTGAGCATGACGGCCGCTTCATGAAGGGAGCAGAATCTCGAGGCCATTGAGGTTTTCCCACGTTGGGAGTTGTGGGATGCCCCCTTCAAGGATTCCTTCTGCGGGACAATTGAGACCTGTTGTACAGCTCCAGGACATCCCATATGGAATGACTCCAGAGCACCGTTCACGGATGGATGCCTGGGAAGCCCGCCTCCATTCCAATTGTCTGCTAGCAACAAGACAGTTTAGATATCATGGCTCTGCGGGAGCAACCGGGGTGGCTGAGTTGAAATGGACTTTCCTGAGGATGGGTCCTAATGTGTTTTTGTGTCCATGAGGGCCTTGGAATGGGGCGGTGGCACCGGGACCCTGAAGTACTCTCCTAAGCTTTGGACATGGCTCCCATGCACAGGTTTCCTTGTGGAGACGAGATGAGTTCTGATGGGTGCCTCAGGAAAACACCTATGCTCGTATTGGAATCAGGCTTTTGAGGACACATGCCTGTGACACAAAGCAATGGATCCTATTATGGCCTAGGGTCCTGTCTGGTTCAATCTTCTTCTCTGGGGACATCCATCTATGGTATGAGTGGAGGTCGATTATCTGCTGAAGTCAGACAGCCCTTGTTTATTCCGGGCGACCTACACTATTGGGATGGCCTCAGGGACTTTGGAGGTTTCTACTAATTTGTACGATTTTGGACCATGGAATGGGCAGAATTCCCATGGATTGTTAGGCACAGTCCTAATGTGTGGCTCCAGGGGCCCAGCCTGGAGGGTGTGTGGCCCAAGAATTTGAGGACAGAAGTCTGAAGACACAAACTCAGCTTAGGTTTGGGGACGTAGGTATGGCAGGCCCGATCTACAAACCATGAGAAGAACTCTTCAGGATATGAAGAAAGTGCGAGTCTGAGGCGCTTGCTCAGGCTTTTGTCTCTGGATTTTGTATCAGCGATGGCCGTGAAATGTCGGGGACGCCTCATGGGCCATGGACGAATCTTCCTCTCTGAGGATTTGGCCCGATTCCCAATTGCTTTTCGTCAATCTGTGGGATGGGAGGACTCATTTCAGTTTTGTTACGTCAGGTGTCCCACCAAAAGAGGAAATCCAAAGCCAAGCCGTGGGGAAGACTGAAGGGACAATCCGAACTATGGTTAAAAATTGGGGCCTAGGGGCATGGCAAGCCCAATATGCTATCTCTTCATCCACCCACTGAGTGGCCTTACTTGAGGACTGGGCTCAGCCTGAGCGTCACAATGTGTGTTTGTGACCAATGTGTCCCGCGAGCATGGGCGGGGCCTCATGGGCCACACTGGTTTCAACTACACTGAACGTTGGACAACATGCCAACCACAAGGTTTCTTGCCATGGGGAAGGAGTTCTGATTTCTGCATCACCTTCAACCCTGGGCAGTGATTGGAGATAAGGTCTAGGTTCTGAAACCTGAAAACTGATGTTGGGAAGAGATGACGACCTAAGGCCATGGCAGCTCGATGTGCTCAGTGTGCGGCCAGCTGTGTGGGAGGGGCCAGTGGGTCCAGGCTCAGGCTGTGTCAGAAAGGGCATTAGTGCCCTGGTCAGCCTATGTATTTGGGGTACAGCCAAGGTCGGTGCAGGTTGATCCTCATTTGGGATTACTGGGTAGCACCAGAGGACAATGTTTTTCTTCTGGAGGGCCGGCAGAGTGCTGCATTGTAGTTCTGGATTGCCAAACTGGAGGGCTTGTGGGCCAGTAGTCTGACAACAAAAGTCTGAGAACACAAGCTAGGCTTAGGTTTCTGGGTGAGGCCATGGCACGCACAATCTACAGACCTGAATCGAGATCTCGTGCATCTGAAGTCAGGGCGAGGATCAGATGATCGCTCAGGTTGGAGTTTCTGTCCTTGATGGCCCCTTCATGAATGGGCGGGGGCATCAGGACGCCATGGGTGTTTTCCCACGATGGGAGTTGTGAGAAGCTCCAAACTGCAGAGAGTCTTCTGCAGGACAATTGAGACCTGTTGTTTGGCTCCAGGCCAATGATTCTGAGCAGGGTTCTAAGGATGGATGGCTGGGTAGCCCACCTCGCATTCCAATTGTCTCCTAGCAACAAGACAGGTTAGATCTCCTGGATCTGTGGGGAGCAACCGAGGACGCTGAGTTGAAATGGACACCCCTGGGGATGGGTCCTAACGTGCTCTTGTGTCTATGGAGACCTTGGAATGAAGCGGTGGCACTGGGGCCCTAAAGGGTTCTCCTAAACAGAGGCTTTGACACAGCTCCAACGTGCAAGTTTCCCATGTGTAGATGAGATGTTTTCTGATGGGTGAGTCAAGAAACAGCTATATGCTGCTTTTGAAATCCAGGCCTCTGAGGAGAGATGCCTGGAAACCAAAGCAATGGATCTGATTAGTGCCTAGGGGCCTGTTCTTTCCTTTTTACCTCTGGGGACATCTGTCTATGGGTCTGAGTGCAGGTAGGTGCTCAGTTGGGCTCAGATTGCCCCTGTTTTTCCTGGGAAGCCACCACTATTGAGATGGATCAGGGACTTTGGAGGTTTATCCTATTAGAAGGGTTGTGGCCATTGGAATGGGCACACACAATTCCCTTGGAGAGGGCAAGTACAGTCCTCAGGTTTGGCTCCAGGGGCCTGAGCCTGTAGGGTGTGTAGGCCAGGGCTGTTTGGACAGTTGTCTGAAAACACAAACTCGGCTTATGTTTCGAGTCATAGGTATGGCACGACTGATCTACAGACCATGAGGAGAACTCTTCGGGATTTGAAAGAAGGGCGAGTGTGAGGCTCCTGCTCAAGTTTTTGTCTCTGGATATCGTGTCACTCATGGTCGTGGAATTTCTGGGTGACTTCATGGGAAATGGACGAGTCTTACTCTCTGGTGGTTTGGCCCCAGTCCAAAGAGTTTGGGGTCATTCTGTGGGCTGGAAGAAGTCCGTTTTTTTTTTTTATTCTTGTTTTTTTCTTTTTCATCCTCAGGTGTCCCACCAAATGAGGGATTCCAGAGTAGAGCCCTGGGGAGGGGCGACTGGACCATCAGAAATTTGGTTAAAAATTGGGGCCTAGGTACATGTCAAGCCCATTATGACATCTAATGGTCCAGCAACTGAGAGGACTTACTAGAGGACAGGACTCATGCTGAGGGTCACAATGCGTGTGTATGCCGTCGTCGCACTCAAGAATGGGCGGGGCCTCAGGGTGAATGCTGGTTTCTCCTACACTGAACGTTGGACAACGTGCCAACCACAGGGTTCTTGCCATGGGTAAGGAGGAGTTCTGATTTCTGCATCACACTCACCCCTGGGAAGTGATTGTAGATAAGGTCTCGGTTCTGAAGCCTGAAAACTGAGGTAGGGAAGAGATGATGACCTAAGGCCATGGCGGGTTTTATGTGCTCAGTGTGCAGTCAGCTTTCTGGTTGTTGGTCAGGAGGTCCGGGCTCAAGTTGTGTTCGACAGTGCATTAGTGCCCAGGTTAGATTATATAATTTGGGTAAAGTCGAGTGCTGTGTAGTTTTACCCTCATTTAAGGTGCCTGGGCAGCTCATGAGGCAATCATTTTTTTTGAGGGCAGGCAGAGTGCTGCATTGTGGGTCCGGAATTGCCAAACTTGAGGGCTTCGGGGCCAGGAGTGTGAGGACGGAAATCTGAGAAGACAAGCTAGACTTGGGTTTCAGGGCGAGGGCACGGCAGGTACCCCCTGCAGATCTGAACCAATATCTCATGCATCTGAAGTCAGGGCGAGGATCAGACGTTGGCTCAGGTTGGAGTTTCTGAGCATGACGGCCGCTTCATGAAGGGAGCGGAATCTCGAGGCCATTGAGGTTTTCCCACGTTGGGAGTTGTGGGATGCCCCCTTCATGGATTCCTTCTGCGGGACAATTGAGACCTCTTGGACAGCTCCAGGACATCCCATATGGAATGACTCCAGAGCACCGTTCGCGGATGGATGCCTGGGAAGCCCGCCTCGCATTCCAATTGTCTCCTAGCAACAAGACAGTTTAGATCTGATGGCTCTGCGGGAGCAACCGGGGTGGCTGAGTTGAAATGGACTTTCCTGAGGATGGGTTCTAATGCGTTTTTGTGTCCATGAGGGCCTTGGAATGGGGCGGTGGCACCGGGACCCTGAAGTACTCTCCTAAGCTTTGGACATGGCTCCCATGCACAGGTTTCCTTGTGGAGACGAGATGAGTTCTGATGGGTGCCTCAGGAAAACCCCTATGCTCGTATTGGAATCAGGCTTTTGAGGACACCTGCCTTTAACCCAAAGCAATGGATCCTATTATGGCTTAGGGTCCTGTCTGGTTCAATCTTCTTCTCTGGGGACATCCATCTATGGTATGAGTGGAGGTCGATTATCAGCTGGTGTCAGACAGCCCTTGTTTGTTCCGGGCGACCTACACTATTGGGATGGCCTCAGGGTCTTGGAAGTTTCTCCTAATTTGTACGATTTTGGACCATGGAATGGGCAGAATTCCCATGGATTGGTAGGCACAGTCCTAATGTGTGGCTCCAGGGGTCCAGCCTGGAGGGTGTGTGGCCCAAAACTTTGAGGACAGAAGTCTGAAAACACAAACTCAGCTTTGGTTTGGGGACGTAGGTATGTCAGGCCCGATCGACAAACCTTGAGAAGAACTCTTCAGGATATGAAGAAAGTGCGAGTCTGAGGCTCTTGCTCTGGCTTTTGTCTCTGGATTTTGTATCAGCGATGGCCGTGGAATGTCGGGGAGGCCTCATGGGCCATGGACGAATCTTCCTCACTGATGATTTGCCCCGATTCCCAATTGCTTTTCGTCAATCTGTGGGATGGGAGGACTCATTTCAGTTATGTTACCTCAGGTGTCCCACCAAAAGAGGAATTCCAAAGCCAAGCCGTGGGGAAGACTGAAGGGACAACCCGAACTATGGTTAAAAATTGGGGCCTAGGGGCATGGCAAGCCCAATATGATATCTCTTCATCCAGCCACTGAGTGGCCTTACTTGAGGACTGGGCTCAGCCTGAGCGTCACAATGTGTGTTTGTGACCAATGTGGCCCGCGAGCATGGGCAGGGCCTCATGGGCCACACTGGTTTCAACTACACTGAACGTTGGACAACATGCCAACCACAAGGTTTCTTGCCATGGGGAAGGAGTTCTGATTTCTGCATCACTTTCAACCTTGGGCAGTGATTGGAGATAAGGTCTAGGTTCTGAAACCTGAAAACTGATGTTGGGAAGAGATGACGACCTAAGGCCATGGCGGCTCGATGTGCTCAGTGTGCGGCCAGCTGTCTGGGAGGGGGCAGGGGGTCCAGGCTCAGGCTGTGTCAGAAAGGGCATTAGTGCCCTGGTCAGCCTATGTATTTGGGGTACAGTCAAGTTCGGTGCAGGTTGATCCTCATTTGGGATTACTGGGTAGCACCAGAGGACAATGTTTTTCTTCTGGAGGGCCGGCAGAGTGCTGCATTGTAGTTCTGGATTACCAAACTGGAGGGCTTGTGGGCCAGTAGTCTGACGACAAAAGTCTGAGAACACAAGCTAGGCTTAGGTTTCTGGGTGAGGCCATGGCACGCACAATCTACAGACCTGAATCGAGATCTCGTGCATCTGAAGTCAGGGCGAGGATCAGATGATCGCTCAGGTTGGAGTTTCTGTCCCTGATGGCCCCTTCATGAATGGGGGGGCTTCACGAGGCCATGGGGGTTTTCCCACGATGGGAGTTGTGAGAAGCTCCAAACTGCAGAGAGTCTTCTGCAGGACAATTGAGACCTGTTGTTTGGCTCCAGGCCAATGATTCTGAGCAGGGTTCTAAGGATGGATGGCTGGGTAACCCACCTCGCATTCCAATTGTCTCCTAGCAACAAGACAGGTTAGATCTCCTGGATCTGTGGGGAGCAACCGAGGACGTTGAGTTGAAATGGACACCCCTGGGGATGGGTCCTAACGTGCTTTTGTGTCTATGGAGACCTTGGAATGAAGCGTTGGCACTGGGGCCCTAAAGGGTTCTCCTAAACAGAGGCTAAGACACAGCTCCAACGTGCAAGTTTCCCATGTGTAGATGAGATGTTTTCTGATGGGTGAGTCAAGAAACAGCTATATGCTGCTTTTGAAATCCAGGCCTCTGAGGAGAGATGCCTGGAAACCAAAGCAATGGATCTGATTAGTGCCTAGGGGCCTGTTCTTTCCTTTTTACCTCTGGGGACATCTGTCTATGGGTCTGAGTGCAGGTAGGTGCTCAGTTGGGCTCAGATTGCCCCTGTTGTTCCTGGGAAGCCACCACTATTGAGATGGATCAGGGACTTTGGAGGTTTATCCTATTAGAAGGGTTGTGGCCATTGGAATGGGCACACACAATTTCCTTGGAGAGGGCAAGTACAGTCCTCATGTTTGGCTCCAGGGGCCTGAGCCTGTAAGGTGTGTAGGCCAGGGCTGTTTGTACAGTTGTCTGAAAACACAAACTCGGTTTATGTTTCGAGTCATAGGTATGGCTGGACTGATCTACAGACCATGAGGAGAACTCTTCGGGATTTGAAAGAAGGGCGAGTGTGAGGCTCCTACTCAAGTTTTTGTCTCTGGATATCGTGTCACTCACGGTCGTGTAACTTCTGGGTGACTTCATGGGAAATGGACGAGTCTTACTCTCTGGTGGTTTGGCCCCAGTCCAAAGAGTTTGGGGTCATTCTGTGGGCTGAAAGAAGTCCTTTTTTTTTTCTTTTATTCTTGTTTTTTTCTTTTTTATCCTCAGGTGTCCCACCAAATGAGCGATTCCAGAGTAGAGCCCTGGGGAGGAGCGACTGGACCATCAGAAATTTGTTTAAAAATTGGGGCCTAGGGACATGTCAAGCCCATTATGACATCTAATGGTCCAGCAACTGAGAGGACTTACTAGAGGACAGGACTCATGCTGAGGGTCACAATGCGTGTGTATGCCCTCGTCGCACTCAAGAATGGGCTGGGCCTCAGGATGAATGCTGGTTTCTCCTACACTGAACGTTGGACAACGTGCCAACCACAGGGTTCTTGCCATGGGTAAGGAGGAGTTATGATTTCTGCATCACACTCACCCCTGGGAAGTGATTGGAGATAAGGTCTCGGTTCTGAAGCCTGAAAACTGAGGTAGGGAAGAGATGATGACCTAAGGCCATGGCGGTTTTATGTGCTCAGTGTGCGGTCAGCTTTCTGGGTGTTGGTCAGGAGGTCCGGGCTCAGGTTGTGTTCGACAGTGCATTAGTGCCCAGGTTAGACTATATAATTTGGGTAAAGTCGAGTGCTGTGTAGGTTTACCCTCATTTAAGGTGCCTGAGCAGCTCATGAGGCAATCATTTTTTTTCAGAGGGCAGGCAGAGTGCTGCATTGTGGGTCCGAAATTGCCAAACTTGAGGGCTTCGGGGCCAGGAGTGTGAGGACGGAAGTCTGAGAAGACAAGCTAGACTTGGGTTTCAGGGCGAGGGCACGGCAGGTACCCCCTGCAGATCTGAACCAATATCTCATGCATCTGAAGTCAGGGCGAGGATCAGACGTTGGCTCAGGTTGGAGTTTCTGAGCATGACGGCCGCTTCATGAAGGGAGTGGAATCTCGAGGCCATTGAGGTTTTCCCACGTTGGAAGTTGTGGGATGCCCCCTTCAAGGATTCCTTCTGCGGGACAATTGAGACCTGTTGGACAGCTCCAGGACATCCCATATGGAATGACTCCAGGGCACCGTTCGCGGATGGATGCCTGGGAAGCCCGCCTCGCATTCCAATTGTCTCCTAGCAACAAGACAGTTTAGATCTGATGGCTCTGCGGGAGCAACCGGGGTGACTGAGTTGAAATGGACTTTCCTGAGGATGGGTCCTAATGTGTTTTTGTGTCCATGAGGGCCTTGGAATGGGGCGGTGGCACCGGGACCCTGAAGTACTCTCCTAAGCTTTGGACATGGCTCCCATGCACAGGTTTCCTTGTGGAGAAGAGATGAGCTCTGATGGGTGCCTCAGGAAAACCCCTATGCTCGTATTGGAATCAGGCTTTTGAGGACACATGCCTGGAACCCAAAGCAATGGATCCTATTATGGTCTAGGGTCCTGTCTGGTTCAATCTTCTTCTCTGGGGACATCCATCTATGGTATGAGTGGAGGTCGATTATCAGCTGGTGTCAGACAGCACTTGTTTGTTCCGGGCGACCTACACTATTGGGATGGCCTCAGGGACTTTGGAGATTTCTCCTAATTTGTACGATATTGGACCATGGAATGGGCAGAATTCCCATGGATTGGTAGGCACAGTCCTAATGTGTGGCTCCAGGGGCCCAGCCTGGAGGGTGTGTGGCCAGGGACTTTGAGGACAGAAGTCTGAAAACACAAACTCAGCTTAGGTTTGGGTACGTAGGTATGGCAGGCCCGATCGACAAACCATGAGAAGAACTCTTCAGGATATGAAGAAAGTGCGAGTCTGAGGCTCTTGCTCAGGCTTTTGTCTCTGGATTTTGTATCAGCGATGGCCGTGGAATGTCGGGAACGCCTCATGGGCCATGGACGAATCTTCCTCTCTGAGGATTTGGCCCGATTCCCAATTGCTTTTCGTCAATCTGTGGGATGGGAGGACTCATTTCAGCTTTGTTACCTCAGGTGTCCCACCAAAAGAGGAATTCCAAAGCCAAGCCGTGGGGAAGACTGAAGGGACAACCCGAACTATGGTTAAAAATTGGGGCCTAGGGGCATGGCAAGCCCAATATGATATCTCTTCATCCAGCCACTGAGTGGCCTTACTTGAGGACTGGGCTCAGCCTGAGCGTCACAATGTGTGTTTGTGACCAATGTGTCCCGCGAGCATGGGCAGGGCCTCATGGGCCACACTGGTTTCAACTACACTGAACGTTGGACAACATGCCAACCACAAGGTTTCTTGCCATGGGGAAGGAGTTCTGATTTCTGCATCACCTTCAAACCTGGGCAGTGATTGGAGATAAGGTCTAGGTTCTGAAACCTGAAAACTGATGTTGGGAAGAGATGACGACCTAAGGCCATGGCGGCTCGATGTGCTCAGTGTGCGGCCAGCTGTCTGGGAGGGGCCAGGGGGTCCAGGCTCAGGCTGTGTCAGAAAGGGCATTAGTGCCCTGGTCAGCCTATGTATTTGGGGTACAGCCAAGGTCGGTGCAGGTTGATCCTCATTTGGGATTACTGGGTAGCACCAGAGGACAATGTTTTTCTTCTGGAGGGCCGGCAGAGTGCTGCATTGTATTTCTGGATTGCCAAACTGGAGGGCTTGTGGGCCAGTAGTCTGACGACAAATGTCTGAGAACACAAGCTAGGCTTAGGTTTCTGGGTGAGGCCATGGCACGCACAATCTACAGACCTGAATCGAGATCTCGTGCATCTGAAGTCAGGGCGAGGATCAGACGATCGCTCAGGTTGGAGTTTCTGTCCCTGATGGCCCCTTCATGAATGGGCGGGGGCATCACGAGGCCATGGGTGTTTTCCCACGATGGGAGTTGTGAGAAGCTCCAAACTGCAGAGAGTCTTCTGCAGGACAATTGAGACCTGTTGTTTGGCTCCAGGCCAATGATTCTGAGCAGGGTTCTAAGGATGGATGGCTGGGTAGCCCACCTCGCATTCCAATTGTCTCCTAGCAACAAGACAGGTTAGATCTCCTGGATCTGTGGGGAGCAACCGAGGACGCTGAGTTGAAATGGACACCCCTGGGGATGGGTCCTAACGTGCTTTTGTGTCTATGGAGACCTTGGAATGAAGCGGAGGCACTGGGGCCCTAAAGGGTTCTCCTAAACAGAGGCTTTGACACAGCCCCAACGTGCAAGTTTCCCATGTGTAGATGAGATGTTTTCTGATGTGTGGGTCAAGAAACAGCTATATGCTGCTTTTGAAATCCAGGCCTCTGAGGAGAGATGCCTGAAAACCAAAGCAATGGATCTGATTAGTGCCTAGGGGCCTGTTCTTTCCTTTTTACCTCTGGGGACATCTGTCTATGGGTCTGAGTGCAGGTAGGTGCTCAGTTGGGCTCAGATTGCCCCTGTTGTTCCTGGGAAGTCACCACTATTGAGATGGATCAGGGACTTTGGAGGTTTATCCTATTAGAAGGGTTGTGGCCATTCGAATGGGCACACACAATTCCCTTGGAGAGGGCAAGTACAGTCCTCAGATTTGGCTCCAGGGGCCTGATCCTTTAGGTTGTGTAGGCCTGGGCTGTTTGGACAGTTGTCTGAAAACACACACCCTCCAGGCCAGGGCCCCTGGAACCACACCTCAGGATTGTTCCTGCCCTCTCAAAGGGAATTTTTCATATTCCATTGGCCACAACCATATAAATCAGGAGAAATCTCCAATGTCCCTGGGACCATACCAATATTGTAGGTCGCTTGGAACAAACAGGGGTGATCTGACACTAGCTGAGTAACTAGCTCCACACCAACTCGGAGACAGATGTCCCCAGAGAAGATCATTGAACTGGACAGGCCCCTAGGCCCTAATCAGATCCATTGCTTTGGTTTCCAGGCATCTCTTCTCAGAGGCCTGGTTTCCAATACCAGCCTATGGGGTTTCCAGAGGCCCCTTCAGAGCAAGTCTTGTGTGCACATTGGAAACTTGCTCGTGGAGCTATGTCAGAACCTCAGAGGCCTGGTTTTCAATACCACCATATGGGGGTTTCCTGAGTCATCAGTCAGAACAAATGTCTTCTCCACATGGGAAACGTGCTCTTTCAAGCTGTGTCAAAACCTCCGGCTAGGAAAATCCTTCAGGGCCCCGGTGCCACCACCTCATTCCAAGGTCTCCATGGACACAATCCCACATTAGGACCCATCTGCAGGAGAGTCTATTTCAACTCAGTGCCCTTGGGTGCTCCCCTAGAGCCAGCAGATCGAACCTATCTTGTCACTAGGAGACAATTGGAATGTGAGGCGGGCTGGCTAGGCATCCATCTGTAGAAAACTACTCTGAAGTAATTCCATATGGGACGTCCTGGAGCCATCCAACAGGTCACAGCTGTCCTGCAGAAGGAATCCTTGCGCTTTGGAGCACCTCACCACTCCCATCATGGGAAAAGCTCTGTGGCCTCGTGGTGCACCGTCCCCTTCATGAACGAGCCATCTTGGACAGAAACTCCAACCTGAGCCAACGTCTAATCCTCGCCCTGACTTCAGATGCACGAAATCTTGATTCAACTCTGCAGAGTGTGCCTGCCGAAACCCCGCCCCGAAGCAAAACCTAGCTATTGTTCTCAGACTTCGTCCTCACACTCCGAGCCCACCAGCCCTCCAGTTAGGAAATTCTGGAGAGACACAATGCAGCACTCTGACTGCCCTCCAGAAGAGAAACGTTGTCCTATGGGGCTAACCAGAAACACCAAATGAGGATCAACCTGCATGCCACTTGACTCTACCCCAATTATACAGTTTCGCTTCGGCGTTAATGCCCTGTCTTGCACAGCCTGAGGTCTGAATTTTCAACCGACACCCAGACAGCTGGCTGTACACTGAGCACATCAGACCCGCCATGGCTTTAGTTCATCATCTCTTCCCAACCTTGGTTTTCAGGCTTCAGAACCTAGACCTTATATATACTCACTACCCAGGGGTGAACGTGATGCAGAAATGAAACTCCTTCTTCCTCAAGGCAAGAAACCTTGTGGTTGGCATGTTTTCCAACGTTCAGTGTAGGAGAATCCAGTGTAGCCCATGAGTCCCCACCCATGCTTGAGAACCGCAATGGGCACAAACACATTGGAACCCTCAGTGTGAGCCCTGTCCTCAAGTAAAGCCTCTCAGGGTCTGGACCAAGAACCCGCATTGCCATCCCAAGTCCCCCAATATTAATGAGAGGTTGAGAGGTCTAGTCACCCCTATTCAGGTCTCTGCTCTGGAACCCCTGAGGAAAAAAATATCGAAGGGTCTCCTCCATCCCCTGAATGAGCCCCAAAACTTGGGATCTAACCAAATCTTAAAAGAGAAAGAATCATCCATGGCCAAAGAGGCCATCCCGTCATTCCATGGCCACCATTGACACAAAATCTAGAGACAAAAGCCTGGATATATGCCTCACACTTGCCCTTTGTTCATAGCCTGAAAAATTCTCCTCACGGTCTATAGATCAGGCCTGTCATACCTACGTCCCCAAACCTAAGCTGAGTTTGGGTTTTCAGATTTCTGTCCCCACTGTCCTGGCCCACACACCCTCCAGGCTGGGGCCCCTGGAGCCATGCCTCAGGACTGTGCCTGCCTTCTCCAAGCAAATTCTGCCCATTCCATTGGCCACAACCCTAAAGATTAGGAGAACACTCCAACGTCCCTGAGGCCATCCCAATAGTGTTGGCCACTCAGGGCAAACAGGGTGATCTGTCCCAAGATGAGCAACTACCTCAACTCAGACCCATAGACAGATAACCCCAGAGAAGAATATTGAACCGGACAGGCACCTAGGACCTAATCAGATCCATTGCTTTTGATTCCAGGCATCTCTCCTCAGAGGCCTGGTTTCCAATACCAGCATATGTGTTCTTCTGGAGGTACCAGTCTGAACAAATCTCATTTCCACATGGGAAACATGCATTTTGGAGCTGTGTCACAACCTCCAGTTAAGGGAAACCTTCAGGTCCCTGCAGCCAACACCCCATTCCAAGGTCTCCATGGACACAAACCCACATTATGACCCATCCGCAGGCGAGTCCATTTCAACACATCCCATTTGGTTGCTCTCCAAAAGAAGCAGATCGAACCTGCCTTGTCACTAGGAGACAATAGGAATGTGAGGCGGGCACTCCAGGAATCCATCCTTAGAACCCTGCACTGCCGTGGTTCTGCATGGGACATCCTGGAGCAATCTGACCGGTCTCGACTGTCCCGTAGAAGGAATCCTTGCCGATTGGAGCAACATACAATGCCAATCGTGGGAAAGTCTCCATAGCCCCATGATGCCCCCCACCATCATGAAGGGGCCATCCTGAACAGAAACTTCAACCTGAGCCTACGTCTGATCCTCGCCCTGACTTCAGATGCATGAGATTTAGATTTAGCTCTACAGAGTGTGCCTGCCATGATCTTGACCCAAAACCTAAGCCTAGCTTGTGTTCTCACACTTCCTTCCTCACAATTCTGGCCCACAAGCCCTCCAGTGTGAGAATTCCGTCGCCACAATGCAGCACTCTTTCTTCCCTCCAGAAGAAAAACGTTGCCCCTGGGGCTACCCAGAAACGCCAAATGAGGATCAACCTGCATGCCACTCAACTTTACTCCAATTATACAGTCTAAGCTTGGCACTAATGCCCTGTCTGACACAGCCTGAGCCTGGACCTCCTGGATGACACCCAGAAAGGTGGTGTCACACCTAAGGACTGTGCCAGTGCTCTCCAAGGGAACTCTGCCCGTTTCATTTGCCACAACCTTACAGATTAGGAGAAACCTCCAATTCCCAAGACCAGTCCAATAGTGTTGGCCTCCCCCAACAAACATGGGTGATCTGACACAAGCTGAGCAGTGACCTCCATTCTGAATCTTAGACACAGACACTCAGAGGAGAATATTCAAAAGGACAGGCCCCTAGACCGTAATCAGATCCATTGCTTTGGATTCCAGGCATTGTTCCCCAGATGCTTGGTTTCCAATACCAGGTTGTGGGGGTTTCAGAACAAATCTCGTCTCTACATGGGAAACTTGCTCTTTGGAGCTGCATCAAAACCTCAGGTTAGGAGAATTCTTCAGGGCAACAGAGCCACTGCCTCATTCCAAGGGATCCATGGACACAAATCCACATCGACTGATCCTCATGAGATTCCATTTCAATTCAGCCCCCTCGGTTGTTCCCCCAGTGACAGCAGATAAAATCCTCCTTTTCACTAGGACACAACTGGAATGCAAGTTGGACTGCCCAGGCATCCATCATTAGAACTGTGCTTTGGAACATTTCTTATGGGACGTCCTTGATCCATCCAAAATGTAGTGACTGTCCCGCTGACGGAATCCTTGTGGTTTGGAGCATCACACACTCACAAAGTTGGAAATCTTCCATGGTTTCCTGATGCCCCCCCCACCTTCATGAAGGGGACATCATGTACAGAAACTCCAACCTAAGCCAACATCTGATCCTCGCCCTGACTTCAGATGCACGAGATCTCATTTCAGGTCTGTAGAGTGTGCCTTCCATGTCACCGCTGCGAATTCAAAGCTGAACTTGTGTTCTCAGACTTCTGTCCTAAAACACCTGGCCCACAAGCCCTGAAGTTGGCAATTCTGGAGCCAGAATGCAGCACTCTGCCTGCCCTCCAGAAGAAAATCTTTGCCCTATGGGGCCAACCAGAAACCCCAAATGAGGACCAACCTTCACATCACTCGACTGTACCCCAATTATACAGTCTAGCCTGGGGACTAATGCCCTGCCTGACAGAGCCTGAGCCCAGACCTCATGATGGACACAGACATCTGGCCGCACACTAAGTGCATCGGACCCACCATGGCCTTAGGTCGTCATCTCTTACCAACCTCAGTTTTCAGGCTTCAGAATCTAGACCTTATCTCTACTCACTGCCATGCCGTGTACGTGATGCAGAAATCAGAACTCTTCCTACCCCATGACCAGAAACCCTGTGGTTGGCATGTTGTCCAACGTGCAGTGTAGGAGAAACCAGCATGGCCCATGAGGCCTCAGACATGCTTGAGGGCTGCGATGGGCACAAACACACATTAGGATCCTAAGCATGATCCCTGGCCTCAAGTAAAGCCTCTCCGGGGCTGGACCAAGAGCCCACATATGGAGATTACCATGCCCCTACTCCCCAAGCCTTAACCAGTGCTTGAGAAGTCTAGTCACCCCTACTCAGATCTCTTCTCTAGAATCCCTCTTTGGTGGGACACATGAGGTTAAAAAAAAAATAGAGAAAGGACTCCTACCGTCCAAAGAATGACCACAAACACTTGGAATTGGGCCAAATTCACAGAGAGAAATACTCGTCCATGGCTGATGAGGCCATCCTGACATTCCACGGCCACCATTGACACAAAATCCGGAGACAAAAACCTGAAAAAGCGCCACACACTTGCCCTTTGTTCAGAGCCCCCAAAATTCTCAAGGTCTGTAGATCGGGCCTGCCATACCTATGTCCCCAAACCTAAGCCACGTTTGTGTTTTCAGACCTCTGTCTCCATTGTCCTGGCCCACACACCCTCAAGGCTTGGCCCCATGGAGCCAAACCTCAGGACTGTGCCTGCCCTCTCCATGGGAATTCTGCTCATTCCTTTGGCACAACCTGACAGATTAGGAGAAACATCCGAAGTCCCCGAGGCCATCCCAATATTGTAGGATGTCCGGGATAAACAGGGACCATCTGACACAAGCTGAGCCACTACCTCCAATCAGACCTGTAGATAGATATCCATAGAAAAGAAGATTGAACAGGACAGGCACCTAGGCCCTAAACGGATCCATTGCTTTTGTTTTCACGTATCTCTCCTCAGAGGCCTGGATTCCAATACCAGCACATGGGGATTTCTGGCGCTACCAATCAGAACAAATCGCATGCCACATGGGAATCATGCTATATGGAACTGTGTCAAAACCTCCAGTTAGGAGAAAATTTCACGTCACTGGAGCCACCGCCCCATTCCAATGTCTCAATGGACACAATCCCACATTATGACCCATCCTCAGGAGAGTCCATTTCAACTCAAACCTGGCGGTTGCTCACCCAGTGCCAGCAGATCAAACCTGCTTTGTCACTAGGAGACAATTGGAATGCGAGTTCGTTGCCCAGGTATCCGTTGTTAGAACTCTGCTCTGGAGAAATTCCTAATGGGGTGTCCTTGATCCATTCAACAGGTCTCAACTGTCCTGCAGAAGGAATCCTTGTGGTTTGCAGCATCACACACTCGCACCGTGGGAAAACCTCCATGGCCTCGTGATGCCTCCACCTTCAGGTAGAGGACATCATGGACAGAAACTCCCGTCTGATCCTCGCCCTGACTTCAGATGCATGAGATCTCAATTCAGCTCTGCAGAGTGTGCCTGCCTTGCCCTCGCCCCAAAACCTAAGCCAGCTCACGTTCTCAGACTTCCGTCCTCACACTCCTGGCCCACAAGCCTTCCACTTTGGGAATTCTGGAGACAAAATGCAGCACTCTGCCTGCCCTCCAGAAGAGAGACTTTGCCCTAGGGGTCTACCCAGAAACATCAAATGAGGATCAACCTGCAATTCTCTAGACTGTACCCCAATTATACAGTCTAGCCTGGGCACTAATGCGCTGTCTGACACAGCCTGACCCCAGACCTCGTGACCGACACCCAGACACCTGGCCTCACACTGAACACATCGAACATGCCATGGCCTTAGGTCATCATCTCTTCCCAACCTTGGTCTTCAGGCTTCAGAACCTAGACATTATCTCCACTCACAACTAAGTGATGTACGTGATGCAGCAATCAGAACTTCACCTTCCCCATGACCAGAAACCTTGTGGTTGGCATGTTGTCCAACGTTCAGTATATGAGAACCCAGCATGGCCCATGAGACCTCAGACATGCTTGAGGGCTGCGATGGGCACAAACACACATTAGGACCCTAAGCATGAACCCTGGCCTCAAGTAAAGCCTCTCCGGGGCTGGACCAAGAGCCTGCATATGGGACTTGCCATGCCCCTACTCCCCCAATCCTAGCCAGAGCTTGAGAAGTCTAGTCAACCTTATTCAGAGCTCTTTTCTGGAATCCCTCTTTGGTGGGACACATAAGGTAAAAAAAAAAAAAAAAAAAAAAAAAAAAACCAAGATAAAGAAAAAAAAAAGTAAGGACTCCTACCATCCAAAGAATGACCCCAAACACTTGGAATCTGGCCAAATCCACAGAGAGAAATACTCGTCCATGGTCGATGAGGCCAGCCTGACATTCCACGGCCACCATTGACACAAAATCCGGAGACAAAAACCTGAAAAAGCGCCACACACTTGCCCTTTGTTCAGAGCCCCCAAAATTCTCAAGGTCTGTAGATCGGGCCTGCCATACCTATGTCCCCAAACCTAAGCCTAGTTTGTGTTTTCAGACTTCTGTCTCCATTGTCCTCACCCACACATTCTAAAGGCTGGGCCCCATGGAGCCACACCTCAGGACTGTGCCTGCCCTCTCCAAGGGAATTCTGCTCATTCATTTGGCACAACCTGACAGATTAGGAGAATCATCCAAAATCTCTGAGGCCATCCCAATAGTGTAGGATGTCCTGGACATACAGGGACCCTCTGGCACAAGCTGAGCCACTACCTCCAATCAGAACCTTAGACAGATATCCATAGAAAAGAATATTGAACAAGACAGGCACCTAGGCCCTAATTGGATCCATTGCTTTTGTTTTCAGGCATCTCTCCTCAGAGGCCTGGATTCCAATACCAGCATAAGGGGGTTTCCAGAGCTACCTATCAGAAAAAATCTCGTCTCCACATGGGAATCTTGCTCTATGGAGCTGTGTCATAACCTCCAGTTAGGAGAAAACTTCAGGTCACTGGAGCCACTGCCCCATTTGAATATCTCCATGGACACAATCCCAAATTATGACCCATCCTCAGGAGAGTCCATTTCAACTAAACCCCCTCGGTTGCTACTCCAGAGCCAGCAGATTGAACCTGCCTTATCGCTAGGAGACAATTGAAATGCGAGTTGGGCTCTTCAGGCATCCATCCTTAGAACCCTGTTCTTGCGTCATTCCTTATGGGACATCCTTGAGCCATCCAACAGGTCTCAACTGTCCCACAGGAGTCCTTGTGCATGGACCACCTAACAACTCATATCATGGAAAGCTTCCAAGGTCACATGATGCCCCCAATCTTCATGAAGGCAGATCATGGAAAGAAACTCCAACCTGAGCCAACAGCTGATCTTCGCCTTGACTTCAGATGCACGAGATCTTGATTCAGCTCTTCAGAGTGTACCTGCTGTGCCCTCTCCCCAAAACCTAAGCGTAGCTAGTGTTCTCCGACTTCCGTACTCACTCTCCTGGACCACACGCCCTCTATTTTGGGATTTCCGATGACACAGTGCTGCACTCTGCCTGCCCTCTAGAAGAAAAATATTGCCCTATGGGTCTACCCAGAAACCTCCAATGAGGATAAACCTGCACGTCACTCAACTGTACACCAATTATATAGTCTAGCCTGTGCACTAATGCCCTTTCTGACAGAACCTGAGGCCTGAATTCCCAACCGACACCCAGACAGCTTGCAGTACACTGAGAACATCTGAACCGCCATGGCCTTAGGTCGCCATCTCTTTCCAACTTCGGTTTTCAGGCTACAGAATCCTAGACCTTATCTCTACTCACTTCCCATGGGTGAACGTGATGCAGAAATCAGAACTCCTCCTTCCCTCTCGCCAGAATCTTGTGGTTGGCATCTTGTCCAACGTTCAGTGTAGGACCCCTGTAGGGCCTACAGGGGCAGTAGTAGGGCCCCTGAGGGTAGTGTAGGGTCCCTGAGGCCCTGCCTATGCTTAAGAGCTGCGGTGGGCTCAAACACACATTGGGACCCTCAGTTTGAGCCCTGTCCTCAAGTAAAGCCTCTCAGTGGCTGGACCATGAGCCCGCATATGGGGCCTGCCATGCCCCAAGTCACCCAATCTTAACCAGAGGTAGAGATATCTAGTCACCCCTACTCAGGGCTCTGCTCTGGAATCCCTCTTTGGTGGGACATTTGAGGTAAATAAACACAGAAAGGACTCCTCCCACTCACAGAATGACCCCAATCACTTGGGATTGGGCCATCCCAAGTGATTGGGGTCCAGAGAGAAAGACTCGTCCATGGCCCATGAGGCCAGCCCGACATTCCACGGCCACTATTGACACAAAATCCAGAGACATAAGCTTCAGCAAGCGTTCACACTCACCCTTAGGTCATAGCCCAAAAAATTCTCCTCATAGTCTGTAGATTGGGCCTGCCATACCTACGTCCCCAAACCTAAGCCGAGTTTGTATTTTCAGACTTCTATCCTGACATCCCTGTCCCACACACCCTCCAGACTGAGGCCCCTGGAGCCACACCTCAGGACTGTGCCTGCCCTCTCCAAGGAAATTCTTCCCATTCCATTGGCCACAACCCTACAGATAAGGAGAAACCTCCAAAGTCCCAGAGGCCATTCCAATAGTGTAGGCCACCCAGGACAAAGAGGGGCGATCTCTCACAAGCTGAGCAACGACGTCAACTCACCCTTAGACAGATAACCCAAGAGAAGAAGATTAAACTGGACTGGTCCCTAGAATGTAATTGGTTCCATTGCTTTTTTTTCTAAGCATCTCTCCTCAGAGGCCTGTTTTCCAATACCAGCATATGGGGGATTCCAGAGATACCAATCAGAACAAATCTTGTCTTCACATTGGAAACTTATCCTTTGGAGCTCTGTAAAAGCCTCCAGTTAGGAGAAACCTTCAGGTAGCCGGAGCAACCGCCCTATTCCAAGGTCTCCATGACACATACCCGCATTATGACCATTCGGCAGGAGAGTACATTTCAACTCAGCCCCGTCGATTACTCCCCCAGAGGCAGAATATCAAACCTGCCTTGTCGCTAGGAGACAACTGGAATGCAAAGCAGACTCTCTAGGCATCCATCCATGGAATCCTGCTCTGGCGCCGTTCCATATGGGATGTCCTGGAGCCTTCCAACAGGTCTTGACTGTCCCACAGAAGGAATCCTTGCAGATTGGAGCATCTCACAACTCCTATCGTGGGAAAACCTACATGGCCTCATGAGATGCTCCCCTTTATAAAGGGGCCATCATAGACAGAAACTCCAACCTGAGCCAACTTCTGATGCATTGCTTTGGTTTCTAGGTATCTCTCCTCAGAGGCCTGGTTTCCAATATCAGAATATGGGGGTTTCCTAAGGAAACAATCAGAACAGATCTCATCTCCATATGGGAAACTTGCTCTTTGGAGCTGTGTCAATACCTCAGGTTAGGAGGATCCTTCAGGGCGCTGGCGCCATGGCCCAATCCCAAGGTCTCCAAGGACACAAACTTACATTATGAACCATTCTCAGGAGAGTCCATTTCAAATCAGCCCACTCGGCTGCTCACCCAGAGCCAGCAGATCAAACCTTCCTTGTCACTAGGAGACAGTTAGAATGGGAGGCGGGCTGCCCAGGCATCCATCCTTAGAACCCTGCTCTGGAGAACTTCTTTATGGGACGTCTTGAATCCAACCAACCTGTCTTTACTGTCTCGCAGAATGAATCCTTGTGGTTTGAAGCATCACACAATAACACTGTGAGAAAACCTCCATTTCCTTATGATGCCCCACACCTTCATAAATGGGCCATCATGAACAGAAACTCCATCCTAAGCCAAAGTCTGATCCTCGCCCTGAATTCAGAAGCATGAGATCTCGATTCAGCACTTGAGAGTGTGCCTGCTGGGCCCTCGTCTTGAAACCTAAGCCTATCTTGTGTTCTCAGACGTCCGTCCTCAGAATCCTGGCCACACCCCTCCAGTTTGGAAATTCTGGAGACACAATGCAGCACTCTGCCTGGCCTCCAGAAGAAAAATGTTGCCCTATAGGGCTAACCAGAAACGCCAAATGAGTAACAACCTGCATGCCACTCGACCATACCCCAATTATACAGTCTAGCCTGTGCACTAAAGCCCTGTCTGACACAGCCTGAGGGCAGACCTCCAGTCCAACACCAGGACAGCTGGCCGTACACTGAGCATATCATACCCACAATGGCTTTAGGCCATCATCTCTACCCAACCTCAATTTTCACCTTCATAACCTAGACCTTATCTACACTCACTGCTCAGGAGTGAACGTGATGCAAGAATCAGAACTTCTCCTTCGCCATGGCAAGAAACCTTGTGGTTGGCATGTTGTCCAACGTTCATTGTAGGAGAAAGCAGCATGGACTATGAGGTCCCACCTATCCCTGAGGGCCACAATTTGCACAAACACATATTGTGACCCTCAGCGTGAGCACTATTCTCATGTGAAGCCTCTTAGTGACTGGAACAACAGCCGACATATGGGGCTTGCCAAGCCCCTAGTCACCCAATCTCAACCAGAGTTCGAGATGTCTAGTGACCCGACTCAGGGCTCTGCTCTGGAATCCCTCTTTGGTGGGACACCTGAGGTAAAAAAAAAAAAAAAATACAGAAAGGACTTTTCCCATCCACAGAATGATCCCAACCCCTTGGGATCAGGCCAAATCACCAGAGAAAGAATTGTCCAAGGCCCTTGAGGACACCCCGACATTCCACGGCCACCGTTGACACAAAATCCAGAGACAAGCCTGAGCAAGCGCCACATACTCGCCCTTTGTTCATAGCCCGGAAAATTCTCACGTTCTGTAGATTGAGCCTTCATACATACATCCCCAAACCTAAGCTGAGTTTGTGTTTTCAGACTTCTGTCCCCACAGTCCTGGCCCACACACCATCCAAGCTGGGGCCCCTGGAGCGACACCTCAGGACTGTGGCTTCCCTCTCCAGGGGAATTCTGCCATTTCCATTGGCCACAACCTTATAGATTAGGAGAAACCTCCAAGCTCCCCGAGGCCATCCGAATAGTGTTGGCTGCCCAGGACAAACAGGGATGATCTTTCACAATTTAGGAAACTACCTCCACTCAGACCCAGAGACACATATACCCATAGAATAAGATTGAACTGAACTGGCACTTAGGCCCTAATCAGATCCATTGCTTTTGTTTCCAGGCATCTCTCCTCAGAGGCCTGGTTTCCAATACCAGCATAGGGGGATTGCTGAGGCACTCATCAGAAAAATCTCGTCTCCACATAGGAAATGTACTCTTTGGAGCTCTATAAAAACCTCTGTTTAGGAGAATCTTTCAGGGCCCCGGATCAAGCGCCCCATTCCAAGGTCTCCATGGACTTAAACCCACATTATGATCTATCCTCGGGAGAGTCCATGTCAACTCAACCCCCTTGGTTTCTCCCCCAGGGCCTGCAGATCAAACCTGCCTTGTCGCTAGGAGACAACTAGAATGGGAGGTGGGCTGCCTAGGCATCAATCCTTAGAACCCTACTCTGGAGTCATTCCATATGGGACATCCTAGAGCCATCCAACAGGTCTCAAGTGTCCCACAGAAGGAATATTTGCAGTGTGGGTCATCTCACAACTCCCATTGTGGGAAAATCTACATGGCCTCTTGAGATGCTCCACTTTATTAAGTGGCCATCATGGACAGAAACTCCAACCTGAGCAAACGTCTGATATTCGCCCTGACTTCAGGTGCATGAGATCATGATTCAGCTCTGCAGAGTGTGCCTTCTGTGCCCTCACCCCAAAAACTAAGCCTAGCTTGTGTTCTCAGACTACAGTCCTCACACCCCTGGCCCAAAAGCCCTACAGTTTGGCAATACTGGGGCCACAATGCAGCACTCTGCCTGCTCTCCCAGAGAAAAAACGTTGTCTTATGGAACTACCTAGAGACCCGAATGAGGATCAATTGAACGCCACTCGACTGCACCCCAAATATTCAGTCTACCCTGTCTAATGCCTTGTCTGACACAGCATGAGCCCACACCTCCAGACCTACGCTCAACAGCTGGCCGCACACTGAGCTCATTGGACCCAACAGGTCCTTAGGTCTTCATCTCTTCCCAACCTCGGTTTTCGGGTTTCAGAACCTAGACCTAAACTCCAAACACTGTCCAGGGGTGAACGTGATGCAGAAGTCACAACTCTTCCTTCGCCATGGCCAGAAACCTTGTGGTTGGCATATTCTCCAACGTTCAGTGTCGGAGAATCCAGCATGGCCCATGAGGCCCTTCCCATGCTTGAGGGCCTTGTTGGCACAAATAGGCATTGTGACCCTCAGCATGAGCCCTGTCCTCAAGGAAGGCCTCTCAGTGTCTGAATCAAGAGCCCACATATTGGACTTGCCATGCCCCTAGGCCCCCAAACTAAAACAGAGGTGGGGTTGTCCAGTTGTCTCTCCCGAGGACTCTGCTCTGGAATCCCTCCTTTATTGGGACACATGAGGTACAAAAAATAAAATAAAATAAAATAAAAAAAAAAAGAAAGGACTCCTCCCATCCCACAGAACATACACAAACTATTGGGATTGGGTCAAATCCTCAGAGAAGGAAAGCCGTCCACAACCCATGAGGCCACGCCAGCATTCCACCCACATTGTTGACACAAATCCAGAGACAAAATCTGAGCAAGCACCTCAAACTCACACTTTTTCATATCCTGAAGTGTTATCACGGTCTGTAGATTGGGCGTGCCATAACTATGTCCCCAATCCTAAGCGGAGTTTGTGTTTTCAGATTTTTGCTCCACAGGCCTGGCCCACACACCCTCAAGGTTGGGCCCCTAGAGCCAAACTCAGAACTTTGCCTGCCCTCTCCAAGGGGATTTCTGCCCATTCCATTGACCACAACCCTATAGATTAGGAGAAACTCCAAAGTCCCGAGGCCATTCCAATATTATAGGTCGCCCAGGACAAACAGGGGCGATCTGACACAATCTGAGCAACTACCTCACCTCAGATACTTAGACACGTATCCCCAGCAAAGAGATTGAACCGGACAGGCACCTAGGCTCTAATCATATCCATTGCTTTTGTTTCCAGTCATCTCTCCTCAGAGGCCTGTTTTCCAATACCAGCATATGGGAGATTCCTTAGGCACTCATCAAAACAATTCTCTTCTCTACATAGGAAACATACTCTTTAGAGCTCCATCAAAACCTCCGGTTATGAACATCCCTCAAGGACCCGGATCAAGACCCCATTCCAAGGTCTCCATGGACACAAATGCACATTATGACCCATCCTCAACTCACCCATTTCAACACACCCGATCGGTTGCTCCACTAGATCAGGCATATCGACTTGCCTTGGATCTATAAGACACCTGGAATGGGAGGCAGGCTGCCCAGGCATCCATCCTTAGAACCCTGCTCTGGATAACTTCCTTATGGGATGTCCTGGAGCCATCCACCGGTCTCACCTGTCCCACAGAAGGAATCATTGCGGTTTGGAGCATCTCACAATTCCCATCGTGGGAAAACCTCCATGTCCTCGTGACACCCTCCCATTCATGAAGGGGCCGTCAGGGACAGAAACTCTGACCTAAGCCAACGTCTGATCCTAGCTCTGTCTTCAGGCATACAGGATCTCGAATCATCTCTGCAGAGGGTGCCTGCCGTCCCCTCACCCCGAAATCTAAGGCTGGCTTGTGTTCTCAGTATTTATTCCTCACACTCCTGGCCCACAAGCCTTCCAGTTTGGGAATTCTGGAGCCAGTATGTGACACTGTGTCTTCCCTCCAGAAGAAAAACGTTGCCCTCTGGGGCTACCCAGTAACCACAAATGAGTACCATCCTGCACGAAACTCGACTGCACCCCAATGATACACTCTAGCCTGGACACTAATTCGCTGTCTGCCACAGACTGAGCCTGCACCTCCCAACCCACACTCAACAGCTGGCCGAACACTGAGCACATCAGACACACCATGGCCTTAGGGCTTCATCTCTTCCCAACCTCAGTTTTCAGGCTACAGAACCTAGACCTTACATCCAATCACAGTCCAGGAGTGAAATTGTTGCAGAAATTAGAACTCCTTCTTCCCCATGGCCAGAAAACTTGTGGTTGCCATATTGTGCAACGTTCAGTGTAGGAGAAACCAACATGGTACATTAGGCCACGCCCTGACTTGTGGGGCTCCTTGGGCACAAAAACACATTGTGAAACTCAGTGTGAGACCTATCCTCAAGGAAGGCCTCTCAGTGTCTGGACCAAGAGCCCAAATATGGGGCTTGCCATGTTCTTAGGTCCCAATGTTAACCAGAGGTCTGGTTGTCCAGTTGTCCCCAACCACGACTCTGCTCTGGAATGCCTCTTTTGGTGGTCCACCTGACGTTAAAAAAAAAAAAAAAAAAAAAAAAAAAAAACAAAAAAACAAAAAACAGAAAGACCTCCTCCCTTCTGACAGAATGACCCAAACTCATGGGATCGGGTCAAATCCCCAGAAAGGGAGCCTCATCGATGGCCCATGAGGATCCCCCGACATTCCATGGCAATCGGTGACACATTTCCAGAAAAAAACAAAAAGCATGAGCATGCACATCACATTCGCCCTTTGTTCATATCCCGAAGAGGTCTCCTCACGGTCTATAGATCGGGCCGGCCATACCTACATCCCCCAACCTAAGTGGAGTTTGTGTTTTCAGACTTTTGTCCAAATAGCCCTGGACCACACACGCTCCACACTTGGGTCCCTGGAGCCACACCTCAGGACTGTGCTTCCCTTTCAAGGGAATTCTTCCCATTCCATTGGCCACAACCTTGCAAAAAAGGAAATCCTCCAAAGTCACCGAGGCCATCCCAATAGTTTAGGCCGACCAGGACAAACAGGGGTGATCTCAAACCAGCTGAGCAACTACCTCCACTCAGACAACAGATGTCCCCAGAAAAAATATTGAACCGGACAGGCCTGTAGGCCCTAATCAGATCCATTGCTTTGGTTTCCAGGCATCTCTCCTCAGAGGCCTCGTTTCCAATACCAGCATATGGTGGTTTCCTGAGGCACCAATAAGAACAAATCTCGTCTCCCCATGGAAAACTTGCTCATTGGAGCTTTGTCATAACCTCTGGTTAGGAGAATCCTTCAGGGCCCTGGTGCCACTGCCCCATACCAAGGTCTCCATGGACTCAAACCAACATTAAGGCCATCCTCAGGAAAGTCCATTCAACTCAGTCCCCTCTGTTGCTACCCCAAGCCAGCAGATCAAACGTTTCTTGTTGCTAGGAGACAATTGGAATGTGAGGCAGCTGCCCAGGCATCCATACGTAGAACCCTGTTCTGGAAAAATAACTTATAGGACGTCCTGGAGCCATCCAACAAATCTTACTTGTCCCACAGAAGGAATCCTTGCGGTTTGGAGCATCTCACAACTCCAATAGTGGCAAAACGCCCATGGCCTCATAATCCCCCCTCTTCTTGAAGGGGCCAAAATGGAAAGAAACGCAAACCTGAGCCAAAGTCTGATCCTCGACCTAACTTCAGACGCATGAGATCTCAATTCAGCTCTGCAGAGTGTGCCTGCCATACCCTTGCCCCGAAACCTAAGCCCAGCTTGTGTTCTCAGCTTCCGTCCTCGCTCTCCTGGCCCACAAGCCCTCCAGTTTGGGAATTCCGAAGCCACAATGCAGCACTCTGCCTGCCCTCCAGAAGAAAAACTTTGCCCTATGCTGCTAATAAGAAACCCCAAATGATTTTCTAATGCATGTCACTCGATGGTAAAGCAATTATACAGCCTACCCTGTATACTAATGCCCTGTCTGGCACAGCCTGAGACAAGACATCCCAAACGACACCCAGACAGCTGGCCCCAACCTGGACACATAGGACCCGCTATGGCTGTAGGTCGTCATCTCTTCCCAAACTCGGTTTTCAGGCTTCAGAACCTAGACCTTAAATCCAATCATAGTCCAGGAGTGAAAGTGTTGCAGAAATTAGAACTCCTTCTTCCCCATGGCCAGAAAACTTGTGGTTGCCATATTGTGCAATGTTCAGTGTAGGAGAAACCAGCATGGTACATTAGGCCACGCCCTACCTTGATGGGCTCCTTGGGCTCAAAAACACATTGTGAAACTCAGTGTGAGACCTATCCTCAAGGAAAGCCTCTCAGTGTCTGGACCAAGAGCCCACATATGGGGCTTGCCATGTTCTTAGGTCCCAATGTTAACCAGAGGTCTGGTTGTCCAGTTGCCCCCACCCACGACTCTGCTCTGGAATCCCTCATTTGGTGGTCCACCTGAGGTAAAAAAAAAAAAACAAATAAACAAAAATAAATAAACAAAAAAACCAGAAAGGCCTCCTCCCTTCCAACAGAATGACCCCAAACCCTTGGGATCGGGTTAAATCCCCAGAAAGGGAGCCTCATCGATGGCTCATGAGGACACCCCGACATTTCATGGCAATCGGTGACACATTTCCAGAAAAAAAAAAAAAAAAAGCATGAGCAAGCTCCTCACATTCGCCCTTTGTTCATATCCCGAAGAGTTCTCCTCACGGTCTATAGATCGGGCCGGCCATACATACATCCTCCAACCTAAGTGGAGTTTGTGTTTTCAGACTTTTGTCCAAATAGCCCTGGACCACACACGCTCCACACTTGGGTCCCTGGAGCCACACCCAGGACTGTGCTTCCCTTTCAAGGGAATTCTTCCCATTCCATTGGCCACAACCTTGCAAATTAAAAAAACCTCCAAAGTCACTGAGGCCATCCCAATATTGTAGGCCGCCCAGGACAAACAGGGGTGATCTCAAACCAGCTGAGCAACTACCTGCACTCAGACAAGAGATGTCCCCAGAGAAAAAAATTGAACCGGACATGACCCTAGGCCCTAATCAGATCCATTGCTTTGGTTTCCAGGCATCTCTCCTCAGAGGCCTCGTTTCCAATACCAGCATATGGTGGTTTCCTGAGGCACCAATAAGAACAAATCTCGTCTCCCCATGGAAAACTTGCTCATTGGAGCTTTGTCATAACCTCTGGTTATGAGAATCCTTCAGGGCCCTGGTGCCACTGCCCCATAACAAGGTCTCCATGGACTCGAACCAACATTAAGACCATTCTCAGGAAAGTCCAT
The DNA here is from genome assembly GCF_964662115.1 of Mustela nivalis. Taxonomy (NCBI): domain Eukaryota; kingdom Metazoa; phylum Chordata; class Mammalia; order Carnivora; family Mustelidae; genus Mustela; species Mustela nivalis. The sequence continues at coordinate 3,017,617 of NW_028136553.1, read as the reverse complement.
TTCAACTCAGCCCCCTCTGTTGCTACACAAGCCAGCAGATCAAACGTTTCTTGTTGCTAGGAGACAATTGGAATGTGAGGCTGGCTGCCCAGGCATCCATACTTAGAACGCTGTTCTGGAAAAATACCTTATAAGACGTCCTGGAGCCATCCAACAAATCTTAATTGTCCCACAGAAGGAATCCTTGCGGTTTGGAGCATCTCACAACTCCAATAGTGGCAAAACCCCCATGGCCTCATAATCCCCCCTCTTCTTGAAGGGGCCAACATGGACAGAAACTCAACCCTGAGGTAAGTCTGAACCCCGACTGACTTCAGACGCATGAGATCTCAATTCAGCTCTGCAGAGTGTGCCTGCCATGTCCTTGCCCCGAAACCTAAGCCTAGCTTGTGTTCTCAGCTTCCGTCCTCACTCTCCTGGCCCACAAGCCCTCCAGTTTGGGAATTCCAAAGCCACAATGCAGCACTCTGCCTGCCCTCCAGAAGAAAAACTTTGCCCTATGCTGCTAATAAGAAACCCCAAATGATTTTCTAATGCATGCCACTTGATTGTAAAGCAATTATACAACCTACCCTGTATTCTAATGCCCTGTCTGGCACAGCCTGAGACAAGACATCCCAAACGACACCCAGACAGCTGGCCCCAAGCTGGACACATTGGACCCGCTATGGCTGTAGGTCGTCATCTCTTCCCAACCTCGGTTTTCAGGCTTCAGAACCTAGACCTTATCTCCAATCACTGCCCAGGGGTGAACGTGATGCAGAAATTAGAATTCCTCCTTCCCCATGGCCAGAAACCTTGTGGTTGGCATGTTGTCCAACGTTCAATGTGGGAAAACCTGCATTGTCCGAAAGGCCACGCCAGTGCTTGAGGGCCGCCTAGGGCACAGACATGCATTGTGACCTGCAGCGTGAGTCCCGTATTAAAGTAACGCCTTTCAGTGGCTGGACCAAGATCCTGCATATGGGGCTTGTCATATCCATAGGCCTCCAGGCTTAACCAGAGGGCGAGTATTCCAGTTGTCAGTACCCACTGCTATGCTCTAGAATCCCTATACTGGGGGGAAACATGAAGCAGAAAACAGGACACTTCCCTTCCCACAGAATGACCCCAAACTCTTGGGGGCTGGACAAACTACCAGAGAGGGAGACTTCTACGACCCATGAGGCAACTCCTACATTAAACGGCCATTGTGGACAAAACATCCAGAGAGAAAAGCCTGAGCGACTGCCTCCCTCTCACCCTTCTTTCATATCCAGAGGAACTCCCCTCATGGACTGTAGATCAGGCCTGCCGTAACCTCGGCCCCAAACCTGAGCTGAGTTAGGGTTTTTGGATGTCTGTCTGCACAGCCATGGCCCACACAGCCTCCAGGCTGGGGTCTCTGGAGCCACACCACAGAACTGTGCCTGCTCTCTCCTAAGAAACTGCCCATTCCATTGGCCACAACTCTACAAAATAGTAGAAACCTCAAGGTCCCCAAGGACATCCCACTACCGCAAGCCGCACTGGACAAATAGGGGCATTATGACACAAGCTGAGCAACTACTACCTCCATGCAGACACACAGACAGATATCCGCAGAGACAGAAGATTGAACCAGACAGGCCCCTAGGCCCTATTATGAACTCTTGCTTTGGTGTCCAGGTATCACTCCTCAGAGGCCTGGGTTCGAAGACCAGCATACGGGGCTTTCCTGAGGCACCAGACTGCAGACCTCTCATCTCCACCTGGGAAGCTTCCTTGTTGGAGTTGTGTCAAGCCCTTCGGGTTGGAGAATCCTGCAGAGTCCCTTAGCTACTGCCACATTCCAAGGTCTCCTTGGCCACCAACCCACATTATGACTCATCCTCAGGAGAGTCCATTTAAACTCAGCCTTCTGGGTAGCTCACCCAAGAGCGCGTAGATTGAGCGTGCCTTGTCTCGACCAGGCAATGGGAAGGTGAGTTGGCGTGTCTTGGCATCCATGCTTAGGCCCCTGCACTCGAGTCTTTCTGTATGGGGCATTCTGGAACCATCCAATAGTACTCGACTGTCCTGAAGAAGGAAACTTTGAAGTTTGGAGCAGCTCACAACTCCCAGAGTAGGGAAACCTGCCTGGCCTCATGACGCCCCCACCCCCTTCAGGAAGGGGCCGTCATGGACACAAACTCCAGCTTGAGGCAACATCTGATACTCGCCCTGACCTCACCTGCAGGAGATCTCGATTCAGCCTCTGCAGAGTCGGCCTGCCATGCTCTTGGCCCCAAAACTCGTGCTAGCTTGTGTTTTCAGACTTCCTTCCTCACAATCCTGGCCACACCCCTCCAGTTTGGCAATTCTGGAGACACAATGCAGCACTCTGCCTGCCCTCCAGAAGAAAAATGTTGCCCTATAGGGCTAACCGGAAACGCCAAATGAGTAACAACCTGCATGCCACTCGACCACACCCCAATTATACAGTCTAGCCTGTGCACTAAAGCCCTGTCTGACACAGCCTCAGGGCAGACCTCCAGTCCAACACCCAGACAGCTGGCCGTACACAGAGCATATCACACCCACAATGGCTTTAGGCCATCATCTCTACCCAACCTCAGTTTTCACCTTCAGAACCTAGACCTTATCTCCACTCACTGCTCAGGAGTGAACGTGATGCAAGAATCAGAACTTCTCCTTCGCCTTGGCAAGAACCTAGTGGTTGGCATGTTGTCCAATGTTCATTGTAGGAGAAAGCAGCATGGACTATGAGGCCCCACCTATCCCTGAGGGCCACAATTTGCACAAACACACATTGTTACCCTCAGCGTGAGCCCTATCCTCATGTAAGCCTATTAGTGACTGGAAAAACAGCCCACATATGGGGCTTGCCAAGCCCCTAGTCCCCCAATCTCAACCAGAGTTCGAGATGTCTAGTCACCCCTACTCAGGGCTCTACTCTGGAATCCCTCTTTGGTGGGAGAACTGAGGTAAAAAAAAATACATAAAGGACTCTTCCCATCCACAGAATGATCCCAACCACTTGGGATCAGGCCAAATCACCAGAGAAAGAATTGTCCATGGCCCTTGAGGACACTCCGACATTCCACGGCCACCGTTGACACAAAATCCAGAGACAAAAGCCTGAGCAAGCGCCACATACTCGCCCTTTGTTCATAGCCCGGAAAATTCTCACGGTCTGTAGATCGAGCCTTCATACATACATCCCCAAAACTAAACTGAGTTTGTGTTTTCAGACTTCTGTCCCCACAGGCCTGGCCAACACACCATCCAAGCTGGTGCCCCTGGAGCCACACCTCAGGACTGTGGCTTCCCTCTCCAGGGGAATTCTGCTATTTCCATTGGCCACAACCCAATAGATTAGGAGAATCCGCCAAACTCCCCCAGGCCATCCGAATAATGTTGGCTGCCCAGGACACACAGGGATGATTTCTCACAAGTTAGGAAACTACCTCCACTCAGACCCAGAGACAGATATCCCCATAGAATAAGATTGAACTGGACAGGCACTTAGGCCCTAATCAGATCCATTGCTTTTGATTCCAGTCATCTCTTCTCAGAGGCCTGTTTTCCAATACCAGCATATGGGAGATTCCTTAGGCACTCATCAAAACAATTCTCTTCTCTACATAGGAAACATACTCTTTAGAGCTCCATCAAAACCTCCGGTTATGAACATCCCTCAAGGCCCCGGTTCAAGTACACCATTCCAAGGTCTACATGGACACAAATGCACATTATGACCCATCCTCAACTCACCCATTTCAACACACCCGCCTCGGTTGCTCCCCTAGATCCAGCAGATCGAACTTGCCTTGGCGCTATGAGACTCCTGGAATGGGAGGCAGGCTGCCCAGGCATCCATCCTTAGAACCCTGCTCTGGATAACTTCCTTATGGGATGTCCTGGAGCCATCCAACAGGTCTCGACTGTCCCACAGATGGAATCATTGCGGTTTGGAGCATCTCACAATTCCCATCGTGGGAAAACCTCCATGTCCTCGTGACACCCTCCCCTTCATGAAGGGGCCGTCATGGACAGAAACTTCGACCTAAGCCAACGTCTGATCCTAGCTCTGTCTTCAGGTATAAGGGATCTCGAATCATCTCTGCAGAGGGTGCCTGCCGTCCCCTCACCCCGAAATCTAAGGCTGGCTTGTGTTCTCAGTATTTATTCCTCACACTCCTGGCCCACAAGCCTTCCAGTTTGGGAATTCTGGAGCCAGTATGTGACACTGTGTCTTCCCTCCAGAAGAAAAACGTTGCCCTCTGGGGCTACCCAGTAACCACAAATGAGTACCATCCTGCACGAAACTCGACTGCACCCCAATGATACAGTCTAGCCTGGACACTAATTCGCTGTCTGCCACAGACGGAGCCTGCACCTCCCAACCCACACTCAACAGCTGGCCGAACACTGAGCACATCAGACACACCATGGCCTTAGGGCTTCATCTCTTCCCAACCTCAGTTTTCAGGCTACAGAACCTAGACCTTACATCCAATCACAGTCCAGGAGTGAAATTGTTGCAGAAATTAGAACTCCTTCTTCCCCATGGCCAGAAAATTTGTGGTTGCCATATTGTGCAACGTTCAGTGTAGGAGAAACCAGCATGGTACATTAGGCCACGCCCTGACTTGAGGGGCTCCTTGGGCACAAAAACACATTGTGAAACTCAGTGTGAGACCTATCCTCAAGGAAGGCCTCTCAGTGTCTGGACCAAGAGCCCAAATATGGGGCTTGCCATGTTCTTAGGTCCCAATGTTAACCAGAGGTCTGGTTGTCCAGTTGCCCCCACCCACGACTCTGCTCTGGAATGCCTCTTTTGGTGGTCCACCTGAGGTAAAAAAAAAAAAAAAAAAAAAAAACAACAACAAAAAAACAAAAAACAGAAAGACCTCCTCCCTTCTGACAGAATGACCCAAACTCATGGGATCGGGTCAAATCCCCAGAAAGGGAGCCTCATCGATGGCCCATGAGGATCCCCCGACATTCCATGGCAATCGGTGACACATTTCCAGAAAAAAAAAAAAAAGCATGAGCATGCACATCACATTCGCCCTTTGTTCATATCCCGAAGAGGTCTCCTCACGGTCTATAGATCGGGCCGGCCATACCTACATCCCCCAACCTAAGTGGAGTTTGTGTTTTCAGACTTTTGTCCAAATAGCCCTGGACCACACACGCTCCACACTTGGGTCCCTGGAGCCACACCTCAGGACTGTGCTTCCCTTTCAAGGGAATTCTTCCCAGTCCATTGGCCACAACCTTGCAAAAAAGGAAAAACCTCCAAAGTCACCGAGGCCATCCCAATAGTTTAGGCCGACCAGGACAAACAGGGGTGATCTCAAACCAGCTGAGCAACTACCTCCACTCAGACAACAGATGTCCCCAGAAAAAATATTGAACCGGACAGGCCTGTAGGCCCTAATCAGATCCATTGCTTTGGTTTCCAGGCATCTCTCCTCAGAGGCCTCGTTTCCAATACCAGCATATGGTGGTTTCCTGAGGCACCAATAAGAACAAATCTCGTCTCCCCATGGAAAACTTGCTCATTGGAGCTTTGTCATAACCTCTGGTTAGGAGAATCCTTCAGGGCCCTGGTGCCACTGCCCCATACCAAGGTCTCCATGGACTCAAACCAACATTAAGGCCATCCTCAGGAAAGTCCATTCAACTCAGTCCCCTCTGTTGCTACCCCAAGCCAGCAGATCAAACGTTTCTTGTTGCTAGGAGACAATTGGAATGTGAGGCAGCTGCCCAGGCATCCATACGTAGAACCCTGTTCTGGAAAAATAACTTATAGGACGTCCTGGAGCCATCCAACAAATCTTACTTGTCCCACAGAAGGAATCCTTGCGGTTTGGAGCATCTCACAACTCCAATAGTGGCAAAACGCCCATGGCCTCATAATCCCCCCTCTTCTTGAAGGGGCCAAAATGGAAAGAAACGCAAACCTGAGCCAAAGTCTGATCCTCGACCTAACTTCAGACGCATGAGATCTCAATTCAGCTCTGCAGAGTGTGCCTGCCATACCCTTGCCCCGAAACCTAAGCCCAGCTTGTGTTCTCAGCTTCCGTCCTCGCTCTCCTGGCCCACAAGCCCTCCAGTTTGGGAATTCCGAAGCCACAATGCAGCACTCTGCCTGCCCTCCAGAAGAAAAACTTTGCCCTATGCTGCTAATAAGAAACCCCAAATGATTTTCTAATGCATGTCACTCGATGGTAAAGCAATTATACAGCCTACCCTGTATACTAATGCCCTGTCTGGCACAGCCTGAGACAAGACATCCCAAACGACACCCAGACAGCTGGCCCCAACCTGGACACATAGGACCCGCTATGGCTGTAGGTCGTCATCTCTTCCCAAACTCGGTTTTCAGGCTTCAGAACCTAGACCTTAAATCCAATCATAGTCCAGGAGTGAAAGTGTTGCAGAAATTAGAACTCCTTCTTCCCCATGGCCAGAAAACTTGTGGTTGCCATATTGTGCAATGTTCAGTGTAGGAGAAACCAGCATGTTACATTAGGCCACGCCCTACCTTGATGGGCTCCTTGGGCTCAAAAACACATTGTGAAACTCAGTGTGAGACCTATCCTCAAGGAAAGCCTCTCAGTGTCTGGACCAAGAGCCCACATATGGGGCTTGCCATGTTCTTAGGTCCCAATGTTAACCAGAGGTCTGGTTGTCCAGTTGCCCCCACCCACGACTCTGCTCTGGAATCCCTCATTTGGTGGTCCACCTGAAGTAAAAAAAAAAAAAAAAAACAAATAAACAAAAATAAATAAACAAAAAAACCAGAAAGGCCTCCTCCCTTCCAACAGAATGACCCCAAACCCTTGGGATCGGGTTAAATCCCCAGAAAGGGAGCCTCATCGATGGCCCATGAGGACACCCCGACATTTCATGGCAATCGGTGACACATTTCCAGAAAAAAAAAAAAAAAAAAGCATGAGCAAGCTCCTCACATTCGCCCTTTGTTCATATCCCGAAGAGTTCTCCTCACGGTCTATAGATCGGGCCGGCCATACATACATCCTCCAACCTAAGTGGAGTTTGTGTTTTCAGACTTTTGTCCAAATAGCCCTGGACCACACACGCTCCACACTTGGGTCCCTGGAGCCACACCTCAGGACTGTGCTTCCCTTTCAAGGGAATTCTTCCCATTCCATTGGCCACAACCTTGCAAATTAGGAAAAACCTCCAAAGTCACTGAGGCCATCCCAATATTGTAGGCCGCCCAGGACAAACAGGGGTGATCTCAAACCAGCTGAGCAACTACCTGCACTCAGACAAGAGATGTCCCCAGAGAAAAAAATTGAACCGGACATGACCCTAGGCCCTAATCAGATCCATTGCTTTGGTTTCCAGGCATCTCTCCTCAGAGGCCTCGTTTCCAATACCAGCATATGGTGGTTTCCTGAGGCACCAATAAGAACAAATCTCGTCTCCCCATGGAAAACTTGCTCATTGGAGCTTTGTCATAACCTCTGGTTAGGAGAATCCTTCAGGGCCCTGGTGCCACTGCCCCATACCAAGGTCTCCATGGACTCAAACCAACATTAAGACCATCCTCAGGAAAGTCCATTTCAACTCAGCCCCCTCTGTTGCTACACAAGCCAGCAGATCAAACGTTTCTTGTTGCTAGGAGACAATTGGAATGTGAGGCTGGCTGCCCAGGCATCCATACTTAGAACGCTGTTCTGGAAAAATACCTTATAAGACGTCCTGGAGCCATCCAACAAATCTTAATTGTCCCACAGAAGGAATCCTTGCGGTTTGGAGCATCTCACAACTCCAATAGTGGCAAAACCCCCATGGCCTCATAATCCCCCCTCTTCTTGAAGGGGCCAACATGGACAGAAACTCAACCCTGAGGTAAGTCTGAACCCCGACTGACTTCAGACGCATGAGATCTCAATTCAGCTCTGCAGAGTGTGCCTGCCATGTCCTTGCCCCGAAACCTAAGCCTAGCTTGTGTTCTCAGCTTCCGTCCTCACTCTCCTGGCCCACAAGCCCTCCAGTTTGGGAATTCCAAAGCCACAATGCAGCACTCTGCCTGCCCTCCAGAAGAAAAACTTTGCCCTATGCTGCTAATAAGAAACCCCAAATGATTTTCTAATGCATGCCACTCGATGGTAAAGCAATTATACAGCCCACCCTGTATTCTAATGCCCTGTCTGGCACAGCCTGAGACAAGACATCCCAAACGACACCCAGACAGCTGGCCCCAAGCTGGACACATTGGACCCGCTATGGCTGTAGGTCGTCATCTCTTCCCAACCTCGGTTTTCTGGCTTCAGAACCTAGACCTTATCTCCAATCACTGCCCAGGGGTGAACGTGATGCAGAAATTAGAATTCCTCCTTCCCCATGGCCAGAAACCTTGTGGTTGGCATGTTGTCCAACGTTCAATGTGGGAAAACCTGCATTGTCCGAAAGGCCACGCCAGTGCTTGAGGGCCGCCTAGGGCACAGACATGCATTGTGACCTGCAGCTTGAGTCCCGTGTTAAAGTAACGCCTTTCAGTGGCTGGACCAAGATCCTGCATATGGGGCTTGTCATATCCATAGGCCCCCAGGCTTAACCAGAGGGCGAGTATTCCAGTTGTCAGTACCCACTGCTATGCTCTAGAATCCCTCTACTGGGGGGAAACATGAAGCAGAAAACAGGACACTTCCCTTCCCACAGAATGACCCCAAACTCTTGGGGGCTGGACAAACTACCAGAGAGGGAGACTTCTACGACCCATGAGGCAACTCCTACATTAAACGGCCATTGTGGACAAAACATCCAGAGACAAAAGCCTGAGCGACTGCCTCCCTCTCACCCTTCTTTCATATCCAGAGGAACTCCCCTCATGGACTGTAGATCAGCCCTGCCGTAACCTCGGCCCCAAACCTGAGCTGAGTTAGGGTTTTTGGATGTCTGTCTGCACAGCCATGGCCCACACAGCCTCCAGGCTGGGGTCTCTGGAGCCACACCACAGAACTGTGCCTGCTCTCTCCTAAGAAACTGCCCATTCCATTGGCCACAACTCTACAAAATAGTAGAAACCTCAAGGTCCCCAAGGACATCCCACTACCGCAAGCCGCACTGGACAAATAGGGGCATTATGACACAAGCTGAGCAACTACTACCTCCATGCAGACACACAGACAGATATCCGCAGAGACAGAAGATTGAACCAGACAGGCCCCTAGGCCCTATTATGAACTCTTGCTTTGGTGTCCAGGTATCACTCCTCAGAGGCCTGGGTTCGAAGACCAGCATACGGGGCTTTCCTGAGGCACCAGACTGCAGACCTCTCATCTCCACCTGGGAAGCTTCCTTGTTGGAGTTGTGTCAAGCCCTTCGGGTTGGAGAATCCTGCAGAGTCCCTTAGCTACTGCCACATTCCAAGGTCTCCTTGGCCACCAACCCACATTATGACTCATCCTCAGGAGAGTCCATTTAAACTCAGCCTTCCGGGTAGCTCACCCAAGAGCGCGTAGATTGAGCGTGCCTTGTCTCGACCAGGCAATGGGAAGGTGAGTTGGCGTTTCTCGGCATCCATGCTTAGGCCCCTGCACTCGAGTGTTTCTGTATGGGGCATCCTGGAACCATCCAATAGTACTCGACTGTCCTGAAGAAGGAAACTTTGAAGTTTGGAGCAGCTCACAACTCCCAGAGTAGGGAAACCTGCCTGGCCTCATGACGCCCCACCCCATTCAGGAAGGGGCCGTCATGGACACAAACTCCAGCTTGAGGCAACATCTGATACTCGCCCTGACCTCACCTGCAGGAGATCTCGATTCAGCCTCTGCAGAGTGGGCCTGCCATGCTCTTGGCCCCAAAACTCGTGCTAGCTTGTGTTTTCAGACTTCCTTCCTCACAATCCTGGCCACACCCCTCCAGTTTGGCACTTCTGGAGACACAATGCAGCACTCTGCCTGCCCTCCAGAAGAAAAATGTTGCCCTATAGGGCTAACCGGAAACGCCAAATGAGTAACAACCTGCATGCCACTCGACCACACCCCAATTATACAGTCTAGCCTGTGCACTAAAGCCCTGTCTGACACAGCCTCAGGGCAGACCTCCAGTCCAACACCCAGACAGCTGGCCGTACACAGAGCATATCACACCCACAATGGCTTTAGGCCATCATCTCTACCCAACCTCAGTTTTCACCTTCAGAACCTAGACCTTATCTCCACTCACTGCTCAGGAGTGAACGTGATGCAAGAATCAGAACTTCTCCTTCGCCTTGGCAAGAAACCTAGTGGTTGGCATGTTGTCCAATGTTCATTGTAGGAGAAAGCAGCATGGACTATGAGGCCCCACCTATCCCTGAGGGCCACAATTTGCACAAACACACATTGTGACCCTCAGCGTGAGCCCTATCCTCATGTAAGCCTATTAGTGACTGGAAAAACAGCCCACATATGGGGCTTGCCAAGCCCCTAGTCCCCCAATCTCAACCAGAGTTCGAGATGTCTAGTCACCCCTACTCAGGGCTCTACTCTGGAATCCCTCTTTGGTGGGAGAACTGAGGTAAAAAAAAATACATAAAGGACTCTTCCCATCCACAGAATGATCCCAACCACTTGGGATCAGGCCAAATCACCAGAGAAAGAATTGTCCATGGCCCTTGAGGACACTCCGACATTCCACGGCCACCGTTGACACAAAATCCAGAGACAAAAGCCTGAGCAAGCGCCACATACTCGCCCTTTGTTCATAGCCCGGAAAATTCTCACGGTCTGTAGATCGAGCCTTCATACATACATCCCCAAAACTAAACTGAGTTTGTGTTTTCAGACTTCTGTCCCCACAGGCCTGGCCAACACACCATCCAAGCTGGTGCCCCTGGAGCCACACCTCAGGACTGTGGCTTCCCTCTCCAGGGGAATTCTGCTATTTCCATTGGCCACAACCCAATAGATTAGGAGAATCCGCCAAACTCCCCCAGGCCATCCGAATAATGTTGGCTGCCCAGGACACACAGGGATGATTTCTCACATGTTAGGAAACTACCTCCACTCAGACCCAGAGACAGATATCCCCATAGAATAAGATTGAACTGGACAGGCACTTAGGCCCTAATCAGATCCATTGCTTTTGATTCCAGTCATCTTTTCTCAGAGGCCTGTTTTCCAATACCAGCATATGGGAGATTCCTTAGGCACTCATCAAAACAATTCTCTTCTCTACATAGGAAACGTACTCTTTAGAGCTCCATCAAAACCTCCGGTTATGAACATCCCTCAAGGCCCCGGTTCAAGTACACCATTCCAAGGTCTACATGGACACAAATGCACATTATGACCCATCCTCAACTCACCCATTTCAACACACCCGCCTCGGTTGCTCCCCTAGATCCAGCAGATCGAACTTGCCTTGGCGCTATGAGACTCCTGGAATGGGAGGCAGGCTGCCCAGGCATCCATCCTTAGAACCCTGCTCTGGATAACTTCCTTATGGGATGTCCTGGAGCCATCCAACAGGTCTCGACTGTCCCACAGATGGAATCATTGCGGTTTGGAGCATCTCACAATTCCCATCGTGGGAAAACCTCCATGTCCTCGTGACACCCTCCCCTTCATGAAGGGGCCGTCATGGACAGAAACTTCGACCTAAGCCAACGTCTGATCCTAGCTCTGTCTTCAGGTATAAGGGATCTCGAATCATCTCTGCAGAGGGTGCCTGCCGTCCCCTCACCCCGAAATCTAAGTCTGGCTTGTGTTCTCAGAATTTTTCCTCACACTCCTGGCCCACAAGCCTTCCAGTTTGGGAATTCTGGAGCCACTATATGGCACTGTGTCTTCCCTCCAGAAGAAAAACGTTGCCCTCTGGGGCTACCCAGTAACCACAAATGAGTACCATCCTGCACGAAACTCGACTGCACCCCAATGATACAGTCTAGCCTGGGCACTAATTCCCTGTCTGCCACAGCCTGAGCCTGCACCTCCCAACCCACACTCAACAGCTGGCCGAACACTGAGCACATCAGACACACCATGGCCTTAGGTCTTCATCTCTTCCCAACCTCAGATTTCAGGCTTCAGAACCTAGACCTTAAATCCAATCACAGTCCAGGAGTGAAAGTGTTGCAGAAATTAGAACTCCATCTTCCCCATGGCCAGAAAACTTGTGGTTGCCATATTGTGCAACGTTCAGTGTAGGAGAAACCAGCATGGTACATTAGACCACGCCTTGACTTGAGGGGCTCCTTGGGCACAAAAACACATTGTGAAACTCAGTGTGAGACCTATCCTCAAGGAAGGCCTCTCAGTGTCTGGACCAAGAGCCCACATATGGGGATTGCCATGTTCTTAGGTCCCAATGTTAACCAGAGGTCTGGTTGTCCAGTTGCCCCAACCCACGTCTCTGCTCTGGAATCCCTATTTTGGTGGTCCAACTGAGGTAAAAAAAAAAAAATAAATAAACAAAAAATAAACAAAAAAACCAGAAAGGCCTCCTCCCTTCCGACAGAATGACCCCAAAATCTTGGGATCAGCTCAAATCACCAGAAAGGGAGCCTCATCGATGGCCCATGAGGACACCCCGACATTCCATGGCAATCGATGACAGATTTCCAGAAAAAAAAAAAAAAAGCATGAGCAAGCACCTCACATTCGCCCTTTGTTCATATCCCGAAGAGTTCTCCTCACGGTCTATAGATCGGGTCAGCCATACCTACATCCCCCAACCTAAGTGGAGTTTGTGTTTTCAGACTTTTGTCCAAATAGCCCTGGACCACACACGCTCCACACTTGGGTCCCTGGAGCCACACCTCAGGACTGTGCTTCCCTTTCAAGGGAATTCTTCCCATTCCATTGGCCACAACCTTGCAAATGAGGAAAAATCTCCAAAGTCACCGAGGCCATCCCAATAGTGTAGGCCGCCCAGGACAAACAGGGGTGATCTCAAACCAGCTGAGCAACTACCTCCACTCAGACAACAGATGTCCCCAGAAAAGAATATTGAACCGGACAGGCCCCTAGGCCCTAATCAGATCCATTGCTTTGGTTTCCAGGCATCTCTCCTCAGAGGCCTCGTTTCCAATACCAGCATATGGTGGTTTCCTGAGGCACCATTAATAACAAATCTCGTCTCTCCATGGAAATCTTGCTCATTGGAGCTTTGTCATAACCTCTGGTTATGAGAATCCTTCAGGGCCCTGGTGCCACTACCCCATACCAAGGTCTCCATGGACTCAAACCAATATTAAGACCATTCTCAGTAAAGTCCATTTCAACTCAGCCCCCTCTGTTGCTACCCCAAGCCAGCAGATCAAACGTTTCTTGTTGCTAGGAGACAATTGGAATGTGAGGCTGGCTGCCCAGGCATCCATACTTAGAACCCTGTTCTGGAAAAATACCTTATAAGACGTCCTGGAGCCATCCAACAAATCTTAATTGTCCCACAGAAGGAATCCTTGCGGTTTGGAGCATCTCACAACTCCAATAGTGGGAAATCCCCCATGGGCTCATAATGTCCCCCCTTCCTGAAGGGGCCCACATGGACAGAAACTCAAACCTGAGCCACAGTCTGAACCTCGACCTGACTTCAGACGCATGAGATCTCAATTCAGCTCTGCAGAGTGTGCCTGCCATGTCCTTGCCCCGAAACCTAAGCCTAGCTTGTGTTCTCAGACTTCCGTCCTCACTCTCCTGGCCCACAAGCCCTCCAGATTGGGAATTCCGAAGCCACAATGCCGCACTCTGCCTGCCCTCCAGAAGAAAAACTTTGCCCTATGCTGCTAATAAGTAACCCCAAATGATTTTCTAATGCATGCCACTCGATTGTAAAGCAATTATACAGCCCACCCTGTATTCTAATGCCCTGTCTGGCACAGCCTGAGACAAGACATCCCAAATGACACCCAGACAGCTGGCCCCAACATGGACTCATAGGACCCGCTATGGCTGTAGGTCGTCATCTCTTCCCAACCTTGGTTTTCAGGCTTCAGAACCTAGACCTTATCTCCAATCACTGCCCAGGGTTGAACGTGATGCAGAAATTAGAATTCCTCCTTCCCCATGGCCAGAAACCTTGTGGTTGGCATGTTGTCCAGCGTTAAATGTGGGAAAACCTGCATTGTCCGAAAGGCCACGCCAGTGCTTGAGGGCCGCCTAGGGCACAGACATGCATTGTGACCTGCAGCGTGAGTCCCGTATTAAAGTAACGCCTCTCAGTGGCTGGACCAAGATCCTGCATATGGGGCTTGTCATATCCATAGGCCCCCAGGCTTAACCAGAGGGCGAGTATTCCAATTGTCAGTACCCACTGCTATGCTCAAGAATCCCTCTACTGGGGGGACACATGAGGCAGAAAACAGGACACTTCCCTTCCCACAGAATGACCACAAACACTTGGGGGCTGGACAAACTACCAGAGAGGGAGAATTCTACGACCCATGAGGCAACTCCTACATTAAAAGGCCATTGTGGACAAAACATCCAGAGACAAAACCCTGAGCGACTGCCTCCCTCTCACCCTTCTTTCATATCCAGAGTAGCTCCCCTCATGGACTGTAGATCAGGCCTGCCGTAACCTCGGCCCCAAACCTGAGCTGAGTTAGGGTTTTTGGATGTCTGTCTGCACAGCCATGGCCCACACAGCCTCCAGGCTGGGGTCCCTGGAGCCACACCACAGAACTGTGCCTGCTCTCTCTTAAGAAACTGCCCATTCCATTGGCCACAACTCTACAAAATAGTAGAAACCTCAAGGTCCCCAAGGACATCCCACTACTGCAAGCCGCACTGGACAAATAGGGGCATTATGACACAAGCTGAGCAACTACTACCTCCATGCAGACACACAGACAGATATCCGCAGAGACAGAAGATTGAACCAGACAGGCCCCTAGGCCCTATTATGAACTCTTGCTTTGGTGTCCAGGTATCACTCCTCAGAGGCCTGGGTTCGAAGACCAGCATACGGGGCTTTCCTGAGGCACCAGACAGAAGACCTCTCATCTCCACATGGGAAGCTTCCTTGTTGGAGTTGTGTCAAGCCCTTCGGGTTGGAGAATCCTGCAGAGTCCCTTAGCTACTGCCTCATTCCAAGGTCTCCATGGCCACCAACCCACATTATGACTCATCCTCAGGAGAGTCCATTTAAACTCAGCCTTCTGGGTAGCTCAACCAAGAACCCGCAGATTGAGCGTGCCTTGTCTCGACCAGGCAATGGGAAGGTGAGTTGGCGTTTCTCGGCATCGATGCATAGGCCCCTGCTCTCGAGTCTTTCTGTATGGGGCATCCTGGAACCATCCAATAGTACTCGACTGTCCTGAAGAAGGAATCTTTGAAGTTTGGAGCAGCTCACAACTCCCAGCGTAGGGAAACCTCCCTGGCCTCATGACGCCCCCACCCCCTTCAGGAAGGGGCCGTCATGGACACAAACTCCAGCTTGAGGCAACATCTGATACTCGCCCTGACCTCACCTGCAGGAGATCTCGATTCAGCCTCTGCAGAGTGGGCCTGCATGCTCTTGGCCCCAAAACTCGTGCTAGCTTGTGTTTTCAGACTTCCTTCCTCACAATCCTGGCCACACCCCTCCAGTTTGGCAATTCTGGAGACACAATGCAGCACTCTGCCTGCCCTCCAGAAGAAAAATGTTGCCCTATAGGGCTAACCGGAAACGCCAAATGAGTAACAACCTGCATGCCACTCGACCATACCCCAATTATAAGTCTAGCCTGTGCACTAAAGCCCTGTCTGACACAGCCTGAGGGCAGACCTCCAGTTCAACACCCAGACAGCTGGCCGTACACAGAGCATATCACACCCACAATGGCTTTAGGCCATCATCTCTACCCAACCTCAGTTTTCACCTTCAGAACCTAGGCCTTATCTCCACTCACTGCTCAGGAGAGAACGTGATGCAAGAATCAGAACTTCTCCTTCGCCTTGGCAAGAAACCTAGTGGTTGGCATGTTGTCTAATGTTCATTGTAGGAGAAAGCAGCATGGACTATGAGGCCCCACCTATCCCTGAGGGCCACAATGTGCACAAACACACATTGTGACCCTCAGCGTGAGCCCTATCCTCATGTAAAGCCTCTTAGTCACTGGAACAACAGACCACATATGGGGCTTGCCAAGCCCCTAGTCCCCCAATCTCAACCAGAGTTCGAGATGTCTAGTCACCCCTACTCAGGGCTCTACTCTGGAATCCCTCTTTGGTGGAACACCTGAGGTAAAAAAAAAAAAAATACAGAAAGGACTCTTCCCATCCACAGAATGATCCCAACCCCTTGGGATCAGGCCAAATCACCAGAGAAAGAATTGTCCATGGCCCTTGATGACACCCCGACATTCCACGGCCACTGTTGACACAAAATCCAGAGACAAAAGCTTGAGCAAGCGCCACATACTCGCCCTTTGTTCATAGCCCGGGAAATTCTTACTGTCTGTAGATCAAGCCTTCATACATACCAAACCTAAGCTGAGTTTGTGTTTTCAAACTTCTGTCCCCACAGTCCTGGCCCACACACCATCCAAGCTGGGGCCCCTGGAGACACACCTCAGGACTGTGGCTTCCCTCTCCACTGGAATTCTGCCATTTCCATTGGCCACAACCCTATAGATTAGGAGAATCCTCCAAACTCCCCGAGGCCATCCCAATAGTGTTGGCTGCCCAGGACAAACAGGGATGATCTTTCACAAGTTAGGAAACTACCTCCACTCAGACCCAGAGACAGATATCCCCATAGAATAAGATTGAATTGGACAGGCACTTAGGCTCTAATCAGATCCATTGCTTTTGTTTCCAGGCATCTCTCATCAGAGGCCTGGTTTCCAATACCAGAATACGGGGGATTACTGAGGCACTCATCAGAAAAATCTCATCTCCACATAGGAAATGTACTCTTTGGAGCTCTATAAAAACCTCTGTTTAGGAGAATCTTTCAGGGCCCCGGATCAAGCGCCCCATTCCAAGGTCTCCATGGACTTAAACCCACATTATGATCTATTGTCGGGAGAGTCCATGTCAACTCAACCCCCTTGGTTTCTCCCCCAGGGCCTGCAGATTAAACCTGCCTTGTTGCTAGGAGACAACTAGAATGGGAGGCGGGCTGCCCAGGCTTCCATCCTTAGAACCCTACTCTGGAGTCGTTCCACATGGGACATCCTAGAGCCATCCAACAGGTCTCAAGTGTCCCACAGAAGGAATCTTTGCAGTCTGGAGCATCTCACAACTCCCATTGTGGGAAAATCTACATGGCCTCTTGAGACGCTCCACTTTATAAAGGGGCCATCATGGACAGAAACTCCAACCTGAGCAAACGTCTGATATTCGCCCTGACTTCAGGTGCATGAGATCTTGATTCAGCTCTGCAGAGTGTGCCTTCTGTGCACTCACCCCCAAAACTAAGCCTAGCTTGTGTTCTCAGACTACCGTCCTCACACCCCTGCCCCAAAAGCCCTACAGATTGGCAATACTGGGGCCACAATGCAGCACACTGCCTGCCCTCCAGAAGAAAAACGTTGCTTTATGGAGCTACCTAGAAACCCGAATAAGGATCAAGTGAACACCACTCGACTGCATCCCAAATATGCAGTCTACCCTGTCTAATGCCTTGTCTGACACAGCATGAGCCCACACCTCCAGACCTACCCTCAAGAGCTGGCCGCACACTGAGCTCATTGGACCCATCAGGTCCTTAGGTCTTCATCTCTTCCCAACCTCAGTTTTCGGGTTTCAGAACCTAGACCTAAACTCCAATCACTGTCCAGGGGTGAACGTGATGCAGAAATCACAACTCTTCCTTCGCCATGGCTAGAAACCTTGTGGTTGGCATATTCTCCAACGTTCAGTGTAGGAGAATCCAGCGTGGCCCATGAGGCACTTCCCATGCTTGAGGGCCTTGTTGGGCACAAATAGGCATTGTGACCCTCAGCATGAGCCCTGTCCTCAAGGAAGGCCTCTCAGTGTCTGAATCAAGAGCCCGCCTATTGGACTTGCCATGCCCCTAGGCCCCCAAACTTAAACAGAGGTGGGGATATCCAGTTGACCCTCCCAAGGACTCTGCTCTGGAATCCCTCTTTTATTGGGACACTTGATTTACATAAGATAAAATATAAAATAAAATAAAATAAAAAACAGAAAAGACTCCCCCCCATCCCACAGAATGTACCCAAACTCTTGGGATTGGGTCAAATCCTCAGAAAAGGAAAGCCATCTACAACCCATGAGGCCACGCCAGCATTCCACCCACATTGTTGACACAAATCCAGAGACAAAACCTGAGCAAGCACCTCAAACTCACCCTGTTTCATATCCCTAAGTGTTATCATGGTCTGTAGATTGGGCGTGCCATACCTATGTCCCCAATCCTAAGCGGAGTTTGTGTTTTCAGACTTTTGTCCCCACAGGCCTGGCCCACACAGCCTCAAGGCTGGGCCCCTAGAGCCAAACTCAGAACTCTGCTTGCCCTCTCCAGGGGATTTCTGCCCATTCCATTGGCCACAACCCTATAGATTAGGAGAAACTCCAAAGTCCTGAGGCCATCCCAATATTATAGGCTGCCCAGGACAAACAGGGGCGATCTGACACAAGCTGAGCAACTACATACCCTCAGATCCTTAGACACGTATCCTCAGGAAAGAGATTGAACCGGACAGGCACCTAGGGCCTAATCATCTCGATTGCTTTTGTTTCCAGTCATCTCTCCTCAGAGGCCTGTTTTCCAATACCAGCATATGGGAGATTCCTTAGGCACTCATCAAAACAATTCTCTTCTCTACATAGGAAACGTACTCTTTAGAGCCAATCAAAACCTCCGGTTATGAACATCCCTCAAGGCCCCGGATCAAGCACCCTATTCCAAGGTCGACATCGACACAAATGCACATTATGACCCATCCTCAACTCACCCATTTCAACACACCCGCCTCGGTTGCTCCCCTAGATCCAGCAGGCGAACTTGCCTTGGCGCTATGAGACACCTGGAATGGGAGGCAGGCTGCCCAGGCATCGATCCTTAGAACCCTGCTCTGGATAACTTCCTTATGGGATGTCCTGGAGCCATCCCACAGGTCTCGACTGTCCCACAGAAGGAATCATTGCGGTTTGGAGCATCTCACAATTCCCATCGTGGGAAAACCTCCATGTCCTCGCGACACCGTCCCCTTCATGAATGGGCCGTCATGGACAGAAACTCCGACGTAAGCCAACGTCTGATTCTAGCTCTGTCTTCAGGCATACGGGATCTCGAATCATCTCTGCAGAGGGTGCCTGCCGTCCTCTCACCCCGAAATCTAAGTCTGGCTTGTGTTCTCAGAATTTGTTTCTCACACTCCTGGCCCACAAGCCTTCCAGTTTGGGAATTCTGGAGCCACTATGTGGCACTGTGTCTTCCCTCCAGAAGAAAAACGTTGCCCTCTGGGGCTACCCAGTAACCACAAATGAGCACCATCCTGCACGAAACTCGACTGCACCCCAATGATACAGTCTAGCCTGGGCACTAATTCCCTGTCTGCCACAGCCTGAGCCTGCACCTCCCAATCCACACTCAACAGCTGGCCGAACACTGAGCACATCAGCCACACCATGGCCTTAGGTCTTCATCTCTTCCCAACCTCAGATTTCAGGCTTCAGAACCTAGACCTTAAATCCAATCACAGTCCAGGAGTGAAAGTGTTGCAGAAATTAGAACTCCTTCTTCCCCATGGCCAGAAAACTTGTGGTTGCCATATTGTCCAACGTTCCGTGTAGGAGAAACAAGCATGGTACATTAGGCCACGCCCTGACTTGAGGGGCTCCTTGGGCACAAAAACACATTGTGAAACTCAGTGTGAGACCTATCCTCAAGGAAGGCCTCTCAGTGTCTTGACCAAGAGCCCACATATGGGGCTTGCCATGTTCTTAGGTCCCAATGTTAACCAGAGGTCTGGTTGTCCAGTCGCCCCTCCCCAGGTCTCTGCTCTGGAATCCCTCTTTTGGTGGTCTACCTTAGGTAAAAAAATAATAATAATAATAATAAAGTAAACAAAAAAACAAGAAAGGCCTCCTCCCTTCCCACAGAATGACCCCAAACTCTTGGGATCAGGTCAAATCCCCAGAAAAGGAGCCTCATCGATGGCCCATGAGGACACCCCGACATTCCATGGCAATCGGTGACAGATTTCCAGAAAAAAAAAAAAAGAATGAGCCAGCACCTCACATTCGCCCTTTGTTCATATCCCGATGAGTTCTCCTCACGGTCTATAGATCGGGCCGGCCATACCTACATCCCCCAACCCAAGTGGAGTTTGTGTTTTCAGACTTTTGTCCAAATAGCCCTGGACCACACACGCTCCACACTTGGGTCCCTGGAGCCACACCTCAGGACTGTGCTTCCCTTTCAAAGGAATTCTTCCCATTCCATTGGCCACAAGCTTGCAAATGAGGAAAAACCTCCAAAGTCACCGAGGCCATCCCAATAGTGTAGGCCGCCCAGGACAAACAGGGGTGATCTCAAATCAGCGGAGCAACTACCTCCACTCAGACAACAGATGTCCCCAGAGAAGAATATTGAACCGGACAGGCCCCTAGGCCCTAGTCAAATCCATTGCTTTGGTTTTTAGGCATCTCTCCTCAGAGGCCTCGTTTCCAATACCAGCATATGGTGGTTTCCTGAGGCACCAATAAGAACAAATCTCGTCTCCCCATGGAAAACTTGCTCATTGGAGCTTTGTCATAACCTCTGGTTAGGAGAATCCTTCAGGGCCCTGGTGCCACTGCCCCATACCAAGGTCTCCATGGACTCAAACCAACATTAAGACCATCCTCAGGAAAGTCCATTTCAACTCAGCCCCCTCTGTTGCTACCCCAAGCCAGCAGATCAAACATTTCTTGTTGCTAGGAGACAATTGGAATGTGAGGCTGGCTGCCCAGGCATCCATACTTAGAACCCTGTTCTGGAAAAATACCTTATAAGACGTCCTGGAGCCATCCAACAAATCTTAATTGTCCCACAGAAGGAATCCTTGCGGTTTGGAGCATCTCACAACTCCAATAGTGGGAAAACCCCCATGGGCTCATAATGTCCCCCCTTCATGAAGGGGCCAACATGGACAGAAACTCAACCCTGAGCCAAAGTCTGATCCTCGACCTGACTTCAGAAGCATGAGATGTCAATTCAGCTCTGCAGAGTGTGCCTGCCATGTCCTTGCCCCGAAACCTAAGCCTAGCTTGTGTTCTCAGACTTCCGTCCTCACTCTCCTGGCCCACAAGCCCTCCAGTTTGGGAATTCCGAAGCCACAATGCAGCACTCTGCCTGCGCTCCAGAAGAAAAACTTTGCCCTATGCTGCTAATAAGAAACCCCAAATGATTTTCTAATGCATGCCACTCGATTGTAAAGCAATTGTACAGCCTACCCTGTATATTAATGCCCTGTCTGGCACAGCCTGAGACAAGACATCCCAAACGATACCCAGACAGCTGGCCCCAACATGGTCACATAGGACCCGCTATGGCTGTAGGTCGTCATCTCTTCCCAACCTCGGTTTTCAGGCTTCAGAACCTAGACCTTATCTCCAATCACTGCCCAGGGGTGAACGTGATGCAGAAATTAGAATTCCTCCTTCCCCATGGCCAGAAACCTTGTGGTTGGCATGTTGTCCAACGTTCAATGTGGGAAATTCTGCATTGTCCGAAAGGCCAAGCCAGTGCTTGAGGGCCGCCTAGGGCACAGACATGCATTGTGACCTGCAGCGTGAGTCCCGTATTAAAGTAACGCCTCTCAGTGGCTGGACCAAGATTTTGCATATGGGGCTTGTCATATCCATAGGCCCCCAGGCTTAACCAGAGGGCGAGAATTCCAGTTGTCAGTACCCACTGCTATGCTCTAGATTCCCTCTACAGGGGGGACACATGAAGCAGAAAACAGGACACTTCCCTTCCCACAGAATAACCCCAAACTCTTGGGGGCTGGACAAACTACCAGAGAGGGAGACTTCTACGACCCATGAGGCAACTCCTACATTAAACGGCCATTGTGGACAAAACATCCAGAGACAAAAGCCTGAGCGACTGCCTCCCTTTCACCCTTCTTTCATATCCAGAGGAGCTCCCCTCATGGACTGTAGATCAGGCCTGCCGTAACCTCGGCCCCAAACCTGAGCTGAGTTAGGGATTTTGGATGTCTGTCCGCACAGCCATGGCCCACACGGCCTCCAGGATGGGGTCTCTGGAGCCACACCACAGAACTGTGCCTGCTCTCTCCTAAGAAACTGCCCATTCCATTGGCCACAACTCTACAAAATAGTAGAAACCTCAAGGTCCCCAAGGACATCCCACTACCGCAAGCCGCACTGGACAAATAGGGGCATTATGACACAAGCTGAGCAACTACTACCTCCATGCAGACACACAGACAGATATCCGCAGAGACAGAAGATTGAACCAGACAGGCCCCTAGGCCCTATTATGAACTCTTGCTTTGGTGTCCAGGTATCACTCCTCAGAGGCCTGGGTTCGAAGACCAGCATACGGGGCTTTCCTGAGGCACCAGACAGAAGATCTCTCATCTCCACCTGGGAAGCTTCCTTGTTGGAGTTGTGTCAAGCCCTTCGGGTTGGAGAATCCTGCAGAGTCCCTTAGCTACTGCCACATTCCAAGGTCTCCATGGCCACTAAACCACATTATGACTCATCCTCAGAAGAGTCCATTTAAACTCAGCCTTCTGGGTATCTCACCCAAGAGCCCGCAGATTGAGCGTGCCTTGTCTCGACCAGGCAATGGGAAGGTAGTTGGCGTTTCTCGGCATCCATGCTTAGGCCCCTGCTCTCGAGTCTTTCTGTATGGGGCATCAAGGGACCATCCAATAGTACTCGACTGTCCTGAAGAAGGAAACTTTGAAGTTTGGAGCAGCTCACAACTCCCAGTGTAGGGAAACCTCCCTGGCCTCATGACGCCCCCACCCTTTTCATGTAAGGGCCGTCATAGACACAAACTCCAGCTTGAGGCAACATCTGATACTCGCCCTGACCTCACTGCTGGAGATCTCGATTCAGCCTCTGCAGAGTGGACCTGCCATGCTCTTGGTCCCAAAACTCGTGCTAGCTTGTGTTTTCAGACTTCCTTCCTCACAATCCTGGCCACACCCCTCCAGTTTGGCAATTCTGGAGACACAATGCAGCACTCTGTCTGCCCTCCAGAAGAAAAATGTTGCCCTATAGGGCTAACCGGAAACGCCAAATGAGTAACAACCTGCATGCCACTCGAACATACCCCAATTATACAGTCTAGCCTGTGCACTAAAGCCCTGTCTGACACAGCCTGAGGGCAGACCTCCAGTCCAACACCCAGACAGCTGGCCGTACACAGAGCATATCACACCCACAATGGCTTTAGGACATCATCTCTACCCAACCTCAGTTTTCACCTTCAGAACGTAGACCTTATCTCCACTCACTGCTCAGGAGTGAACGTGATGCAAGAATCAGAACTTCTCCTTCGCCTTGGCAAGAAACCTAGTGGTTGGCATGTTGTCCAATGTTCATTGTAGGAGAAAGCAGCATGGACTATGAGGCCCCACCTATCCCTGAGGGCCACAATTTGCACAAACACACATTGTGACCCTCAGCGTGAACCCTATCCTCATTTAAAGCCTCTTAGTGACTGGAACAACAGCCCACATATGGGGCTTGCCAAGCCCCTAGTCCCCCAATCTCAACCAGAGTTCGAGATGTCTAGTCACCCCTACTCAGGGCTCTACTCTGGAATCCCTCTTTGGTGGAACAACTGAGGTAAAAAAAAAAAATACAGAAAGGACTCTTCCCATCCACAGAATGATCCCAACCCCTTGGGATCAGGCCAAATCAACAGAGAAAGAATTGTCCATGGCCCTTGAGGACACCCCGATATTCCGCGGCCACCGTTGACACAAAATCCAGAGACAAAAGCCTGAGCAAGCGCCACATACTCGCCCTTTGTTCATAGCCCGGAAAATTCTCACGGTCTGTAGATCGAGCCTTCATACATACATCCCCAAACCTAAGCTGAGTTTGTGTTTTCAGACTTCTGTCCCCACAGTCCTGGCCCACACACCATCCAAGCTGGGGCCCCTGGAGACACACCTCAGGACTGTGGCTTCCCTCTCCAGGGGATTCTGCCATTTCCATTGGCCACAACCCTATAGATTAGGAGAATCCTCCAAACTCCCCGAGGCCATCCCAATAGTGTTGGCTGCCCAGGACAAACAGGGATGATCTTTCACAAGTTAGGAAACTACCTCCACTCAGACCCAGAGACAGATATCCCCATAGAATAAGATTGAACTGGACAGGCACTTAGGCTCTAATCGGATCCATTGCTTTTGTTTCCAGGCATCTCTCATCAGAGGCCTGGTTTCCAATACCAGAATACGGGGGATTACTGAGGCACTCATCAGAAAAATCTCATCTCCACATAGGAAATGTACTCTTTGGAGCTCTATAAAAACCTCTGTTTAGGAGAATCTTTCAGGGCCCTGGATCAAGCGCCCCATTCCAAGGTCTCCATGGACTTAAACCCACATTATGATCTATTGTCGGGAGAGTCCATGTCAACTCAACCCCCTTGGTTTCTCCCCCAGGGCCTGCAGATCAAACCTGCCTTGTTGCTAGGAGACAACTAGAATGGGAGGCGGGCTGCCCAGGCTTCCATCCTTAGAACCCTACTCTGGAGTCGTTCCACATGGGACATCCTAGAGCCATCCAACAGGTCTCAAGTGTCCCACAGAAGGAATCTTTGCAGTCTGGAGCATCTCACAACTCCCATTGTGGGAAAATCTACATGGCCTCTTGAGACACTCCACTTTATAAAGGGGCCATCATGGACAGAAACTCCAACCTGAGCAAACGTCTGATATTCGCCCTGACTTCAGGTGCATGAGATCTTGATTCAGCTCTGCAGAGTGTGCCTTCTGTGCACTCACCCCCAAAACTAAGCCTAGCTTGTGTTCTCAGACTACCGTCCTCACACCCCTGCCCCAAAAGCCCTACAGTTTGGCAATACTGGGGCCATAATGCAGAACACTGCCTGCCCTCCAGAAGAAAAACGTTGCCTTATGGAGGTACCTAGAAACCCGAATAAGGATCAACTGAACGCCACTCGACTGCACCCCAAATATGCAGTCTACCCTGTCTAATGCCTTGTCTGACACAGCATGAGCCCACACCTCCAGACCTACGCTCAACAGCTGGCTGCACACTGAGCTCATTGGACCCATCAGGTCCTTAGGTCTTCATCTCTTCCAACCTCAGTTTTCGGGTTTCAGAACCTAGACCTAAACTCCAATCACTGTCCAGGGGTGAACGTGATGCAGAAATCACAACTCTTCCTTCGCCATGGCTGGAAACCTTGTGGTTGGCATATTCTCCAACGTTCAGTGTAGAATAATCTAGCGTGGCCAAAGAGGCACTTCCCATGCTTGAAGGCCTTGTTGGGCACAAATAGGCATTGTGACCCTCAGCATGAGCCCTGTCCTCAAGGAAGGCCTCTCAGTGTCTGAATCAAGAGCCCGCCTATTGGACTTGCCATGCCCCTAGGCCCCCAAACTTAAACAGAGGTGGGGATATCCAGTTGTCCCTCCCAAGGACTCTGTTCTGGAATCCCTCATTTATTGGGACACTTGAGGTACATAAAATAAAATATAAAATAAAATAAAATAAAAAACAGAAAAGACTCCCCCCATCCCACAGAATGTACCCAAACTCTTGGGATCGGGTCAAATCCTCAGAGAAGGAAAGCCATCCACAACCCATGAGGCCACGCCAGCATTCCACCCACATTGTTGACACAAATCCAGAGACAAAACCTGAGCAAGCACCTCAAACTCACCCTTTTTCATATCCCTAAGTGTTATCACAGTCTGTAGATTGGGCGTGCCATACCTATGTCCCCAATCCTAAGCGGAGTTTGTGTTTTCAGACTTTTGTCCCCACAGGCCTGGCCCACACAGCCTCAAGGCTGGGCCCCTAGAGCCAAACTCAGAACTGTGCCTGCCCTCTCCAGGGGATTTCTGCCCATTCCATTGGCCACAAACCTATAGATTAGGAGAAACTCCAAAGTCCGGAAGCCATCCCAATATTATAGGCTGCCCAGGACAAACAGGGGCGATCTGACACAAGCTGAGCAACTACATCCCCTCAGATCCTTAGACACGTATCCTCAGGAAAGAGATTGAACCGGACAGCACCTAGGCCCTAATCATCTCGATTGCTTTTGTTTCCAGTCATCTCTCCTCAGAGGCCTGGTTTCCCATACCAGCATATGGGAGATTCCTTAGGCACTCATCAAAACAATTCTCTTCTCTACATAGGAAACGTACTCTTTAGAGCCCATCAAAACCTCCGGTTATGAACATCCCTCAAGGCCCCGGATCAAGCACCCCATTCCAAGGTCTCCATGGACACAAATGCACATTATGACCCATCCTCAACTCACCCATTTCAACACACCCGCCTCGGTTGCTCCCCTAGATCCAGCAGATCGAACTTGCCTTGGCGCTATGAGACACCTGGAATGGGAGGCAGGCTGCCCAGGCATCGATCCTTAGAACCCTGCTCTGGATAACTTCCTTATGGGATGTCCTGGAGCCATCCAACAGGTCTCGACTGTCCCACAGAAGGAATCATTGCGGTTTGGAGCATCTCACAATTCCCATCGTGGGAAAACCTCCATGTCCTCGTGACACCGTCCCCTTCATGAAGGGGCCGTCATGGAGAGAAACTCCGACGTAAGCCAACGTCTGATCCTAGCTCTGTCTTCAGGCATACAGGATCTCGAATCATCTCTGCAGAGGGTGCCTGCCGTCCCCTCACCCCGAAATCTAAGTCTGGCTTGTGTTCTAAGAATTTTTTTCTCACACTCCTGGCCCACAAGACTTCCAGTTTGGGAATTCTGGAGCCACTATGTGGCACTGTGTCTTCCCTCCAGAAGAAAAACGTTGCCCTCTGGGGCTACCCAGTAACCACAAATGAGTACCATCCTGCACGAAACTCGACTGCACCCCAATGATACATTCTAGCCTGGGCACTAATTCCCTGTCTGCCACAGCCTGAGCCTGAACCTCCCAACCCACACTCAACAGTTGGCCGAACACTGAGCACATCAGCCACACCATGGCCTTAGGTCTTCATCTCTTCCCAACCTCAGGTTTCAGGCTTCGGAACCTAGACCTTAAATCCAATCACAGTCCAGGAGTGAAAGTGTTGCAGAAATTAGAACTCCTTCTTCCCCATGGCCAGAAAACTTGTGGTTGCCATATTGTGCAACGTTCAGTGTAAGAGAAACCAGCATGGTACATTAGGCCACGCCCTGACTTGAGGGGCTCCTTGGGCACAAAAACACATTGTGAAACTCAGTGTGAGACCTATCCTCAAGGAAGGCCTCTCAGTGTCTGGACCAAGAGTCCACATATGGGGCTTGCCATGTTCTTAGGTCCCAATGTTAACCAGAGGTCTGGTTGTCCAGTCGCTCCTCGCCAGGACTCTGCTCTTGGATCCCTCTTTTGGTGGTCCACCTTAGGTAAAAAAAAATAATAATACTAAAAAAATAAACAAAAAAAACAAGAAAGGCCTCCTCCCTTCCCACAGAATGACCCCAAACTCTTGGGATCGGGTCAAATCCCCAGAAAGGGAGCCTCATCAATGACCCATGAGGACACCCCGACATTCCATGGCAATCGGTGACACAATTCCAGAAAAAAAAAAAAAAAAGCATGAGCCAGCACCTCACATTCGCCCTTTGTTCATATCCCGAAGAGTTCTCCTCACGGTCTATAGATCGGGTCGGCCATACCTACATCCACCAACCTAAGTGGAGTTTGTGTTTTCAGACTTTTGTCCAAATAGCCCTGGACCAAACACGCTCCACAATTGGGTCCCTGGAGCCACACCTCAGGACTGTGCTTCCCTTTCAAGGGAATTCTTCCCATTCCATTGGCCACAACCTTGCAAATGAGGAAAAACCTCCAAAGTCACCAAGGCCATCTTAATAGTGTAGGCCGCCCAGGACAAACAGGGGTGATCTCAAACCAGCTGAGCAACTACCTCCACTCAGACAACAGATGTCCCCAGAGAAGAATATTGAACCGGACAGGCCCCTAGGCCCTAATCAGATCCATTGCTTTGGTATTCAGGCATCTCTCCACAGAGGCCTCGTTTCCAATACCAGCATATGGTGGTTTCCTGAGGCACCAATAAGAACAAATCTCGTCTCCCCATGGAAAACTTGCTCATTGGAGCTTTGTCATAACCTCTGGTTAGGAGAATCCTTCAGGGCCCTGGTGCCACTACCCCATACCAAGGTCTCCATGGACTCAAACCAACATTAAGACCATCCTCAGGAAAGTCCATTTCAACTCAGCCCCCTCTGTTGCTACCCCAAGCCAGCAGATCAAACGTTTCTTGTTGCTAGGAGACAATCGGAATGTGAGGCTGACTGCCCAGGCATTCATACTTAGAACCCTGTTCTGGAAAAATACCTTATAAGACGTCCTGGAGCCATCCAACAAATCTTAATTGTCCCACAGAAGGAATCCTTGCGGTTTGGAGCATCTCACAACTCCAATAGTGGGAAAACCCCCATGGGCTCATAATGTCCCCCCTTCCTGAAGAGGCCAACATGGACAGAAACTCACACCTGAGCCAAAGTCTGATCCTCGACCTGACTTCAGAGGCATGAGATGTCAATTCAGCTCTGCAGAGTGTGCCTGCCATGTCCTTGCCCCGAAACCTAAGCCTAGCTTGTGTTCTCAGAATTCCGTCCTCACTCTCCTGTCCCACAAGCCCTCCAGTTTGGGAATTCCGATGCCACAATGCAGCACTCTGCCTGCCCTCCAGAAGAAAAACTTTGCCCTATGCTGCTAATAAGAAACCCCAAATGATTTTCTAATGCATGCCACTTGATTGTAAAGCAATTATACAACCTACCCTGTATACTAATGCCCTGTCTGGCACAGCCTGAGACAAGACATCCCAAACGACACCCAGACAGCTGGCCCCAACCTGGACACATAGGACCCGCTATGGCTGTAGGTCGTCATCTCTTCCCAACCTCGGTTTTCAGGCTTCAGAACCTAGACCTTATCTCCAATCACTGCCCAGGGGTGAACGTGATGCAGAAATTAGAATTCCTCCTTCCCCATGGCCAGAAACCTTGTGGTTGGCATGTTGTCCAACGTTCAATGTGGGAAATTCTGCATTGTCCGAAAGGCCACGCCAGTGCTTGAGGGCCGCCTAGGGCACAGACATGCATTGTGACCTGCAGCGTGAGTCCCGTATTAAAGTAACGCCTCTCAGTGGCTGGACCAAGATCCTGCATATGGGGCTTGTCATATCCATAGGCCCCCAGGCTTAAC
The DNA here is from genome assembly GCF_964662115.1 of Mustela nivalis. Lineage (NCBI taxonomy): Eukaryota > Metazoa > Chordata > Mammalia > Carnivora > Mustelidae > Mustela > Mustela nivalis. Next base: position 2,988,321 of record NW_028136553.1, on the reverse strand, counting down.
CAGAGGGCGAGAATTCCAGTTGTCAGTACCCACTGCTATGCTCTAGAATCCCTCTACTGGGGGGACACATGAAGCAGAAAACAGGACACTTCCCTTCCCACAGAATGACCCCAAACTCTTGGGGGCTGGACAAACTACCAGAGAGGGAGACTTCTACGACCCATGAGGCAACTCCTACTTTAAACGGCCATTGTGGACAAAACATCCAGAGACAAAAGCCTGAGCGACTGCCTCCCTCTCACCCTTCTTTCATATCCAGAGGAGCTCCCCTCATGGACTGTAGATCAGGCCTGCCGTAACCTCGGCCCCAAACCTGAGATGAGTTAGGGTTTTTGGATGTCTGTCTGCACAGCCATGGCCCAGACAGCCTCCAGGCTGGGGTCTCTGGAGCCACACCACAGAACTGTGCCTACTCTCTCCTAAGAAACTGCCCTTTCCATTGGCCACAACTCTACAAAATAGTAGAAACCTCAAGGTCCCCAAGGACATCCCACTACCACAAGCCGCACTGGACAAATACTGGCATTATGACACAAGATGAGCAACTACTACCTCCATGCAGACACACAGACAGATATCCGCAGAGACAGAAGATTGAACCAGACAGGCCCCTAGGCCCTATTATGAACTCTTGCTTTGGTGTCCAGGTATCACTCCTCAGAGGCCTGGGTTCGAAGACCAGCATACGGGGCTTTCCTGAGGCACCAGACAGAAGATCTCTCATCTCCACCTGGGAAGCTTCCTTGTTGGAGTTGTGTCAAGCCCTTCGGGTTGGAGAATCCTGCAGAGTCCCTTAGCTACTGCCACATTCCAAGGTCTCCTTGGCCACCAACCCACATTATGACTCATCCTCAGGAGAATCCATTTAAACTCAGCCTACTGGGTAGCTCACCCAAAAGCCCGCAGATTGAGCGTGCCTTGTCTCGACCAGGCAATGGGAAGGTGAGTTGGCGTTTCTCGGCATCCATGCTTAGGGCCCTGCTCTCGAGTCTTTCTGTATGGGGCATCCTGGAACCATCCAATAGTACTCGACTGTCCTGAAGAAGGAAACTTTGAAGTTTGGAGCAGCTCACAACTCCCAGCGTAGGGAAACCTCCCTGGCCTCATGACGCCCCCACCCCTTTCAGGAAGGGGCCGTCATGGACACAAACTCCAGCTTGAGGCAACATCTGATACTAGCCCTGACCTCACCTGCAGGAGATCTCGATTCAGCCTCTGCAGAGTGGGCCTGCCATGCTCTTGGCCCCAAAACTCGTGCTAGCTTGTGTTTTCAGACTTCCTTCCTCACAATCCTGGCCACACCCCTCCAGTTTGGCAATTCTGGAGACACAATGCAGCACTCCGTCTGCCCTCCAGAAGAAAAATGTTGCCCTATAGGCCTAACCACAAACACCAAATGAGTAACAACCTGCATGCCACTCGACCATACCCCACTTATACAGTCTAGCCTGTGCACTAAAGCCCTGTCTGACACAGCCTGAGGGCAGACCTCCAGTCCAACACCCAGACAGCTGGCCATAAACAGAGCATATCACACCCACAATGGCTTTAGGCCATCAACTCTACACAACCTCAGTTTTCACCTTCAGAACCTAGACCTTATGTCGACTCACTGCTCAGGAGTGAACGTGATGCAAGAATCAGAACTTCTCCTTCGCCTTGGCAAGAAACCTAGTGGTTGGCATGTTTTTCCAACGTTCAGTGTAGTTGAAACCAGTGTGGCCCATGATGCCCCGCCCATGTTTATGGGCCACATTGGTCACAAACACACATTGTGTCCCTCAGCCTGATCCCAGGCCTCAGGTAAGGCCTCTCAGTGGCTGGATGAAGAGTCAGCATATTCGGCTTGCCATGCCCGTAGGCCCCAAATTTTACCCATAGTTCGGGTTCTCCCTTCACTTTTCCCCAGGGCTCATCTTTGGAATTCCTCTTTTGGCGGGACACCTGAGGTAACAATCCTGAAAGGAGTCCTCCCATTCCACATTGATGAAAAGCAATTGGGATCGGACCAAATCCCCAGAGAGAAAGATTCGTCCATGGCCCATGAGGCTTCCCCGACATTCCACGGCCATCTCTGATACAAAATCCAGAGACAAAAGCCTGAGCAAGTGCCTCAGACTCGCTCTTTCTTTATATCCGGAAGAGTTCTTCTCATGGTTTATAGATCGGGCCTGCCATACCTACCTCTCCAAAGCTAAGCTGAGTTTGTGTTATCAGACTTCTGTCCCCAAAGTCCTGGGCCACACACCTTCCAGGCTGGGGCCCCAGGTGTCACACATTAGGACTGTGTCTACCCAATCCATGGGAATTCTGCCCATTCCATGGTCCAAAACCGTAAAATTAGGAGAACCCTCCAAATCCCTGAGGCCATCCCAATAGTGCAGGTCGCCCGGGACAAACAAGGGCGGTCTGATACCAGCTGAGCATCTACCTCTACTCATACCATAGATGGATGTCCCCTGAGAAGCAGATTGAACCAGACAGGACCCTAGGCCATAATCGGATACATTGCTTTGGTTTACAGGCATGTCTCCTCAAAAGCCTGGATTCCAATACCAGCATAGGGGTTTTTCTGAGGCACCCATTAGAACAAATTTCGTCTCCACAAGGAACCTTGTGCATCGAGCTATGTCAAAAGCTTAGGAGAATACTTCAGGGTCCCGGTGCCACCCCCCCATTTTAAGGCCCTCATGGACACAAACACACATTTGGACCCATCCTCAGGAAAGTCCATTTCAAGTCAGTCACTCCTGTTGCTCACGCAGAGCCATCAGATCTAAACTCTCTTGTTGCTAGGAGAAAATTAGAATGCGAGGCCTGCTTCCCAGTCATCCATTCTCGAATGGTGCCCTGGAGTCATTCCATATGGGATGTCCTGAAGCTGCCCAACAGGTCTCAATTGTCCCGCAGAAGGTATCCTTGAAGGGGGCATCCCACAACACCCAACGTGGGAAAACCTACATGGCCTCGAGATTTCGCTCACTTCATGAAGGGGCCGTCATGCACATAAACTCCAACGTGAGACAACGTCTGATCCTCGCCCTGACTTCAGATGCATGAGATATTGGTTCAGATCTACAGTGGCCCCTGCAGTGTCCTCGCCCTGATACACAAGTCCAGCTTGTGTTCTCAGACTTCCGTCCTCACACTCCTGGACACGAAGCCCTCAAGTTTGGCAATTCCGGACCGACAATGAAGCCCTCTGCCTGCCCTCTAGAAAACAAATTTTGCCTAATGAGCTGCCCAGACAACTTATATGAGGATAAATCTACATAGCACTCGACTTTACCCAAATTATATAGTCTACGGGGGCACTAATGCACTGTCTGACACAACCTGAGCCCGGACCTCCTGACCAACACCCAGACAGCTGACCGCACACTGAGCACATCAGACCCGCCATGGACTTAGGTTATCATCTCTTCCCTACCTCTGTTTTCAGGCTTCATAATCTAGACCTTATCTCCAATCACTGCCCAAGGGTGAGTGTGATGCAGAAATCAGAACTCTTCCTTACCCATGGCAAGAAATCTTGTCATTGGCAGGTTGTCCAACGTTCAGTGTAGGAGAAACCAGGATTCACCATGAGGCCCCGCCCATTCTTGTTTGCGAAGTGGGCATAAACACGCATTGTGACCCTCAGTGTGAGTCCTGTCCTCTAGTAAGTCCTCTCAGTGGCTCGACCATTAGATGTCATAATGGGCTTGACATGTCCCTAGGCCCAAATTTGTAACCAGATTTCTGGTTGTCCAGTCGGCCCTCCCCAGGGCTCTACTCTGGAATACCTCATTTGGTGGGACACCTGAGGTTAAAAAACAAAACAAGGCAAATCACAACAACAACAAAACGGATTTCTTCCATCCCACAGAATGACCCCAAAATCTTGCGATGGGGACAAACCACCAGAGAGTAAGACTCGTCCATTTCCCATGAAGTCAACCGGAAATTTCATGACCATGAGTGACACGATATCCAGAGACAAAAACTTGAGCAAGAGCCTGACACTTGCCCTTTTTTCATATCCCGAAGAGTTCTCCTCATGGTCTGTAGATCAATACTGCCATACCTATTACCCGAAACATAAGCCGCGTTTGTGTTTTCAGACAACTGTCCAAACAGCTCTGCCTACACACCCTACAGGCTCAGGCCCCTGGAGCCAAACCTGAGGACTGTACTTGCCCTCTCCAAGGGAATTGTATGTGCCCATTCCAATGGCCACAACCTACTAATAGGATAAACCTCCAAACTCCCTGAGGCCATCCCAATAGTGGTGGCTCTCCAAGACAAACAGGAGCAATCTGAGCCCATCTGACACCTACATGCACTCAGATGCATAGACTGATGTCCCCAGAGGTAAAAAGGTACGAACAGGCCCCTAGGCACTATTTGGATTCATTGTTGTGCTATCCAGTCATCTCTCCTCAGAGGCCTGGATTTCAATACCAGCGTATTGCTGTTTCCTGACTCATCCCTCAGAACAAATCTCATTTACATATGGAAAACTTGCACGTTGGAGCTGTGTCAAAGCCTGTTTGAAAAAACCCATCAGGGCCCCAGTGCCACCGCTTCATTCCACGATCTCCATAGACACAAAAACATATTAGGATCCATCCACAGGAGAGTCCATTTCAACTCAGCCTCCTGGGTTGCTCCCCCAGATCCAGCAGATCTAACCTGTCTTGTTGCTAGGACACAATTGGAATGCGAGGTGGGCTACCCAGCCATCCATCCTTAGAACCCTGCTCGGAATCGTTGCCCTGGAGCCAACCAACAGGTCTCAATTGTCCTGCAGAAGAATCTTTGCAGTTTGGAGCTTCTCGCAACTAACATCGTGGGAAAACCCCCACGGCCTCATGACCCCCCCACCCCTTCATGAAGGGCCATCAGGGACAGAAACTCCAACCTGAGCGATCTTCTGATCCTCGCCCTGACATCATAAGCACGAGATCTCGATTCAGGTCTGTAGATTGTTCCTGCCTTGTCCTCACCCAGAAACCTAAGCCTAGCTTGTTCTCAGATTTCCTTCCTCAGACTACTGGCCCACAAGCCTCCAGTTTGAAAACCAGAACTATAATGCAGCACTCTTCCTGCCCTCAGGAAGAAAAACATTGCCCTCTGGGGCTACCCAGAAACTCCAAAAGAGGATCAACCTGCACGCCATACGACTGTACCCCAAATATATAGGCTGACCTGGGCACTATTGCCCTTTTTGACACAGCCTGAGCCTGGATTACCTGGCCCCACACAGAAAGCTGGCCGCTCACTGAGCACATCGGACCCGCCATGGTCTTAGGTCGTCATCTCTTCCCAACCTCGGTTGTCAAGTTTCAGAACCTAGACCTTATCTCCAATCACTGCCCAGGCTTGAAAGTGATGCAGAAATCACAACTCCTTCCCCGTGGCAAGAAACCATGTGGTTGGCATGTTGTCCAACGTTCAGAGTAGTTGAAACCAGGGTGGCCCATGAGGCCCCGCTCATGTTTGTGGGCCACATTGGTCAAAACCACACATTGTGACCCTCACCCTGATCCCAGTCCTCAATAAGGCCTCTCAGTGGCTGGATGAAGAGATAGAACATTGGGCTTGCCATGCCCCTCGGCCCCAAATTTTACCCATAGTTCGGGTTCTCCCTTCACTTTTCCCCGGGGCTCTTCTTTGGAATTCCTCTTTTGGCGGGACACCTGAGGTAACAAACCTGAAAGGAGTCCTCCCATTCCACAGATTGACGAAAAACAATTGGGATCGGGCCAAATCCACAGAGAGGAAGATTCGTCCATGGCCCATGAGGCCTCCCCGACATTCCACGGCCATCTCTGATACAAAATCCAGAGACAAAAGCCTGAGCAAGCGCCTCAGACTCGCTCTTTCTTCATATCAGGAAGAGTTCTTCTCATGGTTTATAGATCGGGCCTGCCATACCTACGTCCCCAAACCTAAGCTGAGTTTGTGTTTTCAGACTTCTGTCCTCAAAGTCCTGGGCCACACACCCTCCAGGCTGGGGCCCCTGGAGTCACACATTAGGACTGTGCCTACCCAATCCATGGGAATTCTGCCGATGCCATTGTCCAAAACAGTAAAATTTGGAGAACCCTCCAAATCCCCGAGGCCATCCCAATAGTTCAGGTCGCCCGGGACAAACAAGGGCGGTCTGATACCAGCTGAGCATCTACCTCCACTCATACCATAGATGGATGTCCCCTGAGAAGAAGATTGAACCAGACAGGACCTTAGGCCATAATCGGATACATTGCTTTGGTTTACAGGCATGTCTCCTCAAAAGCCTGGATACCAATACCAGCATAGAGGTTTTCCTGAGGCACCCATCAAAACAAATCTCGTCTCCACAAGGAACCTTGTGCATCGAGCTATGTCAAAAGCTTAGGAGAATACTTCAGGGTCCCGGTGCCACCCCCCCATTTTAAGGCCCTCATGGACACAAACACACATTAGGAACCCATCCTCAGGAAAGTCCATTTCAAGTCAGCCACCCCGGTTTCTCCCGCTAAGCCATCAGATCTAAACTGTCTTGTTGCTAGGAGACAATTGGAATGCGAGGCGGGCTTCCCAGGCATCCATCCTCGAACGGTGACCTGGAGTCATTCAATATGGGATGTCCTGGAGCTGCCCAACAAGTCTCAATTGTCCCGCAGAAGGAATACTTGAAGGGGGCATCCCACAACTCCCAACGTGGGAAAACCTCCATGGCCTCGAGATTCCGCTCCCTTCATGAAAGGGGCCGTCATGCACAGAAACTCCAACCTGAGCCAACTTCTGATCCTCGCCCTGACTTCAGATGCATGAGATATAGGTTCAGATCTACAGGGGTACCTGCCGTGCCCTGGCCCTGAAACCCAAGTCTAGCTTGTGTTCTCAGACTTCCGTCCTCACACTCCAGGCCCCGAAGCCCGGAAGTTTCGCAATTCCAGACCCACAATGCAGCACTCTGCCTGCCCTCTAGAAAAAAAATTTGGCCTAATGAGCTGCCCAGGCACCTTATATGAGGATAAATCTACATGGCATTCGACTATACCCAAAGTATATAGTCTAACCTGGGCACTAATGCACTGTCTGACACAACCTGAGCTCGGACATCCTGACCAACACCCAGACAGCTGACCGCACACTGAGCACATCAGAACCGCCATGGCCTTAGGGTATCATCTCTTCCCAACTGCGGTTTTTCAGGCTTCAGAACCTAGACCTTATCTCCAACCACTGCCCAGGGGTGCCTGTGATGCAGAAATCAGACCTTGTCCTTACCCATGGCAAGAAACCTTGTGGTTGGCATGTTGTCCAACGTTCAGTGTAGGAGAAACCAGCATTCACCCGGAGGCCCCGCCAATTCTTGAGTGCGAAGAGGGCATAAACACGCATTGTGACCCTCAGCGTGAGTCCTGTGCTCTAGTAAGTCCTCTCAGTGGCTCGACCATTAGATGTCATAATGGGCTTGACATGTCCCTAGGCCACAATTTTTAACCAGATTTCTGGTTGTCCGGTCGGCCCTCCCCAGGGCTCTACTCTGGAATACCTCATTTGGTGAGACACCTGAGGTTAAAAAACAAAACAAAACAAATCAACAACAACAACAACAAAACGGACTTCTTCCATCCCCAGAATGACCCAAAACTCTTGGGACGGGGCAAAACCCCAGAGAGTAAGACTCGTCCATTTCCCATGAAGTCACCCGGAAATTTCACGACCATGAGTGACACGATATCCAGAGACAAAAACTTGAGCACGAGCCTCACACTCGCCCTTTTTTCATATCCTGAAGAGTTCACCTCATGGTTTGTAGATCAGTCCTGCCATACCTATGACCCGAAACATAAGCCGCGTTTGTGTTTTCAGACAACTGTCCAAACAGCTCTGGCCTACACACCCTACAGGCTCAGGCCCCTGGAGCCAAACCTGAGGACTGTACTTGCCCTCTCCAAGGGAATTGTATGTGCCCATTCCAATGGCCACAACCCTACTAATAGGATAAACCTCCAAACTGCCTGAGGCCATCCCAATAGTGGTGGCTTCCCCGGACAAACAGGGGCAATCTGAGCTCATCTGAGCACCTACCTGCACTCAGACGCATAGACTGATGTCCCCAGAGGTAAAAATGTACGAACAGGCCCCTAGGCACTATTCGGATCCATTGCTGTGGTATCCAGTCATCTCTCCTCAGAGGCCTGGATTTCAATACCAGCGTATGGCTGTTTCTTGACTCACCCATCAGAAAACATCTCATCTACATATGGGAAACTTGCACGTTGGAGCTGTGTCAAAGCCTCTGTTTGGAAAAACCCTTCAGGACCCCAGTGCCACCGCTACATTCCAAGGTCTCCATAGACACAAAAAGACATTAGGACCCATCCACAGGAGAGTTTATTTCAACTCAGCCTCCTGGGTTGCTCCCCCAGATCCAGCAGATCTAACCTGTCTTGTTGCTAGGACACAATTGGAATGCGAGGTGGGCTACCCAGCCATCCATCCTTAGAACCCTGCTCGGAATCGTTGCCCTGGAGCCAACCAACAGGTCTCAATTGTCCTGCAGAAGAATCTTTGCAGTTTGGAGCTTCTCACAACTAACATCGTGGGAAAACCCCCACGGCCTCATGACCCCCCCACCCCTTCATGAAGGGCCATCAGGGACAGAAACTCCAACCTGAGCGATCTTCTGATCCTCGCCCTGACATCATAAGCACGAGATCTCGATTCAGGTCTGTAGATTGTTCCTGCCTTGTCCTCACCCAGAAACCTAAGCCTAGCTTGTTCTCAGATTTCCTTTCTCAGACTACTGGCCCACAAGCCTCCAGTTTGAAAACCAGAACTATAATGCAGCACTCTTTTTGCCCTCAGGAAGAAAAACATTGCCCTCTGGGGCTACCCAGAAACTCCAAAAGAGGATCAACCTGCACGCCATAAGACTGTACCCCAAATATATAGGCTGACCTGGGCACTATTGCCCTTTTTGACACAGCCTGAGCCTGGATTACCTGGCCCCACACAGAAAGCTGGCCGCTCACTGAGCACATCGGACCCGCCATGGTCTTAGGTCGTCATCTCTTCCCAACCTCGGTTGTCAAGTTTCAGAACCTAGACCTTATCTCCAATCACTGCCCAGGCTTGAAAGTGATGCAGAAATCACAACTCCTTCCCCGTGGCAAGAAACCATGTGGTTGGCATGTTGTCCAACGTTCAGTGTAGTTGAAACCAGGGTGGCCCATGAGGCCCCGCTCATGTTTGCGGGCCACATTGGTCAAAACCACACATTGTGACCCTCACCCTGATCCCAGTCCTCAATAAGGCCTCTCAGTGGCTGGATGAAGAGATAGCATATTGGGCATGCCATGCCCCTAGGCCCCAAATTTTACCCATAGTTCGGGTTCTCCCTTCACTTTTCCCCAGGGCTCTTCTTTGGAATTCCTCTTTTGGCGGGACACCTGAGGTAACAAACCTGAAAGGAGTCCTCCCATTCCACAGATTGACGAAAAACAATTGGGATCGGGCCAGTTCCACAGAGAGGAAGATTCGTCCATGGCCCATGAGGCCTCCCCAACATTCCACGGCCATCTCTGATACAAAATCCAGAGACAAAAGCCTGAGCAAGCCCCTCAGACTCACTCTTTCTTCATATCCGGAAGAGTTCTTCTCATGGTTTATAGATCAGGCCTGCCATACCTACGTCCCCAAACCTAAGCTGAGTTTGTGTTTTCAGACTTCTGTCCTCAAAGTCCTGGGCCACACACCCTCCAGGCTGGGGCCCCTGGAGTCACACAGTAGGACTGTGCCTACCCAATCCATGGGAATTCTGCCGATGCCATTGTCCAAAACAGTAAAATTTGGAGAACCCTACAAATCGCTGAGGCCATCCCAATAGTGCAGGTCGCCCGGGACAAACAAGGGCGGTCTGATACCAGCTGAGCATCTACCTCCACTCATACCATAGATGGATGTCCCCTGAGAAGAAGATTGAACCAGACAGGACCCTAGGCCATAATCGGATGCATTGCTTTGGATTACAGGCATGTCTCCTCAAAAGCCTGGATTCCAATACCAGCATAGAGGTTTTCCTGAGGCACCCATCAAAACAAATCTCGTCTCCACAAGGAACCTTGTGCATCGAGCTATGTCAAAAGCTTAGGAGAATACTTCAGGGTCTCGGTGCCACCGCCCCATTTTAAGGCCCTCATGGACACAAACACACATTAGGACCCATCCTCAGGAAAGTCCATTTCAAGTCAGCCACCCCTGTTTCTCCCGCAGAGCCATCAGATCTAAACTGTCTTGTTGCTGGGAGACAATTGGAATGCGAGGCCGGCTTCCCAGGCATCCAACCTCGAACAGTGCCCTGGAGTCATTCCATATGGGATGTCCTGAAGCTGCCCAACAGGTCTCAATTGTCCCGCAGAAGGAATCCTTGAAGTGGGCATCCCACAACTCCCAACGTGGGAAAAACTCCATGGCCTTGAGATTCCGCTCCCTTCATGAAGGGTCCGTCATGCACAGAAACTCCAACCTGAGCCAACGTCTGATCATCGCCCTGACTTCAGATGCATGAGATATAGGTTCAGATCTACAGTGGTACCTGCCGTGTCCTCGCCCTGAAACCCAAGTCTAGCTTGTGTTCTCAGACTTCTGTCCTCACACTCCTGGACACGAATCCCTCAAGTAAAATTCCGGACCGACAATTAAGCAGTCTGCCTGCCCTCTAGAAAACAAATTTTGCCTAATGAGCTGCCCAGACAACTTATATGAGGATAAATCTACATGGCACTCGACTGTACCCAAAGTATATAGTCTAAACTGGGCACTAATGCACTCTCTGACACAACCTGAGCCCGGATCTCCTGACCAACACCCAGACAGCTGACCGCACACTGAGCACATCAGACCCGCCATGGCCTTAGGTCATCATCTCTTCCCTACCTCAGTTTTTAGGCTTCAGAACCTAGACCTTATCTCCAATCACTGCCCAGTGGTGCCTGTGATGCAGAAATCAGAACTCTTCCTTACCCATGGCAAGAAACCTTGTGGTTGGCATGTTGTCCAACGTTCAGTGTACGAGAAACCAGGATTCACCATGAGGCCCTGCCCATTCTTGTTTGCGAAGTGGGCATAAACACGCATTGTGACCCTCAGCGTGAGTCCTGTGCTCTAGTAAGTCCTCTCAGTGGCTCGACCATTAGATGTCATAATGGGCTTGACATGTCCCTAGGCCACAATTTTTAACCACATTTCTTGTTGTCCGGTCGGCCCTCCCCAGGGCTCTACTCTGGAATCCCCCCTTTGGTGGGACACCTGAGGTTAAAAAACAAAACAAGGCAAATCAACAACAACAACAAAACGGACTTCTTCCATCCCCAGAATGACCCAAAACTCCTTGGACGGGGCCAAACCCCCAGAGTGTAAGACTCGTCCATTTCCCATGAAGTCACCAGGAAATTTCACGACCATGAGTGACACGATATCCAGAGACAAAAACTTGAGCACGAGCCTCACACTCGCCCCTTATTCATATCCCGAAGAGTTCTCCTCATGGTCTGTAGATCAATCCTGCCATACCTATGACCTGAAACATAAGCCGCGTTTGTGTTTTCAGACTGTCCAAACAGCTCTGCCTACACACCCTACAGGCTCAGGCCCCTGGAGCCAAACCTGAGGATTGTACTTGCCCTCTACAAGGGAATTGTATGTGCCCATTCCAATGGCCACAACCTACTAATAGGATAAACCTGCAAACTCCCTGAGGCCATCCCAATAGTGGTGGCTTCCCAGGACAAACAGGGGCAATCTGAGCCCATCTGAGCACCTACATGCTCTCAGACGCATAGACTGATGTCCCCAGAGGTAAAAATGTACGAAAAGGCCCCTAGGCACTATTCGGATCCATAGCTGTGGTATCCAGTCATCTCTCCTCAGAGGCCTGGATTTCAATACCAGCATATGGCTGTTTCCTGACTCATCCGTCAGAACAAATCTCATCTACATATGGGAAACTTGCACGTTGGAGCTGTGTCAAAGCCTCTGTTTGAAAAAACCCTTCAGGACCCCAGTGCCACCCCTTCATTCCAAGGTCTCCATAGACACAAAAACATATTAGGATCCATCCACAGGAGAGTCCATTTCAACCCAGATCCAGATTGCTCGCCCAGATCCAGCAGATATAACCTGTCTTGTTGCTAGGACACAATTGGAATGCAAGGTGGGCTACCCAGGCATCCATCCTTAGAACCCTGCTCGGAATCGTTGCCCTGGAGCCAACCAACATGTCTCAATTGTCCTGCACAAGAATCTTTGCAGTTTGGACCTTCTCACAACTAACATCGTGGGAAAACCCCCACGAACTCGAGACCCCGCCCCTTCATGAAGGGGCCATCAGGGACAGAAACACCAACCTGAGCGATCTTCTGATCCTCACCCTGACTTCAGAAGCACGAGATCTCGATTCAGGTCTGTAGATTGTTCCTGCCTTGTCCTCACCCAGAAACCTAAGCCTAGCTTGTGTTATCAGATTTCCGTCTTCAGACTACTGGCCCACAAGCCCTCCAGTTTGCAAACCAGAACTATAATGCAGCACTCTGCCAGCCTTCAGGAAGAAAAACATAGCCCTGTGGGGCTACCCAGAAACTCCAAATGAGGATCAACCTGCATGCCATTCGACTGTACCCAAATATATAGGATGACCTAGGCACTATTGCCCTTTCTGACACAGCCTGAGCCTGGACTTCCTGGCCCCACCCAGAAAGCTGGTCGAACACTGAGCACCCCGGACGAGCCATGTCCTTAGGTCGTCATCTCTTCCCAACCTCGGTTGTCAAGTCTCAGAACCTAGACCTTATCTCCAATCACTGCCCAGGCTTGTAAGTGATGCAGAAATCACAACTCCTTCCCCGTGGCTAGAAACCATGTGGTTGGCATGTTTTCCAATGTTCAGTGTAGTTGAAACCAGGGTGGCCCATGAGGCCCCGCCCATGTTTATGGGCCACATTGGTCACAAACACACATTGTGTCCCTCAGCCTGATCCCAGGCCTCAGGTAAGGCCTCTCAGTGGCTGGATGAAGAGACAGCATATTGGGCTTGCCATGCCCCTAGGCCCCAAATTTTACCCATAATTCGGGTTGTCCCTTCGCTTTTCCCCAGGGCTCTTCTTTGGAATTCCTCTTTTGGCGGGACACCTAAGGTAACCAACCTGAAAGGAGACCTCCCATTCCACAGATTGACGAAAAAGAATTGGGATCGGTCCAATTCCACAGAGAGGAAGATTCGTCCATGGCCCATGAGGTTTCCCAGACAATCCACGGCCATCGCTGATACCGAATCTAGAGACAAAAGACTGAACAAGCACCTCAGACTCGCTCTTTCTTCATATCCTGAAGAGTTCTTCTCATGGTTTGTAGATCGGGCCTGCCATACCTACGTCTCCAAACCTAAGCTGAGTTTATGTTTTCAGACTTCTGTCCTCAAAGACCTGGGCCACACACCCTCCAGGCTGCGGTCCCTGGAGCCACACATAAGGACTGTGCCTACCCAATCCTTGGGAACTCTGCCCATTCCATTGTCCAAAACCGTAAAATTAGTAGAACCCTCCAAATCCCTGAGGCCATCCCAAAAGGGCATGTCGCCCGTGACATACAAGCGCGGTCTGATATCAGCTGAGCATCAACCTCCACTCATACCATAGATGGATGTCCCCAGAGAAGAAGATTGAACCAGACAGGACCCTGGCCAATCGGATCCATTGCTTTGGTGAGAGGCATGTCTCCTCAAAAGCCTGGATTCCAATACCAGCATAGGGGTTTTCCTGAGGTAGCAATCAGAACAAATCTCGTCTCCACAAGGAAACATGTGCATCGAGCTCTGTCAAAAGCTTAGGAGAATACTTCAGGGTCCCGGTGCCACGGCCCCATTCCAAGGCCCCATGGACACAAAGACACATTAGGACCCATCCTGAGGAAAGTCCATTTCAAGTCAGTCACCCCGGTTGCTCCCGCAGAGCCATCAGATCTAAACTGGCTTGTTGCTAGGAGACAATTGGAATGCGAGGCTGGCTTCCCAGGCATCCTCCCTCGAACGGTGCTATGGAGTCACTCCATATGGGATGTCCTGGAGCTGCCCAAAGGTCTCAATTGTCCCGCAGAAGGAATTCTTGAAGGGGGCAACTCCCACGTGGGAAAAACTCCATGGACACGAGATTCCGCTCCCTTCATGAAGGAGCCGTCAGGCACAGAAACTCCAACCTAAGCCAAAGTCTAATTCTCTCCCTGACTTGAAATGGATGAGATATTGGTTCAGATCTGCAGGGGGTACCTGCCGTGCCCTTGCCCTTAGCCCAAGTATAACTTTTGTTCTCAGAATTCCGACCTCACTCTCCTGGCCTCAAAGCCCTCATGATTGGTAAATCCGGTCCCACAATTAAGCACATGGCCTGCTTTCTGGAAAAAAAAATATTGCCTAAAGAGCTGCCAAGGCACCTTATATGAAGATAAACCTACACGGTACTCGACTTTGCCCGAATTATATAGTCTAACCTGGGCACTAATGCACTGTCTGACACAACCTGAGCCCGGACTTCCTGACCAACACCCAGACAGCTGACCGCACACTGAGCACATCAGACTCGCCATGGCCTTATGTCCTCATCACTTCCCTACCTCAGTTTTCAGGCCTCAGAAACTAGACTTTATCTCTGCCTGGGGGTGAGTGTGATGCAGAAATCAGAACTTCTCCTTACACATGGCAAGAAACCTTGTGGTTGGCATGTTGTCCAACGTTCATTGTAGGAGAAACTAGCATTCACCCTGAGGCCCGCCTATTCTTGAGTGCGACGAGGGCATAAATATGCATTGTGACCCTCAGGGTGAGTCCTGTCCTCTAGTAAGTCCTCTCAGAGCCTGGATCACTAGATGTCATAATGGGCTTGACATAGCCCTAGGCCCCAATTTTTAAGCAGATTTCTGGTTGTTCAGTCACCCCTCCCCAGAGCTCTACTCTGGAATTCCTCATGTGGTGGGACAACGGAGGTTAAAAAATGAAACAAAATAAAGCAACAACAACAAAAAAAAACGACTTCTTCCATCCCACAGAATGACCCCAACCTCTTTGGAAGGGGCCAAATCCCCAGAGAGTAAGACTCATCCATTTCCCATGAAGTCACCCGGAAATTTCACGACCATGAGTGACATGATATGCAGAGACAAAAACATGAGCAATAGCCTCACAATCGCCCTTTTTTCATATACCGAAATGTTCTCCTCATGGTCTGTAGATCAGTCCTGCCCTACCTATGACCCGAAACAGAAGTCGAGTTTGTGTTTTCAGACAACTGTCCAAACAGCCCTGGCCTACACACCCTATAGGCTCAGGCCCCTGAAGCCAAACCTGAGGACTGTTCTTGCCCTCGCAAGGGAATTGTGTGAGCCCATTCCCATGGCGACAACGCAACTAAAAGTATAAACCTTTAAATTCCCTGATGCCATCCCATAGTGTTGGCTTCCAAGGACAAACACGGGCAATCTGAGTTCATCTGAGCACCTACCTGCACTCTGACCCATAGATAGATGTCGCCCGAGGTAAAAAGAAACCAACAGGCCCCTAGGCACTAATCGGATCCATTGCTTTGGTTTCCAGGCATCTCTCCACAGAGGCCTGGATTTCAATACCAGAATATGGCTGTTTCTTGACTCACCCATCAGAACAAATCTCCTCTACACATGGGAAACTTGCATGGTGGACCTGTGTCAAACCTCTGTTTAGGAGAAGCCTTCAGGGCCCTAGTGCCACCGCTTAATGCCACAGTCTCCATAGACACAAAAACATATTAAGACCCATCCACAGGAGAGTCCATTTAAACTCAGCCTCCTCGGTTGCTCCCCGAGATCCAACAGATCTAGCCTGTCTTGTAGCTAGGAGAATATTGGAATGCGAGGTGGGCTACCCAGCCATCCATCCTTAGAACCCTGCTCAGAATCGTTGGCCTGGAGCCAACCAACTGGTCTCAATTGTCCCACAGTAGAATCTTTGCAGTTTGGAGCTTCTCACAACTCCCATGGTGGGAAAACCCCCACGGCCTCGTGATTCCCCCCCTTTATGAAGGGGCCATCAGGGACAGAAAGTCAAACCTGAGGCATCGTCTGATGCTCAACCTGACTTCAGGTGCAAGAGACCTCGATTCAGGTCTGCCATGTCCTCACACATAAAACCTAAGCCTTGCTTGTGTTCTCAGAGTTCCGTCCTCAGACTACCGGCCCATAAGCCCTCCAGTTTGGCAATCCAGAAGTACAATGCGGCACTCTGCCTGCTCCCTGGAAGAAGAACATTGCCCTCTGGGGCTACCCAGAAACCCCAAATGAGGATCAACCTGCACGCCATTTGGCTGTACACCAAATATATAGGCTGAAGTGGGCACAATTGCCCATTCTGACACAGCCTGAGCCTGGAACTCCTGGCCTCACCCAGACAGCTGGCCACACACTGAGCACATCGGACCCGCCATGGCCATAGGTCGTCATCTCTACCCAACCTCGGTTTTCAGGCTTCAGAACCTTGACCTTATCTCCAATCACTGCCCAGGTTTGAAAATGTTGCAGAAATCCGAACTCGTTCCCTTGGCAAGAAACCTCGTGGTTGGCATGTTGTCCAACTTTCAGTGTAGTTGAAACCAGTGTGGCACATGAGACCCAGCCCACGCTTGAGGGCCACATTGGTCTCAAACACACATTGTGACCCTCAGCCTGAGCCCGGTCCTCAGGCAAGGCCTCTCAGTGGCTGCATGAAGAAAGAGCATATTGGGCTTGCCATGCCCCTAGACCCCAATTTTTAACCAAGTTCGGGTTGTCCCTTCACTCTTGCCCAGGGCTCTGCTTTGGAATTCCTCTTTTGGTGGGACACCTCAGGTAACAATCCTTAAAGGAGTCCTCCCATTCCACAGATTCACGAAAAAGAATTGGGATAGGGCCAAATCCACAGAGAGGAAGATTCGTCCATGGCTCATGAGGCCTCCCCGACATTCCACGGCCATCGCTGATACAAAATCCAGAGACAAAAGCCTAAGCAAGCGCCTCAGACTCGCTCTTTCTTCATATCCTGAAGAGTTCTTCTCATGATTTGTAGTTCGGCCGTGCCATACCTACGTCCCCAAACCTAAGCTGAGTTTGTGTTTTTTGAGTTCTGTCCTCAAAGTCCTGGGCCACACACCCTCCAGGCTGGGCCCCTGGAACCACACATTAGGACTGTGCCTTACCAATCCATGGGAATTCTGCCCATTCCATTATCCAAAACCATACAAATTAGGAGAAACCTCCAAATTCCCTGAGGCCATACCAATGGTGTAGGTTGTCCGGGACAAAAAAGGGCCGTCTGACACCAGCTGAGCATCTACCTTCACTCATACCATAGATGGATGTCCCCAGAGAAGAAGATTGACCAGACAGGACCCCAGGCCATAATGGGATCCATAGCTTTGGTTTACAGGCATGTCTCTTCAAAAGCCTGGTTTCCAATACCAGCTGAGGGCTTTTCCTGAGGCACCCATCAGAACAAATCTCGTTTACACATGGGAAACTTGCATGTTGGAGCTCTCTCAAAGCCTCTGGTTAGAAGGACATTTCAGGTTCCCGGTGCCAGCGCCTCATTCCAAGGTCTCCATGGAGACACACCCACATTAGGACCCATCCACAGGAGAGTCCATTTCAACTCAGCCCCCTCAGTTGCTCCCCCTGATCCAGCAGATCTAACCCGTCTTGTCGCTAGGAGATGATTGGAATGAGAGGCAGGCTTCCCAGACATCCATACTTAGAACCATTCTCAGAATTATGCTGTATGGGAAGTCCTGGAGCCAACCAACAGGTCTCAATAGTCCCGCAGAAGAATCTTTACTGTTTGGAGCATCTCACAACTCCCATCGTGGGAAAACCTCCATGGCCTCGTGATCCCACCCCCTGCGCTTCATGAAGGGGCCATCAGGGACAGAAGCTCCAACCTGAGTGATCGTCTGATCCTCGCCCTGACTTCAGATGCAGGACATCTTGATTCAGCTCTGCAGAGTGTGCCTGCCGTGCCCTTGCCCAGAAACGTAAGTCTAGTTTGTGTTCTCAACTTCCATCCTCACATTCCTGGCCCACAAGCCCTCCAGTTTGGCAATTCCAGAACTACAAGGCAGCACTCTGCCTGCTTTCCGGAAGAAAAACTTTGCCCTCTGGAGCTACCCAGATTCCCCAAATGAGGATCAACCTGCATGCCACTTGACTGGACCCCAATTATACAGGCTGCCCTGGGCACTACTGCCCTTTCTGGCACAGCCTGAGACTGAACCTCCTGGCTCGCACCCACCCAGCTAGCCACACACTGAGCACATCGGACCCGCCATGGCCTTAGGTCATCATCTCTTTCCAACCTCGGTTTTCAGGCTTCAGATCCTAAACCTTATCTCCAGTCACCACCCAGGGTTGAACATGATGCAGGAATCAGAACTCCTTCCCCATGGCAAGAAACCTTGTGGTTGGCATGTTGTCCAACGTAAAGTGTATTGAAACCAGTGTGGCCCATGAGGCCCTGCAGATGCTTGAGGACCAAGTCGGTCACAAACATGCATTGTGACCCTCAACGTGAGCCCAGTTCTCAAGTAAGGCCTCTCCGCGGCTGGACCAAAAGACAGCATATTGGGCTTGCAATGCCCCTAGGCCCCAATTTTTAACCAGATTTCTGGTTGTCCAGTCTCCCCTCCCCAGGGCTCGGCTTTGGAATCCCTCTTTTGGTGGGACACCTGAGGTAACAAAACTGAAAGGACTCCTCCCATCCCACAGTTTGACCCAATACAATTGGAATCGGGCCAAATCCACAGAGCGGAAGACTCGTCCATGGCCCATGAGGCCTCCCGGACATTCCACGCCCATCTTTGACACAAAATCCAGAAACAAAAGCCTGAACAAGTGCCTCACAATCTCTCTTTCTTCATATCCGGAAGAATTCTCCTCACGGTCTGTAGATCGGGCCTGCCATACCTACGTCCCTAAACCTAAACTGAGTTTGTGTTTTAGACTTCTGTCTCCACAGTCCTGGTGCACACACCCTGCAGGCTGGGGCCCCTGGAGCCACATCAAAACTGTGCCTTCCCTCTCCACAGGAATTCTGCCCATTCCATTGTCCATAATCATAAAATTAGGAGAAACCTCCAAAGTCCCCAAGGCCTTCACAATAGTGTAGGCCGCCTGGGACAAACAAGGGCCATCTGACACCAGCTGAGCATCTAACTCCACTAATACCTTAGATGGATGTACACAGAGAAGAAGATTCAACCGGACAGGCCCCTAGGCTCTAAATGGAGCCATTGCTTTGGTTTCCAGTTATTTCTCTTCAGAGGCCTATATTCCAATAACAGTATATGGGGGTTTCCTGAGGCACCAATCAGAACAAATCTCGTCTCCACATGGGAAACTTGTCCTTTGGAGATGTCTCAAAACCTCCGGTTAGGAGAATCCTTCAGGGCCCATGCACCAACGCCCCATTCCAAGGTCTCCATGGACACAAACCCACATTAGCATCCATCCTTAGGAGAGTCCATTTCAACTCAGCCCCCTTGGTTGCTCTGACAGAGCCAGCATATCAAACCTGTCTATTTGCTAGGAGACAACTGCAATGTGAGGCGGGCTTCCCATGCATCCATCCTTAGATCCCTGCTCTGGTGTCATTCTGTATGGTATGTACTGGAGTGATACAAAAGGTCTCAATTGTTGATCAGAAGGAATCTTTGTTGTTTGGAGCATCTCACAACTTCCATTGTGGGTAAACCTCCATGGACTGGAGATGCTGTCCCCTTCATAAAGTGGCCAGAATGGACAGAAATTCAAACCTAAGCCTACGTTTGAACCTCGCCCTGACTTCAGATTCATGATATCCCGATTCAGATCTGCAGAGGGTGCCTGCCGTGCCCTCGCCCAGAACCTACGCCTAACATGTGTTCTCAGACTTCCGTCCTCACACTCCCCGTCCACAAGGCATCCACTTTGGAAATTCCGGAGCCACAATGCAGCACTCTGCCTGTTCTCCAGAAGAAAAACATTGCCCTTGGGGCTACCCAGAAATGCCAAATAAAGATCAACCTGCACGGCACTCAGTTGTACCCCAATTATACAATCTACCCTGGGCACTAAGGCCCTGTCTGACACAGCCCAAGCTTGGACCTCCCGACCAACACCCAGACAGCTGGCTCCACGCTGAGCATATCGGACCCAACATGGTCTTAGGTCGTCATCTCTTCCCAACCTCGGTTTTCAGACTTCACAACCTAGACCTTATCTCCAATCACTGCCCAGGGGTGAATGACATGCAGAAATCAGAATTAATACTTCCCCATGGCAAGAACTCATGTGGTTGACATGTTGACTATCATTCAGTGTAGGAGAAACAAGCATGCACCATGAGTCCCCACCCATGCTTGAGTACCACGAGGGCATAAACACGCATTGTGACCCTCAGCATGAGTTCTGTCCTCAATGAAGGCCTCTCAGTGGCTGGACCATTAGAAGGCATATTGGGCTTGCCATGCCCCTAGGCCCGTATTTTTAGTTAGATTTCTTGTTGTCCAGGGCTCTGCTCTGGAATCCCTCTTTTGGTGGGACACCTTAGTTAACAAAACTGAATCCCACAGATTAACCCAAAACAATTGGGATCTGGCCAAATCCACAGAGAGAAAGACTCTTCCATGGCCCATGAGGACTCCTTGACATTCCACAGCCATCATTGACACAAAATCCAGGGGCAAAAGCCTGACAAGTGTCACACTTTCACCCTTTATTCATATCCCAAAAAGTTCTCCTCATAGTCTGTAAATCGGACCTGCCATACCTACGTCCCCAAAGCTAAGCTGAGTTTGTGTTTTCAGACATCTGTCCCCACAGTCCTTGCCCACACACCCTCAAGGCTGGGCCCTTGGAGCCACACATCAGGTCTGTGCCTGCCCACTCCACAGGAATTCTGCCCATGCCATTGTCCATAATCATACAATTTAGGAGAAACCTTTAAAGTCCCCGAGGCCATCCCTATAGTGTAGGCCGCCCGGACAAACAGGAGCGGTCTGACACCAGCTGAGCAACTACCTCCATTTCATAAAATAGACAGATGTCGACAGAGAAGAAGATTGAACCAGAGAGGCTCCTAGGACCTAATTGGATGCATTGCTGCGGTTTCTATGTATCTCTCCTCAGAGGCCTGGTTCTAATACCAGCATATGTGGGTTTCCTGAGGCACCAATTAGAACAAATCTTGTCTCCACATGGAAAACTTGCTCTTTCGAGTTGTTTCAAAATCTCCGGTTAGAATCCTTTAGAGCCCTGGGGCCACCACCCCATTCCAACGTCCTCATGGACACAAACACACATTAAGACCCATCTTCAGGAGAGTCCATTTCAACTCAGCTCCCACGATTGCTCCTGCATAGCCATCAGATCGTACCTGTCTTGTGGCAGGGAGACAATTGGTGTAAGAGGCAGTCTGCTCAGGCATCCATCCTTAGAACCCGGCTCTGGAGTCATTCCATATGGGATGTCCTGGAGCCATCCAACAGTTCTCAATTTTCCCGCAGAAGGAATCCTTGCAGTTTGGAGCATCCCACAACTCCCAACGTGGGAAAACCTCCATGGCCTCGAGATTCCACCCCTTTGATGAAGGGGCCATCATGGACAGAAACTCCAACCTGCGCCTAAGTCTGATCCTCGTCCTGACTTCAGATGAATGAGATTTTGATTCGGATCTGCAGAGGGTGCCCTCGCCCTGAAACTTAAGTTTAGCTTATGATCTCAGACTTACGTCCTCACACTCCTGGTCCCGACGCCCTCAAGTTTGGCAATTCTGGACCCACAATGCTGCACTCTGCCTGCCCACCAGAAGAAAAATGTTGCCCCAGTGAGCTTCCCTGACACAATAAATGAGGATGAACCTACATGGAACTCAACTGTACCCAAATTATACATTCTAACCTGGGCACTAATGCATTGTCTGACACAGCCTGAATCCATACCTCCTGAACAACACCCAGAAAGCTGACCGCACACTGAGCACATCGGACCCTCCATGACCTTAGGTTATCATCTCATCCCAACCTCTATTTCTGGATTCAGAACTTAGATCTTATCTCCAGTCACTGCCCAGGCGTGAACATGATGCAGAAATCAGAATTCCTCCTTCCCCATGGAAAGAAACCTTGTGGTTCGTATGTTGTCCAAAGTTCAGTGTAGGAGAATCAAGCATGGCCCATGAGTCCCGCCCATGCTTGATGCCTACATTGGGCACAAACATGCATTGTGACCCTCAGTGTGAGCACTGTACTCAAGTAAGACCTCTCAGTGGCTGGACCAAGGTACCCCATATGGGGATTGCCATGCCCTTAGGCCCCCAATCTTATACAGAGTTCGGGTTGTCCAGTCGCCCCTTCCCAGGGTTCTGCTCTGGAATCCCTCTTTAGTGGCACACCTGAGGTAAAAAAAAAACAAAAACAAACACAAAAACAAAAAAAAACAGAATGGACTCCTCCCATCCCACGGAATGACCCCAAAATATTGGGATCATCCAAATCCCCATAGAGGAAGTCTCACCCATGGTCCATGAGGACGCCCCTACATTCCACGGCCATCAGTGACACAAAATCCAGAGTCAAAAGCCTGAGCAAGTGCCTCACATTCACTCTTTGTTCATATCCTGAAGAGTTCTGCTCAAGGTCTGTAGATCGGGCCTCCCATACCTATGTCCCCAAACCTAAGACGAGTTTCTGTTTTCAGACTTCTGTCCCCACAGCTCTGACCCACACACCCTCCATGCTTGAGCCCCTAGAGCCACACCTCAGGATTGTGCCTTCCCTCCCCAAAGGAATTCTGCCCATTTCATTGGCCACAAACTTGCAAATTAGGAGAAACCTCCAAAGTCAAAGTGGCCATCCCAATAGTGTAGACTGCCCAGGACAAATAGGGGCAATCTGACACCAGCTGAGGAACTACCTCCACTCAATCCCATAGACAGATGAACCGAGAGAAGAAGATTAAACCAGACAGGCCCCAGGCCCTAATCAGATCCATTGCCTTGGTTTCCAGGCATCTCTCCTCAGAGTTCTGGTTTCCAATACCAGAATATTGGGGGTTACTGAAGCACCAATGAGAACAAATCTTGTTTCCCCATGGGAAAAATGCTTCTTGGAGCTGTGTCAAAACCTCTGGTTAGGAGCATCCTTCAGAGCCCTGGTGCCACTGCCCCATTCCAAGGTCTCCATGGACATAATCCCACATTATGACCGATCCTCAGGAGAATGCATTTCAACTCAGCCCCCTCGGCTGCTACATCATAGGCAGCAATCAAACGTGCCGTTTCGCTAGGAAACAATTGGAATGCAAAGCCGGATGCCCAGGCATCCATCCTTAGAACCCTGCTCTGCAATTGTTCCATATGGGATGTCCTGGAGCCATCCAACAGGTTTCAACTGACCCGCAGAAAATCCTTGTGGTTTGGAGCATCTCACTACTGCCATCATGGGAAAACACCAATGGCGGTGTGATGACCCCCCTTCATGAAGGGGCCATCATGGACAGAAACTCCAACCTGAGCCAATATATGAACCTCGCCCTGACCTCAGATGCATGAAATCTAAATTCAGCTCTGCAGAGTGTGCCTGTCATTTCCTCGCCCTGAAACCAAAGCAAAGCTTCAGTTCTCAGACTTACATCCTTGCATTCCTGGCCGCAAGGCCTCCAGTTTGGCAGTTCCGGAGCCAGAATGCAGCACTCTGCCTGCCCTCCAGAAGAAAGACTTTGCCTTATGGGGCTACGGAGAAACCCCAAATAATTATCTTCTGCATGCCACTCAACTGTACCCCAATTATACAGCGTATCTGGGCACGAATGCCCTGTCTGGCACAGCCTGAGTGCAGACCTCCTGAACGACACCTAGAAAGCTGGCCCCAAACTGAACACATCGGACCCGCCATGGCCTTAGGTCGTCATCTCTTCCAAACCTCGGTTTTCAGGCTTCAGAACCTAGACCTTATCTCCAATTAGTGCCCAGAGGTGAACGTGATGCAGAAATCAAAACTCCTCCTTCCCCATGGCAAGAAACCCTGAGGTTGGCATGTTCAAGGTTCACTGTAGGAGAAACCTGCAAGCTCAATGAGGTCCCGCCCAATATTGAGGACCACCTTGGGCACAAACACACATTGTGACCCTCAGCATGAGTCCACTATTCAAGTAACGTCTCTCAGTGGCTGGACCAAGAATCTGCATATGGGCTTGCCATGCCCATAGGACCCCAGGCCTAACCAGAGGGTGGGTATTCCAGTTGTATGTACCCAGTGCTCTGCTCTAGAATCCCTCTATTGTGGGGACACATGAGGCAGAAAACAGGACTCCTCCCTTCCCACAAAATGACCCCAATCTCTTGGGAGCCGGACAAATCACCAGAGAGGGAGACTTCCATGGCCCATGAGACCATGCTTACATTAAATGACCATCATGAATACAACATCCAGAGACATAAGCCTGAACGACCGCCTCTCACTCGCCTTACTTTCTAATCACAATGAGCTCCCCTCACGGACTGTAGATCACTCCTGCCATAACCTCAGCCCCAAACCTCAGCCGAGTTTGTGTTTTTGGATGTCTGTCCCCACAGCCCTGGACCACACAGCCGCCAGGCTGGGGCCTCTGGAGCCACACCACAGGACTGTCCTGCTCTCTCCAAGGAGACTATGCCCATTCCATTGCCCATAACCCCACAGAATAGGAGAAACATCAAGGCCCCCGAGGACATCCCACTACTATAAGTCACTCTGGACAAAGGCATCCTGACACAAGCTGAGCAACTACCTCCATGCAGAAACACAGACAGATGTCGGCAGAGACAGTAGATTGAACCAGACAGGCCCCTGGGCCCTAATCTGAACTCTTGCTTTGGTTTCCAGGTGTCACTCCTCAGAGGCCTGGGTTTGAAGACCAGCATCTGGGGCTTTCCTGAGACACCAAACAGAACAACTATCGTCTCCACATGGGAAGCTTCATTGTTGGAGCTGTGTCAAACCCTTCGGTTTGGAGAAACCTGCAGAGTCCCTGAGCCACCGCCACATTCCAAGGTCTCCATGGCCACCAACCCACAGTATGACTCATCCTCAGGAGAGTCCATTTCAACTCAGCCCTCTGAGAAACCCGCCCAAGAGCCTGCAGATTGAGCCTGCCTTGCCCCAAGCAGCCAGTGGGAATGTGAGGTGGCATTTGCAGACATTCATGCTTAGACCCCTTCTCTCGAGTCTTTCTGTAGGGGTCATCCTAGAACCATCTCATAGTACTCGACTGTCCTACAGAGGAAACCTTGATGTTTGGGGCAGCTCATAACTCCCAGCGTTGGGAAACCTCCCTGGCCTCATGACGCCCCCACCCCCTTCAGGAAGGGGCCATAATGGACACAAACTCCAACCTGAGGCAACGTCTGATACTCGCCCTGACCTCAGATGCAGGAGATCTTGATTCAATCTCTGCAGAGTGGGCCTGCCATGCCCTCGGCCCCAAACCTAACGCTAGCTTGTGTTTTCAGACTTCCCTCTTCACACTCCTGGCAAACAAGCCCTCCAGACTGGGAATTCCAGAACCACAACACAGTTTTCTGCCTGCCCACCAGAAGAAAAACGTTGCCCTATGGGGCTCTCCAGAAACCACAAATGAGAACCAACCTGCTCTGGCCTCGACCGCACCCTAACTGGAAAGGCTACCCTGGTCAGTAATGCTCTGTCTGACACAGCCTGACGTCCCGACAGACAAGGAAACAGCTGGCTGCACACTAAGCACATCAGACAGGCCATGGCATTATGCCGTCATCTCTTCCCAACCTGGGTTTTCAGACATCTGACCCTAGATATTATATCAAATCCTGGCAAACGAGGGTAACTGAAGCACAAATCAGATCTTCTCCTTCCCCATGGCTGGAAAACTTGCTGTTGGCATGGAGTCATACCTTCAGTGTAGGAGAAACCTTCATGGCCCCTGAGGCCAAGCCTAAACTTGAGTGCCTCCTTGGGTACAAACTCGCATTGGGACCATCAGCATGGGCCCCATGTCGAAGTAAGGTCTCTCAGGGCCTCGACCAAGAGCCCGCATATGGGGCTTGCCAAGCCCCTATGATCCCAATCTTCGCAAGAGCTCGAGTATTCCATTTGCTCGAACCCAGGACTGTGATCTGGAGTCCCTCTCCTGGAAGAACACCTGAGCCAGACAGCAGGACTCCACCCTTCCCACAAAATGTCCCCAAAATCTTAAGAGCTGGACCAACTCCTCAGAGAGGGAGACTCTTCCATAGCCCCTGAGGTCACCCCTACATTCCACGGCTATGGGAGACAAAACATCCAAAGACAAAAGCTTGCGTGACTGCCTCCCATTTGCCCTTCTTTCATAAGCTGAGGATCTCCTCTCACGGTCTGTGGGTCCATCCTGCCATGCTCTCGGCTCCACACCCAAGCCGAGTTTGTGTTTTCAGACTTCTGTGCCCACAGCCCGGACCCACACACCCTCCAGGCTAGGGCCTATGGAGACACACTGAAGGACTGTGCCAGTCCTCTCCAAGAAAACTGTACCCAATCCATTGGCCACAACCCTAGAGATTAGGAGAATCCAATAAGGTCTCCAAGGCCATGCCTCGGCCATGGACTAAGAGGGGCACTCTGACACCAGCTGAGCAACTATCTCCACTTAGATACTCAGACAGTGTCCCCAGAGACAGAAGATTGAAACGGACAGGCATCTAGGCTCTAATCTGAACCCTAGCTTTGGTTTCCAGGTGTCTCTACTCAGAGAACTGGTTTGAAGACCAGTATCTGGGGCTTTTCTGAGGCACCAAAGAGAACCTGTCTCATCTCCACATAGGGATCTCTTTTTAATTGGAGCAATATTACACCCTTCGGTTAGGCGAATACTTCATGGCCCCTGAGCTGCCAACATATTCCAAGGTCTCCATGCACACAAACCCACATTATGACCCATCCGCAGGAGAGTCCATTTCAATTCAGCCCCCTAGTTAGCTCGCCCCAGAGCCAGTAGTTCAAACATGTCTTGTCACAAAGAGCCAATGGGAATGTGAGGTATGCTGTACAGGCATCCATCCTTCGAATCCTGCTCTCCAGTCTTTCCGTATGGGACATCCTGGAGCCATTCAACAGGACTCGACTGTCCAGCAGATGGAAAGCTTGTGGTATGGGTCAACGCACAAACTAGAGTTTGTGCTGGTGTCTAAGGTGCTGTGCAGGATTCTCCAATCTTGAGGGTTTGGCACAGGTCGAAGGGCATGGTTACCTACTGGGGACAGGAGATATTCTATTGTGTGGCTCAGGGACCACATGTTGTATCCTAAGTTGGTATTTCAGAACAGGACCCTGAGGACAGATGCCTGAAAACCTAATCTAGTGTTCCAATGACGTCCTAGGAGCATGTCAGGTACAATCTTCTGACCCAGGAACATTGAAATGGCTGTCTGCTTGGATGTAGGTGATCAGGGCGTTTCAGACTGGTATTTGTGTCCAGTGCTGCCGACAATATTGGGTCGGGCTCAGGGCTCTTGCGTGTTTCTCCTAAACTGGAAGGTTTGGGCAGGTTTGACGGGCACAGTTTCCTTGGGGATGGCAGGCCCAGTCATGTGTTGTGGATCCAGAGACCCTGTCCTGGAGGGCATATGAGCCATGGTTTTGGGAGAGAAGTCTGCAAACACAAATGTGGGTTATGGTTAGTGGAAAGGTGATCACAGGCCCAATGAGTAGACCTGGAGTGCAGCTTGTCAGGAGTAATTAGGGTGACTGGAAGGCAGTAGCACAGGCTTTTCTCTCTATATTGTGTGTCCAGGATGGCCTTGGAATGCAGGTATAGTCTCATGGGTCCATGGGAAACTTTTCCTCTCTATGGATCTGTGCAGCTCATAGTTTGGTGGCTTTTTTGGGGAAGGGAAGAGTGTTGTTTTCCATCTTATGGGTGCCCCAAAACAGGGATTCCAGATACAGGCTCTTTTTCTGGGCATCTGGGACTTCCCACCAAGGGTTAGGATTTGCACCTAGGGGTGTATGAGGCCTGCAATGCGGGATCATGATGGTGCAACTGAGAGGGATTGTTTGAAAGCTTGCTCAGGCTGAGTCTCACAATGCCTGTTTGCTCCCATGGCGGCCCTCAGGAGTGGGAGTGGTCTCATTGGTCATATATCTGGCTCCCTCTTAGAGAGTTGGACACCCAACCCAACAGCCAAATGTCCTGCCATGAGGAAGGATGAGTTCTCTTCCGTCAGGTTCCTCTGTGCTTCAGGTTGCCCCATTGGCAGGGTTTCCAGCAAGGTCTCGAGATAGGTGCCTGAATACCAAGGATGGGTGGAGATGACGTACTTGGGCCATAGCAATCCCAAATGCTAGATATGAGGCCTAAAACTCGGTCGGGGCTCAGGCTCTGTCAGACACAGCGCTAGTGGCCATGGCAGCCTTTATATCAGAGTAGATTTGAGGGCGGAGCAGATTGATCCTCATGTGGAGTTTCTTGGGAAGATTCCCAGGCATTTGTTCATTCAATAGGGAAGGCAGAATGCTGTGTTGTGGCTCCAGGTTTCCCAATCACGAGAGCTTGGGAACCAGTCAGTTTTGGGTGGAATTGTAAACAAAAGCTATGGTTCAATTCAGTGCCAAGCAGAAGGCAGTTCCAATTTGTAGCAGTTTACTCGAGATATCCAGCACTGGAATAAGGGTGGATGTCAGATGCTTGCTCACACTAGAGTTTTTGTCTATGATGACCGACAAGTGGAGGGGTGTTATAAAGAGGCCATGGAGGAGTTCACATGCTGAGGCCTGTGAACTGCTGCAAAAAGTGCCATTTTTTTGTACAGTGTAGGTGAAGTCTGGTTTGTTTACTCTAGGTTTCCCCATGTGGAAAGTTTGTGAAGAAGAGCTCTCCGGCATGGATGCCAGGAAAGCACACCTCCATTGACAATTGCAGCTGAGGAACATGGCAGATTCGTTCTGGTGGCTCTGGGACAAAGTGCCAAGGCCTTGAGTTGACATGGGATCTCTTGCAGATGGGTCACAATGCTTGTTTGTTACCAGGGAGAACTTAGAATGTGCTGGTTGCTAAGGTGCCATGCAGGATTCTCCTACCCTGAGGGTTTGGCACAGGTCGAAGAGCATGGTATTCTTCTGGGGACAGGGGATGTTCTGTCGTGTGGCTCAGAGACCATATGATGTGTCATAGATTGGTATTTCAGAACAGGCCCCTGAGGACAGATGCCTAAAAACCTAATGGGGTTCCATTGAGAGCCTAGGGGCATTTTAGGTTCAATCGTCTATCTCACGATCATTGACTTGGCTATTTCCCTGGATGTAGGTGATAAGGGTGTTTCAGACTGCGCATTTCCATCCCGAGTGGCCGGCAATATTGGTGTGGGCTCAGGGGCCACACAGGTTTCTCCTAATCTGGAAGGTTTGGGCAAATCTGATATGCACAGTGTCCTTGGGGTTGGCAGCCAGAGTTCTGTGGTGTGGCTCCAGAGATCACATTCTGGTGGGCATGTGAGCCATGGTTTTGGGAGAGAAGTCTGCAAACACAAATACAAATTAGGGTGAGTGGCGAGGTGATCACAGGCCCAATGCGTAGACCTGGAGGGAAGCTCGTCATGAACTATAATTAGGGAGACTGGAAGGCAGTAGCACAGGCTTTTCTCTCTGGATTGTGTGTCCAGGATGGCCTTGGAATGCAGGTGTGGTCTCATGGGTCCATGGGAGTCTTTTCCTCTCTATGGATCCTGGTGGCTCTCCATAGTTTGGTGGCTTTTTCGGGGAAGGGGAGAGTGATGTTTTCCACCTTATGGGTGCCCCAAAACAGGGATTCCAGAGACGGGCTCTGGTTCATGGCATCTGGGACATCACAACAAGTGCTAGGATTTGGGCTTAGGGCATATTAGGCCTGCAATGCGGGTTCATGGTGGTGCAACAGAGAAGGATTGTTTGAAAGCATGCTCAGGCTGAGGGTCACAAGGCCTGTTTGCCTCCAGGGCATCCCTGAGGCGTTTGTGTGGTCTCACTGGACTTGTAAATGACTCCCCCTTTCAGGGTTGAACACGCATCCTAACAGCCAAGTTTCCTGATATGAAGAAGGAGGAGTTCTCTATTGTGCTTCAGGATGCCCCATTATCAGGGATTCCAGCAAAGGTCTGGGGATAGGTGCCTGAATACCAAGGATGGGTAGAGATGAAATACTTGAGCCATGGCATTCCCAAATACTAGATGTGGGGCTCAAACTCTGGTGACTGACACTAGGTCTGGGCTCAGGCTCTGTCAGACACAGCACTAGTGGCCTGGGCAACCTATAAATCAGGGTCCCTCCGATATAGGGCCGAGCAGATTGATCCTCATGTGGGGTTTCTGGCCAGACTCACCAGGCACTTGTTTCTATCGGGAAGGCAGAATGCTGTGTTGTGTCTCCATAATTCGCTATCAAGAAGGCTTGGGGACCAGTCGGGTGAGGAAGGAATTGTAAACACAAGCTACAGTTCAATTCACTGCCAAGCGGAAGGCAGTTCCTGTGTCCAGCAGCTTTTTCGAGATATCCAGCACCTTAGTAAGGGAGGACGTCGGATATTTGCTCACACTGGAGTTTGTGTCTATGATGACTGACAAATGGAGGGGTGGCGTCAAGAAGCCATGTAGGGATTTTCACGTTGAGACTCATGAGCTGCTCCAAATAGCAAGGTTTCATTCTACTGGACAGGTGGAGTGTGGTTTATTTGCTCCAGGGTCCCCCATGTGGAAAGTTTGGGTAGCAGAGCTCTACCGCATGGATGCCTGGAATGTTCAACTTCATTGACCATTGCAACTGAAGAACATGGCAGCTTTATTCTGGTGTCTCTGTAGCAAAGTACCAAGTCCTTGATTTGACATGGAATCTCTTGCAGATGGGCCACACAGCTGGTTTGTTACCAGGTAGATCTTAGAATGTGCTGGTGGCTTAGTAGTTGTGCAGGAATCTACTACTCTGGGATTTTGCACAGATTGTAGGGCACGGTTTCCTTCTGGGGACAGGAGATGTTCTGTTGTGTGGCCCAGCCACCACATGTTGTATCATAAGTTCGCATTCTAGAACAGGCCTCTGAGGACACATGTCTGAAAACCGAATCAATGGTTCCAATGACGTCCTAGGGGCATGTTAGGTTCATTATTCTGACTCAGGACCATTGACTTGGCTGTGTTCCTGGATGTAGGAGATCAGGGTATTTCAGACTGTGCATTTGTGTTCAGAGGGGCCGCCGAAATTGGGGTAGGCCCAGAGGCCTTGTAGGTTTCTCCTAATCTAGACAGTTTGGGC
Organism: Mustela nivalis; assembly: GCF_964662115.1. Taxonomy (NCBI): domain Eukaryota; kingdom Metazoa; phylum Chordata; class Mammalia; order Carnivora; family Mustelidae; genus Mustela; species Mustela nivalis. The sequence goes on along the minus strand of NW_028136553.1, from coordinate 2,956,989 downwards.
AACTGTGATGGAAACAGTTTCCTTGTGGATGGCAGGGACAGTCCTGCAGTGTGGATCCAGAGACCCCATCCTGGAGGGCATGTGTGCCATGGTTTTGGTAGATAAGTCTGCAAACACAAATTCGAATTAGGGTGAGTGGCGAGGTGATCACAGGCCCAATGCATATACCTTGAGAGCAGCTCATCTGGAACTGTAATTAGGGTGAATGGAAGGCAGTAGCACAGGCTTTTCTCTCCGGATTGTGTGTCCAGGATGGCCTCGGAATGCAGGTGTGTTCTCATGGGTCCATGGGAGACATTGCCTCTCTATGGATCCTGGTGGCTCCTCATAATTTGGTGACATTTTTGGGGAAGGGATGAGTGCTGTTTTCCATCTGAAGGGTGCACCAAAACAAAAATTCCAGAGATGGTCTCTGGGTCTGGGCACCTCGAAAATCCCACCAAGTTTTATGATTTGAACCTACAGGCATACCAGGCCTGAAATGAGGGATCATTGTGGTGAATCTGAGAGGGATTTTTTGAAAGCATGCTCAGGGTGAGGGTCACAATGCCTGTTTGTGCCAAGGGTAGTCCTCAGGAGTGTGTGTGGTGTCATTGATGTTGTAACTGGCTCCCCCTTTGAGGGTAGAACACCCATCCCAAAAGCCAGGTTTATTGCCATGGGGAAAGAAGAGTTCTCTATTGTGCTTCAAGTTCCCTAATTGGCAGGGATCCCTGCCAAGGTCTGGGGACAGGTGCCTGAATATCAAGGATGGGTAGAGATGACATACTTTGGCCATGGCAATCCCAAATGCTAGATATGGGGCCTGCTCTTTAGTGGCTGAATCTCAGTCGAGCTCAGGCTCTGTCAGACACGGCACTAGTGGCCATGGCAGCCTATAAATCGGTGTTGACTCGAGGGCCGACCTGATTGATCCTCATGTGGGTTTTCAGGGCAGACTCACCAGGCATTTCTTCATTCGATGGGGAAGGCAGAATGCTGCATTGTGGCCCCAGATTTCCCTATCAAGAGGGCTTAGGGACCAGTCAGGTGAGGATGGAATTGTAAACACAAGCTATGGTTCAATTCAGTGCCAAGTGGAAGGCAGTTCCAATGTGCAGTGGTTTATTCAAGACATCCAGCACTGGGATAAGGGTGCATGTCAGATGTTTGCTTAGACTGGAGTTTGTGTCTATGATGACCGACCAATTGAGTGGTGGCATCAAGAGGCCATGGAGCAGTTTACACGCTGAGGCCTATGAGTTGATCCAAACATAAGGTTTCCTTCTACTGGACAGGGGAGGTCTGGTTTGTTTACACCAGGTTCCCCCATGTGCAAAGTTTGGGTAGCATAGTACTCGCATGTGGATACTGGAAAGCACACCTACATTAACCATTGCACCTAAGGAACATGGCAGGTTCTTTCTGGTTGCTCTAGGGCAAAGTACCAAGGCCTGGATTCTAATGAAGTTGGGTCACAATGCAGTTTTGTTACCACGGAAATCTTACTATGTGCTGGTGGCTAAGGGGCCATGTTTGATTAGTCTATCCTGATGGTTTGACACCGGTCGAAGAACACGGTTTCTTTCTGGGTAACGGAGATGTTCTGTTGTGGGGCTCACGGACCAAATGTTGTATCATAAGTTGGTATTCCAGAACAGGCCTCTGAGGACAGATGCCTAAAAACTTCATCTAGGGTTCCAATGAAGTCCAAGGGGAATTTCAGGTTGAATCATCAGACTCAGGACCATTGACTTCGGTGTCTGCCTATATGTAGGCAACCAGGGTGTTTCTGACTGTGCCTTTGTGTACAGAGTGGCCTCCAATATTGGGGTGGGCTCTGGGGCCTTGCAGGTTTCTCCTAATCTTGAAGGTTTAGGCAAATTTGTGGGCACGGTTTCCTTGGGGGTGGCAGGCACAGTCCTGTGGTGTGGCTCCAGAGACTCCATCGTGGAGGGCATGTAAGCCATGGTTTTGGGAGAGAAGTCTGCAATCACAAACTCGGATTAGGTTGAGTTGCGAGGTGACTGTAGGCCCAATGCATAGACCTGGAAGGCAGTTCGTCAGGAACTGTAAATCACGTACTCGAAGGCACTAGCACTGGCTTTTGTATCTGGATTGTGTGTCCATGATAGCCTTGGAATGCAGGTGTGTTCTAATGTTTCCATGAGAGTATTTTCCTCTCTACGGATCCTGGAAGCTCCCAATAGTATGGTGGCTTTCTCGTTTGAATGGAAGAGTGCTGTTTTCAATCTTAGATGTTCCCCAAAAAGGGATTCCAGAGAAGGGCTGTGAGTCTGGGTGCTTGGAAAATCCCACCAGGATTAGGATTTGGGCCTAGGGGAGTACCAGGCCTACAATGTGTGACTTGGAGGTACAACTGAGAGCGTTTGTTTGAAAGCATGCTAGTCTGAGTGTCACAATGCCTGATGTGATTAGGGCAGCCCTTATGAGTGGGAGTTGTCTCCTTGGCCATGCAGCTGGCTACCACTTTAATGTAGGACACCCATCCCAACTACCAGGATTCCTGCCATGGAAAAGGAAGAATTCTCTATTGTGCCTCAGGTTCCCCCATTAGCAGGTATTCTAGCAAATGTCTGGGGACAGATGCCTGAATACCAAGGATGGGTAGAGATGAGGGACCTGAGACATGGCCAGTCTCACATGCCTGACTCTCTGAGTAGCTGACATGAATTGAGCACTCAGGCTCTGTCAGAAACAGAACTAGTGGTCAGGGCTGAGTATGAATCAGGGATCCCTCAAGGGCTGAGCAGATTGATCCTCATGCAGAGTTTCTGGGCAGAATCACCATGCCCTTCTTCTTTCTAAGGGGAAGGCAAAAAGCTGCGTTGTGGCCCCAGAATTCCCTATCAAGCGGGCTTGGGGACCAGTAGGGTGAGGATGGAATTGTAAACTCAAGCTAAGGTTCAATTCAGTGCCAAGCAAAAGGCAGTTCCATTGTGCAGTGTCTGATTCCAGATATCCAGCACCTGAGTAAAGGTGAAAGTCAGACATTTCCTCATGCTGGAGTTTATGTCTATGATGACCGATGAATGGAGGGGTGGCGTCAAGAGGCCATGGAGGATTTCACATGCTGGGGCTTGTGAGATGCTTCAAACAGCAAAGTTTCCTTCTACCACACAGGGGGAGACTGGTTTATTTGCTCCAGGGTCCCCCATGTGGAAAGTTTGGGTAGCAGAGCACTCCCACGTGGATGCCTGAAAAGCACACCTCCATTAAAATTGCAGCTGAGAAACATGGCCAATTCGTTCTGGTGGCTCTTGGGCGAATTACCAAGGCCTGGAGTTGACATGAAGTCTCATGAAGATGGGTCAGAATGCAGGTTTGTTACCATGGAGACCTTACAGTGTGCTGGTGGCTAAGGGACCATGTAGGATTCATCTACCCTGAGGGTTTGACACTGGTCAAAGGGCACGGTTTCCTTCTCGGACCAGAGATGTTCTGATGTGGGGCTAACGGACCAAATGTATCATAATTTGGTATTGCAGAACAGGCCTCTGAGGATAGATGCCTGAAAATTTAATCTAGGGTTCCAATAAAATCCTAACGGAATGTCAGGTTCAATCCTCTGACTCAGTATCATTGACTTCAAAGTCTGCCTAGATGTAGGTGATCAGGGTGTTCCAGACTGTGCATTTGTGTACAGAGTGGCAACCAGTATTGGGGTGGGCTCAGGGGCCTTGCAGGTTTCTCCTAATCTGGAAAGATAGGGCAATTTGATGGGCACAGTTTCCTTGGCAATGGTGGGCACAGTCCTGTGGTGTGGCTCCAGAGACCCCATGCTGGAGGGCATGAGAGCCATGGTTTTGGGAGGGAAGTCTGCAAACACAAATGCGGGTTAGGTTTAGTGGCGAAGTGATTGTAGGCCCAATGCATACTCCTGGAGGGAAGCTCCGTGTGAAATGTAAATCGCATGCCTCAAAGGAGGTAGCACAGGCTTTTTTATCTGGACTGTGTATCCACCATGGACTAAGAATGCAGGTGTGGTCTCAGGTGTCCATGGGTGATATTTCCTCTCAAGTATCCTGGCGGCTCCTTATAATGTGGTGGCTTTCTCAGAGAGGAAAGAGTTCTGTTTTCCATATTAAGGGTGTCCCATAACAGGGATTGCAGAGAAGTGCTCTGGCTCTGGGCACCTGGAAATACCCACCAAGGGTTATGATTTGGGCATAGGGGCTTACCAGGCCTCCAATGCAAGTCCTGGAGATACAACTGAGAGCGTTTGTTTGAAAGCATGCTCAGGCTGAGGGTCACTATGCAAGCTTTTGCATAGGGTGGCCCTCAGGAATGGGGGTGGTCTCAATGGCCATTCAGTAGGCTAACACTCTGAGTGTTGGACACCCTTCCGAACTTACAGGAATCCTGCCATGGGGAATGAGGATTTCTCTATTGTGATTCAGGTTCCCTCATTGGTAGGGATTCCAGGAAAGGTCTGGGGACACATGCCTGAATACCAAGGATGGGTAAAGATGACGGCTCTGTTCCGTGGCCAGTCTAACATGCGGGATATGGGCCCCGCCTTCTAGGTGGCTGACACGAGGTCGGGGCTTACGCTCTGTCAGACACAACACTAGGGGCCAGGGCTGTCTATAATTCAGGGTTCCCTCAAGGGACAAGTAGATTGATCATAATGTGGAGTTTCTGGGCAGACTCACCAGGCCCTTCTTCTTTCTATTGGGAAGGCAGAATGCTGTGTTGTGGCTGCAGAATTCCCTATCATGAGGGACAAGTAGGGTGAGGATGGAATTGTAAACCCAAGCTATGAGTAAATTCAGTGACAAGCAAATGGCATTTCCAGTGTGCAGCGGCTGATTCGAATATCCAGCACCTGAGTAAGTGCAGACGTCAGATGTTTGCTCAAGCTGGAGTTTGTGTCTATAATGACCGACAAATGGAGAGGAGTTGAAAAGAGGTCATAGAGGATTTCCCACACTTGAGCTTGTGAGATGCTCCAAACAGCCAGGTTTCCTTCTACAGGACAGGGCAGTCAGATTTGTTTGCTCGAGAGTCCCACATGTGGAAAGTTTGGGTAGCAGAGCACTCCCACATGGATGCCTGGAATGCACACTTCCACTGAACATTGCAGCTGAGGAACATGACAGGTTCTTTCTGAAGGCTCTGGGGTGAAGTACCAAGGCCTGTAGTTGACATGGAATCTCATGAAGATGGCTCACAATGCTGGCTTGTTACCAGTGAGATCTTAGAATCTGCTGGTGGCTACGGGCCAAGTAGGATTCATCTACCCTGAGGGTTTGACACAGTTCCAAGAGCACGGCTTCCATCTAGAGAAAGGAGATGTTCTGTTGTGGGGATCAGGGACCATATGTTGTATCTTAAGTTGGTACTCCAGAACAGGTCTCTGATTACAGATGCCTGAAAACCTAATCAGGGGTTACAATGAGGTCATAGGAGCATGTCAGGTTCAATCTTCTGACTGAGAAACACTGACTTGGGTATCTGGCTGGATTCAGGTGATCAGCGTATTTCAGACTGCACATTTGTGTCCAGAGGGGCCTCCAGTATTGGGGTGGGCTCAGGGGCCTTGCAGGTTTCTCCTTATCTCGAAGTTTTAGGCAAATGTGACGGACACATTTTCCTTGGGGATGGCAGGCACAGTCCTTTGGTGTGGCTCCAGAGACCCCATCCTGGAGGAAATATGAGCCATGGTTTCGGGATAGAAGTCTGTAAGCACAAACTCGGGTTAAGGTTAGCGGTGAGGTGATCGCAGGCCCAATGCATAGACCTGGAGGGCAGCTCGTCTGGAACTATAAATTAGTTGCCTTGAAGGTGGTAGCACAGGCTTGTGTATCTGGCTTTTGTGTCCAGGATGGCCTCGGAATACAGGTGTGGTCTCATGGATCCATGGGAGATTTTTCCTCTCAAGGATCCTAGCGGCTCCCTATACTATGGTGGCTTTCTTGGCGAAGGGGAGAGTGCTATTTTCCATCTTAGGGGTGTCCCAAAACAGGGATTCCAGAGACAGGCTGTGTTTCTGGGCCCCTGAAAAATCCCACCAGGTGTTATGATTTGTGCTTAGGGGCATATCAGGCCTGCAAATTTGGATTCTGGAATGCAACTGAGAGTGTTTGTTTGAAAGCATGCTCATGTTGGGGGTCACAATGACTGCTTGTGTCCAGGGCGGCCCTCATGAGTGGGCGGGTTATCATTGGCCATTCAGCTGGCTACCACTCTGAGGTCTGGAAACCCATCCCAAGAGCCATCATTCCTGCCATGGGGAAGGAGGATTTCCCTATTGTGCTTCTGGTTCCCCCATTGGCAGGGATTTCAGCAAATGTCTGGGGACAGATGCCTGAATCAAGAATGGGTAGAGATGACAGCCCTGGGACATGGCTGGTCTCACATTCTGGAGTTGGAGCCCAGTCTCTGGGTCCTGACACGAGGTCAGAGACGAGGTTCTGTCAGACTCAGCGCTAGTGGCCAGGTAAACCTATAAATGTGGTTCACTCGAGGGTCGAGTAGATTTATCCTCATGTAGGGTTTCTGGGCAGTCTCTCCAGGCTGTTTTTTCTTGCTATGGGGAAGGCAGAATGCTGTGTTGTGGCTTCAGAATTCCCTATCAAGAGAGCTTACTGAACACCAGGGTGAGGATGGAATTGCAAACCCAAGCTACTTTTTTTTTTTCAAGATTTTATTTATTTGTCAGAGAGCGAGCGAGAGCAAGCACAGGCAGACAGAGTGGAAGGCAGAGTCAGACGGAGAAGCAGGCTCCCTGCGGAGCAAGGAGCCTGATGTGGGACTCGATCCCAGGACGCTGGGATCATGACCTGAGCCGAAGGCAGCTGTTTAACCAACTGAGCCACCCAGGCGTCCCGCCAAGCTACTTTTAAATTCAGTGCCAAGCATAAGGCAATTCCAGTGTGTAGCAGCTGATTCAAATATCCAGCACTTGAGTAAGTGCAGATGTCAGTTGATTGCTCACGCTGGAGTTAGTGTCTATGATGACCAACAAAAGGATGGGTGGCCTCAAGAGGCCATGGAGGATTACCCACCCTCAGGCTTGAGATACTCCATACAGAAAAGATTCCTTTTACCGTACAGGGGAGTCTGGTTTGTTTCCTCCAGGGTTCCCCATGTGGAAAGTTGGTATCAGAGCACTCCCGCTGGATGCCTGGAAAGTACACCTACATTGACCATGGCAGCAGAGGAACATGGCAGTTTCATTCTGGTGGCTCTGGGCCGAAGTACCAAGGGCTGGAGTTGTCATGGAGTCTCATGAAGATGGGTCACAATGCTGGTATGTTGTCAGGGAGATCATAGAATGTGCTGGTTGCCAGGGGGCCTTGAAGGATTCATCTACCCAGAGTGTTTGACACAGGTCCAGAGCACAGCTTTCTTCTAAGGACAGGAGATGTTCTTTTGTGTGGCTCAGTGACCATATTGTATCATACATTGATATTCAGAACAGCCTTCTGAGTACAGATACCTGAAAACCTATTCTAGTGTTCCAGTGAATCCTAGGAGCATGTCAGGTTCAATCTTCTGTCTGAGGACCATTGACTTGGATATCAGCCTGGATGTAGGTGATATGGTGTGTCAGACTGTGCATTTGCGTCCAGAGTGGCCTCCAATATTGGGCTGGGCTTAGGGAACTTGCAGGGTTCTCCTAATCTAGAGGGTTTGTTTAATAGTGACAATCACAGTTTCCTTTGGGAAGACAGGTACAATCCCGTGGTGTGGCTCCAGTTATCACAAACTGGAGGGCATGTGAGCCACGGTTTTGGGAGGGAAGTCTGAAAACACAAACTTGGGTTAGGGTTAGTGGCAAGGTTATCACAGGCCCAATGCATAGACATGGATGGCAGCTCTTCAGGAACTGTTAATCGGGTGACTCAAAGGCAGAATCACAGGCTTTTTTCTCTGTATTGTGTGCAGGATGGCATCAGAATGCAGTTGTGGCCTCATGGGTCCATGGTAGGTTTTTCCTCTCTAAGGATCCTGGTGGCTCCCAATAGTTGGTGGCTTTTTCGGGGAAGGGAAGAGTGCTTTTTTTCATGTTAGGGGTGACCCAAAATATGGATTCCAGAGACGGACTCTGGGTTTGGTCCCCTGGGGTTCCCTCGAGTGCCGAGCAGATTGATCCTCATGTATGGTTTCTGGGCAGACTCACCAGGCCCTTCTTGTTTGTAAGGGGAAGGCAGAATGCTGTTTTGTGGCTCTAGAATTCACTATCAAGAGGGCTTGTGGACCAGGAGGCTGAGGATGGAATTGTAAACCTAAGCTATGGTTACATCTGTATCAAGCGAAAGAAATTTCCAGTGTGCAATGTTTGAATCCAATATTCAGTACTTGAGTGAGGGTGGATGTCAGATATTTGCTCATGCTGGAGTTTGTGTCTATGATGACACAAAAATGGAGGGGTGGCGTCAAGAGGTAATGGAGGATTTCCCAATCTGGTGTTTTTGAGATGCTCCAAACAGCAAGGTTTCCTTCTACCAGACAGGGGCAGTCTGATTTGTTTCCTCCATGGTTCCCCATGTCGAAAGATCGGATAACATAGATCTCCTACATGGGTGACTGGAAAGCACACCTTCATTGACCATGACAGCGAAGGAACATGGCATCTGGTGGCTTTGAGGCGAAGAAATAAAGACTGGATTGGACATGGAACCTCATGAAGATGGGTCAAAATGTTGGTTTGTTACCAGGGAGATCTTAGAATGTGCTGGTGGTTAATGGGCCATGCAATATTCATCTAGCCTGAGGATTTGACACAGGCCCAAGAGCCCGGATTGCTTCTGGGGGCAGGAGATATTCTGTTGTGGGGCTCAGCGGCCATATGTTGTATCATAAATTGGTAATCCAGAACAGGTCTCTGAGGACAGAAGCCTGAAAACCTAATAAAGGGTTTGAATGAGGCCCTAGGGGAATGTCATTCAATCTTCTGACTCAGGATCATTGACTCTGGTGTCTGACTGGATGCAGGTGATGAGGGTGTTTCAGACTGTGCATTTGTGTCCAGAGTGGCATCCAATACTGGGGTTGGCTCAGGTTCCTTGCAGGTTTCTCCTTATATGGGGTTTTTGGACAACTGTGATGGGCAGTTTCCTTGGGGATTGCAGGAACTGTCCTGTGGTGTGACTCCAGAGACCCCATCCTGGAGGACATGTGCGCCATGATTTTGAGAGAGAAGTCTGCAAACACAAACTTAGGTTAGGGTTAGTGGCAAGGTGATCATAGTCCCAATCCATAGACCAGGAGGGCAGCAAGTCTGGAACTGTAAATCACGTAACTCAAAGGTGGTAGCACAGGGAATTGTATCTGGATTTAATTTCCAGAATGGCCTTTATTGCAGGTGTTGTCTCAAGGGTCCATGGGAGATTTCTCCTCTCAAGGATCCTGGCGGTTCTCAATAGTTTGTTGGATTTCTCCGGGAAGGGATGAGTACTGTTTTCCAGCTTAGGCGTGCCCCAAAACAGGCATTCCAGAGATGAGCTCTGGGTCTAAGTGCTTGGAAAATCCCACCAAGGGTTAATATTTAGGCCTAGGGCCATACCAGGCCTGCAATGCGGGACCCTGGAGGTGCAACTGAGAGCGTTTGTTTGAAAGTATGGTCAAGCTGAGGGTCCCAATGCCTGCTTGTGCCCCGGAGGCCATCAGGATTGCGCGATGTCTACTCAGCCATGCAGCCAGTTCCCATTCCTAGGGTTGGACACCCATCCAAAAGCCAGGATTCCTGCCATGGCGAAGGATGAATTCTCTATTGTGCTTCAGGTCCCCCCATTGGTAGGGATTCCAGCTAAGATCTAGGGGACAGATGCCTGAATACCAAGGATGGGTAGTAATGACAGCCCTGGGCCATGGCCGGTCTCACATGGTTAATGTGGGCCCCACCCTCTGGGTTGCTGACACGAGGTAGGGGCTCAGGCTCTGTCAGACACAGCACTAGTGGCTTGGGCAAACTATAAATAGGGGTTCCCTCCTGGGCTGAGTATATTGATCTTCATGTGCAGTTTATGGGCAGACTCACCAGGTCCTTCTATCTATGAAGAAGGCAGAATGTTGCGTTGTGGCTCCAGAATTCCCTATCAAGAGATATGGCAGACCAGTAGGGTGAGGATGAAATTGTAGTCTAAAGCTAGGCTTAAATTCATTGCAAAGCGAAAGGCAGTTCCAGTGTGCAGCAGCTGATTCCAATATCAGCGCCTGAATATGGGCGGATGTCAGATGTTTGCTCAGGCTGGAGTTTGTGTCTACGATGACCAACAAATGGAGAGGTGGCGTAAAGAGGCCATGGAGGATTTCCCACCCTGGGGCTCAGGGGCCATAATTTGTATCATAAGTTGGTATTCCAGAAGAGGCCTCTGAGGACAGGTGCCTGAAAAGTTAATCCCTCTTCCAATGAGGTCCTAGGGCCATGTCAGGTTCAATTATCTGACTCAGGACCATTGATTTGGGTGTCTGCCTGGATGGAGGTGATCAGGGTGTTTCAGACTGTGCATTTGCATCCAGAGCAGCCTCCAATATTGGGATGTGCTCAGGAGCCTTCCGGGTTTCTCCTAATCAGGAGGGTTTGGGCAACTGTGATGGGCCCAGTTTCCTTGGGGATGGCAAGCACAGTCTTGTGGTGTGACTCTAGGGGCCCCATCCTGGAGGACATGTGAGCTATGGTTTTTAGAGAGAGATCTGCAAACACAAACTCGGGATAAGGTTAATGGAGAGGTGTTCACAGTCCCAATCCAAAGATCTGGAGGGCAGCACGTCAGGAACTGTAAATCAGGTGACTCGAAGCCAGTAGCACAGTCTCTTGTATCTGGATAGCATATCCACGCTGGCCTCGGAATACAGGTGTGGACTCATGGGACCATGGGAGATTCTTCTTCTCAAGGATCCTGGGGGATCCCATTAGTTTGGTGGCTTTCTCAGGGAAGTGAAGAGTGCTGTTTTCCATCTTAGGGGTGCCTCAAAACAGGGATTCCAGTGACGGGCTCTGGGTATGTGCACATGGAACATCCCACGATGTGTTAGGATTTGGGCTTAAGGGCATATCAGGCCTGCAATGCAGGATCCTGGAGGTGCAACTAAGAGCATTTTTTTGAAGGCTTGATCAAGCTGAGGGTTACAATGGCTACTTGTGCCGAGGGCAGCCCTCATGAGTGGGCATTGTCTCCTTGGCCATGCAGCTGGCTCCCACTTTGAGGTTTGGACACTCATATCAACAGCCAGGATTCCTACCATGGGGAAGGAGGAGTTCTCTATTGTGCTTTAGGTTACCCCATTGGTAGGGATTACATAAAAGGTCTGGGGACAGGTGCCTGAATACCAAGGATGGGTAGAGATGATGGACTTGGGCCCTGGCCAATCTCACATGCTGGATATGGGCTCATATCTCTGGGTGCCTGAAACTAGGTCTTGGCTCAGGCTCTGTCAGACACAGTACTAGTACTAGTACTAGTACTAGTACTAGTGCCCAGGACAGCCTATAAATCAAGGTTCCATCGAGTGCCAAGTAGATTGAACCTCATGTGGAGTTTCTGGCAAGATTCACCAGGCCCTATTTCTTTCTAGTGGGAATGGAGAATGTTGCCTTGTGGCTCCAAATTCCCTCTCTAGAGGGCTTGCAGACCAGGAGGCTGAGGATGGAATTCTAAACCCAAGTTATGGATAAATTCAGTGTCAAGTGAAACGCAGTTCTAGTGTGCAGTGGTGGAAAAGAAAATGCAGAATCTAAATAACGGCAGATTTCAGATGTTTTCTCATGCTGGAGTTTTTGTCTATGATGACTGACAAATGGAGGGGTTGTGTCAAGGGCCATGGAGGATTTCTCCTGCTGGTGCTTCTGAGATGCTCCAAACAGAGGGTTCCCTTCTACTGGTCAGTGGCAGTCTGGTTTGTTTGCTCCAGGGTCCCACATGTGGAAAGAATAAGTAGAAGAGCACTCCCACATGGATGCCTGGAAAGCACACCTCCACTGACCATATCAGGTGAGGAACATGGCAGGTTCATTCTGGTGGCTCTGGGGCGAATTACCAAGGACTTGAAGTGACATGGAATCTCATGAAGATGGATCACAATGCTGTTTGTTTGTTACCAGAGAGATCTTAGAATGTGCTGGGGGCTAAGGGGCTGTGCATAATTCATATACCCCGACCCTTGACACAAGTTGAAGAGCACGAATTCCATCTGGGGACAGGAGATATTCTATTGTGGGGTTCAGGGACCAATCTTCTGACTCAGGACCATTGACTTGGGTGTCTTCCTGGATGGAGGTGATCAGGATGTTGCACACTGTGCATTTGTGTCCAGAGTGGCCTCCAATATTGGACTGGGCTCAGGGGACTTGCAGGTCTCTCCTAATCTGGAGGGTTTGGGCAACTGTGATTGACACAGTTTCATTGGGGATAGCAGGATCTTTCCTGTGGTGTGGCTACAGAGACCCATCGTAGAGGGCATGTGAGCCATGGTTTTGGGAAAGAAGTCTGCAAACACAAACTTGGGGTAGGGTTAATGGCGAGGTGATCACAGGCCCAATGCATAGGTCTGTAGGGCAGCTCGTCTGGAACTGTAAACCAGGTGATTCGAAGGTGGTAGCACAGTCTCTTGTATCTGGATTGTGTGTCCAGGATGGCCTCGGAATGAAGGTGTGGTCTTATGGAGCCCTGGGAGATTTTTCCTCTCTACGCATCCTGGCAGCTCCTAATAGTTTTCTCAGGGGAGGGAAGATTGTTGTTTTCCATCATAGGGGTGCTTCAAAACAGAGATTCCAGAGACGGGCTCTGGTTATGTTGGCATGGAAAATCCCACGAAGTGTTAGGATTTTGTCCTAAGGGCATACCAGGCCTGCGATGCGGGACCCTGCAGAAACAACTGAGAGCATTTGTTTGAATGCATGCTAAGGTTGAGGGACACAATGCCTGCTTTGGCCCAGGCGGCCCTTATAATTGGGCGTTGTCTCATTGGCCATGCACCTGGTTCTAATTCTGAGTGTTGGGCACCCATAGCAACAGCCAGGCTTCCTGCCATGGGGAAGGAGGAGTTCTCAATTGTGCTTCAGATTCCCCCACTGGTAGGGATTCCAGCAAAGGTCTGGGATAGTTGCCGGAATACCAAGGATGGGTAGAGATGACTGGGCCATGGCCAGTCCCACATGCTGGATAAGGGCCCCACACTCTGGGTGGCTGACACGAGGTTGGGGCTCAGGCTCTCTCCGACACAGCGCTAGTGGCCAGCGCAAGGTATAAATCGGGGTTCCCTCGAGGGCCAAGTAGATTGATCTTCATGGGGAGTTTCTGGGCAGACTCACCAGGCCCTTCTTTCTATGGGGAAGGCAGAATGTTGCGTTTTGTCTCCCTAATTCCCTCTCAAGAGGACTTGCGGTCCAGTAGGGTGAGGATGGAATTGTAAACCCAAACTATGCAAGAATACAGTGTCAAGTGAAACGTATTTCCAGTGTGCGTGACTGATTCGAATATCCAGCACCTGAGTAAGAGCAGATGTCAGATGTTTGCTCATGCTGGAATTTGTGTCTATGATGACTAACAAATGGAGGGTTGGCATCAAGAGAATTTGGAGGACTTCCCAGGCTGGGGCTTGTGAGATGCTCCAAACAACCAAGGTTTCCTTCAACCTGACAGGAGCAGTCTTATTTGTTTGCTCTAGGGTTCCCTATGTGGAATTTTTGTGTAGCAGAGAAATACCTCTTGGATGCCTAGAAAGCACACGTCCATTGACCTTTGTACCTGAGGAACATGGCAGATTCGTTTCATGGCTCTTGGGCAAAGTACCAACACCTTGAGTTGGCATCAAGTCTCAGGAAGTTGGGTCACAATGCTGGTTTGTTACCAGGGAGATCTTAGAAGGTGCTGGGGCTAATGGGTCATGCAGGATCCATCTACCCTGAAAGTTGGACATAGATCCAAGAGCACATTTTCCTTCTGGAGACAGGAGATGTTCTGTTGTGGGAATCAGGGACCACATGTTGTATCATAACTTGGTATTCCAGAACAGGACTCTGAGAACAGATGTCTGAAGACCCAATCTAGGGTTCCAGTGAAGTCCTAGGGGCATGTCAGGTTCAATCATCTGACTCAGAACCATTGACTTGGCTTTCTGCCTCGATGGAGGTGCTCAGGGTGTTTCAGACTGCACGTTTGCATCCAGAGCAACCTCCAATATTGGGGTGGGTTCAGGGGCCTGGCAGGTTTCTCCTAATCTGGAGGGTTTGGACAACCTGATGGGCACAGTTTTCTTGGGGATGGCAGGAACTTTCCTGTGATGTGGCTTGAGGGACCACATCTTGGTGGGCATGTAAGCCATGGTTTTGGGAGAGAAGTCGGCAAACACAAACTGGGGTTAGGGTTAGTGTCGAGATGATCATAGGCCCAATGCATAGACATGGAGGTCAGCTCGTCAGGAAATGTAAATAGGATGACTCGAAGTCGGTAGCAAAGACTTTTCTCTCTGGATTGTGTGGACAGGATGGCCTCGGAATGCAGGTTTGTTTTCATGGGTCCATGGGAGATTTTTTCTCTCTAAGGATCCTGGCGGCTCCCAATAGTTTGGTGCCTTTCTCAGGAAAGGGAAGAGTGCTGTTTTCCATCTTAAGGGTGCCCCAAACAGGGATTCTGAGACAGACTCTGGGTCTGGGCACCTGGAAAATCCCACCAAGGGTTAGGATTTGGGCCTAGGGGCATACCAGGCCTGCAATGCTGGTACTGGAGGAGCAACTGAGAGTGTTTGTTTGAAAACATGCTCAGGCTGAGGATCACCATGCCTGCCTGTGCCCATGTCGGCCCTCAGGAGTGGGCATGGTCTCCTTGGCCATGCAGCTGGCTCCCACGCTGTTGGACAACCATCCCAACAGCCAATATTCCTGCCATGGGGAAGGAGGTGTTCTCTATTGTGTTTCAGGTTCGCCATTGGCAGGAATTCCAGCAAAGTTTGGGGGACAGATGACTGGATACCAAGGATGGGTACAGATGATGGCCCAGGGCCATGGCCGATCTCTCATGCTAAATATGGGCCCTCAACTCTGGGTGGCTGACACGAGGTCGGGGCTTAGACTCTGTCAGACACAGCACTAGTGGTCAGGGAAATCTATTAATCAGGGTTGCCTCGTGGTCTGAGTAGATTGATCCTCATGTGAGGTTTCTGGGCAGACTCAACAGGTCCTTCTTCTTTCTATGTGGAAGGCAGAATACTGCGTTGTGGCTCCAGAATTCCCTATCAAGTGATATTGTGGAGCAGTGTGGTGAGGATAGAATAGTAATACAAAGCTATGGTTAAGTTCAGTGAAAAGCAAAAGGCAGTTCCAGTGTGCAGCTGCCGTTTCGAATATCCAGCACCTGAGTAAGGGTGGATGTCAGATGTTTGCTCACACTGGAGTTTGTGTCTGTGATTACCCACAAATGGAAGGGTGGCGTCAAGAGGCCATGGAGGATTTCCCATGCTGGGGCTTGTGAGATGCTCCAAATAGCAAAGTTTCTTTCTACCGGACAGGAGAAGTCTGGTTTGTTTTCTCTGGTTTCTCCATGTGGAAAGTTTTGTAGCAGAGAACCCCACAGGGATGCCTGGAAATCACCCCTCTATTGACCATTGCACCTGAGGAACATGGCAGGTGCATTCTGGTGGCTCTGGGGCAATATATCGAGACCTTGAGTTGACATGGAGTCTCATGAAGATGGGGCACAATGATGGTTTGTTACCAGGAATATCATAGAATGTGCTGGTTGTTAAGGGGCCATTCAGGATCCAAATACCCTAAGGGTATGACACAATTCCAGGAGCATGGCTTCCTTTTTGGGGAGGACATATTCTGTTCTGTGGCTCAGGGACTATATATTTTATTATAAGTTGATATTCCAGAGCAGGCCTCTGATGACAGATACCTGTAAACCTAATCTAGTGTGCCAATGAAGTCCTCGGGGCATGTCAGGTTCAATCTTCTGACTCAGGAGCATTGACTTGGGTGTCTGCCTGTATGGAGGTGATCAGGGTGTCTCAGACTGTGCATTTGTGCCCAGAGCGGCCTCCATTATTTGGCTGCGCTCAGGGGCCTTGCAGGTTTCTCCTAATCTAAAGGTATCGGGCAAAAGTGATGGGCACAGTTTCCTTCAGGATCTCAGGCACAGTCTTGTGGTGGGCTTCAGATGCCAGAACCTGGAGGTCATGTGAGCCATGGTTTTAGGAAGGAAGTCTGCAAACACAAACTCAGTTTAGGTTAATGGCAAGGTGATTGCAGGCCCAATGCATAGACCTGGAAGGCAGCTCGTCAGGAACTGTAAATCCGATGACTCAAAGGTGATAGCACATGATATGTATCTGGATTGTATGTCCAGGATGGCCTCGCAATGCAGGTGTGTTCTCATGGGTCTATGGCAGATTTTTCCACTCAAGGATCCTGGTGAGTTTGGTGACTATCTCGGGGAAGGGAAGAGTGCTGTTTTCCATCTTAAGGGTCCCCCAAAATAGGGATTCCAGAGATGGGCTCTGTGTCTGGGCCCCTGTAAAATCCCACTAGGGTTAGGATTTGGGCCTAGGTGTGTACTAGGCCTGCAATTCGGGGTCCCAGAGATGCAATTGAGAGCGTTTGGTTGAAAGCATGCTCAGGCTGAGGTCACAATGCCTGCTTGTGCCCGGGGAAGCCATCATGAGTGCACATGGTCTCCTTGGCCATGGAGCTGCCTTCCACTTTGAGGGTTGAGCAACTATCCCAACTGTCAGAATACCTTCCATGGGGAAGGAGGAGTTCTCTATTGTGCTTCAGGTTCCCCCAATGGCAAGGATTTCAGCAAAGGTGTGGGTACAGATGCCTGAATACCAAGAATAGAAGAGAAGACAGACTTGGGCCATAGCTGGTCTCACATGCTGGATATGGGCCCTGATCTCTCAGTGGCTGACACTAGGTCCTGGCTCCGGCTATGTCAGACACAGCACTAGTGCCCAGGGCAGCCTATGAATCAGGGTTCCGTCTAGCACCGAGAAGATTGACCATCATATGGAGTTTCTGGGCAGACTCTCCAGGCCCTTTTTCTTTCTATGGGGAAGGCAGAATATTGTGTTGTAGCTCCAGAATTCCCTCACAATAGGGCTTGTGGACCAGTAGACTGAGGATGGAATTGTAAACCCAAGCTATGGCTTAATTCAGTCAAACTAAAGGCAATTCCAGTGTGCAGCGATCGAATTGAAATCCATCACCTGAGTAAGGGCGGATGTCAGATGTTTGCTCATGCTGGAGTTTGTGTCTATGATGACTGACAAATGGAGTGGTGGCTTCAAGAGGAAATGGAGAATTTCCCACGCTGGGGCTTGTGAGATGCTCCAAACAGAAGGTTTCCTTCTACCGGACAGGGGCATTCTGTTTTTTTGTCTCCAGGGTCCCAGCCAATTGCAAAGTTTGTGTAGCAGAGCACCCCCGTATGGTTGCCTGGAAACCACACCTCCACTGACCATTGCAGCTTACGAACATGGCAAGTTCATTCTGGTGGCTCTGGGGCGAAGTACTAAGGGCTTATTTCTACATGGAATGTCATGAACATGGGTAACAATGCTGTTTTGTTACCTGGGAATTTTTAGCCTGTCATCTGTACACATCCTTGGTATTAAGGCAACTTTCCACAGACCTTTCCTGTAACCCTGCCAATGGGGGAACCTGAAGCACAATAGAGAACTCCTCTTTCCATTGCAGGAAGCCTGGCTGTTGCAATGGGTGTCCAACCCTCAAAGTGGGATCCAGCTATATGGCCAATGAGACTACGCCCTCTCCTGAGGGCCCCCCTGGGCACAAAGAGGCATGATGACCCTCAGCCTGAGCATGCTTTCAAACAAGCCCTCTCTGTTACACCATTAGGATCCTGCATTGCAGGCCTAAAATGCCCCTAGGCCCAAATCCTAACACTTGGTGGGATATCCGGGCACCCAGACCCAGAGCCCGTCTCTGGAATCCCTGTTTTGGCATAAGCCTAAGTTGGAAAACAGCATTCTTCCCTGTTTTGGAGCACCCCTAAGATGGAAAAGAGCACTCTTTTCTTCTCTGAAAAACCACCAATCTATGGAGATCCACCAGGATCCTTAGAGAGGAAAAGTCTCCCATTGAACCATGAGACCACGTCTACATTCAGAGCCCATCCTGGACACACAATCCAGATAGAAAAGCCTGTGCTACCAGCTTTCAGTCACCCTAATTACAGTTCCTGACATGATGCCTTCTAGGTCTATGCATTGGACCTGCGATCACCTTGCCACTATCCCTGACCCAAATTTGTGTTTGCAGACTTCCCTCCCAAAACCATGGCTCTCATATCCTCAAGGAGGTGGTCTCTGAAGCCTTACCACAGGACTGGGCCTGCCATCCCCAAGGAAACTGTGCCCATCACAGTCCCCCAAAGCCTCCAAGTTAGGAGAAACCTGCAAGGCCCCTGAGCCCACCCCAATATTGGAAGTGGCTCTGGATGCAAATGCACAGTCTGAAACACCCTGATCACCTACATCCAGTCAGACAACCATATCAATGGTCCTTAGTAAGAAAATTGAACCTGATGGGCACCAAGGACATCATTGGATCTCTAGATTAGGTTGCCAGCATCAATCCTCAGAGGCCTGTGCTTAAATAACAAGTGAGGATACAACATATGTACCCTGAGCCACAAAACAGAACATCTCCTCTCCCAAGATGGAAACTGTGCACATCGACCTGTGCCAAACCCTCAGCGTGGCCCATAGCCACCAATACATTCTAAGACCTCCCTTGTAACAAACCAGTTTTGGGACACATCTGTAAGAGATTCCAAGTCAACTCAAGGCCTTGGTACTTGGCACCAGAACCACCAAAACGAACCTGTCATGTTCCTCAGCTGCAATGGTCATTGGACGTGTGCTTTCCAGTCATCCATGCGGGAGGGCTCTGCTACGCAAACTTCCACTTGAGGGACCCTGGAGGAAAAAAAAACAGACTCTCCTGTCCATTAGAAGGAAACCTTGTTGTTTGGAGCATCTCACAATCTTAAGCGTGGGTAATCCTCCATTGCCTCCTGAAGCCACCCCTCCATTAGTCGTCATCCTAGACACAAACTCCAGTGTGAGCAAATATCTGACATCTGCCCTTACTCAGGTGCTGGATATCTCGTATAAGCTGCTGCACATTGAAACTGACTTCCGCTTGGCACTCAATTTAAGCATAGCTGGTGTTTACAATTGCATTCTCACCCTATTTGTCCCCAAACCCTCTTGATAGGGAATTCTGGATCCATAAGGCAGCATTCTGCCTGCCCCACAGAAAGAAGTGCTTCGTGAGTCTCGCCAGAAACCCTACATGAGGATCAATTTACTCGGCCCTGGAGAGTACCCCAATATATAGACTTCTCTGGCCACTAGTGCTGTGTCTGACACAGCCTGAGCCCAGACCTCGTGTCAGCCACCCAGAGAGCGGGGCCCATATCCAGCATGTGAGAACGGCCATGGCCCAAATCTGTCATCTCTATGCATCCTTGGTATTCAGGCATCTGTCCCCAGACCTTTGCTGTAATCCCTGCCTATGGGGGAACATGAAGCACAATAGATATTTCCTCCTTCCCCATGGCTGGAAACCTGGCCATTGGAATGTGTGTCCATCCCTCAGTGTGGGAGCCAGAAAATGGACAATGGGACCACGCCCACTCCTGAGGGCCACCCTGGGCACAAACAGGCATTGTAATGCTCAGCCTGAGCATGCTTCCAAACAAGCCCTCTCAGTTGCACCACCAAGATCCTGCATTGCAGGCCTGGTCTGCCCATAAGCCCAAATCCCAACCCTTGGTGGGATTTTCCAGGCGCCTAGACCCAGAGCCCATCTCTGGAATCCCTGTTTTGGGGCACACCTAAGATCGAAAATAGCAGTCTTCCCATCTCAAAAAGTCATCAAAATATTGGGAGCCGCCAGTATCCTTAGAGGAAAAATCTCCCATAGACCCATGAGGCCACAGCTACATTCTGAGGTCACCCTAGACACACAATCCAGATATAAAAGCCTGTGCTTCCATCTTCGGGTCATTCCAGTTACTGTTCCTGACGAGTAGCCTTCCAGGTCTACACATTGCCCTGCGATAACCTAGCCACTAAACCTAACCCGAGTTTGTGTTTGCAGACTTCCCTCCCAGAACCATGGCTCACATGCCCTCCAGGGTGGAGTCTCTGGAGCCACACCACAGGACTGTGCTTGCCATCCCCATGGAAATTGTGCATGTCAGTTAACCAAACCCTCCAGAGTTGGTTGAAACATTCAAGACCCCTGTGGCCACCCCAATATTGGAGGTTACTCTGGACATAAGTGCGCAGTCTGAAACTCCCTGATCACCTACATCCTGGCAGACACCCAAGTCAACTTTCCTAAGTCTGAAGATTGAACCTCTCATGCCCCTGGGACTCATTGGAACCCTAGATTAGGTTGTCGGGCATCTGTCTTCAGAGGCCTGTTCTTGAATAGGAACTTATGATATGGCATGTGGTCCCTGAGCCACAAAACACTACATCTCCTGTCCCCAGAAGGTAACCGTGCTCTTCGACCTGTGTTAAACCCTCAGGGTAGGAGAATCTTGCAGGCACCTTAGCCACCAACACATTCTAAGATCTACCTGGTAAAAAAAACCAGCATTGTAACCCATCTTCAAGAGATTCCATGTCAACTCAAGACCTTGGTGCTTCGCCCCAGAAGCACCGTAAAGAACCTGCATGTTCCTCAGCTGCATTGGTCAATGGAGGTGTGCTTTCCAGGCATCCATGTGGAAGGGCTCTGCTACCCATACTTTTCACATGGGGGGCCCTGCAGAAAACATACCAGACTCTAACTGTCCAGTAGAAAAAACAACCTTGCTGTTTGGAGCATCTCACACGCATCAGCCTCTTGATGCCACTCCTCCATTCGGTCATCAGAGACACAAACTCCAGTGTGCGTAAACATCTGAAATCCACCTTTACTCAGGTGCTGGATATTTCATTTGTTGGCCACGATAGATACAAACTCTATCATGAGCAGACATCTGACCCTCGCCTGTACTCAGATGCTGGAGATCTCGAAAAAACCACTGCACATTGGAACGGCCATGTTCTCGGCACTGAGATTAAGCATAGATTGTGTTTTCTGCCTTCTGTTCTCACACTCCTCGCCTTCAAGTCCCCCATATTGGGAATTTGGGAGCCACAATGCCTTCTGCCTGCCCACCAGAAAAAAGAGGTGCCCCATGGGTCTGCGTGAAACTCCATATAAGGTTCCACCAGCACAGCCCTCTATAGCACCACAATATCATAGGCCACCTTGTGAACTAATGCTTTGTCTGACACAGCTCGAGCCCCGACCTCCTGGTAGCCACCTAGATAGCGGGACCCATATCTGGCAGGTGTGACCTGCCTTGACCTGAGTCCTTCATCTCAAACCAACCTGGTTATTCACGTACCAGTCCCAGAACATAGCTCAAATTACTGTGCATGGGGGAATCTGAAGCACAAAAGAGTACTCCTCCTTCCTCATAGAAGGAAAATTAAATGTTGATATGGTGGTCCAACCCTCATATTGGGATCCAGGTGCATGGAACAAGAGCCAATGCCCACTCAGGATGGGCATCTGGGCAAAAACAGGCATTGTGACCCTTACCCTGAGACCCATTTCCAACAAGTCTCCATGGGAGCTGAACCAAAGCCCCACAGAGCCAGGCAGTCAAGCCTCTAGGCCCAAATACTAAGCCTTTGTAGGGTTATCCAGGCACAGGGACCTATAACCCATCTCTGGAATCCCTGTGTTGACGGAAACACTGAAACAGTAAACCACGCTCTCTCCTTCCCAGTGAGACACCAAACTCTTGGGTGCTGGGCAGAATCCCCAGAGAGGTAGAATATTCCATGGACACATGAGGACACCCCACCATTCCAAGGCCATCCTAGACACAATCCAGACAGAAAAGCCTTTGCTCCTGCCTCCCAGCCACACGAATTTCAAATCCTGAGGAGCTGCCCTCAGCGTCTGCAGATCGGGGCTGCCATCACCTCCCTCCTAATTGATACACAATTTTGTGTCTGAAGACTTTGGTCCCAGAGCCCTTAACCACATTCCCTGCAGGATGGGGCTGACAGAACCACACTACATCACTGGGCCTGATCTCTGGATGAAATTCTGCCGTCTCAGTTGCACAAACCCTCCAGATTAGGAAAAGCCTGCAAGGCCCCTGAGCCCACCCCAATTTCATAGGCCACTCTGGAAAAAATGCACAGTCTGACACAGCCTGAGCATCTACCTCCAGGAAGACTCACAGGTCAAAGTCCCTAAGTCCGAAGGTTGAGGATGACATGCCCCTACAACCTCATAAGAACCCTAGCCTAGATATTCAGGCCTCTGTGCCCAGAGGCCTGGTCTTGAAATCCAACATATGATCCGACATGTGGTCCCTGAGCCATACAAGAGAACCCCTCCTGTCCCGAGAAGGGAACCTGGCTCCTGGGAACTGGGTCTAACCCTCAGGTAGGAGAATCCTGCATGGCCACAGATCCACAACCACATTCTTTTTTTTTATATAGATTTTATTTATTTATTTGACAGAGAGAGATCACAAGTAGGCATAGAGGAAGGCAGAGAGAGAGAGAGGAAGAAGCAGGCTCCCTGCTAAGCAGAGAGCCTGATGCGGGACTCAATCCCAGGACCCTGAGATCATGACCTGAGCCGAAGGCAGCAGCTTAGCCCATTGAGCCACCCAGGCACCCTCACCACCACATTCTAAGGTCTCCCTGGACACCAAGCAGCATTGTGACTCATTAGACTGAGAACATCCGTCAACTTAGATCACTTGGAAATTTGAACAAAAACCAGCAGATCAAGCCTGCAATGTTCCTCAGGTGCAATGGTCATGCAAGGAAGACTTCCCAGGCCCCCATTCAGAGACCTCTGCTGTCGAATCTTTCTATATGGGGGACCCTGGAGCCTTGTAAGCGGACTTCCCCTGTCCCACAGTAGGACACCTTGCTGTTTGGAGCAGCTCACAAGGTCCTGCTTGGGAAAATCTCCAAGAATTCTTGAGGCCACCCCACAATTCGTTGACCATCATGGATGCAAACCCAGCGTGAGCAGACATCTGACCCTCGCCCATACTCAGGTGCTGGAAATCTCGAAACAACCACTGCACAATGGAATGGTCCTGTGGTCGGCACTGAGCTTATCCGTGGCTTGTGTTTTCAGACTTCTGTCTTCACACTCCTCGCCTACAAGCCCTTCATATTGGGAATTCTGAAGCCACAGTGCAGCTTTCTGCCTGCCCACCAGAAAGAAGTGCCCTATGGGTCTTCGTAGAAACCCACATGAGGATCCTCCTGCACGGCCCTCAATGGCACCCCAATATAATAGACTGACCTCTGCATACATTGTCTATCTGACACCACCTGATCCCCGACCTCCTGTCAGCCACCCAGATAGTGGACCCCATATCCTCCAGGTGGGTCCAACCTTGGCCCGAGGCCATCATCTTGAAGCAACCTGGATATTCAGGTACCTGTCCCAGACTTAGCTCAAATTCCTGCCCATAGGGGACTCGGAAGCACAAAAGAGTGCTCCTCCTTCCCCATGGCCAGAAAACTGAATGTTGAGATGGCTGTACAACCCTGAGTGGGAACCAGGTGCATGGTCCATGAGACCATGCCTACACAGGATGGGCAGCTGGGCACAAATAGGCATTGTGACCCTCAGAATGAGACCCCTTTCCAAAGATCCCCCTTGGGATCTGGACCAGGATCCCAAATCGAAGCTTTGGTTAAGTTTTCCCAGTGTCTGGACCCAGAACCCATCTCTGGAATCCCTGTTTGGACAGGATCCCAGAGATGGAATACAGTCTTTTCCTCTTCCCCAGAAAGAAATCAAACTCTTGGGTGCCAAGCAGAATCACCAGAGTGGAAGAATATCCCATGGACACATGAGGTCACCCCTCCATTTAGTGGCCATCCTAGACACAAAATCCAGACAGAAAAGCCTGTGCTCCTCCCTCCCAGCCACCTGAATTTCAAATCCCGAGGAGCTTCCCTCAGGGTCTTCAGATTTGGACTGCCATCACCTCACTCCTACCTCTTATCCGAGGTTGTGTCTAAAGTCTTTGGTCCCAAAGTCCTGACACACATGACCTCCAGGATGGGGCCTCGAGAAACACATGACATCACTGGCCCTGCTCTCCTGAGGAAACCCTGCCCATCTCAGTTTCCCAAAATGTCCAGATTAGGAGAAAACTGCAAGGCCCCTGACTGCACCCCAATATCATAGGCCACTCTGGAAAAAGTGCACAGCCTGACACAGCCTCAGCACCTACCTCCAGGATGACATGCAGGCCAATGGCACTTAGTCCGAAGATTGATACTTCCATGGCCCTAAAACCTCATCAGAACCCTAGCTTATGTTTTGAGGTCTCTCTTCCTAGAGGTCTGTTCTGGAAATTCAAGCATATGGTCCAACCTGTGGTCCGTGAGCCATACAAGAGCACACCTCCTGTCCCAAGAAGGAAACCTGGCTCCTGGGTACTGGGTCTAATCCTAAGGATAGAGAATCCTCAATGGTCAGAGAGCCGCCACCACATTCTAAGGTCTCCCTGGACACCAAGCAGCATTGGAACCTGTTAGACTGAGAACTTCCATCAACGAAAATCACTTGGAACTTGGAATCAGTGTCATTGGTTCAAGCTTACCCTGTTCCTCAGCTGCAATGGTAACACGAGATTGGCTTCCCAGGCCTCCATTCAGAGAGCATTGCTATCGAATCTTCCATATGGGGGACCCTGGAGCCCTGTAAGAAGACTTCTGCTGTCCCTTAGTAGGACACCTTGATATTTGGAGCAGCTCACAAGCTCCAGCTTGGAAAAACCTCCAAGAATTCTTGAGGCCTCCCCACCATTTGTTGGCCATCATGGATACAAACTCCAGCGTGAGCAGACATCTTCCCCTCGCCCAGGTGCTGGAGATCTCGAAACAACTGCTGTACATTGGAATAGACATGTGCTCGGCACTGAGCATAACCGTAGCTTATGTTTTCATACTTCTGTCCTCACACTCCTCGCCTGCAAACCCTCCAACTTGGATATTCTGGAGCCGTAATGCAGCCATCTGCCTGCTCACCAAATAGAAGCAGTGAAGAAAGGGTCTGTGCAAAAATCCCCCATGAGGATCCAGTTGCACAGCTCTCAAAAGAACCCCAATATCATAGGCCGAACTCTCCACGAATGTTCTGTCTGACACAGCTCGAGCCCGAGCTCCTGACAGCCACCCAGAAAGCAGGCCTCATTTTCTGCAGGTGGGTCCTGCCTTGGCCCGAGGACCTCATCTCAAAGTGAACTGGGTATTCAGGCACCGGTCCCAGAACTTAGCTCAAATTCCTGCCCATGGGGGAACCTGAAGCATAAAAAAGTACCCCTCCTTCCCCATGGCAGGAAAACTGAATGTTGAGATGACAGTCCAACCCTCAGAGTGGGAGCCAAGTGCATAGCCCATGAGGTCACACCCACTCAGCATGGACATCTGGGCAAAAACAGGCATTGTGACCCTCAGAATGAGACCCATTTCCAACAAGAACACTCGGGAGCTGTACCAGGAAAACATAGAGCAGGACCCTAGGCCCAAATCCTAAGCCTTGTTGCGGTGATCCAGGCTCCAGAACCCAGGACCCATCTCTGGAATGGCTGTTTGGACGGGATCCCTGACTCAGAAAACTGCGCTCCTCCCATCCCCCGGAAATACACCAAACTCTTGGGTGCCGAGCAGAATTCCCAGAGAGGTAGAATCTCACATGGACCCATGAGGCCACCCCTCCATTTCGTGGCCATCATAGACAAACAAGTCAGACAGAAAAGACTGTGCTCCTGCCTCAGAGCCGTCCGAATTTCATATCTGGAGATGCTTCGATCAGGGTCTGCAGATTGGGTCTGCCATCACCTCGAGCTTAACTCTTACCAGTTTGTGTCTGAAGACTTTGGACCCAGAGTCCTGACCCATATGCCCTCCAGGATGGGGCCTCCAGGAACACACAACAGCACTGGGCCAGCTCTCCCAAGGAATGTCAGCCTGTCTCAGTTTCCCAACCCACCAGATTAAGAGAAAATTGCAAGGCCCCTAATACCACCCCAATTCCATAGGAAGCTCCAGAAAAAATGCATAGTCTGACACAGCCTCAGAATATACCTCCAGGAAGACACCCAGGTCAATGGGAAGGGTTGAAATGGCCTAACCCATGGCAGGCTCGATGTGCTGGGTGTGAAGCCAACTGTCTCAATGTCTCTCACAAGGTCTGGGCTCAGGCTATGTAAGACAGAGCATAGTGTTTAGAGTAGCCTATGCAATTGGGGTGTTGCCGAGGGCTGAGCAGGTTGATTTTCATTTGGGGTTTCTGAGCAATGCCATAGACAATGTTTTTCTTTGGGGGGCAGGCAGAGTGCTTCGTTCTGGAACCAGAATTCCCAATCATGAGGGCTTTTGGGCCAGGAGTGCTAGGGTAGAGTCTGAAAACAAAAGATAGGGTGAGGTTGGGAGCAGGCACACTCTGCAAAGGCTGAAAGGATATCTCATGCATCTGAAGTCAGGCTGAGGATCAGACGTTGGCTGAGGTTGGATTGTGCCCTTGATAGCACCTTCATGAAGCAGGTGCCTCATGAGGCCAACGAAATTTTCCCACGCTGAGTTTGGAGGTTGCCACAAACCACAAGGTTTCCTTCTGCAAGACAGTCGAGTCCTGTTGAGTGGCTCCAGTACATACCATACGGAAGGACTGAAGAGGAGGGTTCAAAGGATGGATCCGTGAACAGCATGCCTCGCATTCCCTTTGGCCATTAACGACAAGATATGTTTGATCTGCTGGCTCTGGGGCAAGCTAACCAGCGGGCTGAGTTGAAATGGCTTCTCCTGAGGATGTGTCATAATGTGTGTTTCTGTCCATGGAGACCTTGGAATGTGATGGTTGTACTGTGGCCCTGCGGAATTCTCCGACAAGAAGGGTTTGATACAGATCCAGTAAGAAAGCACTCCATGTGGAGACGAGAGAGGTTTGGTTTGGAGCCTCAGAAAAACCTAATATGCTGGTATACGAAACCAGTCCTCTGAGGACAGACACGAAAACTAAAGCTAAGGTTCATATTAGGGCCTAAGGGCCTGTCCATTTCAATCTTCTGTCTCTGGGGACACTGTCTGAGAGTCTAAGTGGTGATAATGGCTCAGCTGGTGTCAGAGTGCCCCTTTTATTCCAGGGCAGCCTACACTATCAGGATGGCCTCAGGGGCCTTGGAGCTTTTCCCTAACCTGTAGGGTTGTGGTCAATGGATTGGGCACACTTTCCTTGGAGAGGGCAGGCACAATCTTTCACTGTGGCTCCATATGCCCTAGCCTGGAGGGTGTGTGGGTCCAGGCTGTGGGCACAGAAGTCTGAAAACACAAACTCAGCTTATGAGTGGCGCCGAGGGTATGGCAGGCCGGATGTACAGATAGAGAGTGAGCTCCTTGGCTTGTGAATCAAGGGCGAGATTCCTTTAGGCTTTTGTCTCTGGATGCATCCAGGATAGCCGTGGATTGTAGCTGGTGGTCTGAAAACACAAGCTAGGGTGAGGATTGGAGCCAAGGGCAGAGCAGGCCCACTCTGCAGAGGCTGAATCAAAATCTCCTGCATCTGAAGTCAGGCTGAGGATCAGAAGTTGGCTGAGGATGGAGTATGTGTCCATGATGGCACCTTCATGAAGCGGGGGCCTCATGAGTTTGGGGTCATTTTGTGGGAAGGGTGGAGTCGTGTTGTCTGGCTCATGGGTCTCTCCAAGAAAGGGATTCCAGAGCAGAGCCCAGGTACAGGTGGGGCGACTGGAAAATTCAAACACTGGTGAGGATTGGGTGTATAGGGGCTTGGCAAGCCCCATATGCGGGCTCTTGGTCCAGGTCCTGACAGGCCTTTCTTTGACATGGGGCTCATGCTGAGGGTCACAGTGTGAATTTGTGCCCAAGCAGCACTCAAGTTTGGGCGTGGCATCAGGGGCCATGAAGGTTTCTCCCACCCTGAAGGTGTGACTCCATGCCAAGAGCAAGCTTGACAGCCATGGGGAAGGAGGAGTTCTGTTTTGTGCTTGCGATACCCAGCTGTGTGGAGAATTGATATAATATCTAGGTTCAGATATCTGAAAACCAAGGTTAGGAAGAGGTGACGGCATAAGACCATGGCGTGTCCGAAGTGCTGGGTGTGCGGCCAGCTGTCTCTTTGTCTGTCTGGACGTCTGGCTTCAGGCTGTGTCAGACAGAGCATGAGTGCCCAGAGCAGCATATCCACTTCGGGGACCGTCGAGGCCCGAGCAGGTTGATCATCATCTGGGTTTTCTGGAGAGCCCCATAGGGAAGCGTTTTTCTTCCGTTGGGCAGACACTGGGCTGGGTTGTGTTTCTGGAGTTCCTAGTCCGTAGGGCTTGTTTGCCAGGAGTGTGAGGAAGGAAGTCTGAAAACAAAAGCTAGTGTGAGGTTTGGGACCAAGGGCATGGCAGGGCCACTCTGCAGTGGCTGAATCGAGATCTCCTGCACTGAGGTCATGTCAACTATGAGACGTGCCTCAGGCTAGAGTTTTTGTCCAGCATGGCCTCTTCCTGAAGGGTGTGGGGGCTTCATGAAGCCAGGGAGGTTTGCCTACGATGGGATTTGTGAACTACTCCAAACCTCAAGGTTTCCTTCTGCACGACAGTCGAGTCCTACTGGATGGTTCCATGAGGCCCCATAGGAAAGACTCGAGAGCAGGTGTCTAAGCATGGATGCCTGGGAACGCCACCTCATATTCCCACTCTTTAGTCAGGACAAGGAAGGCTCAATCTGCAGGCTCCTGGGTGAGCTACCCAGAGGGGAGAGTTGAAATGGACTCTCCTGAAGATGAGTCCTACTGTGGCTTGGTGGCCTGGGAGACCTTGGAATGTGGAGGTGGCTCAGGGACTCTGCAGGGTTCTCCAAACTGAGGTGTTTGACACAGCTCCAACAGGGAAGCTTCCCATGTGGAGAGGAGAGGAGTTCTGTTCAGTGCCTCAGGAAAGCCCCATATCCTGTTCTTCGAACCAAAGCCTCTGAGGAGTAACACCTGGAACCCAAAGCAAGAGTTGAGATTACGGCCTAAGGGCCTGTCCAGCTCAACCTTCTATCTCTGTTGACATCTGTGGGCATGCCTTCGTGGAGGTAGCTGCTCAGCTTGTGTCCGAAAGCCCCTGTTTGTCCAAGGAGCCTCCCAGTAGTGGGATGTCCTCGGGGGCCTTGAGGTTTCTCATATTCTGGAGGTGTGTGTCCAAAGGAATGGACACAGTTTCCCAGGAGAGAGCAGGCACGGTCCTGTGGTATGGCTCCAGAGGATTCAGCCTATAGGCTGTGTTTGCCAGGGCTGTGGGGACAGATGTCTGAAAAAGCAAACTTGGCTCAGCTAGTGGCCAAGGTAATGGCAGGACTGATCTCCAGTCCGTGAGGGGAGATCCTCTGGATATCAAAGGAGGGCAAGTGGGAGGCAGTCACTCAGGATTTTGTCTCTGGGTGTTGCGTTCACAGTGTCCGGTCAGGGTAGGGGTTGTCTCAGAGGCCGAGGAAGAGCCTTCCTCTCGGGGGATTGTCCAAGCTCCCAAGTGTTTGGGTTCATTCTGTGGGAAGGGAAGAGTACTGTTTTCTGCCACAGGGAACCCCCCAGGAGAGGGACTCTAGAGCACAGCAGTGGGTTCCCTGAACTGGAATACACACCATCTAGTTAGTCCTGGGTGCCTATGGGCATGGCAAGCCACATATGCGGGCTCTTGGTCCAGTCACTGAGAGGCGTTACTTGAATAAGGTACTCACGCTGAGGGTCACAATGTGTGTTTGTGCCCAAGGCGGCCCTAAAGCTTGGGCGTTGCCTCATGGGCCATGTCGTTTTTCCTACACTGAAGGTTTGACTCACTGCCAGCAGCAAGTTTTCTTGCCATGGGGAAGGAGGGGTTCTGATTTGTGCATCAGGTTCCCCCCTGTGCAGGGATTGGAGATAAGGTCTAGGATCCGATGACTGAAAACCCAGGTTGGGAATGGATGGTGGCCTAAGGCAGTGGCGGGTCCAATGTCCTAGGAGTGCAGCCAGCTGTGTCGGTGTCTGTTGGAAGGTCTGGGCTCAGGCTATTTGCGACAGAGCATCAGTGTTTAAGGTAGCCTATGCAATTGGGGTGTTGCTGAGGGCCAAGCAGTTTGATCCTCATTTGGGGTTTCTGGGCAGCACCATAGACAATGTTTTTTCTCCTGGGAGGCAGGCAGAGTGCTTCAGTGTGGCCCCAGAATTCCCAGTAGGGAGGGTTTGTGGGCAAGGAGTGTGAGGACGGAAGTCTGAAAACACAAGCTAGGGTGAGTATTGGAGCCAAGGGAAGAGCAGGCCCACTCTGCAGAGGCTGAATCAAAATCACCTGCATCTGAAGTCAGGCTGAGGATCAGACGTTGGCTGAGGCTGGAGTATGTGTCCATGATGGCACCTTCATGAAGCGGGGGCCTCATGAGGCCAAGGAAGTTTTCCCACGCTGAGTTTGGAGGTTGCCCCAAACCACAAGGTTTCCTTCTGCGGGACATTCGAGTCCTGTTGCATGGCTCCAGGACATACCATATGGAAGGACTGGAGAGCAGGGTTCGAAGGATGGATCCCTGTACAGCATTCCTCGCATTCCAATTGGCCATAAGCGACAAGATATGTTTGATCTGCTGCCTCTGGGTCACGCTACCCAGGGGGCTGAGTTGAAATGGCCTCTCCTGAGGATGTGTCATAATGTGCGTTTGGGTCCATGGAGACCTTGGAATGTGCTGGTTGTTCGGTGGCCTTGCGGAACTCTCCTACCTGAAGGGTTTGATACATCCCCAGTAAGAAAGCTGCCCATGTGGAGACGAGAGATGCTTGGATTGGTGCCTCAGAAAAGCCCCATGTGCTGGTCTACGAAAACAGTCCTCTGAGAACGGACACATGGAAACAAAGCTAAGGTTCATATTAGGGCCTGGGGGCCTGTCCATTTCAACCTTCTGTCTCTGGGGACACTGTCTGAGAATCTAAGTGGAGATAGTTGCTCTGCTGGTGTCAGAGAGCCCCTCTTAGTCCAGGGTGGCCTATCTATTGATGGCCTCAGGGGCCTTGGAGCTTTTCCCTAAACTGTAGGGTTGTGGTCAATGGATTGGACACACTTTCCTTAGAGAGGGCCGGCACAATCTTTCGCTGTGGCTTCAGAGGCCCTAGCCTGGAGGTTGTGTGGGTCCATGCTGTGGGCACAGAAGTCTTAAAACACAAAGTCAGCTTATGAGTGGCGCCTAGGGTATGACAGGCCGGATGTACAGCCCGAGAGGCAACTCCTGGGCCTCTGAAACAAGGGCGAGTGGAAGGCGTTCCTTCAGGCTTTTGTCTCTGGATGTTGTGTCCGGGATAGCCGTGGATTGGAGCAGTGGCCTCAGGGACTGTGGACGAGTATCCCTCTCTGGGGATTTGTCCCAGCTCCCAAGAGTTTGGGGTCATTTTGAGGGAAGGGTGGAGTCGTGTTGTCTGGCTCATGTGTCTCTCCAAGAAAGGGATTCCAGAGCAGCGCCCAGGTACAGGTGGGGCGACTGGAAAACTCAAACACTGGTGAGGATTGGGTGCATAGGGGCTTGGCAAGCCCCATATGCGGGCTCTTGGTCCAGGTCCTGACAGGCCTTTCTTTGACATGGGGCTCATGCTGAGGGTCACAGTGTGAATTTGTGCCCAAGCAGCACTCAAGTTTGGGCGTGGCATCAGGGGCCATGAAGGTTTCTCCCACCCTGAAGGTGTGACTCCATGCCAAGAGCAAGCTTGACAGCCATGGGGAAGGAGGAGTTCTGTTTTGTGCTTGCGATACCCAGCTGTGTGGAGAATTGATATAATATCTAGGTTCAGATATCTGAAAACCAAGGTTAGGAAGAGGTGACGGCATAAGACCATGGCGTGTCCGAAGTGCTGGGTGTGCGGCCAGCTGTCTCCTTGTCTCTCTGGACGTCTGGCTTCAGGCTGTGTCAGACAGAGCATGAGTTCCCAGAGCAGCATATCCAGTTCAAGGTCCGTCGAGGCCCGAGCAGGTTGATCCTCATCTGGGTTTTCTGGAGAGCCCCACAGGGAAACGTTTTTCTTCCGTTGGGCAGACACTGGGCTGGGTTTTGGTTCTGGAGTTTCTTGTCCGGAGGGCTTGTTTGCCAGGAGTGTGAGGAAGGAAGTCTGAAAACACAAGCTAGCGTGAGGTTTGGGACCGAGGGCACGGCAGGCCCACTCTGCAGAGGCTGAATCGAGATCTCCTGCACTGAGGTCATGTCAACTATGAGACGTGCCTCAGGCTAGAGTTTTTGTCCAGCATGGCCTCTTCATGAAGGGTGAGGGCTTCATTAGGCCAGGGATGTTTGCCTACGATGGGATTTGTGAACTACTCCAAACCTCAAGGTTTCCTTCTGCACGACAGTCGAGTCCTACTGGATGGTTCCAGGAGGCCCCATACGGAAAGACTCGAGAGCAGGTGTCTAAGCATGGATGCCTGGGAACGCCACCTCATATTCCCACTCTTTAGTCAGGACAAGGAAGGCTCAATCTGCAGGCTCCTGGGTGAGCTACCCAGAGGGGAGAGTTGAAATGGACTCTCCTGAAGATGAGTCCTACTGTGGCTTGGTGGCCTGGGAGACCTTGGAATGTGGAGGTGGCTCAGGGACTCTGCAGGGTTCTCCAAACTGAGGTGTTTGACACAGCTCCAACAGGGAAGCTTCCCATGTGGAGAGGAGAGGAGTTCTGTTCAGTGCCTCAGGAAAGCCCCATATCCTGTTCTTCGAACCAAAGCCTCTGAGGAGTAACACCTGGAACCCAAAGCAAGAGTTGAGATTACGGCCTAAGGGCCTGTCCGGCTCAACCTTCTATCTCTGTTGACATCTGTGGGCATGACTTCGTGGATGTAGCTGCTCAGCTTGTGTCCGAATGCCCCTGTGTGTCCAAGGAGCCTCCCAGTAGTGGGATGTCCTCGGGGGCCTTGAGGTTTCTCATATTCTGGAGGTGTGTGGCCAAAGGAATGGACACAGTTTCCCAGGAGAGAGCAGGCACGGTCCTGTGGTATGGCTCCAGAGGACCCAGCCTAGAGGCTGTGTTTGCCAGGGCTGTGGGGACAGATGTCTGAAAAAGCAAACTTGGCTCAGCTAGTGGCCAAGGTAATGGCAGGACTGATCTCCAGTCCGTGAGGGGAGATCCTCTGGATATCAAAGGAGGGCAAGTGGGAGGCAGTCACTCAGGATTTTGTCTCTGGGTGTTGCGTTCACAGTGTCCGGTCAGGGTAGGGGTTGTCTCAGAGGCCGAGGAAGAGCCTTCCTCTCGGGGGATTGTCCAAGCTCCCAAGTGTTTGGGTTCATTCTGTGGGAAGGGAAGAGTACTGTTTTCTGCCACAGGGAACCCCCCAGGAGAGGGACTCTAGAGCACAGCAGTGGGTTCCCTGAACTGGAATACACACCATCTAGTTAGTCCTGGGTGCCTATGGGCATGGCAAGCCACATATGCGGGCTCTTGGTCC
The DNA here is from genome assembly GCF_964662115.1 of Mustela nivalis. NCBI lineage: Eukaryota > Metazoa > Chordata > Mammalia > Carnivora > Mustelidae > Mustela > Mustela nivalis. Next base: position 2,923,513 of record NW_028136553.1, on the reverse strand, counting down.
AGTCACTGAGAGGCGTTACTTGAATAAGGTACTCACGCTGAGGGTCACAATGTGTGTTTGTGCCCAAGGCGGCCCTAAAGCTTGGGCGTTGCCTCATGGGCCATGTCGTTTTTCCTACACTGAAGGTTTGACTCACTGCCAGCAGCAAGTTTTCTTGCCATGGGGAAGGAGGGGTTCTGATTTGTGCATCAGGTTCCCCCCTGTGCAGGGATTGGAGATAAGGTCTAGGATCCGATGACTGAAAACCCAGGTTGGGAATGGATGGTGGCCTAAGGCAGTGGCGGGTCCAATGTCCTAGGAGTGCAGCCAGCTGTGTCGGTGTCTGTTGGAAGGTCTGGGCTCAGGCTATTTGCGACAGAGCATCAGTGTTTAAGGTAGCCTATGCAATTGGGGTGTTGCTGAGGGCCAAGCAGTTTGATCCTCATTTGGGGTTTCTGGGCAGCACCATAGACAATGTTTTTTCTCCTGGGAGGCAGGCAGAGTGCTTCAGTGTGGCCCCAGAATTCCCAGTAGGGAGGGTTTGTGGGCAAGGAGTGTGAGGACGGAAGTCTGAAAACACAAGCTAGGGTGAGTATTGGAGCCAAGGGAAGAGCAGGCCCACTCTGCAGAGGCTGAATCAAAATCACCTGCATCTGAAGTCAGGCTGAGGATCAGACGTTGGCTGAGGCTGGAGTATGTGTCCATGATGGCACCTTCATGAAGCGGGGGCCTCATGAGGCCAAGGAAGTTTTCCCACGCTGAGTTTGGAGGTTGCCCCAAACCACAAGGTTTCCTTCTGCGGGACATTCGAGTCCTGTTGCATGGCTCCAGGACATACCATATGGAAGGACTGGAGAGCAGGGTTCGAAGGATGGATCCCTGTACAGCATTCCTCGCATTCCAATTGGCCATAAGCGACAAGATATGTTTGATCTGCTGCCTCTGGGTCACGCTACCCAGGGGGCTGAGTTGAAATGGCCTCTCCTGAGGATGTGTCATAATGTGCGTTTGGGTCCATGGAGACCTTGGAATGTGCTGGTTGTTCGGTGGCCTTGCGGAACTCTCCTACCTGAAGGGTTTGATACATCCCCAGTAAGAAAGCTGCCCATGTGGAGACGAGAGATGCTTGGATTGGTGCCTCAGAAAAGCCCCATGTGCTGGTCTACGAAAACAGTCCTCTGAGAACGGACACATGGAAACAAAGCTAAGGTTCATATTAGGGCCTGGGGGCCTGTCCATTTCAACCTTCTGTCTCTGGGGACACTGTCTGAGAATCTAAGTGGAGATAGTTGCTCTGCTGGTGTCAGAGAGCCCCTCTTAGTCCAGGGTGGCCTATCTATTGATGGCCTCAGGGGCCTTGGAGCTTTTCCCTAAACTGTAGGGTTGTGGTCAATGGATTGGACACACTTTCCTTAGAGAGGGCCGGCACAATCTTTCGCTGTGGCTTCAGAGGCCCTAGCCTGGAGGTTGTGTGGGTCCATGCTGTGGGCACAGAAGTCTTAAAACACAAAGTCAGCTTATGAGTGGCGCCTAGGGTATGACAGGCCGGATGTACAGCCCGAGAGGCAACTCCTGGGCCTCTGAAACAAGGGCGAGTGGAAGGCGTTCCTTCAGGCTTTTGTCTCTGGATGTTGTGTCCGGGATAGCCGTGGATTGGAGCAGTGGCCTCAGGGACTGTGGACGAGTATCCCTCTCTGGGGATTTGTCCCAGCTCCCAAGAGTTTGGGGTCATTTTGAGGGAAGGGTGGAGTCGTGTTGTCTGGCTCATGTGTCTCTCCAAGAAAGGGATTCCAGAGCAGCGCCCAGGTACAGGTGGGGCGACTGGAAAACTCAAACACTGGTGAGGATTGGGTGCATAGGGGCTTGGCAAGCCCCATATGCGGGCTCTTGGTCCAGGTCCTGACAGGCCTTTCTTTGACATGGGGCTCATGCTGAGGGTCACAGTGTGAATTTGTGCCCAAGCAGCACTCAAGTTTGGGCGTGGCATCAGGGGCCATGAAGGTTTCTCCCACCCTGAAGGTGTGACTCCATGCCAAGAGCAAGCTTGACAGCCATGGGGAAGGAGGAGTTCTGTTTTGTGCTTGCGATACCCAGCTGTGTGGAGAATTGATATAATATCTAGGTTCAGATATCTGAAAACCAAGGTTAGGAAGAGGTGACGGCATAAGACCATGGCGTGTCCGAAGTGCTGGGTGTGCGGCCAGCTGTCTCCTTGTCTCTCTGGACGTCTGGCTTCAGGCTGTGTCAGACAGAGCATGAGTTCCCAGAGCAGCATATCCAGTTCAAGGTCCGTCGAGGCCCGAGCAGGTTGATCCTCATCTGGGTTTTCTGGAGAGCCCCACAGGGAAACGTTTTTCTTCCGTTGGGCAGACACTGGGCTGGGTTTTGGTTCTGGAGTTTCTTGTCCGGAGGGCTTGTTTGCCAGGAGTGTGAGGAAGGAAGTCTGAAAACACAAGCTAGCGTGAGGTTTGGGACCGAGGGCACGGCAGGCCCACTCTGCAGAGGCTGAATCGAGATCTCCTGCACTGAGGTCATGTCAACTATGAGACGTGCCTCAGGCTAGAGTTTTTGTCCAGCATGGCCTCTTCATGAAGGGTGAGGGCTTCATTAGGCCAGGGATGTTTGCCTACGATGGGATTTGTGAACTACTCCAAACCTCAAGGTTTCCTTCTGCACGACAGTCGAGTCCTACTGGATGGTTCCAGGAGGCCCCATACGGAAAGACTCGAGAGCAGGTGTCTAAGCATGGATGCCTGGGAACGCCACCTCATATTCCCACTCTTTAGTCAGGACAAGGAAGGCTCAATCTGCAGGCTCCTGGGTGAGCTACCCAGAGGGGAGAGTTGAAATGGACTCTCCTGAAGATGAGTCCTACTGTGGCTTGGTGGCCTGGGAGACCTTGGAATGTGGAGGTGGCTCAGGGACTCTGCAGGGTTCTCCAAACTGAGGTGTTTGACACAGCTCCAACAGGGAAGCTTCCCATGTGGAGAGGAGAGGAGTTCTGTTCAGTGCCTCAGGAAAGCCCCATATCCTGTTCTTCGAACCAAAGCCTCTGAGGAGTAACACCTGGAACCCAAAGCAAGAGTTGAGATTACGGCCTAAGGGCCTGTCCGGCTCAACCTTCTATCTCTGTTGACATCTGTGGGCATGACTTCGTGGATGTAGCTGCTCAGCTTGTGTCCGAATGCCCCTGTGTGTCCAAGGAGCCTCCCAGTAGTGGGATGTCCTCGGGGGCCTTGAGGTTTCTCATATTCTGGAGGTGTGTGGCCAAAGGAATGGACACAGTTTCCCAGGAGAGAGCAGGCACGGTCCTGTGGTATGGCTCCAGAGGACCCAGCCTAGAGGCTGTGTTTGCCAGGGCTGTGGGGACAGATGTCTGAAAAAGCAAACTTGGCTCAGCTAGTGGCCAAGGTAATGGCAGGACTGATCTCCAGTCCGTGAGGGGAGATCCTCTGGATATCAAAGGAGGGCAAGTGGGAGGCAGTCACTCAGGATTTTGTCTCTGGGTGTTGCGTTCACAGTGTCCGGTCACGGTAGGGGTTGTCTCAGAGGCCGAGGAAGAGCCTTCCTCTCGGGGGATTGTCCAAGCTCCCAAGTGTTTGGGTTCATTCTGTGGGAAGGGAAGAGTACTGTTTTCTGCCACAGGGAACCCCCCAGGAGAGGGACTCTAGAGCACAGCAGTGGGTTCCCTGAACTGGAATACACACCATCTAGTTAGTCCTGGGTGCCTATGGGCATGGCAAGCCACATATGTGGGCTCTTGGTCCAGTCACTGAGAGGCGTTACTTGAATAAGGTACTCACGCTGAGGGTCACAATGTGTGTTTGTGCCCAAGGCGGCCCTAAAGCTTGGGCGTTGCCTCATGGGCCATGTCGTTTTTCCTACACTGAAGGTTTGACTCACTGCCAGCAGCAAGTTTTCTTGCCATGGGGAAGGAGGGGTTCTGATTTGTGCATCAGGTTCCCCCCTGTGCAGGGATTGGAGATAAGGTCTAGGATCCGATGACTGAAAACCCAGGTTGGGAATGGATGGTGGCCTAAGGCAGTGGCGGGTCCAATGTCCTAGGAGTGCAGCCAGCTGTGTCGGTGTCTGTTGGAAGGTCTGGGCTCAGGCTATTTGCGACTGAGCATCAGTGTTTAAGGTAGCCTATGCAATTGGGGTGTTGCTGAGGGCCAAGCAGTTTGATCCTCATTTGGGGTTTCTCGGCAGCACCATAGACAATGTTTTTTCTCCTGGGAGGCAGGCAGAGTGCTTCAGTGTGGCCCCAGAATTCCCAGTAGGGAGGGTTTGTGGGCAAGGAGTGTGAGGACGGAAGTCTGAAAACACAAGCTAGGGTGAGTATTGGAGCCAAGGGAAGAGCAGGCCCACTCTGCAGAGGCTGAATCAAAATCACCTGCATCTGAAGTCAGGCTGAGGATCAGACGTTGGCTGAGGCTGGAGTATGTGTCCATGATGGCACCTTCATGAAGCGGGGGCCTCATGAGGCCAAGGAAGTTTTCCCACGCTGAGTTTGGAGGTTGCCCCAAACCACAAGGTTTCCTTCTGCGGGACATTCGAGTCCTGTTGCATGGCTCCAGGACATACCATATGGAAGGACTGGAGAGCAGGGTTCGAAGGATGGATCCCTGTACAGCATTCCTCGCATTCCAATTGGCCATAAGCGACAAGATATGTTTGATCTGCTGCCTCTGGGTCACGCTACCCAGGGGGCTGAGTTGAAATGGCCTCTCCTGAGGATGTGTCATAATGTGCGTTTGGGTCCATGGAGACCTTGGAATGTGCTGGTTGTTCGGTGGCCTTGCGGAACTCTCCTACCTGAAGGGTTTGATACATCCCCAGTAAGAAAGCTGCCCATGTGGAGACGAGAGATGCTTGGATTGGTGCCTCAGAAAAGCCCCATGTGCTGGTCTACGAAAACAGTCCTCTGAGAACGGACACATGGAAACAAAGCTAAGGTTCATATTAGGGCCTGGGGGCCTGTCCATTTCAACCTTCTGTCTCTGGGGACACTGTCTGAGAATCTAAGTGGAGATAGTTGCTCTGCTGGTGTCAGAGAGCCCCTCTTAGTCCAGGGTGGCCTATCTATTGATGGCCTCAGGGGCCTTGGAGCTTTTCCCTAAACTGTAGGGTTGTGGTCAATGGATTGGACACACTTTCCTTAGAGAGGGCCGGCACAATCTTTCGCTGTGGCTTCAGAGGCCCTAGCCTGGAGGTTGTGTGGGTCCATGCTGTGGGCACAGAAGTCTTAAAACACAAAGTCAGCTTATGAGTGGCGCCTAGGGTATGACAGGCCGGATGTACAGCCCGAGAGGGAACTCCTGGGCCTCTGAAACAAGGGCGAGTGGAAGTCGTTCCTTCAGGCTTTTGTCTCTGGATGTTGTGTCCAGGATAGCCGTGGATTGGAGCGGTGGCCTCAGGGACTGTGGACGAGTATCCCTCTCTGGGGATTTGTTCCAGCTCCCAAGAGTTTGCGGTCATTTTGAGGGAAGGGTGGAGTCGTGTTGTCTGGCTCATGTGTCTCTCCAAGAAAGGGATTCCAGAGCAGAGCCCAGGTACAGGTGGGGCGACTGGAAAACTCAAACACTGGTGAGGATTGGGTGCATAGGGGCTTGGCATGCCCCATATGCGGGCTCTTGGTCCAGGTCCTGACAGGCCTTTCTTTGACATGGGGCTCATGCTGAGGGTCACAGTGTGAATTTGTGCCCAAGCAGCACTCAAGTTTGGGCGTGGCATCAGGGGCCATGAAGGTTTCTCCCACCCTGAAGGTGTGACTCCATGCCAAGAGCAAGCTTGACAGCCATGGGGAAGGAGGAGTTCTGTTTTGTGCTTGCGATACCCAGCTGTGTGGAGAATTGATATAATATCTAGGTTCAGATATCTGAAAACCAAGGTTAGGAAGAGGTGACGGCATAAGACCATGGCGTGTCCGAAGTGCTGGGTGTGCGGCCAGCTGTCTCCTTGTCTCTCTGGACGTCTGGCTTCAGGCTGTGTCAGACAGAGCATGAGTTCCCAGAGCAGCATATCCAGTTCAAGGTCCGTCGAGGCCCGAGCAGGTTGATCCTCATCTGGGTTTTCTGGAGAGCCCCACAGGGAAACGTTTTTCTTCCGTTGGGCAGACACTGGGCTGGGTTTTGGTTCTGGAGTTTCTTGTCCGGAGGGCTTGTTTGCCAGGAGTGTGAGGAAGGAAGTCTGAAAACACAAGCTAGCGTGAGGTTTGGGACCGAGGGCACGGCAGGCCCACTCTGCAGAGGCTGAATCGAGATCTCCTGCACTGAGGTCATGTCAACTATGAGACGTGCCTCAGGCTAGAGTTTTTGTCCAGCATGGCCTCTTCATGAAGGGTGAGGGCTTCATTAGGCCAGGGATGTTTGCCTACGATGGGATTTGTGAACTACTCCAAACCTCAAGGTTTCCTTCTGCACGACAGTCGAGTCCTACTGGATGGTTCCAGGAGGCCCCATACGGAAAGACTCGAGAGCAGGTGTCTAAGCATGGATGCCTGGGAACGCCACCTCATATTCTCACTCTTTAGTCAGGACAAGGCAGGCTCAATCTGCAGGCTCCTGGGTGAGCTACCCAGAGGGGAGAGTTGAAATGGACTCTCCTGAAGATGAGTCCTACTGTGGCTTGGTGGCCTGGGAGACCTTGGAATGTGGAGGTGGCTCAGGGACTCTGCAGGGTTCTCCAAACTGAGGTGTTTGACACAGCTCCAACAGGGAAGCTTCCCATGTGGAGAGGAGAGGAGTTCTGTTCAGTGCCTCAGGAAAGCCCCATATCCTGTTCTTCGAACCAAAGCCTCTGAGGAGTAACACCTGGAACCCAAAGCAAGAGTTGAGATTACGGCCTAAGGGCCTGTCCGGCTCAACCTTCTATCTCTGTTGACATCTGTGGGCATGACTTCGTGGAGGTAGCTGCTCAGCTTGTGTCCGAATGCCCCTGTGTGTCCAGGGAGCCTCCCAGTAGTGGGATGTCCTCGGGGGCCTTGAGGTTTCTCATATTCTGGAGGTGTGTGTCCAAAGGAATGGACAAAGTTTCCCAGGAGAGAGCAGGCACGGTCCTGTGGTATGGATCCAGAGGATTCAGCCTAGAGGCTGTGTTTGCCAGGGCTGTGGGGACAGATGTCTGAAAAAGCAAACTTGGCTCAGCTAGTGGCCAAGGTAATGGCAGGACTGATCTCCAGTCCGTGAGGGGAGATCCTCTGGATATCAAAGGAGGGCAAGTTGGAGGCAGTCACTCAGGATTTTGTCTCTGGGTGTTGCGTTCACAGTGTCCGGTCACGGTAGGGGTTGTCTCAGAGGCCGAGGAAGAGCCTTCCTCTCGGGGGATTGTCCAATCTCCCAAGTGTTTGGATTCATTCTGTGGGAAGGGAAGAGTACTGTTTTCTGCCACAGGGGACCCCCCAGGAGAGGGACTCTAGAGCACAGCAGTGGGTTCCCTGAACTGGAATACACACCATCTAGTTAATCCTGGGTGCCTATGGGCATGGCAAGCCACATATGCGGGCTCTTGGTCCAGTCACTGAGAGGCGTTACTTGAATAAGGTACTCACGCTGAGGGTCACAATGTGTGTTTGTGCCCAAGGCGGCCCTAACGCTTGGGCGTTGCCTCATGGGCCATGCCGTTTTCTCCTACACTGAAGGTTTGACTCACTGCCAGCAGCAAGTTTTCTTTCCATGGGGAAGGAGGGGTTCTGACTTGTGTATCAGGTTCCCCCCTGTGCAGGGATTGGAGATAAAGTCTAGGTTCCGATGACTGAAAACCCAGGTTGGGAATGGATGGTGGCCTAAGGCAGTGGTGGGTCCAATGTGCTGGGTGTGCATCCAGCTGTGTCGGTGTCTGTTGGAATGTCTGGGCTCAGGCTATTTGCCTCAGAGCATCAGTGTTTAAGGTAGCCTATGCAATTAGGGTGTTGCGGAGGGCCAAGCAGTTTGATCCTCATTTGGGGTTTCTGGGCAGCACCATAGACAATGTTTTTCTCCTGGGAGGCAGGCAGAGTGCTTCATTGTGGCCCCAGAATTCCCAGTAGGGAGGGCTTGTGGGCCTGGAGTGAGAGGACGGAAGTCTGAAAACACAAGCTAGTGTGAGGATTGGAGCCAAGGGCAGAGCAGGCCCACTCTGCAGAGGCTGTATCAAAATCTCCTGCATCTGAAGTCAGGCTGAGGATCAGACGTTGGCTGAGGCTGGAGTATGTGTCCATGATGGCACCTTCATGAAGCGGGGGCCTCATGAGGCCAAGGAAGTTTTCCCACGCTGAGTTTGGAGGTTTCCCCAAACCACAAGGTTTCCTTCTGCGGGACATTCGAGTCCTGTTGCATGGCTCCAGGACATACCATACGGAAGGACTGGAGAGCAGGGTTCGAAGGATGGATCCCTGTACAGCATGCCTCGCATTCCAATTGGCCGTTAGCGATAAGATATGTTTGATCTGGGGCCTCTGGAACACGCGACCCAGGGGGCTGAGTTGAAATGGCCTCTCCTGAGGATGCGTCATAATGTTCGTTTGGGTCCATGGAGACCTTGGAATGTGCTGGTTGTTCAGTGGCCCTGCGGAACTCTCCTACCTGAAGGGTTTGATACATCCCCAGTAAGAAAGCTGCCCATGTGGAGACAAGAGATCCGCTGCTTGGTGCCTCAGAAAAGCCCCATGTGCTGGTCTACGAAAACAGTCCTCTGAGAACGGACACATGGAACAAAGCTAAGGTTCATATTAGGGCCTGGGGGCCTGTCCATTTCAACCTTCTGTCTCTGGGGACACTTTCTGAGAGTCTAAGTGGAGATAGTTGCTCCGCTGTTGTCAGAGAGCCCCTCTTAGTCCAGGGTGGCCTACACTATTGATGTCCTCAGGGGCCTTGGAGCTTTTCCCTAACCTGTAGGGTTGTGGTCAATGGATTGGGCACACTTTCCTTGGAGAGGGCAGGCACAAACTTTCTCTGTGGCTCCAGAGGCCCTAGCCTGGAGGTGTGTGGGTCCAGGCTGTGGGCACAGAAGTCTTAAAACACAAAGTCAGCTTATGAGTGGTGCCTAGGGTATGGCAGGCCGGAGGTATAGCCCGAGAGGGAACTCCTGGGCCTCTGAAACAAGGGCGAGTGGAAGGCGTTCCTTCAGGCTTTTGTCTCTGGATGTTGTGTCCGGGATAGCCGTGGATTGGAGCGGTGGCCTCAGGACTGTGGACGCGTATCCCTCTCTGGGGATTTGTCCCAGCTCCCAAGAGTTTGGGGTCATTTTGTGGGAATTGTGGAGTCGTGTTGTCTGGCTCATGTGTCTCTCCAAGAAAGGGATTCCAGATCAGAGCCCCAGGTACGGGCGGGGCGACTGGAAATCTCAAACCCTGGTGAGGATTGGGTGCATAGGGGCTTGGCAAGCCCCATATGCGGGCTCTTTGTCCAGGCCCTGACAGGCCTTTCTTTGACATGGGGCTCATGCTAGGGTCACAGTGTGAATTTGTTCCCAATCAGCACTCAAGTGCTGCTTGGGCACTACCTGAAGGGTTTGATACATCCCCAGTAAGAAAGCTCCCCATGTGGAGACGAGAGGAGTTCTGTTCAGTGCCTCAGGAAAGGCCCATATCCTGTTCTTCGAACCAAAGCCTCTGAGGAGTAACACCTGGAACCCAAAGCAAGAGTTGAGATTATGGCCTAAGGGCCTGTCCGGCTCAACCTTCTATCTCTGTTGACATCTGTGTGCATGCCTTCGTGGAGGTAGCTGCTCAGCTTGTGTCCGAATGCCCCTGTGTGTCCAGGGAGGCTCCCAGTAGTGGGATGTCCTCGGGGGCCTTGAGGTTTCTCATATTCTGGAGGTGTGTGTCCAAAGGAATGGACACAGTTTCCCAGGAGAGAGCAGGCACGGTTCTGTGGTATGGCTCCAGAGGACCCAGCCTAGAGGCTGTGTTTGCCAGGGCTGTGGGTCTGATGTCTGAAAAAGCAAACTTGGCTCAGGAAGGGGCCAAGGTAATGGCAGGCCTGATCTCCAGTCCGTGAGGGGAGATTCTCTGAATATCAAAGGAGGGCAAGTGGGAGGCAATTGCTCACACTTTTGTCTCTGGGTGTTGCGTTCACAGTGTCCGGTCAGGGTAGGGGTTGCCTCAGGGGCCGAGGAAGAGCCTTCCTCTCGGGGGATTGTCCAAGCTCCCAAGTGTTTGGGTTCATTCTGTGGGAAGTGAAGAGTACTGTTTTCTGCCAGAAAGAACCCCCCAGGAGAGGGGCTCTAGAGCACAGCAGTGGGTTCCTTCAACTGGAATACACACCATGTAGTTAGTCCTGGGTGCCTATGGGCATGGCAGGGACTATATGCAGGATCTTCGTCCCGAACCTGACAGGCCTTTCTTTGACATGGGGCTCATGCTAGGGTCATAGAGTGAATTTGTGCCCAAGCAGCACTCATGTTTTGGCGTGGCATCAGGGGCCATGAAGGGTTCCCCACGTGAAGGTGTGACTCCATGTGAAGAACAAGCATTACAGCCATGTGGAATGCAGAGTTCTGATTGTGATTCTGATACACAAACTCAGCTTTTTTGGGGGACGTCGGTATGGCAGGCCCAATATACAAACCATGAGAAGAACTCATGAAGATTTGAATATAGAGCGAGTCTGAGGCGCTTGCTCAGGCATTTGTCTCTGGAATTTGTATCAGCAATGGCCGTAGAATGTCGGGGATGCTTCATGGGCCATGGACAAATCTACCTCTATGAGGATTTCGCCCGATTCCCAATTTTTTTTCGTCAAACTGTCGGATGGGAGAACTCCTTTCAGTTTTGTTACCTCAGGTGTCCCACGAAAAGAGGAATTCCAAAGCAAAGCCGTGGGGAAGACTGAAGGGACCACCAGAACTATGGTTCAAAATTGGGACTAGGGGCATGGCAAGCCCAATATGCTATCTCTTCATCCAGCCACTGAGAGGCCTTACTTGAGGACTTTGGTCAGGCTGAGGGTCACAATGTGTGTTTGTGACCAATGTAGCCTGCGAGCATGGCGGGGCCTCATGGGCAACACTGGATTCAACTACACTGAAAGTTGGACAACATGCCAAACACAAGGTATCTTGCCATGGGGAAGGAGTGCTGATTTCTGCATCCCGTTCAACCCTGGGCAGTGATTGGAGGTCAGGTCTAGAATCTAAAGCCTGAAATCCGAGGTTGGGAAGAGATGACGACCTAAGGCCATGGCGGCTCGATGTGCTCAGTATGCGGCCAGCTGTCTGGGAAGGGCCAGGGAGTCCAGGCTCAGGCTGTGTCAGAAAGGGCATTAGTGCCCTGGTCAGCCTATGTGTTTGGGGTACAGCCAAGGTCGGTGCAGGTTGATCCTCATTTGGGGTTACTGGGTAGCCCCAGAGGACAATGTTTTTCTTCTGGAGGGCCGGCAGAGTGCTGCATTGTAGTTCTGGATTGCCAAACTGGAGGGCTTGTGGGCCAGTAGTCTGACGACAAAAGTTTGAGAACACAAGCTAGGCTTAGGTTTCTGGGTGAGGCCATGGCAGGCACAATCTACAGACCTGAATCGAGATCTCATGCATCTGAAGTCAGGGCGAGGATCAGACGATCGCTCAGGTTGTAGTTTCTGTCCATGATGGCCCCGTCATGAATGGGGGGGGTGGATCACGAGGCCATGGGGGTTTTCCCACGATGGGAGTTGTGAGAAGCTCCAAACTGCAGAGAGTCTTCTGCAGGACAATTGAGACCTGTTGTTTGGCTCCAGGCCAATGATTCTGAGCAGGGTTCTAAGGATGGATGGCTGGCCATGGCCTTAGGTCGTCATCTCTTCCCAACCTCGGATTTCAGGCTTTAGATTCTAGACCTGACCTCCAATCACTGCCCAGGGTTGAACGGGATGCAGAAATGAACGGGATGCATTCCAATTGTCTCCTAGCAACAAGACAGGTTAGATCTCCTGGATCTTTGGGGAGTAACCGAGGACGCTGCATTAAAATGGACACCCCTGGGCATGGGTACTAATGTGCTTTTGTGTCTAAGGAGACCTTGGAATGAAGCGGTGGCACTTGGGCCCTAAAGAGTTCTACTAAAGAGAGGCTTTGACACAGCTCCAACGTGCAATATCCCATGTTTAGATGAGATGTTTTCTGTTGGGTGAGTCAAGAAACAGCTATATGCTGCTTTTGAATTCCAGGCCTCTGAGGAGAGATGCCTGGAAATGAAAGCAATGGATCTGATTACTGCCTAGGGGCCTGTTCTTTCCTTTTTACCTCTGGGGACATCTGTCTATGGGTCTGAGTGCAGGTAGGTGCTCTGTAGTGCTCCGATTGCCCCTGTTTTTCCTGGGAAGCCACCACTATTGAGATGGATCAGGGACTTTGGAGGTTTATCCTATTAGAAGGGTTGTGTCCATTGGAATGGGCACACACAATTCCCTTGGAGAGGGCAAGTACAGTCCTCAGGTTTGGCTCCAGGGGCCTGAGCCTGTAGGTTTTGTAGGCCAGGGCTGTTTGGACAGTTGTCTGAAAACACAAACACGGCTTATGTTTCGGGTCATAGGTATGGCAGGACTGATCTACAGACCATGAGGAGAACACTTTGGGATTTGAAAGAAGGGCGAGTGTGAGGCTCCTGCTCAAGTTTTTGTCTCTTGATATCGTGTCACTCATGGTCGTGGAATTTCTGGGTGACTTCATGGGAAATGGACGATTCTTACTCTCTGGTGGTTTGGCCCCGTCCAAAGAGTTTGGGGTCATACTGTGGGCTGGAAGAAGTCCGTTTTTTTTTTTTTTTATTTTATTTTTTTTGTTGTTGTTGTTTTCTTTTTTAACCTCAGGTGTCCCACCAAATGAGGGATTCCAGAGTAGAGCCCTGGGGAGGGGCGACTGGACAATCAGAAATCTGGTTAAAAATTGGGGCCTAGGAACATGTCAAGCCCATTATGACATCTAATGGTCCAGCCAATGAGAGGACTTACTAGAGGAGAGGACTCATGCTGAGGGTCACAATGCGTGTGTATGCCCTCGTCGCACTCAAGAATGGGCAGGGCCTCAGGGTGAATGCTGGTTTCTCCTACACTGAACGTTGGACAACGTGCCAACCACAAGGGTTCTTGCCATGGGTAAGGAGGAGATCTGATTTCTGCATCACACTCACACCTGGGCAGTGATTGGAGATAAGGTCTCGGTTCTGAAGCCTGAAAACTGAGGTAGGGAAGAGATGATGACCTAAGGCCATGGCGGGTTTTATGTGCTCTGTGTGCGGTCAGCTTTCTGGGTGTTGGTCAGGAGTTCCGGGCTCAGGCTGTGTTCGACAGTGCATTAGTGCCCAGGTTAGACTATATAATTTGGGTAAAGTCGAGGGCTGTGTAGGTTTACCCTCATTTAAGATGCCTGGGTAGCTCATGAGGCAATAATTTTTTTTTCTAGAGGGCAGGCAGAGTGCTGCATTGTGGGTCCGGAATTGCCAAACTTGAGGGCTTCGAGGCCAGGAGTGTGAGGACCGAAGTCTGAGAAGACAAGCTAGACTTGGTTTTCAGGGCGTGGGCACGGCAGGTACCCCCTGCAGATCTGAACCAATATCTCATGCATCTGAAGTCAGGGCGAGGATCAGACTTTGGTTCAGGTTGGATTTTCTGTGCATGATGGACGCTTCATGAAGGGAGCGGAATCTCGAGGCCATTGAGGTTTTCCCACGTTGGGAGTTGTGGGATGCCCCCTTCAAGGATTCCTTCTGCGGGACAATTCAGACCTGTTGGACAGCTCCAGGACATCCCATATGGAATGACTCCAGAGCACCGTTCGCGGATGGATGCCTGGGAAGCCCGCCTCGCATTCCAATTGTCTCCTAGCAACAAGACAGTTTAGATCTGATGGCTCTCCCGGAGCATCCGGGGTGGCAGAGTTGAAATGGACTTTCCTGAGGATGGGTCCTAATGTGTTTTTGTGTCCATGAGGGCCTTGGAAAGGGGCGGTGGCACCGGGAATCTGAAGTACTCTCCTAAGCTTTGGACATGGCTCCCATGCACAGGTTTCCTTGTGGAGACGAGATGAGTTCTGATGGGTGCCTCAGGAAAATCCCTATTCTCGTATTGGAATCAGGCTTTAGTGGACACATGCCTGTAACCCAAAGCAATGGATCCTATTATGGCCTAGGGTTCTGTCTGGTTCAATCTTCTTCTCTGGGGACATCCACCTATGGTATGAGTGGAGGTCGATTATCAGCTGGTGTCAGACAGCCCTTGTTTGTTCCGGGCGACCTACACTATTGGGATGGCCTTAGGGACTTTGGAGGTTTCTCCTAATTTGTACGATTATGGACCATGAAATGGGCAGAATTCCCATGGATTGGTAGGCACAGTCCTAATGTTTGGCTCCTGGGTCCCAGCCTGGAGAGTGTGTGGCCCCAGACTTTGAGGACAGAAGTCTGAAAACACAAACTCAGCTTAGGTTTGGGGATGTAGGTATGGCAGGCCCGATCGACAAAACATGAGAAGAACTCTTCAGGATATGAAGAAAGTGCGAGTCTGAGGCACTAGCTCAGGCTTTTTTCTCTGGATTTTGTATCAGCGATGGCCGTGGAATGTCGGGGAGGCCTCATGGGCCATGGACGAATCTTCCTCTCTTAGGATTTGGCCCGATTTCCAATTGTTTTTCGTCAATCTGTGGGATGGGATGACTCATTTCAGTTTTGTTACCTCAGGTGTCCGACCAAAAGAGGAATTCCAAAGCCAAGCCGTGGGGAAGACTGAAGGGACAACCCGAACTATGGTTAAAAATTGGGGCCTAGGGGCATGGCAAGCCCAATATGCTATCTCTTCATCCAGCCACTGAGTGGCCTTACATCAGGACTGGGCTCAGCCTGAGGGTCACATGTGTGTTTGTGACCAATGTGGCCCACGAGCATGGGCGGGGCCTCATGGGACACACTGGTTTCAATGACCCTGAACGTTGGACAACATGCCAACCACAAGTTTTTTGCCATGGGGAAGGAGTTCTGATTTCTGCATCACCTTCAGCATGGGCAGTGATTGGAGATAAGGTCTTGGTTCTGAAACCTGGAAACCGAGGTTGGGAAGAGATGACGACCTAAGGCCATGGCGGCTCAATGTGCTCAGTGTGCGGCCAGCTGTCTGGGAGGGGCCAGGCGTCCAGGCTCAGGCTGTGTCAGAAAGGGCATTAGTGCCCTGGTCAGCCTATGTATTGGGGGTACAGCCAAGGTCGGTGCAGGTTGATCCTCATTTGGGGTTACTGGTTAGCCCCAGAGGACAATGTTTTTTTAATCCTGAGGGCAGGCAGAGTGCTGCATTGTAGTTCTGGATTGCCAAACTGGAGGGCTTGTGGGCCAGTAGTCTGACGACAAAAGTCTGAGAAAACAAGCTAGGCTTAGGTTTCTGGGTGAGGCCATGGCAGGCACAATCTACAGACCTGAATCGAGATCTCGTGCATCTGAAGTCAGGGCGAGGATCAGACGATCGCTCAGGTTGTAGTTTCTGTCCCTGAAGGCTCCTTCATGAATGGGGGGGATCACGAGGCCATGGGGGTTTTCCCACTATGGGAGTTGTGAGAAGCTCCAAACTGCAGAGAGTCTTCTGCAGGACAATTGAGACCTGTTGTTTGGCTCCAGGCCAATGATTCTGAGCAGGGTTCTAAGGATGGATGGATGGGTAGCCCACCTCGCATTCCAATTGTCTCCTAGCAACAAGACAGGTTAGATCTCCTGGATCTGTGGGGAGTAACCGAGGACGCTGCATTGAAATGGACACCCCTGGGCATGGGTCCTAATATGCTTTTGTGTCTAAGGAGACCTTGGAATGAAGCGGTGGCACTTGGGCCCTAAAGTGTTCTACTAAACAGAGGCTTTGACACAGCTCCAACGTGCAAGTTTCCCATGTGTAGATGAGTTGATTTCTGTTGGGTGAGTCAACAAACAGCTATATGCTGCTTTTGAAATTCAGGCCTCTGAGGAGAGATGCCTGGAAACCAAAGCAATGGATCTGATTAGTGCCTAGGGGCCTGTTCTTTCCTTTTTACCTCTGGGCACATCTGTCTATGGGTCTGAGTGCAGGTAGGTGCTCTGAAGGGCTCAGATTGCCCCTGTTTTTCCTGGGAAGCCACCACTATTGAGATGGATCAGGGACTTTGGAGGTTTATCCTATTAGAAGGGTTGTGGCCATTGGAATGGGCACACACAATTCCCTTGGAGAGGGCAAGTACAGTCCTCAGGTTTGGCTCCAGGGGCCTGAGCCTGTAGGTTGTGTAAGCCAGGGCTGTTTGGACAGTTGTCTGAAAACACAAACTCGGCTTATGTTTCGGGTCATAGGTATGGCAGGACTGATCTACAGACCATGAGGAGAACTCTTCTGGATTTGAAAGAAGGGCGAGTGTGAGGCTCCTTCTCAAGTTTTTGTCTCTGGATATCGTGTCACTCATGGTCGTGGAATTTCTGGGTGACTTCATGGGAAATGGACGATTCTTACTCTCTGGTGGTTTGGCCCCGTCCAAAGAGTTTGGGGTCATTCTGTGGGCTGGAAGAAGTCCGTTTTTTTTTGTTGTTGTTGTTTTCTTTTTTAACCTCAGATGTCCCACCAAATGAGGGATTCCAGAGTAGAGCCCTGGGGAGGGGCGACTGGACAATCAGAAATCTGGTTAAAAATTGGGGCCTAGGAACATGTCAAGCCCATTATGACCTCTAATGGTCCAGCCAAGGAGAGGACTTACTAGAGGAGAGGAATCATGCTGAGGGTCACAATGCGTGTGTATGCCCTCGTCGCACTCAAGAATGGGCAGGGCCTCAGGGTGAATGCTGGTTTCTCCTACACTGAACGTTGGACAACGTGCCAACCACAAGGGTTCTTGCCATGGGTAAGGAGGAGTTCTGATTTCTGCATCACACTCACACCTGGGCAGTGATTGGAAATAAGGTCTCGGTTCTGAAGCCTGAAAACTGAGGTAGGGAAGAGATGATGACCTAAGGCCATGGTGGGTTTTATGTGCTCAGTGTGCGGTCAGCTTTCTGGGTGTTGTTCAGGAGTTCCGGGCTCAGATTGTGTTCGACAGTGCATTAGTGCCCATGTTAGACTATATAATTTGGGTAAAGTCGAGTGCTGTGTAGGTTTACCCTCATTTAAGGTGCCTGGGCAGCTCATGAGGCACTAATTTTTTTTCTAGAGGGAAGGCACAGTGCTGCATTGTGGGTCCGGAATTGCCAAACTTGAGGGCTTCGGGGCCAGGAGTGTGAGGACAGAAGTCTGAGAAGACAAGCTAGACTTCGGTTTCAGGGCGAGGTCACGGCAGGTACCCCCTGCAGATCTGAACCAATATCTCATGCATCTGAAGTCAGGGCGAGGATCAGACGTTGGCTCAGGTTGGATTTTCTGTGCATGATGGACGCTTCATGAAGAGAGCGGAATCTCGAAGCCATTGAGGTTTTCCCACGTTGGGAGTTGTGGGAGGCCCCCTTCAAGGATTCCTTCTGCGGGACAATTGAGACCTGTTGGACAGCTCCAGGACATCCCATATGGAATGACTCCAGAGCACCGTTCGCGGATGGATGCCTGGGAAGCCCGCCTCGCATTCCAATTGTCTCCTAGGAACAAGACAGTTTAGATCTGATGGCTCTCCCGGAGCAACCGGGGTGGCAGAGTTGAAATGGACTTTCCTGAGGATGTGGCCTAATGTGTTTTTGTGTCCATGAGGCCCTTGGAAAGGGTCGGTGGCACCGGGAATCTGAAGTTCTCTCCTAAGCTTTGGACATGGCTCCCATGCACAGGTTTCCTTGTGGAGACGAGATGAGTTCTGATGGGTGCCTCAGGAAAACCCCTATGCTCGTATTGGAATCAGGCTTTTGAGGACACATGCGTGTAACCCAAAGCAATGGATCCTATTATGGCCTAGGGTCCTGTCTGGTTCAATCTTCTTCTCTGGGGACATCCATCTATGGTATGAGTGGAGGTCGATTATCAGCTGGTGTCAGACAGCCCTTGTTTGTTCCGGGCGACCTACACTTTTGGGATGGCCTTAGGAACTTTGAAAGTTTCTCCTAATTTGTACGATTATGGACCATGGAATGGGCAGAATTCCCATGGATTGGTAGGCACAGTCCTAATGTGTGGCTCCAGGGTCCCAGTATGGAGAGTGTGTGGCCCAAGACTTTGAGGACAGAAGTCTGAAAACACAAACTCAGCTTAGGTTTGGGGACGTAGGTATGGCAGGCCCGATCTACAAACCATGAGAAGAACTCTTCAGGATATGAAGAAAGTGCGAGTCTGAGGTGCTTGCTCAGGCTTTTGGCTCTGGATTTTGTATCAGCGATGGCCTTTGAATGTCGGGGAGGCCTTATGGGCCATGGACGAATCTTCCTCTCTGAGGATTTGGCCAGATTCCCACTTGATTTTCGTCAATCTGTGGGATGGGATGACTCATTTCAGTTTTATTACCTCAGGTGTCCGACCAAAAGAGGAATTCCAAAGCCAAGCCGTGGGGAAGACTGAAGAGACAACACGGACTATGGTTAAAAATTGGGGCCTAGGGGCATGGCAAGCCCAATATGCTATCCTTTCATCCAGCCACTGAGTGGCCTTACCTGAGGACTGGGCTCAGCCTGAGGGTCACAATGTGTGTTTGTAACCAATGTGGCCCACGAGCATGGGCGGTGCCTCATGGGCAACACTTGTTTCAACGACACTGAACGTTTGACAACATGCCAACCACATGGTTTCTTGCCATGGGAACGGAGTTCTGATTACTGCATCACCTTCAACCTGGGCAGTGATTGGAGATAAGGTCTAGGTTCTGAAACCTGGAAACTGAGGTTGACAAGAGATGACGACCTAAGGCCATGGGGGCTCGATGTGCTCAGTGTGCGGCCAGCTGTCTGGGAGTGGCCAGGGGTCCAGGCTCAGGCTGTGTCAGAAAGGGCATTACTGCCCTGGTCAGCCTATGTATTTGGGGTACAGCCAAGGTCGGTGCAGGTTGATCCTCATTTGGGGTTACTGGTTAGCCCCAGAGGACAATGTTTTTTATCTGGAGGGCAGGCAGAGTGCTGCATTGTAGTTTTGGATTGCCAAACTGGAGGGCTTGTGGGCCAGTAGTCTGACGACAAAAGTCTGAGAACACAAGCTAGGCTTAGGTTTCTGGGTGAGGCCATGGCAGGCACAATCTACAGACCAGAATAGAGATCTCGTGCATCTGAAGTCAGGGCGAGGATCAGACGATCGCTAACGTTGGAGTTTCTGTCCCTGATGGCCCCTTCATGAATGGGCGGGGGCATCACAAGGCCATGGGTGTTTTCCCACGATGGGAGTTGTGAGAAGCTCCAAACTGCAGAGAGTCTTCTGCAGGACAATTGAGTCCTGTTGTTTGGCTCCAGGCCAATGATTCTGAGCAGGGTTCTAAGGATGGATGGCTGGGTAGCCCACCTCGCATTCCAATTGTCTCCTAGCAACAAGACAGGTTAGATCTCCTGGATCTGTGGGGAGTAACCGAGGACGCTGCATTGAAATGGACACCCCTGGGCATGGGTCCTAATGTGCTTTTCTGTCTAAGGAGACCTTGGAATGAAGCGGTGGCACTTGGGCCCTAAAGAGTTCTACTAAACAGAGGCTTTGACACAGCTCCAACGTGCAAGTTTCCCATGTGTAGATGAGATGTTTTATGATAGGTGAGTCAAGAAACAGCTATATGCTGCTTTTGAAATCCAGGCCTCTGAGGAGAGATGCCTGGAAACCAAAGCAATGGATCTGATTAGTGCCTAGGGGCCTGTTCTTTCCTTTTTACCTCTGGGGACATCTGTCTATGGGTCTGAGTGCAGGTAGGTGCTCAGTTGGGCTCAGATTGCCCCTGTTTTCCTGGGAAGCCACCACTATTGAGATGGATCAGGGACTTTGGAGGTTTATCCTATTAGAAGGGTTGTGGCCATTGGAATGAGCACACACAATTCCCTGGGAGAGGGAAAGTACAGTCCTCAGGTTTGGCTCCAGGGGCCTGAGCCTGTAGGTTGTGTAGGCCAGGGCTGTTTGGACAGTTGTCTGAAAACACAAACTCGGCTTATATTTCGGGTCATAGGTATGGCAGGACTGATCTACAGACCATGAGGAGAACTCTTCTGGATTTGAAAGAAGGACGAGTGTGAGGCTTCTTTTCTCAAGTTTTTGTCTCTGGATATCGTGTCACTCATCGTCGTGGAATTTCTGGGTGACTTCATGGGAAATGGACGAGTCTTACTCTCTGGTGGTTTGGCCCCGTCCAAAGAGTTTGGGGTCATTCTGTGGGCTGGAAGAAGTCCGTTTTGTTGTTGTTGTTGTTGTTTACTTTTTTAACCTCAGGTGTCCCACTAAATGAGGGATTCCGGAGTAGAGCCCTGGGGAGGGGCGACTGGACAATCAGAAATCTGGTTAAAAATTGGGGCCTAGGGACATGTCAAGCCCATTATGACATCTAAAGGTCCAGCCACTGAGAGGACTTACTAGAGGACAGGACTCATGCTGAGGGTCACAATGCGTGTGTATGCCCTCGTCTCACTCAAGAATGGGCAGGGCCTCAGGGTGAATGCTGGTTTCTCATACACTGAATGTTGGACAACGTGCCAACCACAAGGGTTCTTGCCATGGGTAAGGAGGAGTACTGATTTCAGCATCACATTCACCCCTGGGCAGTGATTGGAGATAAGGTCTCGGTTCTGAAGCGTGAAAACTGAGGTAGGGAAGAGATGATGACCTAAGGCCATGGCGGGTTTTATGTGCTCAGTGTGCGGTCAGCTTTCTGGGTGTTGGTCAGGTAGTCCGGGCTCAGGTTGTGTTCGACAGTGCATTAGTGCCCAGGTTAGACTATATAATTTGGGTAAAGTCGAGTGCTGTGTAGGTTTACCCTCATTTATGGTGCCTGGGCAGCTCATGAGGCAATAATTTTTTTTCTAGAGGGCAGGCAGAGTGCGGCATTGTGGGTCCGGAATTGCCAAACTTGAGGGCTTCGGGGCCAGGAGTGTGAAGATGGAAGTCTGAGAAGTCAAGCTAGACTTGGGTTTCAGGGCGAGGGCACGGCAGGTACCCCCTGCAGATCTGAACCAATATCTCATGCATCTGAAGTCAGGGCGAGGATCAGACGTTGGCTCAGGTTGGAGTTTCTGAGCATGACGGCCGCTTCATGAAGGGAGCGGAATCTCGAGGCCATTGAGGTTTTCCCACGTTGGGAGTTGTGGGATGCCCCCTTCCAGTATTCCTTCTTCCGGACAATTGAGACCTGTTGGACAGCTCCAGGACAACCCATATAGAATGACTCCAGAGCACCGTTCGCGGATGGATGCCTGGGAAGCCCGCCTCGCATTCCAATTTCTCCTAGCAACAAGACAGTTTAGATCTGATGGCTCTGCTGGAGCAACCTCGGTGGCTGAGTTGAAATGGACTTTCCTGAGGATGTGTCCTAATGTGTTTTTGTGTCTATGAGGGCCTTGGAATGGGGCGGTGGCACCGGCAACCTGAAGTACTTTCCTAAGCTTTGGACATGGCTCCCATGCACAGGTTTCCTTGTGGAGACGAGATGAGTTCTGATGGGTGCCTCAGGAAAACACCTATGCTCGTATTGGAATCAGGCTTTTGAGGACACATGCCTGTAACCCAAAGCAATGGATCCTATTATGGCCTAGGGTCCTGTCTGGTTCAATATTCTTCTCTGGGGACATCCATCAATGGTATGAGTGGAGGTCGATTATCAGCTGGTGTCAGACACCCCTTGTTTGTTCCGGGTGACCCACACTATTGGGATGGCCTAAGGGTCGTTGGAGGTTTCTCCTAATTTGTACGATTTTGGACCATGGAATGGGCAGAATTCCCATGGATTGGTAGGCACAGTCCTAATGTGTGGCTCCAGGGGCCCAGCCTGGAGGGTGTGTGGCCCAAGACTTTGAGGACAGGAGTCTGAAAACACAAACTCAGCTTAGGTTTGGGGACGTAGGTATGGCAGGCCCGATCTACAAACCATGAGAAGAACTCTACAGGATATGAAGAATGTGCGAGTCTGTGGCGATTGCTCAGGCTTTTGTCTCTGGATTTTGTATCAGTGATGGCCGTGGAATATCGGGGAGGCCTCATGGGCCATGGACGAATCTTCCTCTCTGAGGATTTGGCCCGATTCCCAATTGCTTTTCGTCAATCTGTGGGATGGGAGGACTCATTTCAGTTTTGTTACCTCAAGTGTCCCACCAAAAGAGGAATTCCAAAGCAAAGCCGTGGGGAAGACTGAAGGGACAATCCGAAATATGGTTAAAAATTGGGGCCTAGGGGCATGGCAAGCCCAATATGCTATCTCTTCATCCAGCCACTGAGTGGCCTTACTTGAGGACTGGGCTCAGCCTGAGCATCACAATGTGTTGTGACTAATGTGGCCCGCGATCATGGGCGGGGCCTCATGGGCCACTGGTTTCAACTACACTGAACGTTGGACAACATGACACCACAAGGTTTCTTGTCATGGGGAAGGAGTTCTGATTTCTGCATCACCTTCAACATGGACAGTGATTGGAGATAAGGTCTAGGTTCTGAAACCTGAAAACCGAGGTTGGGAATCGATGACGACCTAAGGCCATGGCGGCTCGATGTGCTCAGTGTGCGGCCAGCTCTCTGGGAGGGGCCAGGGGGTCCAGGCTCAGGCTGTGTCAGAAAGGGCATTAGTGCCCTGGTCAGCCTATGTATTTGGGGTACAGCCAAGGTCAGTGCAGGTTGAACCTCATTTGGGGTTACTGGGTAGCCCCAGAGGACAATGTTTTTTATCTGAAGGGCAGGCAGAGTGCTGCATTGTAGTTCTGGATTGCCAAACTGGAGGCCTTGTGGGCCAGTAGTTTGACGACAAAAGTCTGAGAACACAAGCTCGGCTTAGTTTTCTGGGTGAGGCCATGGCAGGCACAATCTACAGACCTGAATCGAGATCTTGTGCATCTGAAGTCAGGGCGAGGATCAGACGATCGCTCAGGTTGGAGTTTCTGTCCCTGATGGCCCCTTCATGAATGGGGGGGGGCATCACGAGGCCATGGGTGTTTTCCCACGATGGGAGTTGCGAGAAGCTGCAAACTGCAGAGAGTCTTCGGCAGGACAATTGAGACCTGTTCTTTGGCTCCAGGCCAATGATTCTGAGCAGGGTTCTAAGGATGGATGGCTGGGTAGCCCACCTCGCATTCCAATTGTCTCCTAGCAACAAGACAGGTTAGATCTCCTGGATCTGTGGGGAGCTACCGAGGATGCTGAGTTGAAATGCACACCCCTGGGGATGGGTCCGAATGTGCTTTTGTGTCTAAGGAGACCTTGGAATGAAGCGGTGGTACTTGGGCCCTAAAGGGTTCTCCTAAACAGAGGCTTTGACACAGCTCCAACGTGCAAGTTTCCCATGTGTAGATGAGATGTTTTCTGATGGGTGAATCAAGAAACAGCTATATGCTGCTTTTGAAATCCAGGCCTCTGAGGAGAGATGCCTGGAAACCAAAGCAATGGATCTGATTAGTGCCTAGGGGCCTGTTCTTTCCTTTTTACCTCTGAGGACATCTCTCTATGGGTCTGGGTGCAGGTAGGTGCTCAGTTGGGCTCAGATTGCCCCTGTTTTTCCTGGGAAGCCACCACTATTGAAATGGATCAGGGACTTTGGAGGTTTAACCTTAGAAGGGTTTTGGCCATTGGAATGGGCACACACAATTCCCTTGGAGAGGCCAAGTGCAGTCCTCAGGTTTGGCTCCAGGGGCCCGAGCCTGTAGGTTGTGTAGGCCAGGGCTTTTTGGACAGTTGTCTGAAAACACAAACTCGGCTTATATTTCGGGTCATAGGTATGGCAGAACTGATCTACAGACCATGAGGAGAACTCTTCGGGATTTGAAAGAAGGGCGAGTGTGAGGCTCCTGCTCAAGTTTTTGTCTCGGGATATCGTGTCACTCATGGTCGTGGAATTTCTGGGTGACTTCATGGAAAATGGACGAGTCTTACTCTCTGGTGGTTTGGCCCCGTCCAAAGAGTTTGGGTTCATTCTGTGGGCTGGAAGAAGTCCGTTTTATTTTGTTGTTGTTGTTGTTGTTGTTGTTTTCTTTTTTAACCTCAGGTGTCCCACTAAATGAGGGATTCCGGAGTAGAGACCTGGGGAGGGGCGACTGGACAGTCAGAAATCTGGTTAAAAATTGGGGTCGAGTGACATTTCAAGCCCATTATGACATCTAAAGGTCCAGCCACTGAGAGTACTTACTAAAGGACAGGACTCATGCTGAGGGTCACAATGCGTGTTTATGCCCTCCTTGCACTCAAGAATGGGCAGGGCCTCAGGGTTTCTCCTACACTGATCGTTGGACAACGTGCCAACCACAAGGGTTCTTGCCATGGGTAAGGAGGAGTACTGATTTCTGCATCAGACTCACCCCTGGGCAGTGACTGGAGATAAGGTCTCGCTTCTGAAGCCTGAAAACTGAGGTAGGGAAGAGATGATGACCTAAGGCCATGGTGGGTTTTATGTGCTCAGTGTGCGGTCAGCTTTCTGGGTGTTGGTCAGGAGTTCCGGGCTCAGGTTGTGTTCGAAAGTGCATTAGTGCCCAGGTTAGACTATATAATTTGGTTAAAGTCGAGTTCTGTGTAGGTTTACCCTCATTTAAGGTGCCTGGGCAGCTCATGAGGCAATAATTTTTTTTCTAGAGGGCAGGCAGAGTGCTGCATTGTGGGTCCGGAATTGCCAAACTTGAGGGCTTTGGGGCCAGGAGTGTGAGGACGGAAGTCTGAGAAGACAAGCTAGACTTGGGTTTCAGGGCGAGGGCACGGCAGGTACCCCCTGCAGATCTGAACCAATATCTCATGCATCTGAAGTCAGGGCGAGGATCAGACGTTGGCTCAGGTTGGAGTTTCTGAGCATGACGGCCACTTCATGAAGGGAGCGGAATCTCGAGGACATTGAGGTTTTCCCACGTTGGGAGTTGTGGGATGCCCCCTTCAAGGATTCCTTCTGCGGGACAATTGAGACCTGTTGGACAGCTCCAGGACATCCCATATGGAATGACTCCAGAGCACCGTTCGGGGATGGATGCCTGCGAAGCCGCCTCGCATTCCAATTGTCTCCTAGCAACAAGACAGTTTAGAACTGATGGCTCTGCGGGAGCAACCTGGGTGGCTGAGTTGAAATGGACTTTCCTGAGGATGGCTCCTAATGTGTTTTTGTGTCCATGAGGGCCTTGGAATGGGGCGGTGGCACCGGGACCCTGAAGTACTCTCCTAAGCTTTGGACATGGCTCCCATGCACAGGTTTCCTTGTGGAGACGAGATGAGTTCTGATGGGTGCCTCAGGAAAACCCCTATGCTCGTATTGGAATCAGGCTTTTGAGGACACATGCCTGTAACCCAAAGCAATGGATCCTATTATGGCCTAGGCTCCTGTCTGGTTCAATCCACTTTTCTGGGTACATCCATCTATGGTATGAGTGGAGGTCGATTATCAGCTGGTGTCAGACAGTCCTTGTTTGTTCCGGGCGACCCACACTATTGGGATGGCCTCAGGGTCGTTGGAGGTTTCTCCTAATTTGTACGATTTTGGACCATGGAATGGGCAGAATTCCCATGGATTGGTAGGCACAGTTCTAATGTGTGGCTTCAGGCGCCCAGCCTGGAGCGTGTGTGGCCCAAGACTTTGAGGACAGAAGTCTGAAAACACAAACTCAGCTTAGGTTTGGGGACATAGTTATGGCAGGCCCGATCGACAAACCATGAGAAGAACTCTTCAGGATATGAAGAAAGTGCGAGTCTGAGGCGCTTGCTCAGGCTTTTGTCTCTGGATTTTGTATCAGCGATGGCCGTGGAATGTCGGGCAGGCCTCATGGGCCATGGAAGAATCTTCCTCTCTGAGGATTTGGCCCGATTCCCAATTGCTTTTCATCATTCTGTGGGATGGGAGGTCTCCTTTCAGTTTTGTTACCTCAGGTGTCCCACCAAAAGAGGAATTCCAAATCCAAGCCGTGGGGAAGACTGAAGGGACATCCCGAAATATGGTTAAAAGTTGGGGCCTAGGGGCATGGCAAGCCCAATAGCTATCTCTTCATGCAGCCATTGAGTGGCCTTACTTGAGGACTGGGCTCAGCCTGAGGGTCACAATGTGTGTTTGTGACCAATGTGGCCCGCGAGCATGGGCGGGGCCTCATGGGTCACACTGGTTTCAACGACACTGAACGTTGGACAACATGCCAACTACAACGTTTCTTGCCATGGGGAAGGAGTTCTGATTTCTGCATCACCTTCAACCTTGGGCAGCGATTGGAGATAAGGTCTAGGTTCTGAAACCTGAAAACCGAGGTTGGGAGAAATGACGACCTAAGGCCATGGCGGCTCGATGTGCTCAGTGTGCGGCCAGCTGTCTGGGAGGGGCCAGGGGGTCCAGGCTCAAGCTATGTCAGAAAGGGCATTAGTGCCCTGGTCAGCCTATGTATTTGGGGTACAGCCAAGGACGGTGCAGGTTGATGCTCATTTGGGGTTACTGGGTATCCCCAGAGGACAATGTTTTTCTTCTGGAGGGCAGGCAGAGTGCTGAATTGTAGTCTGGATTGCCAAATGGAGGGCTTGTGGGCCAGTAGTCTGACGACAAATGTCTGAGAACACAAGCTAGGCTTAGGTTTTTGGGTGAGGCCATCGCAGGCACAATCTACAGACCTGAATCGAGATCTCATGCATCTGAAGTCAGGGCGAGGATCAGACGATCGCTCAGGTTGGAGTTTCTGTCCCTGATGGCCCCTTCATGAATGGGGGGGCATCACGAGGCCATGGGGGTTTTCCAACTATGGGAGTTGTGAGAAGATCCAAACTGCAGAGAGTCTTCTGCTGGACAATTGAGACCTGTTGTTTGGCTCCAGGCCAATGATTCTGAGCAGGGTTCTAAGGATGGATGGCTGGGTAGCCCACCTCGCATTCCAATTGTCTCCTAGCAACAAGACAGGTTAGATCTCCTGGATCTGTGGGGAGTAACCGAGGATGCTGAGTTGAAATGGACACCCCTAAGGATGGGTCCTAATGTGCTTTTGTGTCTATGGAGACCTTGGAATGAAGCGGTGGCACTGGGGCCCTAAAGGATTCTCCTAAACAGAGGCTTTGACACAGCTCCAACGTGCAAGTTTACCATGTGTAGATGAGATGTTTTCTGATGGGTGAATCAAGAAACAGCTATATGCTGCTTTTGAAATCCAGGCCTCTGAGGAGAGATGCCTGGAAAACAAAGCAATG
The DNA here is from genome assembly GCF_964662115.1 of Mustela nivalis. Taxonomy (NCBI): domain Eukaryota; kingdom Metazoa; phylum Chordata; class Mammalia; order Carnivora; family Mustelidae; genus Mustela; species Mustela nivalis. The sequence goes on along the minus strand of NW_028136553.1, from coordinate 2,896,394 downwards.
GATCTGATTAGTGCCTAGGGGCCTGTTCTTTCCTTTTTACCTCTGGGGACATCTGTCTATGGGACTGAGTGCAGGTAGGTGCTCAGTTGGGCTCAGATTGCCCCTGTTTTTCCTGGGAAGCCACCACTATTGAGATGGATCAGGGACTTTGGGGGTTTATTCTATTAGAAGGGTTGTGGCCATTGGAATGGGAACACACAATTCCCTTGGAGAGGGCAAGTACAGTCCTCAGGTTTGGCTCCAGGGTTCTGAGCCTGTAGGTTGTGTAGGCCAGGGTTGTTTGGACAGTTGTCTGAAAACAAACTCAGCTTAGGTTTGGGGACGTAGGTATGGCAGGCCCGATCTACAAACCATGAGAAGAACTCTTCAGGATATGAAGAAAGTGCGAGACTGAGTCGCTTGTTCAGGCTTTTGTGTCTGGATTTTTTATCAGCGATGGCCGTGGAATGTCGGGGAGGCCTCATGGGCCATGGACGAATCTTCCTCTCTGAGGTTTTGGCCCGATTCCCAATTGCTTTTCGTCAATCTGTGGGATGGGAGGACTCATTTCAGGTTTGTTACCTCAGGTGTCCCACCAAAAGAGGAATTCCAAAGCAAAGCCGTGGGGAAGACTGAAGGGACATCCCGAAATATGGTTAAAAATTGGGGCCTAGGGGCATGGCAAGCCCAATTTGCTATCTCTTCATCCAGCCACTGAGTGGCCTTAATTGAGGACTGGGCTCAGACTGAGGGTCACAATGTGTGTTTGTGACCAATGTGGCCGGCGAGCATGGGCGAGGCCACATGGGCCACACTGGTTTCAACCACACTGAACGTTAGACAACATGCCAACCACAAGGTTTCTTGCCATGGGAAAGGAGTTCTGATTTCTGCATCACCTTCAACCTGGGCAGTTATTGGAGATAAGGTCTAGGTTCTGAAACCTGGAAACCGAGGTTGGGAAGAGATGACGACCTAAGGCCACGGAGGCTCGATGTGCTCAGTGTGCGGCCAGCTGTCTGGGACGGGCCAGGGAGTCCAGGCTCAGACTGTGTCAGAAAGGGCATTAGTGCCCTGGTCAGCCTATGTATTTGAGGTACAGCCAAGGTCGGTGCAGGTTGATCCTCATTTGGGGTTACTGGGTAGCCCCAGAGGACAATGTTTTTCTACTGGAGGGCCCGCAGAGTGCTGCATTGTAGTTCTGGATTGCCAAACTGGTGGGCTTGTGGGCCAGTAGTCTGACGACAAAAGTCTGAGAACACAAGCTAGGCTTAGGTTTCTGGGTGAGGCCATGGCAGGCACAATCTACAGACCTGAATAGAGATCTCGTGCATCTGAAGTCAGGGCGAAGATCAGACGATCGCTCAGGTTGGAGTTTCTGTCCCTGCTGGCCCCTTCATGAATTGGGGGGTGGTATCACGAGGCCATGGGGGTTTTCCCACGATGGGAGTTATGAGAAGCTCCAAACAGAAGAGAGTCTTCTGCACGTCAATTTAGACCTGTTGCTTGGCTCCAGGCCAATGATTCTGAGCAGGGTTCTAAGGATGGTTGGCTGCGTAGCCCACCTCGCATTCCAATTGTCTCCTAGCAACAGGACAGGTTAGATCTCCTGGATCTGTGGGGAGCAACCGAGGACGCTGAGTTGAAATGGACACCCCTAAGGATGGGTCCTAATGTACTTTTAAGTCTATGGAGACCTTGGAATGAAGCGGTGGCACTGGTGCCCTAAATGGTTCTCCTAAACAGAGGCTTTGACACAGCTCCAACGTGCAAGTTTCCCATGTGTAGATGAGATGTTTTCTGATGGGTGAATCAAGAAACAGCTATATGCTGCTTTTGAAATCCAGGCCTCTGAGGAGAGATGCCTGGAAACCAAAGCAATGGATCTGATTAGTGCCTAGGGGACTGTTCTTTCCTTTTTACCTCTGGGGACATCTGTCTATGGGTCTGAGTGCACGTAGGTGCTCATTTGGGCTCAGATTGCCCCGGTTTTTCCTGGGAAGCCACCACTATTGAGATGGATCAGGGACTTTGGAGGTTTATCCTATTAGAAGGGTTGTGGCCATTGGAATGGGCACACACAATTCCCTTGGAGAGGGCTAGTACAGTCATCAGGTTTGGCTCCAGGGGCCTGAGCCTGTAGGTTGTGTAGGCCAGGGCTGTTTGGACAGTTGTCTGAAAACACAAACTCGGCTTATGTTTCGGGTCATAGGTATGGCAGGACTGATCTACAGACCATGAGGAGAACTCTTCTGGATTTGAAAGAAGGGCGAGTGTGAGGCTCCTGCTCAAGATTTTGTCTCTGGATATCGTGTCACTCATGGTCGTGGAATTTCTGGGTGACTTCATGGGAAATGGACGAGTCTTACTCTCTGGTGGTTTGGCCCCGTCCAAAGAGTTTGGGGTCATTCTGTGGGCTGGAAGAAGTCCGTTTTGTTGTTGTTGTTGTTGTTTACTTTTTTACCTCAGGTGTCCCACTAAATGAGGGATTCCGGAGTAGAGCCCTGGGGAGGGGCGACTGGACAATCAGAAATCTGGTTAAAAATTGGGGCCTAGGGACATGTCAAGCCCATTATGACATCTAAAGGTCCAGCCACTGAGAGGACTTACTAGAGGACAGGGTCATGCTGAGGGTCACAATGCGTGTGTATGCCCTCGTCTCACTCAAGAATGGGCAGGGCCTCAGGGTGAATGCTGGTTTCTCATACACTGAATGTTGGACAACGTGCCAACCACAAGGGTTCTTGCCATGGGTAAGGAGGAGTACTGATTTCAGCATCACATTCCCCCCTGGGCAGTGATTGGAGATAAGGTCTCGGTTCTGAAGCGTGAAAACTGAGGTAGGGAAGAGATGATGACCTAAGGCCATGGCGGGTTTTATGTGCTCAGTGTGCGGTCAGCTTTCTGGGTGTTGGTCAGGAAGTCCGGGCTCAGGTTGTGTTCGACAGTGCATTAGTGCCCAGGTTAGACTATATAATTTGGGTAAGGTCGAGTGCTGTGTAGGTTTATCTTCATTTAAGGTGCCTGGGTAGCTCATGAGGCAATATTTTTTTTTTTTCTAGAGGGCCGGCAGAGTGCTGCATTGTGTGTCCGGAATTGCCAAATTTTAGGAATTCGGGGCCAGGAGTGTGAGGACGGAAGTCTGAGAAGACAAGCTAGACTTGGGTTTCAGGGCAAAGGCACGGCAGGTACCCCCTGCAGATCTGAACCAATATATCATGCTTCTGAAGTCAGGGCGAGGATCAGACGTTGGCTCAGGTTGGAGTTTCTGAGCATGACGGCCGCTTCATGAAGGGAGCGGAATCTCGAGGCCATTGAGGTTTTCCCACGTTGTGAGTTGTGGGATGCCCCCTTCAAGGATTCCTTCTGCGGGACAATTGAGACCTGTTGGACAGCTCCAGGACATCCCATATGGATATACTCTAGAGCACCGATAGCGGATGGATGCCTGGAAAGCCCGCCTCGCATTCCAATTGTCTCCTAGCAACGAGACAGTTTTGATCTGTTGGCTCTGCCGGAGCAACCGGGGTGGCTGAGTTGAAATGGACTTTCCTGAGGATGGGTCCTAATGTGTTTTTGTGTCCATGAGGGCCTTGGAATGGGGCGGTGGCACCGGGACCCTGAAGTACTCTCCTAAGCTTTGGACATGGCTCCCATGCACAGGTTTCCTTGTGGAGACGAGATGAGTTCTGATGGGTGTCTCAGGAAAACCCCTATGCTCGTATTGGAATCAGGCTTTTGAGGACACATGCCTGTAACCCAAAGCAATGTATCCTATTATGGCCTAGGGTCTCTCTGGTTCAATCTTCTTCTCTGGGGACATCCATCTATGGTATGAGTGGATGTCGATTATCAGCTGGTGTCAGACAGTCCTTGTTTGTTCCGGGCGACCTACACTATTGGGATGGCCTCAGGGACTTTGGAGGTTTCTCCTAATTTGTACGATTTTGGACCATGGAATGGGCAGAATTCCCATGGATTGGTAGGCACAGTCCTAAAGTGTGGCTCAAGGCGCCCAGCCTGGAGGGTGTGTGGCCCAAGACTTTGAGGACAGAAGTCTGAAAACACAAACTCAGCTTAGGTTTGGGGACGTAGGTATGGCAGGCCCGATCGACAAACCATGAGAACTCTTCAGGATATGTAGAAAGTGCGAGTCTGAGGCGCTTGCTCAGGCTTTTGTCTCTGGATTTTGTATCAGCGATGGCCGTGGAAATTCGGGGAGGCCTCATGGGCCATGGACGAATCTTCCTCTCTGAGGATTAGGCCGGATTCCCAATTGCTTTTCGTAAATCTGTGGGATGGGAGGACTCATTTCAGGTTTGTTACCTCAGGTGTCCCACCAAAGGAGGAACTCCAAAGCAAAGCCGTGGGGAAGACTGAAAGGACAACCCGAACTATGGTTAAAAATTGGGGCCTAGGGGCATGGCAAGCCCAATTTGCTATCTCTTCATCCAGCCACTGAGTGGCCTTACTTGAGGACTGGGCTCAGCCTGAGGGTCACAATGTGTGTTTGTGACCAATGTGGCCCGCGAGCATGGGCGGGGCCTCATGGGCCACACTGGTTTCCATGACACTGAACGTTGGACAACATGCCAACCACAAGGTTTCTTGCCATGGGGAAGGAGTTCTGATTTCTGCATCACCTTCAACCTTGGGCAGTGATTGGAGATAAGGTCTAGGTTCTGAAACCTGAAAACCGAGGTTGGGAAGAGATGACGACCTAAGGCCATGGCGGCTAGATGTGCTCAGTGTGTGGCCAGCTGTCTGGGAGGGGCCAGTCGGTCCAGGCTCAGGCTGTGTCAGAAAGGGCATTAGTGCCCTGGTCAGCCTATGTATTTGGGGTACAGCCAAGGTCGGTGTAGGTTGATCCTCATTTGGGGTTACAGGGTCGCCCCAGAGGACAATGTTTTTCTTCTGGAGCGCAGGCATAGTGCTCCATTGTAGTTCTGGATTTCCAAATGGAGGGCTTGTGGGCCAGTAGTCTGACGACAAAAGTCTAAGAACACAAGCTCGGCTTAGGTTTCTGGGTGAGGCTATGGCAGGCACAATCTACAGACCTGAATAGAGATCTCGTGCATCTGAAGTCAGGGCGAGGATCAGACGATCGCTCAGGTTGGAGTTTCTGTCCCTGATGGCCCCTTCATGAATGGGGGGGGGCATCACGATGCCATGGGTGTTTTCCCACTATGGGAGTTGTGAGAAGCTCCAAACTGCAGAGAGTCTTCTGCAGGAATATTGAGACCTGTTGTTTGGCTCCAGGGCAATGATTCTGAGCAGGGTTCTAAGGATGGATGGCTGGGTAGCCAACCTCGCATTCCAATTGTCTCCTAGCAACAAGACAGGTTAGATCTCCTGGATCTGTGGTCAGCTACCGAGGATGCTGTGTTGAAATGGACACCCCTGGGGATTGGTCCTAATGTGCTTTTGTGTCTATGGAGACGTTGGAATGAAGCGGTGGCACTGGGGCCCTAAAGGGTTCTCCTAAACAGAGGCTTTGACACAGCTCCAACGTGCAAGTTTCCCATGTGTAGATGAGATGTTTTCTGATGGGTGAATCAAGAAACAGCTATATGCTGCTTTTGAAATCCAGGCCTCTGAGGAGAGATGCCTGGAAACCAAAGCAATGGATCTGATTAGTGCCTAGGGGCCTGTTCTTTCCTTTTTACCTCTGGGGACATCTGTCTATGGGTCTGAGTGCAGGTAGGTGCTCATTTGGTTCAGATTGCCCCTGTTTTTCCTGGGAAGCCACCACTTTTGAGATGGATCAGGGACTTTGGAGGTTTATCCTATTAGAAGGGTTGTGGCCATGGAATGGGCACAAACAATTCCCTTGGAATAGGCAAGTACAGTCGTCAGGTTTGGCTCCAGGGGCCTGAGCCTGTAGGTTGTGTATGCCTTGGCTGTTTGGACAGTTGTCTGAAAACAAACTCAGATTAGGTTTGGGGACGTAGGTATGGCAGGCCTGATCTACAAACCATGAGAAGAACCCTTCAGGATATGAAAAAAGTGCGAGTCTGAGTCGTTTGCTCAGGATTTTGTCTCTGGATTTTGTATCAGCGATGGCCGTGGAATGTCGGGGAGGCCTCATGGGCCATGGACGAATCTTCCTCTCTGAGAATTTGGCCCGATACCCAATTGCTTTTCGTCAATCTGTGGGATGGGAGGACTCATTTCAGGTTTGTTACCTCAGGTGTCCCACCAAAAGAGGAATTCCAAAGCCAAGCCGTGGGGAAGACTGAAGGGACAACCCGAAATATTTTTAAAAATTGGGGCCTAGGGGCATGGCAAGCCCAATATGCTATCTCTTCATCCAGCCACTGAGTGGCCTTACTTGAGGACTGGGCTCATCCTGAGGGTCACAATGTGTGTTTGTGACCAATGTGGCCCGCGAGCATTGCCGGGGCCTCATGGTCCACACTGGTTTGAACGACCCTGAACGTTGGACAACATGCCAACCACAAGGTTTCTTGCCATGGGGAAGGAGTTCTGATTTCTGCATCACCTTCAAACTTGGGCAGTGATTGGAGATTAGGTCTAGGTTCTGAAACCTGGAAACCGAGGTTGGGAAGAGATGACGACCTAAGGCCACGGAGGCTCGATATGCTCAGTGTGCGGCCAGCTGTCTGGGACGGGCTAGGGGCTCCAGGCTCAGGCTGTGTCAGAAAGGGCATTAGTGCTCTGGTCAGCCTATGTATTTGGGGTACAGCCAAGGTCGGTGTAGGTTGATCCTCATTTGGGGTTACTGGGTAGCCCCAGAGGACAATGTTTTCCTTCTGGAGGGCCGGCAAGTGCTGCATTGTAGTTCTGGATTGCCAAACTGGAGGGCTTGTGGGCCAGTAGTCTGACGACAAAAGTCTGAGAACACAAGCTAGGTTTAGGTTTCTGGGTGAGGCCATGGCAGGCACAATCTACAGACCTGAATAGAGATCTCGTGCATCTGAAGTCAGGGTGAGGATCAGACGATCGCTCAGGTTGGAGTTTCTGTCCCTGATGGCCCCTTCATGAATGGGGGGGGGGCACCAGGAGGCCATGGGGGTTTTCCCACGATGAGAGATATGACAAGCTCCAAACAGCAGAGAGTCTTCTGCAGGTCAATTGAGACCGTTGCTTGGCTCCAGGACAATGATTCTGAGCAGGGTTCTAAGGATGGATGGCTGCGTAGCCCACCTCGCATTCCAATTGTCTCCTAGCAACAAGACAGGTTAAATCTCCTGGATCTGTGGGGAGCAACCGAGGACGCTGTGTTGAAATGGACACCCCTAAGGATGGGTCCTAATGTGCTTTTGTGTCTATGGAGACCTTGGAATGAAGAGGTGGCACTGGTGCCCTAACGTGTTCTCCTAAACAGAGGCTTTGACACAGCTCCAACGTGCAAGTTTCCTATGTGTAGATGAGATGTTTTCTGATGGGTGAGTCATGAAACAGCTATATGCTGCTTTTGAAATCAAGGCCTCTGAGGAGAGATGCCTGGAAACCAAAGCAATGGATCTGATTAGTGCCTAGGGGCCTGTTCTTTCCTTTTTACCTCTGGGGACATCTGTCTATGGGTCTGAGTGCAGGTAGGTGCTCATTTGGGCTCAGATTGCCCCTGTTTTTCCTGGGAAGCCACCACTATTGAGATGGATCAGGGACTTTGGAGGTTTATCCAATTAGAAGGGTTGTGGCCATTGGAATGGGCACACACAATTCCCTTGGAGAGGGCAAGTACAGTCCTCAGGTTTGGCTCCAGGGGCCTGAGCCTGTAGGTTGTGTAGGCCAGGGCTGTTTGGACAGTTGTCTGAAAACACAAACTCGGCTTATGTTTCGGGTCATAGGTATGGCAGGACTGATGTACAGACCATGAGGAGAACTCTTCGGGATTTGAAAGAAGGGCGAGTGTGAGGATCCTTCTCAGGTTTTTGTCTCTGGATATCGTGTCACTCATGGTCGTGGAATTTCTGGGTGACTTTATGGGAAATGGACGAGTCTTACGCTCTGGTGGTTTGGCCCCGTCCAAAGAGATTGGGGTCATTCTGTGGGCTGGAAGAAGTCCTATTTTTTTTTTGTTGTTGTTGTTGTTGTTTTCTTTTTTAACCTCAGGTGTCCCACCAAATGAGGGATTCCAGAATAGAGTCCTGGGGAGGGGCGACTGGACAGTCAGAAATCTGGTTAAAAATTGGGGCCTAGTGACATGTCAAGCCCATTATGACATCTAAAGGTCCAGCCACTGAGAGGACTTACTAGAGGACAGGACTCATGCTGAGGGTCACAATGCGTGTGTATGCCCTCCTCGCACTCAAGAATGGTCGGGGCCTCAGGGTGAATGCTGGTTTCTCCTACACTGAACGTTGGACAACGTGCCAACCACAAGGGTTCTTGCCATGGGTAAGGAGGAGTACTGATTTCTGCATAACATTCACCCCTGGGCAGTGATTGGAGATAAGGTCTCGGTTCTGAAGCCTGAAAACTGAGGTAGGGAAGAGATGATGACCTAAGGCCATGGCGTTTTTTATGTGCTCAGTTGCGGTCAGCTTTCTGGGTGTTGGTCAGGAGTTCCGGGCTCAGGTAGTGTTCGACAGTGCATTAGTGCCCAGGTTAGACTATATAATATGGGTAAGGTCGAGTGCTGTGTAGGTTTATTCTCATTTAAGGTGCCTGGGCAGCTCATGAGGCAATAATTTTTTTTTTCTAGAGGGCCGGCAGAGTGCTGCATTGTGGGTCCGGAATTGCCAAATTTTAGGACTTCGGGGCCAGGAGTTTGAGGACGGAAGTGTGAGAAGACAAGCTAGACATGGGTTTCAGGGCGAGGGCACGACAGGTATCCCCTGCGGATCTGAACTACTATCTCATGCTTCTGAAGTCAGGGCGAGGATCAGACGTTGGCTCAGGTTGGAGTTCCTGTGCATGACGGCCGCTTTATGAAAGGAGGGGAATCTCGGGGCCATTGAGGTTTTCCCACGTTGGGAGTTGTGGGATGCCCCCTTCAAGGATTCCTTCTGCGGGACAATTGAGACCTGTTGGACAGCTCCAGGACATCCCATATGGAATGACTCCAGAGCACCGTTCGCGGATGGATGCCTGGGAAGCCCGCCTCGCATTCGAATTGTCTCCTAGCAACAAGACAGTTTTGATCTGATGGCTCTGCTGGAGCAACCGGGGTGGCTGAGTTGAAATGGACTTTCCTGAGGATGGCTCCTAATGTGTTTTTGTGTCCATGAGGGCCTTGGAATGGGGCGGTGGCACCGGGACCCTGAAGTACTCTCCTAAGCTTTGGACATGGCTCCCATGCACAGGTTTCCTTGTGGAGACGAGATGAGTTCTGATGGGTGCCTCAGGAAAACCCCTATGCTCGTATTGGAATCAGGCTTTTGAGGACACATGCCTGTAACCCAAAGCAATGGATCCTATTATGGCCTAGGGTCCTGTCTGGTTCAATCTTCTTCTCTGGGGACATCCATCTATGGTATGAGTGGAGGTCGATTATCAGCTGGTGTCAGACAGTCCTTGTTTGTTCCGGGCGACCTACACTATTGGGATGGCCTCAGGGACTTTGGAGGTTTCTCCTAATTTGTACGATTTTGTACCATGAAATGGGCAGAATTCCCATGGATTGGTAGGCACAGTCCTAATGTGTGGCTCCAGGCGCCCAGCCTGGAGCGTGTGTGGCCCAAGACTTTGAGGACAGAAGTCTGAGAAAACAAACTCAGCTTAGGTTTGGGGACGTAGGTATGGCAGGATTGATCGACAAACCATGAGAAGAACTCTTCAAGATATGAAGGAAGTGCGAGTCTGAGGCGCTGGCTCAGGCTTTTGTCTCTGGATTTTGTATCAGCGATGGCCGTGGAATGTCGGGGAGGCCTCATGGGCCATGGTCGAATCTTCCTCTCTGAGGATTTGGCCCGATTCCCAATTGCTTTTCGTCAATCTGTGGGATTGGAGGACTCATTTCAGGTTTGTTACCTCAGGTGTTTCACCAAAAGAGGAATTCCAAAGCCAAGCCGTGGGGAAGACTGAAGGGTCAACCCGAAATATTTTTAAAAATTGGCGCCTAGGGGCATGGCAAGCCCAATATGCTATCTCTTCATCCAGCCACTGAGTGGCCTTACTTGAGGACTGGGCTCATCCTGAGGGTCACAATGTGTGTTTGCGACCAATGTGGCCCGCGAGCATTGCCGGGGCCTCATGGTCCACACTGGTTTGAACGACCCTGAACGTTGGACAACATGCCAACCACAAGGTTTCTTGCCATGGGGAAGGAGTTCTGATTTCTGCATCACCTTCAAACTTGGGCAGTGATTGGAGATTAGGTCTAGGTTCTGAAACCTGGAAACCGAGGTTGGGAAGAGATGACGACCTAAGGCCACGGAGGCTCGATGTGCTCAGTGTGCGGCCAGCTGTCTGGGACGGGCTAGGGGCTCCAGGCTCAGGCTGTGTCAGAAAGGGCATTAGTGCTCTGGTCAGCCTATGTATTTGGGGTACAGCCAAGGTCGGTGTAGGTTGATCCTCATTTGGGGTTACTGGGTAGCCCCAGAGGACAATGTTTTTCTTCTGGAGGGCCGGCAAGTGCTGCATTGTAGTTCTGGATTGCCAAACTGGAGGGCTTGTGGGCCAGTAGTCTGACGACAAAAGTCTGAGAACACAAGCTAGGCTTAGGTTTCTGGGTGAGGCCATGGCAGGCACAATCTACAGACCTGAATAGAGATCTCGTGCATCTGAAGTCAGGGTGAGGGTCAGACGATCGCTCAGGTTGGAGTTTCTGTCCCTGATGGCCCCTTCATGAATGGGGGGGGGGCACCAGGAGGCCATGGGGGTTTTCCCACGATGAGAGATATGACAAGCTCCAAACAGCAGAGAGTCTTCTGCAGGTCAATTGAGACCGTGGCTTGGCTCCAGGACAATGATTCTGAGCAGGGTTCTAAGGATGGATGGCTGCGTAGCCCACCTCGCATTCCAATTGTCTCCTAGCAACAAGACAGGTTAAATCTCCTGGATCTGTGGGGAGCAACCGAGGACGCTGTGTTGAAATGGACACCCCTAAGGATGGGTCCTAATGTGCTTTTGTGTCTATGGAGACCTTGGAATGAAGAGGTGGCACTGGTGCCCTAACGTGTTCTCCTAAACAGAGGCTTTGACACAGCTCCAACGTGCAAGTTTCCTATGTGTAGATGAGATGTTTTCTGATGGGTGAGTCATGAAACAGCTATATGCTGTTTTGAAATCCAGGCCTCTGAGGAGAGATGCCTGGAAACCAAAGCAATGGATCTGATTAGTGCCTAGGGGCCTGTTCTTTCCTTTTTACCTCTGGGGACATCTGTCTATGGGTCTGAGTGCAGGTAGGTGCTCATTTGGGCTCAGATTGCCCCTGTTTTTCCTGGGAAGCCACCACTATTGAGATGGATCAGGGACTTTGGAGGTTTATCCAATTAGAAGGGTTGTGGCCATTGGAATGGGCACACACAATTCCCTTGGAGAGGGCAAGTACAGTCCTCAGGTTTGGCTCCAGGGGCCTGAGCCTGTAGGTTGTGTAGGCCAGGGCTGTTTGGACAGTTGTCTGAAAACACAAACTCGGCTTATGTTTCGGGTCATAGGTATGGCAGGACTGATGTACAGACCATGAGGAGAACTCTTCGGGATTTGAAAGAAGGGCGAGTGTGAGGATACTTCTCAGGTTTTTGTCTCTGGATATCGTGTCACTCATGGTCGTGGAATTTCTGGGTGACTTTATGGGAAATGGACGTGTCTTACTCTCTGGTGGTTTGGCCCCGTCCAAAGAGATTGGGGTCATTCTGTGGGCTGGAAGAAGTCCTTTTTTTTTTTTGTTGTTGTTGTTGTTGTTTTCTTTTTTAACCTCAGGTGTCCCACCAAATGAGGGATTCCAGAATAGAGTCCTGGGGAGGGGCGACTGGACAGTCAGAAATCTGGTTAAAAATTGGGGCCTAGTGACATGTCAAGCCCATTATGACATCTAAAGGTCCAGTCACTGAGAGGACTTACTAGAGGACAGGACTCATGCTGAGGGTCACAATGCGTGTGTATGCCCTCCTCGCACTTAAGAATGGGCGGGGCCTCAGGGTGAATGCTGGTTTCTCCTACACTGAACGTTGGACAACGTGCGAACCACAAGGGTTCTTGCCATGGGTAAGGAGGAGTACTGATTTCTGCATAACATTCACCCCTGGGCAGTGATTGGAGATAAGGTCTCGGTTCTGAAGCCTGAAAACTGAGGTAGGGAAGAGATGATGACCTAAGGCCATGGCGTTTTTTATGTGCTCAGTTGCGGTCAGCTTTCTGGGTGTTGGTCAGGAGTTCCGGGCTCAGGTTGTGTTCGACAGTGCATTAGTGCCCAGGTTAGACTATATAATTTGGGTAAGGTCGAGTGCTGTGTAGGTTTATCCTCATTTAAGGTGCCTGGGCAGCTCATGAGGCAATAATTTTTTTTTTTCTAGAGGGCCGGCAGAGTGCTGCATTGTGGGTCCGGAATTGCCAAATTTTAGGACTTCGGGGCCAGGAGTTTGAGGACGGAAGTGTGAGAAGACAAGCTAGACATGGGTTTCAGGGCGAGGGCACGACAGGTATCCCCTGCAGATCTGAACCACTATCTCATGCTTCTGAAGTCAGGGCGAGGATCAGACGTTGGCTCATGTTGGAGTTCCTGTGCATGACGGCCGCTTTATGAAGGGAGCGGAATCTCGGGGCCATTGAGGTTTTCCCACGTTGGGAGTTGTGGGATGCCCCCTTCAAGGATTCCTTCTGCGGGACAATTGAGACCTGTTGGACAGCTCCAGGACATCCCATATGGAATGATTCCAGAGCACCGTTCGCGGATGGATGCATGGGAAGCCCGCCTCGCATTCCAATTGTCTCCTAGCAACAAGACAGTTTTGATCTGATGGCTCTGCCGGAGTAACCGGGGTGGCTGAGTTGAAATGGACTTTCCTGAGGATGGCTCCTAATGTGTTTTTGTGTCCATGAGGGCCTTGGAATGGGGCGGTGGCACCGGGACCCTGAAGTACTCTCCTAAGCTTTGGACATGGCTCCCATGCACAGGTTTCCTTGTGGAGACGAGATGAGTACTGATGGGTGCCTCAGGAAAACCGCTATGCTCGTATTGGAATCAGGCTTTTGAGGACACATGCCTGTAACCCAAAGCAATGGATCCTATTATGGCCTAGGGTCCTGTCTGGTTCAATCTTCTTCTCTGGGGACATCCATCTATGGTATGAGTGGAGGTCGATTATCAGCTGGAGTCAGACAGCCCTTGTTTGTTCCGGGCTTCCTACACTTTTGGGATGGCCTCAGGGACTTTGGAGGTTTCTCCTAATTTGTACGATTTTGTACCATGAAATGGGCAGAATTCCCATGGATTGGTAGGCACAGTCCTAATGTGTGGCTCCAGGCGCCCAGCCTGGAGCGTGTGTGGCCCAAGACTTTGAGGACAGAAGTCTGAGAACACAAACTCAGCTTAGGTTTGGGGACGTAGGTATGGCAGGATTGATCGACAAACCATGAGAAGAACTCTTCAAGATATGAAGGAAGTGCGAGTCTGAGGCGCTGGCTCAGGCTTTTGTCTCTGGATTTTGTATCAGCGATGGCCGTGGAATGTCGGGGAGGACTCATGGGCCATGGTCGAATCTTCCTCTCTGAGGATTTGGCCCGATTCCCAATTGCTTTTCGTCAATCTGTGGGATGGGAGGACTCATTTCAGGTTTGTTACCTCAGGTGTTTCACCAAAAGAGGAATTCCAAAGCCAAGCAGTGGGGAAGACTGAAGGGTCAACCCGAACTATGGTTAAAAATTGGGGCCTAGGGGCATGGCAAGCCCAATATGCTATCTCTTCATCCAGCCACTGAGTGGCCTTACTTGAGGAATGGGCTCAGCCTGAGGGTCACAATGTGTGTTTGTGACCAATGTGGCCCGCGAGCATGGGCGGGGCCTCATGGGCCACACTGGTTTCAACGACACTGAACGTTGGACAACATGCCAACCACAAGGTTTCTTGCCATGGGGAAGGAGTTCTGATTTCTGCATCACCTTCAACCTTGGGCACTGATTGGAGATAAGGTCTAGGTTCTGAAACCTGAACACCGAGGTTGGGAAGAGATGACGACCTAAGGCCATGCCGCCTGGATGTGCTCAGTGTGCGGCCAGCTGTCTGGGAGGGTCCAGGGGCTCCAGGCTCAGCCTGTGTCAGAAAGGGCATTAGTGCCCTGGTCAGCCTATGTATTTGGGATACAGCCATGGTCGGTGCAGGTTATCCTCATTTGGGGTTACTGCGTAGCCCCAGGGGACAATGTTTTTCTTCTGGAGGGCCGGCAGAGTGCTGCATTGTAGTTCTGGATTGCCAAACTGGAGGGCTTGTGGGCCAGTAGTCTGACGACAAAAGTCTGAGAACACAAGCTAGGCTTAGGTTTCTTGGTGAGGCTATGGCAGGCACAATCTACAGACCTGAATCGAGATCTCGTGCATCTGAAGTCAGGGCGAGGATCAGACGATCGCTCAGGTTGGAGTTTCTGTCCCTGATGGCCCCTTCATGAATGGGTGGGCATCATGAGGCCATGGGGGTTTTCCCACGATGGGAGTTGTGAGAAGCTCCAAACTGCAGAGAGTCTTCTGCAGGACAATTGAGACCTGTTGTTTGGCTCCAGGCCAATGATTCTGAGCAGGGTTCTAAGGATGGATGGCTGGGTAGCCCACCTCGCATTCCAATTGTCTCCTAGCAACAAGACAGGTTAGATCTCCTGGATCTGTGGGCAGCTACCGAGGATGCTGAGTTGAAATGGACACCCCTGGTGATGGGTCCTAATGTGCTTTTGTGTCTATGGAGACCTTGGGATGAAGCGGTGGCACTGGGGCCCTAAAGGGTTCTCCTAAACAGAGGCTTTGACACAGCTCCAACGTGCAAGTTTCCCATGTGTAGATGAGATGTTTTGTGATGGGTGAATCAAGAAACAGCTATATGCTGCTTTTGAAATCCAGGCTCTGAGGAGAGATGCCTGGAAACCAAAGCAATGGATCTGATTAGTGCCTAGGGGCCTGTTCTTTCCTTTTTACCTCTGGGGACATCTGTCTATGGGTTTGAGTGCAGGTAGGTGCTCATTTGGGCTCAGATTGCCCCTCTTTTTCCTGGGAAGCCACCACTTTTGAGATGGATCAGGGACTTTGGAGGTTTATCCTATTAGAAGGGTTGTGGCCATTGGAATGGGCACAAACAATTCCCTTGGAGAAGGCAAGTACAGTTTCAGGTTTGGCTCCAGGGGCCTGAACCTGTAGGTTGTGTAGGCCAGGGCTGTTTAGACAGTTGTCTGAAAACAAACTCAGCTTAGGTTTGGGGACGTAGGTATGGCAGGCCCGATCTACAAACCATGAGAAGAACTCTTCAGGATATGAAGGAAGTGCGAGTCTGAGTCGCTTGCTCAGGCTTTTGTCTCTGGATTTTGTATCAGCGATGGCCGTGGAATGTCGGGGAGGCCTCTTGGGCCATGGACGAATCTTCCTCTCTGAGAATTTGGCCCGATTCCCAATTGCTTTTCGTCAATCTGTGGGATGGGCGGACTCATTTCAGGTTTGTTACCTCAGGTGTCCCACCAAAAGAGGAATTCCAAAGCAAAGCCGTGGGGAAGACTGAAGGGACAACCCGAAATATGGTTAAAAATTGGGGCCTAGGGGCATGGTAAGCCCAATATGCTATCTCTTCATCCAGCCACTGAGTGGCCTTACTTGAGGACTGGGCTCAGCCTGAGGGTCACAATGTGTGTTTGTGACCAATGTGGCCCGCGAGCATTGGCGGGGCCTCATGGGCCACAATGGTTTCAACGACACTGATCGTTGGACAACATGCCAACCACAAGGTTTCTTGCCATGGGGAAGGAGAACTGATTTCTGCATCACCTTGAACCTTGGGCATGATTGGAGATTAGGTCTAGGTTCTGAAACCTGGAAACCGAGGTTGGGAAGAGATGACGACCAAAGGCCTCGGAGGCTCGATGTGCTCAGTGTGCGGCCAGCTGTCTGGGACGGGCCAGGGAGTCCAGGCTCAGGCTATGTCAGAAAGGGAATTAGTGCCCTGGTCAGCCTATGTATTTGGGGTACAGCCAAGGTCGGTGTAGGTGGATCCTCATTTGGGGTTACTGGGTATCTCCAGATGGCAATGTTTTTCTTCTGGAGGGACGGCAAGTGCTGCATTGTAGTTCTGGATTGCCAAACTGGAGGGCTTGTGGGCCAGTAGTCTGACGACAAAAGTCTGAGAACACAAGCTAGGCTTAGGTTTCTGGGTGAGGCCATGGCAGGCACAATCTACAGACCTGAATCGAGATCTCGTACATCTGAAGTCAGGGCGAGGATCAGACGATCGGTCAGGTTGGAGTATCTGTCCCTGATGGCCCCTACATGAATGGGGGGGGCATCAGGAGGCCATGGGGGTTTTCCCACGATGGGAGTTATGAGAAGCTCCAAACTGCAGAGAGTCTTCTGCAGGTCAATTGAGACCGTTGCTTGGCTCCAGGCCAATGATTCTGAGCAGGGTTCTAAGGATAGATGGCTGCGTAGCCCACCTCGCATTCCAATTGTCTCCTAGCAACAAGACAGGTTAGATCTCCTGGATCTGTGGGGAGCAACCGAGGACGCTGTGTTGAAATGGACACCCCTAAGGATGGGTCCTAATGTGCTTTTGTGTCTATGGAGACCTTGGAATGAAGAGGTGGCACTGGTGCCCTAAAGTGTTCTCCTAAACAGAGGCTTTGACACAGCTCCAACGTGCAAGTTTCCCATGTGTAGATGAGATGTTTTCTGATGGGTGAGTCAAGAAACAGCTATATGCTGCTTTTGAAATCCAGGCCTCTGAGGAGAGATGCCTGGAAACCAAAGCAATGGATCTGATTAGTGCCTAGGGGCCTGTTCTTTCCTTTTTACCTCTGAGGATCTGTCTATGGGTCTGAGTGCAGGTAGGTGCTCATTTGGGCTCAGATTGCCCCTGTTTTTCCTGGGAAGCCACCACTTTTGAGATGGATCAGGGACTTTGGAGGTTTATCCTATTAGAAGGGTTGTGGCCATTGGAATGGGCACACACAATTCCCTTGGAGAGGGCAAGTACAGTCCTCAGGTTTGGCTCCAGGGGCCTGAGCCTGTAGGTTGTGTAGGCCAGGGCTGTTTGGACAGTTGTCTGAAAACACAAACTCGGCTTATGTTTCGGGTCATAGGTATGGCAGGACTGATCTACAGACCATGAGGAGAACTCGACGGGATTTAAAAGAAGGGCGAGTGTGAGGATCCTTCTCAAGTTTTCGTCTCTGGATATCGTGTCACTCATGGTCGTGGAATTTCTGGGTGACTTTATGGGAAATGGACGAGTCTTACTCTCTGGTGGTTTGGCCTCGTCCAAAGAGATTGGGGTCATTCTGTGGGCTGGAAGAAGTCCGTTTTATTTTTTGTTGTTGTTGTTGTTGTTGTTGTTATCTTTTTTAACCTTAGGTGTACCACCAAATGAAGGATTCCAGAGTAGAGACTTGGGGAGGGGTGACTGGACAGTCAGAAATCTGGTTAAAAATTGGGGCCTAGTGACATGTCAAGCCCATTATGACATCTAATGGTCCAGCCACTGAGAGGACTTACTAGAGTACAGGACTCATGCTGAGGGTCAGATTGCGTGTGTATGCCCTAGTCGCACTCAAGAATGGGCGGGGCCTCAGGGTGAATGCTGGTTTCTCCTACACTGAACTTTGGACAACGTGCCAACCACAAGGGTTCTTGCCATGGGTAAGGAGGAGTTCTGATTTCTGCATAACATTCACCCCTGGGCAGTGATTGGAGATAAGTTCTCGTTTCTGAAGCCTGAAAACTGAGGTAGGGAAGAGATGATGACCTAAGGCCATGGCGGGTTTTATGTGCTCAGTGTGCGGTCAGCTTTCTGGGTGTTGGTCAGGAGGTCCGGGCTCAGGTTGTGTACGACAGTGCATTAGTGCCCAGGTTAGACTATATAATTTGGGTAAGGTCGAGTACTGTGTAGGTTTATCCTCATTTAAGGTGCCTGGGCAGCTCATGAGGCAATAATTTTTTTTTTTTCTAGAGTGCCGGCAGAGTGCTGCATTGTGGGTCCGGAATTGCCAAATTTTAGGACTTCGGGGCCAGGAGTTTGAGGACAGAAGTGTGAGAAGACAGCTAGACATGGGTTCAGGGCGAGGGCACGACAGGTACCCCCTGCAGATCTGAACCACTATCTCATGCTTCTGAAGTCAGGGCGAGGATCAGACGTTGGCTCAGGTTGGAGTTCCTGTGCATGACGGCTGCTTTATGAAGGGAGGGGAATCTCGGGGCCATTGAGGTTTTCCCACGTTGGGAGTTGTGGGATGCCCCCTTCAAGGATTCCTTCTGCGGGACAATAGAGACCTGTTGGACAGCTCCAGGACATCCCATATGGAATGACTCCAGAGCACCGTTCGCGGATGGATGACTGGGAAGCCCGCCTCGCATTCCAATTGTCTCCTAGCAAAAAGACAGTTTAGATCTGATGGCTCTGCCGGAGCAACCGGGGTGGCTGAGTTGAAATGGACTTTCCTGAGGATGGCTCCTAATGTGATTTTGTGTCCATGAGGGCCTTGGAATGGGGCGGTGGCACCGGGACCCTGAAGTACTCTCCTAAGCTTTGGACATGGCTCCCATGCACAGGTTTCCTTGTGGAGACGAGATGAGTTCTGATGGGTGCCTCAGGAAAACCCCTATGCTCGTATTGGAATCAGGCTTTTGAGGACACATGCCTGTAACCCAAAGCAATGGATCCTATTATGGCCTAGGTTCCTGTCTGGTTCAATCTTCTTCTCTGGGGACATCCATCTATGGTATGAGTGGATGTCGATTATCAGCTGGTGTCAGACAGTCCTTGTTTGTTCCGGGCGACCTACACTATTGGGATGGCCTCAGGGACTTTGGAGGTTTCTCCTAATTTGTACGATTTTGGACCATGGAATGGGCAGAATTCCCATGGATTGGTAGGCAGAGTCCTAATGTGTGGCTCCAGGCGCCCAGCCTGGAGCGTGTGTGGCCCAAGATTTTGAGGACAGAAGTCTGAAAACACAAACTCAGCTTAGGTTTGGGGACGTATGTATGGCAGGCCCGATCTACAAACCATGAGAAGAACTCTTCAGGATATGAAGAAAGTGCGAGTCTGAGGCGCTTGCTCAAGCTTTTGTCTCTGGATTTTGTATCAGCGATGGCCGTGGAATGTCAGGGAGGCCTCATGGGCCATGGACGAATCTTCCTCTCTGAGGATTTGACCCGATTCCCAATTGCTTTTCGTCAAACTGTGGGATGGGAGGACTCATTTCAGGTTTGTTACCTCAGGTGTCCCACCAAAAGAGGAATTCCAAAGCAAAGCCGTGGGGAAGACTGAAGGGACAACCCGAACTATGGTTAAAAATTGGGGCCTAGGGGCATGGCAAGCCCATATGCTATCTCTTCATCCAGCCCCTGAGTGGCCTTACTTGAGGACTGGGCTCAGCCTGAGGGTCACAATGTGTGTTTGTGACCAATGTGGTCCGCGAGCATGGGCGGGGCCTCATGGGCCACACTGGTTTCAACGACACTGATCGTTGGACAACATGCCAACCACAAGGTTTCTTGCCATGGGGAAGGAGTTCTGATTTCTGCATCACCTTCAACCTTGGGCACTGATTGGAGATAAGGTCTAGGTTCTGAAACCTGAAAACCGAGGTTGGGAAGAGATGACGACCTAAGGCCATGGCGGCTGGATGTGCTCAGTGTGCGGCCAGCTGTCTGGGAGGGGCCAGGGGCTCCAGGCTCAGGCTGTGTCAGAAAGGGCATTAGTGCCCTGGTCAGCCTATGTATTTGGGGTACAGCCAAGGTCGGTGCAGGTTGATCCTCATTTGGGGTTACTGCGTAGCCCCAGAGGACAATGTTTTTCTTATGGAGGGCCGGCAGAGTGCTGCATTGTAGTTCTGGATTGCCAAACTGGAGGGCTTGTGGGCCAGTAGTCTGACGACAAAAGTCTGATAACACAAGCTAGGCTTAGGTTTCTTGGTGAGGCTATGGCAGGCACAATCTACAGACCTGAATCGAGATCTCGTGCATCTGAAGTCAGGGCGAGGATCAGACGATCGCTCAGGTTGGAGTTTCTGTCCCTGATGGCCCCTTCATGAATGGGGGGGGGCATCACGAGGCCATGGGTGCTTTCCCACGATGGGAGTTGTGAGAAGCTGCACACTGCAGAGAGTCTTCTGCAGGACAATTGAGACCTGTTGCTTGGCTCCAGGCCAATGATTCTGAGCAGGGTTCTAAGGATGGATGGCTGGGTAGCCCACCTCGCATTCCAATTGTCTCCTAGCACCTGACAGGTTAGATCTCCAGGATCTGTGGGGAGCAACCGAAAACGCTGAGTTGAAATGGACACCCCTGGGGATGGGTCCTAACGTGCTTTTGTATCTATGGAGACCTTGGAATGAAGCGGTGGCACTGGGGCCCTAAAGAGTTCTCCTAAACAGAGGCTTTGACACAGCTCCAACGTGCAATTTTCCCATGTGTAGATGGGATGTTTTCTGGTGGGTGAGTCAAGAAACAGCTATATGCTGCTTTTGAAATCCAGGCTTCTGAGGAGAGATGCCTGGAAACCAAAGCAATGGATCTGATTAGTGCCTAGGGGCCTTTTCTTTCCTTTTTACCTCTGGGGACATCTGTCTATGGGTCTGAGTGCAGGTAGGTGCTCACTTGGGCTCAGAATGCCCCTGTTTTTCCTGGGAAGCCACCACTATCGAGATGGAGCAGGGACTTTGGAGGTTTATCCTATTAGAAGGGTTGTGGCCATTGGAATGGGCACACACAATTCCCTTGGAGAGGGCAAGTACAGTCCTCAGGTTTGGCTCCAGCGGCCCGAGCCTGTAGGTTGTGTAGGCCAGGGCTGTTTGGACAGTTGTCTGAAAACACAAACTCGGCTTATGTTTCGGTCATAGGTATGGCAGGACTGATCTACAGACCATGAGGAGAACTCTTCGGGATTTGGAAGAAGGGCGAGTGTGAGGCTCCTGCTCAAGTTTTTGTCTCTGGATATCGTGTCACTCATGGTCGTGGAATTTCTGGGTGACTGCATGGGAAATGGACGAGTCTTACTCTCTGGTGGTTTGGACCCGTCCAAAGAGTTTGGGGTCATTCTGTGAGCTGGAAGAAGTCCGTTTTTTTTTTTTTGTTTGTTTTTTTTTTGTGTTGTTTTCTTTTTTAACCTCAGGTGTCCCACCAAATGATGGATTCCAGAGTAGAGCCCTGGGGAGGGGCGCCTGGACAATCAGAAATCTGGTTAAAAATTGGGGCCTAGGGACATGTCAAGCCCATTATGACATCAAATGGTTCAGCCACTGCGAGGACTTACTAGAGGACAGGACTCATGCTGAGGGTCACAATGCGTGTGTATGCCCTCATCGCACTCAAGAATGGGCGGGGCCTCAGGGTGAATGCTGGTTTCTCCTACACTGAACGTGCCAACCACAAGGATTCTTGCCATGGGTAAGGAGGAGTTCTGATTTCTGCATCACACGCACCCTGGACAGTAATTGGAGATAAGGTCTCTGTTCTGAAGCCTGAAAACTGAGGTAGGGAAGAGATGATGACCTAAGGCCATGGCGGGTTTTATGTGTTCAGTGTGCGGTCAGCTTTCTGGTTGTTGGTCAGGAGGTCCGGACTCAGGTTGTCTTCGACAGTGCATTAGTGCCCAGGTTAGACTATATAATTTGGTTAAAGTCGAGTTCTGTTAGGTTTACCCTCATTTAAGGTGCCTGGGCAGCTCATGAGGCAATAATTTTTTTTTCTAGAGGGCAGGCAGAGTGCTGCATTGTGGGTCCGGAATTGCCAAACTTGAGGGCTTCGGGGCCAGGATTTTGAGGACGGAAGTCTGAGAAGACAAGCTAGACTTGGGTTTCAGGGCGAGGGCACGGCAGGTACCCCCTGCAGATCTGAACCAATATCTCATGCATCTGAAGTCAGGGCGAGGATCAGACGTTGGCTCAGGTTGGAGTTTCTGAGCATGACGGCCGCTTAATGAAAAGAGCGGAATCGCGAGGCCATTGAGGTTTTCCCACGTTGGGAGTTGTGGGATGCCCCCTTCAAGGATTCCTTCTGCGGGACAATTGAGACCTGTTGGACAGCTCCAGGACATCCCATATGGAATGACTCCAGAGCACCGTTCGCGGATGGATGCCTGGGAAGCCCGCCTCGCATTCCAATTGTCTCCTAGCAACAAGACAGTTTAGATCTGATGGCTCTGCCAGAGCAACCGAATTGGCTGAGTTGAAATGGACTTTCCTGAGGATGGGTCCTAATGTGTTTTTGTGTCCATGAGGGCCTTGGAATGGGGCGGTGGCACCGGGACCCTGAAGTACTCTCCTAAGCTTTGGACATGGCTCCCATGCACAGGTTTCCTTGTGGAGACGAGATGAGTTCTGATGGGTGCCTCAGGAAAACCCCTATGCTCGTATTGGAATCAGGATTTGAGGACACATGCCTGAAACCCAAAGCAATGGATCCTATTATGGCCTAGGGTCCTGTCTGGTTCAATCTTCTTCTCTGGGGACATCCATCTATGGTATGAGTGGAGGGCGATTATCAGCTGGTGTCAGACAGCCCTTGTTTGTTCCGGGCGAACTACACTATTGGGATGGCCTCAGGGACTTTGGAGGTTTCTCCTAATTTGTACTATTTTGGACCATGTAATGGGCAGAATTCCCATGGATTGGAAGGCACAGTCCTCATGTGTGGCTCCAGGGGCCCAGCCTGCAAGGAGGTTGGCCCAAGACTTTGAGGACAGAAGTCTGAAAACAAAACTCAGCTTAGATTTGGGGACGTAGGTATGGCAGGCCCGATCTACAAACCATGAGAAGAACTCTTCAGGATATGAAGAAAGTGCTAGTCTGAGGCGCTTGCTCAGGCTTTTGTCTCTGGATTTTGTATCAGCGATGGCCGTGGAATGTCGGGGAGGCCTCATGGGCCATGGAGGAATCTTCCTCTCTGAGGATTTGGCCCGATTCCCAATTGCTTTTCGTCAATCTGTGGGATGGGAGGACTCATTTCAGTTTTGTTACCTCAGGTGTCCCACCTAAAGAGGAATTCCAAAGCCAAGCCGTGGGGAAGAATGAAGGGACAACCCGAAATATGGTTAAAAATTGGGGCCTAGGGGCATGGCAAGCCCAATATGCTATCTCTTCATCCAGCCATTGAGCGGCCTTACTTGAGGACTGGGCTCAGCCTGAGCGTCACAATGTGTGTTTGTGACCAATGTGGCCCGCGAGCATGGGCGGGGCCTCATGGGCCACACTGGTTTCAACTACAGTGAACGTTGGACAACATGCCAACCACAAGGTTTCTTGCCATGGGAAGGAGTTCTGATTTCTGCATCACCTTCAACCCTGGGCAGTGATTGGAGATAAGGTCTAGGTTCTGAAACCTGAAAACCGAGGTTGGGAAGAGATGACGACCTAAGGCCATGGCGGCTGGATGTGCTCAGTGTGCGGCCAGCTGTCTGGTAGGGGCCAGGGGATCCAGGCTCAGGCTGTGTCAGAAAGGGCATTAGTGCCCTGGTCAGCCTATGCATTTGGGGTACAGCCATGGTCGGTGCATGTTGATCCTCATTTGGGGTTACTGGGTAGCCCCAGAAGACAATGTTTTTCTTTTGGAGGGTCGGCAGAGTGCTGCATTGTAGTTCTGGATTGCCAAACTGGAGGGCTTGTGGGCCATTAGTCTGACGACAAAAGTCTGAGAACACAAGCTAGGCTTAGGTTTCTGGGTGAGGCCATGGCAGGC
Source organism: Mustela nivalis (assembly GCF_964662115.1). Taxonomy (NCBI): domain Eukaryota; kingdom Metazoa; phylum Chordata; class Mammalia; order Carnivora; family Mustelidae; genus Mustela; species Mustela nivalis. The sequence goes on along the minus strand of NW_028136553.1, from coordinate 2,872,646 downwards.
ACAATCTACAGACCTGAATTGAGATCTCGTGCATCTAAAGTCAGCGCGAGGATCAGAGGATCGCTCAGGTTGGAGTTTCTGTCCCTGATGGCCCCTTCATGAATGGGGGGGGGCATCACGAGGCCATGGGTGTTTTCCCACGATGGGAGTTGTGAGAAGCTCCAAACTGCAGAGAGTCTTCTGCAGGACAATTGAGACCTGTTGTTTGGCTCCAGACCAATGACTCTGAGCATGGTTCTAAGGATGGATGGCTGGGTAGTCCACCTCGCATTCCAATTGTCTCCTAGCAACAAGACAGGTTAAATCTCCTGGATCTGTGGGGAGCAACCGAGGACGCTGTGTTGAAATGGACACCCCTAAGGATGGGTCCTAATGTGCTTTTTTGTCTATGGAGACCTTGGAATGAAGAGGTGGCACTGGTGCCCTAAAGGGTTCTCCTAAACAGAGGCTTTGACACAGCTCCAACGTGCAAGTTTCCCATGTGTAGATGAGATGTTTTCTGATGGGTGAGTCAAGAAACAACTATATGCTGCTTTTGTAATCCAGGCCTCTGAGGAGAGATGCCTGGAAACCAAAGCAATGGATCTGATTAGTGACTAGGGGCCTGTTCTTTCCTTTTTACCTCTGGGGACATCTGTCTATGGGTCTGAGTGCAGGTAGGTGCTCTGTAGGGCTCAGATTGCCCCTGTTTTTCCTGGGAAGCCACCACTTTTGAGATGGATCAGGGACTTTGGAGGTTTATCCTATTAGAAGGGTTGTGGCCATTGGAATGGGCACACACAATTCCCTTGGAGAGGGCTAGTACAGTCCTCAGGTTTGGCTCCAGGGGCCTGAGCCTGTAGGTTGTGTAGGCCAGGGCTGTTTGGACAGTTGTCTGAAAACACAAACTCGGCTTATGTTTCGGGTCATAGGTATGGCAGGACTGATCTACAGACCATGAGGAGAACTCTTCGGGATTTGAAAGAAGGGCGAGTGAGGCTCCTGCTCAAGTTTTTGTCTCTTGATATTGTGTCACTCATGTTCGTGGAATTTCTGGGTGACTTCATGGGAAATGGACGAGTCTTACTCTCTGGTGGTTTGGCCCCGTCCAAAGAGATTGGGGTCATTCTGTGAGCTGGAAGAAGTCCGTTTTTTTGTTGTTGTTGTTGTTGTTGTTGTTTTCTTTTTTAACCTCAGGTGGCCCACCAAATGAGGGATTCCAGAATAGAGACCTGGGGAGGGGCGACTGGACAGTCAGAAATCTGGTTAAAAATTGGGGCCTAGGGACATGTCAAGCCCATTATGACATCTAAAGGTCCAGCTACTGAGAGGACTTACTAGAGGACAGGACTCATGCTGAGGGTCACAATGCGTGTGTATGCCCTCGTCCCACTCAAGAATGGGCGGGGCCTCAGGGTGAATGCTGGTTTCTCCTACACTGAACGTTGGACAACGTGCCAACCACAAGGGTTCTTGCCATGGGTAAGGAGGAGTTCTGATTTCTGCATAACATTCACCCCTGGGCAGTGATTGGAGATAGGGTCTCGGTTCTGAAGCCTGAAAACTGAGGTAGGGAAGAGATGATGACCTAAGGCCATGGCGGGTTTTATGTGCTCAGTGTGCGGTCAGCTTTCTGGGTGTTGGTCAGGAGTTCCGGGCTCAGGTTGTGTTCGACAGTGCATTAGTGCCCAGGTTAGACTATATAATTTGGGCAAGGTCGAGAGCTGTGTACGTTTATCCTCATTTAAGGTGCCTGGGCAGCTCATGAGGCAATAATTTTTTTTTTTTCTAGAGGGCCGGGAGAGTGCTGCATTGTGGGTCCGGAATTGCCAAATTTTAGGACTTCGGGGCCAGGAGTTTGAGGACGGAAGTGTGAGAAGACAAGCTAGACATGGGTTTCAGGGCGAGGGCACGACAGGTAACCCCTGCAGATCTGAACCAATATCTCATGCTTCTGAAGTCAGAGCGAGGATCAGACGTTGGCTCAGGTTGAGGTTCCTGTGCATGACGGCCGCTTTATGAAGGGAGCGGAATCTCGGGGCCATTGAGGTTTTCCCACGTTGGGAGTTGTGGGATGCCCCCTTCAAGGATTCCTTCTGCGGGACAATTGAGACCTGTTGGACAGCTCCAGGACATCCCATATGGAATGACTCCAGAGCACCATTCGCGGATGGATGACTGGGAAGCCCGCCTCGCATTCCAATTGTCTCCTAACAACAAGACAGTTTTGATCTGATGGCTCTGCCGGAGCAACCGGGGTGGCTGAGTTGAAATGGACTTTCCTGAGGATGGGTCCTAATGTGTTTTTGTGTCCATGAGGGCCTTGGAATGGGGCGGTGGCACCGGGACCCTGAAGTACTCTCCTAAGCTTTGGACATGGCTCCCATGCACAGGTTTCCTTGTGGAGACGAGATGAGTTCTGATGGGTGCCTCAGGAAAACCGCTATGCTCGTATTGGAATCAGGCTTTTGAGGACACATGCCTGTAATCCAAAGCAATGGATCCTATTATGGCCTAGGGTCCTGTCTGGTTCAATCTTCTTCTCTGGGGACATCCATCTATGGTATGAGTGGATGTCGATTATCAGCTGGTGTCAGACAGTCCTTGTTTGTTCCGGGCGACCAACACTATTGAGATGGCCTCAGGGACTTTGGAGGTTTCTCCTAATTTGTACGATTTTGGACCATGGAATGGGCAGAATTCCCATGGATTGGTAGGCACAGTCCTAATGTGTGGCTCCAGGCGCCCAGCCTGGAGCGTGTGTGGCCCAAGACTTTGAGGACAGAAGTCTGAAAACACAAACTCAGCTTAGGTTTGGGGACGTAGGTATGGCAAGCCCGATCTACAAACATGAGAAGAACTCTTCAAGATATGAAGAAAGTGCGAGTCTGAGGCGCTTGCTCAGGCTTTTGTCTCTGGATTTTGTATCAGCGATGGCCGTGGAATGTCGGGGAGGACTCATGGGCCATGGTCGAATCTTCCTCTCTGAGGATTTGGCCCGATTCCCAATTGCTTTTCGTCAATCTGTGGGATGGGAGGACTCATTTCAGGTTTGTTACCTCAGGTGTCCCACCAAAAGAGGAATTCCAAAGCAAAGCCGTGGGGAAGACTGAAGGGACAACCCGAACTATGGTTAAAAATTGGGGCCTAGGGACATGGCAAGCCCAATATGCTATATCTTCATCCAGCCACTGAGTGGCCTTACTTGAGGACTGGGCTCAGCCTGAGGGTCACAATGTGTGTTTTTCACCAATGTGGCCCGCGAGCATGGGCGGGGCCTCATGGGCCACACTGGTTTCAACGACACTGAACGTTGGACAACATGCCAACCACAAGGTTTCTTGCCATGGGGAAGGAGTTCTGATTTCTGCATCACCTTCAACCTTGGGCACTGATTGGAGATAAGGTCTAGGTTCTGAAACCTGAAAACCGAGGTTGGGAAGAGATGACGACCTAAGGCCATGGCGGCTCCATGTGCTCAGTGTGCGGCCAGCTGTCTGGGAGGGGCCAGGGTGTCCAGGCTCAGGCTGTGTCAGAAAGGGCATTAGTGACCTGGTCAGCCTATGTATTTGGGGTAATGCCAAGGTCGGTGCAGTTTAATCCTCATTTGGGGTTACTGGGTAGCCCCAGAGGACAATGTATTTCTTCTGGAGGGCAGGCAGAGTGCTCCATTGTAGTTCTGGATTTCCAAATGAAGGGCTTGTGGGCCAGTAGTCTGACGACAAATGTCTAAGAACACAAGCTAGGCTTAGGTTTCTTGGTGAGGCTATGGGAGGCACATCTACAGACCTGAATCGAGATCTCGTGCATCTGAAGTCAGGGCGAGGATCAGACGATCGCTCAGGTTGGAGTTTCTGTCCCTGATGGCCCCTTCATGAATGGGTGGGCATCATGAGGCCATGGGGGTTTTCCCACTATGGGAGTTGTGAGAAGCTCCAAACTGCAGAGAGTCTTCTGCAGGACAATTGAGACCTGTTGTTTGGCTCCAGGCCAATGATTCTGAGCAGGGTTCTAAGGATGGATGGCTGGGTAGCCCACCTCGCATTCCTATTGTCTCCTAGCAACAAGACAGGTTAGATCTCCTGGATCTGTGGGCAGCTACCGAGGATGCTGAGTTGAAATGGACACCCCTGGGGATGGGTCCTAATGTGCTTTTGTGTCTATGGAGACCTTGGAATGAAGCGGTGGCACTGGGGCCCAAAAGGGTTCTCCTAAACAGAGGCTTTGACACAGCTCCAACGTGCAAGTTTCCCATGTGTAGATGAGATGGTTTCTGATGGGTGAATTAAGAAATAGCTATATGCTGCTTTTGAAATCCAGGCTCTGAGGAGAGATGCCTGGAAATCAAAGCAATGGATCTGATTAGTGCCTAGGGGCCTGTTCTTTCCTTTTTACCTCTAGGGACATCTGTCTATGGGTCTGAGTGCAGGTAGGTGCTCATTTGGGCTCAGATTGCCCCTGTTTTTCCTGGGAAGCCACCACTTTTGAGATGGATCAGGGACTTTGGAGGTTTATCCTATTAGAAGGGTTGTGACCATAGGAATGGGCACAAACAATTCCCTGGAGAAGGCAAGTACTTTCCTCAGGTTTGGCTCCAGGGGCCTGAGCCTGTAGGTTGTGTAGGCCAGGGCTGTTTAGACAGTTGTCTGAAAACAAACTCAGCTTAGGTTTGGGGACGTAGGTATGGCAGGCCCGATCTACAAACCATGAGAAGAACCCTTCAGGATATGAAGAAAGTGCGAGTCTGAGTCGCTTGCTCAGGCTTTTGTCTCTGGATTTTGTATCAGCGATGGCCGTGGAATGTCGGCCAGGCCTCATGGGCCATGGACGAATCTTCCTCTCTGAGAATTTGGCCCGATTCCCAATTGCTTTTCGTCAATCTGTGGGATGGGAGGACTCATTTCAGGTTTGTTACCTCAGGTGTCCCACCAAAAGAGGAATTCCAAAGCAAAGCCGTGGGGAAGACTGAAGGGACAACCCGAACTATGGTTAAAAATTGGGGCCTAGCGGCATGGCAAGCCCAATATGCTATCTCTTCATCGAGCCACTGAGTGGCCTTACTTGAGGACTGGGCTCAGCCTGAGCGTCCCAATGTGTGTTTGTGACCAATGGGGCCCGCGAGCATGGGCGGGGCCTCATGGGCCACACTGGTTTCAACTACAGTGAACGTTGGACAACATGCCAACCACAAGGTTTCTGCCATGGAGAAGGAGTTCTGAGTTCTGCATCACCTTCAACCTTGGGCATGATTGGAGATTAGGTCTAGGTTCTGAAACCTGAAAACCGAGGTTGGGAAGAGATGACGACCAAAGGCCATGGAGGCTCGATGTGCTCAGTGTGCGGCCAGCTGTCTGGGACGGGCTAGGGAGTCCAGGCTCAGGCTGTGTCAGAAAGGGCATTAGTGCCCTGGTCAGCCTATGTATTTGGGGTACAGCCAAGGTCGGATTAGGTTGATCCTCATTTGGGGTTACTGGGTAGCACCAGAGGACAATGTTTTTCTTCTAGAGGGCTGGCAAGTGCTGCATTGTAGTTCTGGATTGCCAAACTGGAGGGCTTGTGGGCCAGTAGTCTGACGACAAAAGTCTGAGAACACAAGCTAGGCTTAGGTTTCTGGGTGAGGCCATGGCAGGCACAATCTACAGACCTGAATCGAGATCTCGTACATCTGAAGTCAGGGCGAGGATCAGACGATCGCTCAGGTTGGAGTTTCTGTCCCTGATGGCCCCTTCATGAATGGGGGGGCATCACGAGGCCATGGGTGTTTTCCCACGATGGGAGTAGTGAGAAGCTCCAAACTGCAGAGAGTCTTCTGCAGGTATTTGAGACCGTTGCTTGGCTCCAGGCCAATGATTCTGAGCAGTGTTCTAAGGATGGATGGCTGCGTAGCCCACCTCGCATTCCAATTGTCTCCTAGCAACAAGACAGGTTAGATCTCCTGGATCTGTGGGGAGCAACCGAGGACGCTGTGTTGAAATGGACACCCCTAAGGATGGGTCCTAATGTGCTTTTTTGTCTATGGAGACCTTGGAATGAAGAGGTGGCACTGGGGCCCTAAAGGGTTCTCCTAAACAGAGGCTTTGACACAGCTCCAACGTGCAAGTTTCCCATGTGTAGATGAGATGTTTTCTGATGGGTGAGTCAAGAAACAGCTATATGCTGTTTTGAAATCCAGGCCTCTGAGGAGAGATGCCTGGAAACCAAAGCAATGGATCTGATTAGTGCCTAGGGGCCTGTTCTTTCCTTTTTACCTCTGGGGACATCTGTCTATGGGTCTGAGTGCAGGTAGGTGCTCATTTGGGCTCAGATAGCCCCTGTTTTTCCTGGGAAGCCACCACTTTTGAGATGGATCAGGGACTTTGGAGGTTTATCCTATTAGAAGGGTTGTGGCCATTGGAATGGGCACACACAATTCCCTTGGAGAGGGCAAGTACAGTCCTCAGGTTTGAAAGCAGGGGCCTGAGCCTGTAGGTTGTGTAGGCCAGGGCTGTTTGGACAGTTGTCTGAAAACACAAACTCGGCTTATGTTTCGGGTCATAGGTATGGCAGGACTGATGTACAGACCATGAGGAGAACTCTTCGGGATTTGAAAGAAGGGCTAGTGTGAGGCTCTGCTCTAGTTTTTGTCTCTGGATATCGTGTCACTCATGGTCGTGGAATTTCTGGGAGACTTTATGGGAAATGGACGAGTCTTACTCTCTGCTGGTTTGGCCCCGTCCAAAGAGATTGGGGTCATTCTGTGGGCTGTAAGAAGTCCGTTTTTTTTTTGTTGTTGTTGTTGTTGTTGTTGTTTTCTTTTTTAACCTCAGGTGTCTCACCAAATGAGGGATTCCAGAGTAGAGACCTGGGGAGGGGCGACTGGACAGTCAGAAATCTGGTTAAAAATTGGGGCCTAGTGACATGTCAAGCCCATTATGACATCTAAAGGTCCAGCCACTGAGAGGACTTACTAGAGGACAGGACTCATGCTGAGGGTCACAATGCGTGTGTATGCCCTCGTCGCACTCAAGAATGGGCGGGGCCTCAGGGTGAATGCTGGTTTCTCCTACACTGAATGTTGGACAACGTGCCAACCACAAGGGTTCTTGCCATGGGTAAGGAGGAGTTCTGATTTCTGCATAACATTCACCCCTGGGCAGTGATTGCAGATAAGGTCTCGTTTCTGAAGCCTGAAAACTGAGGTAGGGAAGAGATGATGACCTAAGGCCATGGCGGGTTTTATGTGCTCAGTGTGCGGTCAGCTTTCTGGGTGTTGGTCAGGAGGTCCGGGCTCAGGTTGTGTTCGACAGTGCGTTAGTGCCCAGGTTAGACTATATAATTTGGGTAAGGTCGAGTGCTGTGTAGGTTTATCCTCATTTAAGGTGCCTGGGCAGCTCATGAGGCAATAATTTTTTTTTTTTTCTAGAGGGCCGGCAGAGTGCTGCATTGTGGGTCCGGAATTGCCAAATTTTAGGACTTCGGGGCCAGGAGTTTGAGGACGGAAGTGTGAGAAGACAAGCTAGACATGAGTTTCAGGGCGAGGGCACGACAGGTAACCCCTGCAGATCTGAACCACTATCTCATGCTTCTGAAGTCAGGGCGAGATTCAGACGTTGGCTCAGGTTGGAGTTCCTGTGCATGACGGCCGCTTTATGAAGGGAGCGGAATCTCGGGGCCATTGAGGTTTTCCCACGTTGGGAGTTGTGGGATGCCCCCTTCAAGGATTCCTTCTGCGGGACAATTGAGACCTGTTGGACAGCTCCAGGACATCCCATATGGAATGACTCCAGAGCACCGTTCGCGGATGGAAGCCTGGGAAGCCCGCCTCGCATTCCAATTGTCTCCTAGCAACAAGACAGTTTAGATCTGATGGCTCTGTGGGAGCAACCGGGGTGGCTGAGTTGAAATGGACTTTCCTGAGGATGGGTCCTAATGTGTTTTTGTGTCCATGAGGGCCTTGGAATGGGGCGGTGGCACCGGGACCCTGAAGTACTCTCCTAAGCTTTGGACATGGCTCCCATGCACAGGTTTCCTTGTGGAGACGAGATGAGTTCTGATGGGTGCCTCAGGAAAACCCCTATGCTCGTATTGGAATCAGGCTTTTGAGGACACATGCCTGTAACCCAAAGCAATGGATCCTACTATGGCCTAGGGTCCTGTCTGGTTCAATCTTCTTCTCTGGGGACATCCATCTATGGTATGAGTGGAGGTCGATTATCAGCTGGTGTCAGACAGTCCTTGTTTGTTCCGGGCGACCTACACTATTGGGATGGCCTCAGGGACTTTGGAGGTTTCTCCTAATTTGTACGATTTTGGACCATGGTATGGGCAGAATTCCCATGGATTGGTAGGCACAGTCCTAATGTGTGGCTCCAGGCGCCCAGCCTGGAGCGTGTGTGGCCCAAGATTTTGAGGACAGAATTCTGAAAACACAAACTCAGCTTAGGTTTGGGGACGTATGTATGGCAGGCCCGATCGACAAACCATGAGAAGAAATCTTCAGGATATGAAGAAAGTGCGAGTCTGAGGCGCTTGCTCAGGCTTTTGTCTCTGGATTTTGTATCAGCGATGGCCGAGGATTGTCGGGGAGGCCTCATGGGCCATGGACGAATCTTCCTCTCTGAGGATTTGGCCCGATTCCCAATTGCTTTTCGTCAAACTGTGGGATGGGAGGACTCATTTCAGGTTTGTTACCTCAGGTGTCCCACCAAAAGAGGAATTCCAAAGCAAAGCCGTGGGGAAGACTGAAGGGACAACCCGAACTATGGTTAAAAATTGGGGCCTAGGGGCATGGCAAGCCCAATATGCTATCTCTTCATCCAGCCATTGAGTGGCCTTACTTGAGGACTGGGCTCAGCCTGTGGTCACATTGTGTGTTTGTGACCAATGTGGCCCGCGAGCATAGGCGGGGCCTCATGGGACACACTGGTTTCAACGACACTGAACGTTGGACAACATGCCAACCACAAGGTTTCTTGCCATGGGGAAGGAGTTCTGATTTCTGCATCACCTTCAACCTTGGGCACTGATTGGAGATAAGGTCTAGGTTCTGAAACCTGAAAACCGAGGTTGGGAAGAGATGACGACCTAAGGCCATGGCGGCTGGATGTGCTCAGTGTGCGGCCAGCTGTCTGGGAGGGGCCAGGGGCTCCAGGCTCAGGCTGTGTCAGAAAGGGCATAGGTGCCCTGGTCAGCCTATGTATTTGGGGTACAGCCAAGGGCGTTGATCCTCATTTGGGGTTACTGGGTAGCCCCAGAGGACAATGTTTTTCTTCTGTAGGGCCGGCAGAGTGCTGCATTGTAGTTCTGGATTGCCAAACTGGAGGGCTTGTGGGCAAGTAGTCTGACGACAAAAGTCTGAGAACACAAGCTAGGCTTAGTTTTCTGGGTGAGGCCATGGCAGGCACAATCTTCAGACATGAATCGAGATCTCGTGCATCTGAAGTCAGGGCGAGGATCAGACGATCGCTCAGGTTGGAGTTTCTGTCCCTGATGGCCCCTTCATGAATGGGGGGGGCATCACGAGGCCATGGGTGTTTTCCCACGATGGGAGTTGTGAGAAGCTGCAAACTGCAGAGAGTCTTCTGCAGGACAATTGAGACCTGTTGTTTGGCTCCAGGCCAATGATTCTGAGCAGGGTTCTAAGGATGGATGGATGGGTAGCCCACCTCGCATTCCAATTGTCTCCTAGCAACAAGACAGGTTAGATCTCCTGGATCTGTGGGCAGCTACCGAGGATGCTGAGTTGAAATGGACACCCCTGGGGATGGGTCCTAAAGTGCTTTTGTATCTATGGAGTCCTTGGATGAAGCGGTGGCACTGGGGCCCTAAAGGGTTCTCCTAAACAGAGGCTTTGACACAGCTCCAACGTGCAAATTTCCCATGTGCAGATGACATGTTTTCTGATGGGTGAGTCAAGAAACAGCTATATGCTGCTTTTGAAATCCAGGCCTCTGAGGAGAGATGCCTGGAAACCAAAGCAATGGATCTGATTAGTGCCTAGGGGCCTGTTCTTTCCTTTTTACCTCTGGGGACATCTGTCTATGGGTCTGAGTGCAGGTAGGTGCTCACTTGGGCTCAGATTGCCCCTGTTTTTCCTAGGAAGCCAACACTATTGAGATGGAGCAGGGACTTTGGAGGTTTATCCTATTAGAAGTGTTGTGGCCATTGGAATGGGCACACACAATTCCCTTGGAGAGGGCAAGTACAGTCTTCAGGTTTGGCTCCAGGGGCCCGAGCCTGTAGGTTGTGTAGGCCAGGGCTGTTTGGACAGTTGTCTGAAAACACAAACTCGGCTTATGTTTTGGGTCATAGGTATGGCAGGACTGATCTACAGACCATGAGGAGAACTCCTCGGGATTTAAAAGAAGGGCGAGTGAGGCTCCTTCTCAAGTTTTTGTCTCTTGATATCGTGTCACTCATGGTCGTGGAATTTCTGGGTGACTTCATGGGAAATGGACGAGTCTTACTCTCTGGTGGTTTGGCCCAGTCCAAAGAGTTTAGGGTCATTCTGTGGGCTGGAAGAAGTCCGTTTTTTTTGTTGTTGTTGTTGTTGTTGTTTTCTTTTTTAACCTCAGGTGTCCCACCAAATGATGTATTCCCGAGTAGAGCCCTGGGGAGGGGCGCCTGGACAATCAGAAATCTGGTTAAAAATTGGGGCCTAGGGACATGTCAAGCCCATTATGACATCAAATGGTTCAGCCACTGAGAGGACTTACTAGAGGACAGGACTCATGCTGAGGGTCACAATGTGTTTGTATGCCCTCATCGCACTCAATAATGGGGGGGGCCTCAGGGTGAATGCTGGTTTCTCCTACACTGAACGTGCCAACCACAAGGATTCTTGCCATGGATAAGGAGGAGTTCTGATTTCTGCATCACACTCACCCCTGGGCAGTGATTGGAGATAAGGTCTCGGTTCTGAAGCCTGAAAACTGAGGTAGGGAAGAGATGATGACCTAAGGCCATGGCGGGTTTTATGTGTTCAGTGTGCGGTCAGCTTTCTGGGTGTTGGTCAGGAGGTCCGGGCTCAGGTTGTGTTCGACAGTGCATTAGTGCCCAGGTTAGACTATATAATTTGGTTAAAGTCGAGTTCTGTGTAGGTTTACCCTCATTTAAGGTGCCTGGGCAGCTCATGAGGCAATATTTTTTTTTTTTCTAGAGGGCCGGCAGAGTGCTGCATTGTGGGTTTGGAATTGCCAAATTTTAGGAATTCGGGGCCATGAGTTTGAGGACGGAAGTGTGAGAAGACAAGCTAGACATGGGTTTCAGGGCGAGGGCACGACAGGTAACCCCTGCAGATCTGAACCACTATATCATGCTTCTGAATTCAGGGCGAGGATCAGACGTTGTCTCAGGTTGGAGTTCCTGTGCATGACGGCCGCTTTATGAAGGGAGCGGAATCTCGGGACCATTGAGGTTTCCCCACGTTGGGAGTTGTGGGATGCCCCCTTCAAGGATTCCTTCTGCGGGACAATTGAGACCTGTTGGACAGCTCCAGGACATCCCATATGGAATGACTCCTGAGCACCGTTCGCGGATGGATGACTGGGAAGCCCGCCTCGCATTCCAATTGTCTCCTAACAACAAGACAGTTTTGATCTGATGGCTCTGCCGGAGCAACCGGGGTGGCTGAGTTGAAATGGACTTTCCTGAGGATGGGTCCTAATGTGTTTTTGTGTCCATGAGGGCCTTGGAATGGGGCGGTGGCACCGGGACCCTGAAGTACTCTCCTAAGCTTTGGACATGGCTCCCATGCACAGGTTTCCTTGTGGAGACGAGATGAGTTCTGATGGGTGCCTCAGGAAAACCGCTATGCTCGTATTGGAATCAGGCTTTTGAGGACACATGCCTGTAACCCAAAGCAATGGATCCTATTATGGCCTAGGGTCCTGTCTGGTTCAATCTTCTTCTCTGGGGACATCCATCTATGGTATGAGTGGATGTCGATAATCAGCTGGTGTCAGACAGTCCTTGTTTGTTCCGGGCGACCTACACTATTGGGATGGCCTCAGGGACTTTGGAGGTTTCTCCTAATTTGTACGATTTTAGACCATGGAATGGGCAGAATTCCCATGGATTGGTAGGCAGAGTCCTAATGTGTGGCTCCAGGCGCCCAGCCTGGAGCGTGTGTGGCCCAAGATTTTGAGGACAGAAGTCTGAAAACACAAACTCAGCGTAGGTTTGGGGACGTATGTATGGCAGGCCCGATCGCCAATCCATGAGAAGAAATCTTCAGGATATGAAGAAAGTGCGAGACTGAGTCGCTTGCTCAGGCTTTTGTCTCTGGATTTTGTATCAGCGATGTCTGAGGAATGTCGGGGAGGCCTCATGGGCCATGGACGAATCTTCCTCTCTGAGGATTTGGCCCGATTCCCAATTGCTTTTCGTCAATCTGTGGGATGGGAGGACTCATTTCAGGTTTGTTACCTCAGGTGTCCCACCAAAAGAGGAATTCCAAAGCAAAGCCGTGGGGAAGACTGAAGGGACAACCCGAACTATGGTTAAAAAATTGGGCCTAGGGGCATGGCAAGCCCAATATGCTATCTCTTCATCCAGCCACTGAGTGGCCTTACTTGAGGACTGGGCTCAGCCTGAGGGTCACAATGTGTGTTTGTGACCAATGTGGCCCGCGAGCATAGGCGGGGCCTCATGGGACACACTGGTTTCAACGACACTGAATGTTGGACAACATGCCAACCACAAGGTTTCTTGCCATGGGGAAGGAGTTCTGATTTCTGGATCACATTCAACCTTGGGCACTGATTGGAGATAAGGTCTAGGTTCTGAAACCTGAAAACCGAGGTTGGGAAGAGATGACGACCTAAGGCCATGGCGGCTGGATGTGCTCAGTGTGCGGCCAGCTGTCTGGGAGGGGCCAGGGGCTCCTGGCTCAGGCTGTGTCAGAAAGGGCATTAGTGCCCTGGTCAGCCTATGTATTTGGGGTACAGCCAAGGTCGGTGCAGGTTGATCCTCATTTGGAGTTACTGGGTAGCCCCAGAGGACAATGTTTTTCTTCAGGAGGGCCGGCAGAGTGCTGCATTGTAGTTCTGGATTGCCAAACTGGAGGGCTTGTGGGCAAGTAGTCTGACGACAAAAGTCTGAGAACACAAGCTAGGCTTAGGTTTCTGGGTGAGGCCATGGCAGGCACAATCTACAGACCTGAATCGAGATCTCGTGCATCTGAAGTCAGGGCGAGGATCAGACGATCGCTCAGGTTGGAGTTTCTGTCCCTGATGGCCCCCTCATGAATGGGGGTGGGCATCACGAGGCCATGGGTGTTTTCCCACGATGGGAGTTGTGAGAAGCTCCAAACTGCAGAGAGTCTTCTGCAGGACAATTGAGACCTGTTGTTTGGCTCCAGGCCAATGATTCTGAGCAGGGTTCTAAGGATGGATGGATGGGTAGCCCACCTCGCATTCCAATTGTCTCCTAGCAACAAGACAGGTTAGATCTCCTGGATCTGTGGGGAGCAACTGAAAACGATGTGTGGAAATGGACACCCCTGGGGATGGGTGCTAACGTGCTTTTGTATCTATGGAGACCTTGGAATGAAGCGGTGGCACTGGGGCACTAAAGGGTTCTCCTAAACAGAGGCTTTGACACAGCTCCAACGTGCAAATTTCCCATGAGTAGATGAGATATTTTCTGATGGGTGAGTCAAGAAACAGCTATATGCTGCTTTTGAAATCCAGGCCTCTGAGGAGAGATGCCTGGAAACCAAAGCAATGGATCTGATTAGTGCCTAGGGGCCTTTTCTTTCCTTTTTACCTCTGGGGACATCTGTCTATGGGTCTGAGTGCAGGTAGGTGCTCACTTGGGCTCAGATTGCCCCTGTTTTTCCTAGGAAGCCACCACTATTGAGATGGAGCAGGGACTTTGGAGGTTTATCCTATTAGAAGGGTTGTGGCCATTGGAATGGGCACACACAATTCCCTTGGAGAGGGCAAGTACAGTCCTCAGGTTTGGCTCCAGGGGCCCGAGCCTGTAGGTTGTGTAGGCCAGGGCTGTTTGGACAGTTGTCTGAAAACACAAACTCGGCTTATGTTTCGGGTCATAGGTATGGCAGGACTGATCTACAGACCATGAGGAGAACACTTCGGGATTGAAAGAAAGGCGAGTGTGAGGCTCCTGCTCAAGTTTTTGTCTCTTGATATCGTGTCACTCATGGTCGTGGAATTTCTGGGTGACTTCATGGGAAATGGACGAGTCTTACTCTCTGGTGGTTTGGCCCAGTCCAAAGAGTTAGGGTCATTCTGGGGCTGGAAGAAGTCCGTTTTTTTTTTTGTTGTTGTTGTTGTTGTTTTCTTTTTTAACCTCAGGTGTCCCACCAAATGATGGATTCCAGAGTAGAGCCTTGGGGAGGGGCGCCTGGACAATCAGAAATCTGGTTAAAAATTGGGGCCTAGGGACATGTCAAGCCCATTATGACATCAAATGGTTCAGCCACTGAGAGGACTTACTAGAGGACAGGACTCATACTGAGGGTCACAATGTGTGTGTATGCCCTCATCGCACTCAAGAATGGGGGGGGCCTCAGGGTGAATGCTGGTTTCTCCTACACTGAATGTGCCAACCACAAGGATTCTTGCCATGGGTAAGGAGGAGTTCTGATTTCTGCATCACACTCATCCATGGACAGTGATTGGAGATAAGGTCTCGGTTCTGAAGCCTGAAACCTGAGGTAGGGAAGAGATGATGACCTAAGGCCATGGCGGGTTTTATGTGTTCAGTGTGAGGTCAGCTTTCTGGCTGTTGGTCAGGAGGTCCGGGCTCAGGTTGTGTTTGACAGTGCATTAGTGCCCAGGTTAGACTATATAATTTGGTTAAAGTCGAGTTCTGTGTAGGTTTACCCTCATTTAAGGTACCTGGGCAGCTCATGAGGCAATAATTTTTTTTCTAGAGGGCCGGGAGAGTGCTGCATTGTGGGTCCGGAATTGCCAAACTTGAGGGCTTCGGGGCCAGGAGTGTGAGGACAGAAGTCTGAGAAGACAAGCTAGACTTGGGTTTCAGGGCGAGGGCACGGCAGGTACCCCCTGCAGATCTGAACCACTATCTCATGCATCTGAAGTCAGGGCGAGGATCAGACGTTGGCTCAGGTTGGAGTTTCTGAGCAAACGGCCGCTTCATGAAGGGAGCGGAATCTCGAGGCCATTGAAGTTTTCCCACGTTGGGAGTTGTGGGATGCCCCCTTCAAGGATTCCTTCTGCGGGACAATTGAGACCTGTTGGACAGCTCCAGGACATCCCATATGGAATGACTCCAGAGCACCGTTCGCGGATGGATGCCTGGGAAGCCCGCCTCGCATTCCAATTGTCTCCTAGCAACAAGACAGTTTAGATCAGATGGCTCTGCCGGAGCAACCGGGGTGGCTGAGTTGAAATGGACTTTCCTGAGGATGGGTCCTAATGTGTTTTTGTGTCCATGAGGGCCTTGGAATGGGGCGGTGGCACCGGGACCCTGAAGTACTCTCCTAAGCTTTGGACATGGCTCCCATGCACAGGTTTCCTTGTGGAGACGAGATGAGTTCTGATGGGTGCCTCAGGAAAACCGCTATGCTCGTATTGGAATCAGGCTTTTGAGGACACATGCCTGTAACCCAAAGCAATGGATCCTATTATGGCCTAGGGTCCTGTCTGGTTCAATCTTCTTCTCTGGGGACATCCATCTATGGTATGAGTGGATGTCGATTATCAGCTGGTGTCAGACAGTCCTTGTTTGTTCCGGGCGACCAACACTATTGAGATGGCCTCAGGGACTTTGGAGGTTTCTCCTAATTTGTACTATTTTGGACCATGTAATGGGCAGAATTCCCATGGATTGGTAGGCACAGTCCTAATGTGTGGCTCCAGGGGCCCAGCCTGCAGGGTGGTTGGCCCAAGACTTTGAGGACAGAAGTCTGAAAACACAAACTCAGCTTAGATTTGGGGACGTAGGTATGGCAGGCCCGATCTACAAACCATGAGAAGAACTCTTCAGGATATGAAGAAAGTGCTAGTCTGAGGCGCTTGCTCAGGCTTTTGTCTCTGGATTTTGTACCAGCGATGGCCGTGGAATGTCGGGGAGGCCTCATGGGCCGTGGACGAATCTTCCTCTCTGAGGATTTGGCCCGATTCCCAATTGCTTTTCGTCAATCTGTGGGATGGGAGGACTCATTTCAGGTTTGTTACCTCATGTGTCCCACCAAAAGAGGAAATCCAAAGCCAAGCCGTGGGGAAGACTGAAGGGAAAACCCGAACTATGGTTAAAAATTGGGGCCTAGGGGCATGGCAAGCCCAATATGCTATCTCTTCATCCAACCACTGAGCGGCCTTACTTGAGGACTGGGCTCAGCCTGAGCGTCACAATGTGTGTTTGTGACCAATGTGGCCCGAGAGCATGGGCGGGGCCTCATGGGTCACACTGTTTTCAACTACACTGAACGTTTGACAACATGCCAACCACAAGGTTTCTTGCCATGGGAAGGAGTTCTGATTTCTGCATCACCTTCAACCCTGGGCAGTGATTGGAGATAAGGTCTAGGTTCTGAATCCTGAAAACCGAGGTTGGGGAGAGATGACAACCTAAGGCCATGGCGGCTGGATGTGCTCAGTGTGAGGCCAGCTGTCTGGGAGGGGCCAGGGGCTCCAGGCTCAGGCTGTGTCAGAAAGGGCATTAGTGCCCTGGTCAGCCTATGTATTTGGGGTACAGCCATGGTCGGTGCAGGTTGATCCTCATTTGGGGTTACTGGGTAGCCCCAGAGGACAATGTTTTTCTTCTGGAGGGCCGGCAGAGTGCTGCATTGTAGTTCTGGATTGCCAAACTGGAGGGCTTGTGGGCCAGTAGTCTGACGATAAAGTCTGAGAACACAAGCTAGGCTTAGGTTTCTGGGTGAGGCCATGGCAGGCACAATCTACAGACCTGAATCGAGATCTCGTGCATCTGAAGTCAGGGCGAGGATCAGACAATCGCTCAGGTTGGAGTTTCTGTCCCTGATGGCCCCTTCATGAATGGGCGGGGGCATCACGAGGCCATGGGGGTTTTCCCACGATGGGAGTTGTGAGAAGCTCCAAACTGCAGAGAGTCTTCTGCAGGACAATTGAGACCTGTTGTTTGGCTCCAGGCCAATGATTCTGAGCAGGGTTCTAAGGATGGATGGCTGGGTAGCCCACCTCGCATTTCAATTGTCTCCTAGCAACAAGACAGGTTAAATGTCCTGGATCTGTGGGGAGCAACCGAGGACGCTGTGTTGAAATGGACACCCCTAAGGATGGTTCCTAATGTGCTTTTGTGTCTATGGAGACCTTGGAATGAAGAGGTGGCACTGGTGCCCTAAAGGGTTCTCCTAAACAGAGGCTTTGACACAGCTCCAACATGCACGTTTCCCATGTGTAGATGAGATGTTTTCTGATGGGTGAGTCAAGAAACAACTATATGCTGCTTTTGAAATCCAGGCCTCTGAGGAGAGATGCCTGGAAACCAATGCACTGGATCTGATTAGTGCCTAGGGGCCTGTTCTTTCCTTTTTACCTCTGGGGACATCTGTCTATGGGTCTGAGTGCAGGTAGGTGCTCATTTGGGCTCAGATTGCCCCTGTTTTTCCTGGGAAGCCACCACTTTTGAGATGGATCAGTGACTTTGGAGGTTTATCCTATGAGAAGGGTTGTGGCCATTGGAATGGGCACACACAATTCCCTTGGAGAGGGCAAGTACAGTCCTCAGGTTTGGCTCCAGGGGCCTGAGTCTGTAGGTTGTGTAGGCCAGGGCTGTTTGGACAGTTGTCTGAAAACACAAACTCGGCTTATGATTCGGGTCTTAGGTATGGCAGGACTGATGTACAGACCATGAGGAGAACTCTTCGGGATTTGAAAGAAGGGTGAGTGTGAGGATCCTTCTCAAGTTTTTGTCTCTTGATATCGTGTCACACATGGTCGTGGAATTTCTGGGTGACTTCATGGGAAATGGACGAGTCTTACTCTCAGGTGGTTTGGCCCCGTCCAAAGAGTTTGGGTTCATTCTGTGGGCTGGAAGAAGTCCGTTTTTGTTGTTGTTGTTGTTGTTGTTTTCTTTTTTAACCTCAGGTGTCCCACCAAATGATGGATTCCAGAGTAGAGCCCTGGGGAGGGGCGCCTGGACAATAAGAAATCTGGTTAAAAATTGGGGCCTAGGGACATGTCAAGCCCATTATGACATCTAAAGGTCCAGCCACTGAGAGGACTTACTAGAGGACAGGACTCATGCTGAGGGTCACAATGCGTGTGTATGCCCTCGTCGCACTCAAGAATGGTCGGGGCCTCATGGTGAATGCTGGTTTCTCCTACACTGAACGTTGGACAACGTGCCAACCACAAGGGTTCTTGCCATGGGTAAGGAGGAGTTCTGATTTCTGCATAACATTCACCCCTGGGCAGTGATTGGAGATAAGGTCTCGTTTCTGAAGCCTGAAAACTGAGGTAGGGAAGAGATGATGACCTAAGGCCATGGCGGGTTTTATGTGCTCAGTGTGCGGTCAGCTTTCTGGGTGTTGGTCAGGAGGTCCGGGCTCAGGTTGTGTTCGACAGTGCATTAGTGCCCAGGTTAGACTATATAATTTGGGTAAGGTCGAGTGCTGTGTAGGTTTATCCTCATTTAAGGTGCCTGGGCAGCTCATGAGTCAATATTTTTTTTTTTTTCTAGAGGGCCGGGAGAGTGCTGCATTGTGGGTCCGGAATTGCCAAATTTTAGGACTTCGGGGCCAGGAGTTTGAGGACGGAAGTGTGAGAAGACAAGCTAGACATGGGTTTCAGGGCGAGGGCACGACAGGTACCCCCTGCAGATTTGAACCAATATCTCATGCTTCTGAAGTCAGGGCGAGGATCAGACGTTGGCTCAGGTTGGAGTTCCTGTGCATGACGGCCGCTTTATGAAGGGAGCGGAATCTCGGGGCCATTGAGGTTTTCCCACGTTGGGAGTTGTGGGATGCCCCCTTCAAGGATTCCTTCTGCGGGACAATTGAGACCTGTTGGACAGCTCCAGGACATCCCATATGGAATGACTCCAGAGCACCGTTCGCGGATGGATGCCTGGGAAGCCCGCCTCGCATTCCAATTATCTCCTAGCAACAAGACAGTTTTGATCTGATGGCTCTGCCAAAGCAACCGGGGTGGCTGAGTTGAAATGGACTTTCCTGAGGATGGGTCCTAATGTGTTTTTGTGTCCATGAGGGCCTTGGAATGGGGCGGTGGCACCGGGACACTGAAGTACTCTCCTAAGCTTTGGACAGGGCTCCCATGCACAGGTTTCCTTGTGGAGACGAGATGAGTTCTGATGGGTGCCTCAGGAAAACCCCTATGCTCGTATTGGAATCAGGCTTTTGAGGACACATGCCTGTAACCCAAAGCAATGGATCCTATTATGGCCTAGGGTCCTGTCTGGTTCAATCTTCTTCTCTGGGGACATCCATCTATGGTATGAGTGGATGTCGATTATCAGCTGGTGTCAGACAGTCCTTGTTTGTTCCGGGCGACCTACACTATTGGGATGGCCTCAGGGACTTTGGAGGTTTCTCCTAATTTGTACGATTTTGGACCATGGAATGGGCAGAATTCCCATGGATTGGTAGGCACAGTCCTAATGTGTGGCTCCAGGCGCCCAGCCTAGAGCGTGTGTGGCCCAAGAATTTGAGGACAGAAGTCTGAAAACACAAACTCAGCTTAGGTTTGGGGACGTAGGTATGGCAGGCCCGATCGACAAACCATGAGAAGAACTCTTCAAGATATGAAGAAAGTGCGAGTCTGAGGCGCTTGCTCAGGCTTTTGTCTCTGGCTTTAGTATCAGCGATAGCCGTGGAATGTCGGGGAGGCCTCATGGGCCATGGTCGAATCTTCCTCTCTGAGGATTTGGCCCGATTCCCAATTGCTTTTCGTCAATCTGTGGGATGGGAGGACTCATTTCAGGTTTGTTACCTCAGGTGTCCCACCAAAAGAGGAATTCCAAAGCCAAGCTGTGGGGAAGACTGAAGGGACAACCCGAACTATGGTTAAAAATTGGGGCCTAGGGGCATGGCAAGCCCAATATGCTATCTCTTCATCCAGCCACTGAGTGGCCTTACTTGAGGACTGGGCTCAGCCTGAGGGTCACAATGTGTGTTTGTGACCAATGTGGCCCGCGAGCATGGGCGGGGCCTCATGGGCCAGACTGGTTTCAACGACACTGAACGTTGGACAACATGCCAACCACAAGGTTTCTTGCCATGGGGAAGGAGTTCTGATTTCTGGATCACCCTCAAACTTGGGCAGTGATTGGAGATAAGGTCTAGGTTCTGAAACCTGAAAACCGAGGTTGGGAAGAGATGACGACCTAAGGCCATGGCGGCTGGATGTGCTCAGTGTGTGGCCGCTATGGGAGGGGCCAGGGGCTCCAGGCTCAGGCTGTGTCGAAAGGGCATTAGTGCCCTGGTCAGCCTAGGTATTTGGGGTACAGCCATGGTCGGTGCAGGTTGATCCTCATTTGGGGTTACTGGGTAGCTCCAGAGGACAATATTTTTCTTCTGGAGGGCCGGCAGAGTGCTGCATTGTAGTTCTGGATTGCCAAACTGGAGGGCTTGTGGGCCAGTAGTCTGACGATAAAGTCTGAGAACACAAGCTAGGCTTAGGTTTCTGGGTGAGGCCATGGCAGGCACAATCTACAGACCTGAATCGAGATCTCGTGCATCTGAAGTCAGGGCGAGGATCAGACAATCGCTCAGGTTGGAGTTTCTGTCCCTGATGGCCCCTTCATGAATGGGCGGGGGCATCACGAGGCCATGGGTGTTTTCCCACGATGGGAGTTGTGAGAAGCTCCAAACTGCAGAGAGTCTTCTGCAGGACAATTGAGACCTGTTGTTTGGCTCCAGGCCAATGATTCTGAGCAGGGTTCTAAGGATGGATGGCTGGGTAGCCCACCTCGCATTCCAATTGTCTCCTAGCAACAAGACAGGTTAAATGTCCTGGATCTGTGGGGAGCAACCGAGGACGCTGTGTTGAAATGGACACCCCTAAGGATGGTTCCTAATGTGCTTTTGTGTCTATGGAGACCTTGGAATGAAGAGGTGGCACTGGTGCCCTAAAGGGTTCTCCTAAACAGAGGCTTTGACACAGCTCCAACATGCACGTTTCCCATGTGTAGATGAGATGTTTTCTGATGGGTGAGTCAAGAAACAACTATATGCTGCTTTTGAAATCCAGGCCTCTGAGGAGAGATGCCTGGAAACCAATGCACTGGATCTGATTAGTGCCTAGGGGCCTGTTCTTTCCTTTTTACCTCTGGGGACATCTGTCTATGGGTCTGAGTGCAGGTAGGTGCTCATTTGGGCTCAGATTGCCCCTGTTTTTCCTGGGAAGCCACCACTTTTGAGATGGATCAGTGACTTTGGAGGTTTATCCTATGAGAAGGGTTGTGGCCATTGGAATGGGCACACACAATTCCCTTGGAGAGGGCAAGTACAGTCCTCAGGTTTGGCTCCAGGGGCCTGAGTCTGTAGGTTGTGTAGGCCAGGGCTGTTTGGACAGTTGTCTGAAAACACAAACTCGGCTTATGATTCGGGTCTTAGGTATGGCAGGACTGATGTACAGACCATGAGGAGAACTCTTCGGGATTTGAAAGAAGGGTGAGTGTGAGGATCCTTCTCAAGTTTTTGTCTCTTGATATCGTGTCACACATGGTCGTGGAATTTCTGGGTGACTTCATGGGAAATGGACGAGTCTTACTCTCAGGTGGTTTGGCCCCGTCCAAAGAGTTTGGGTTCATTCTGTGGGCTGGAAGAAGTCCGTTTTTGTTGTTGTTGTTGTTGTTTTCTTTTTTAACCTCATGTGTCCCACCAAATGATGGATTCCAGAGTAGAGCCCTGGGGAGGGGCGCCTGGACAATAAGAAATCTGGTTAAAAATTGGGGCCTAGGGACATGTCAAGCCCATTATGACATCTAAAGGTCCAGCCACTGAGAGGACTTACTAGAGGACAGGACTCATGCTGAGGGTCACAATGCGTGTGTATGCCCTCGTCGCACTCAAGAATGGTCGGGGCCTCATGGTGAATGCTGGTTTCTCCTACACTGAACGTTGGACAACGTGCCAACCACAAGGGTTCTTGCCATGGGTAAGGAGGAGTTCTGATTTCTGCATAACATTCACCCCTGGGCAGTGATTGGAGATAAGGTCTCGTTTCTGAAGCCTGAAAACTGAGGTAGGGAAGAGATGATGACCTAAGGCCATGGCGGGTTTTATGTGCTCAGTGTGCGGTCAGCTTTCTGGGTGTTGGTCAGGAGGTCCGGGCTCAGGTTGTGTTCGACAGTGCATTAGTGCCCAGGTTAGACTATATAATTTGGGTAAGGTCGAGTGCTGTGTAGGTTTATCCTCATTTAAGGTGCCTGGGCAGCTCATGAGTCAATATTTTTTTTTTTTCTAGAGGGCCGGGAGAGTGCTGCATTGTGGGTCCGGAATTGCCAAATTTTAGGACTTCGGGGCCAGGAGTTTGAGGACGGAAGTGTGAGAAGACAAGCTAGACATGGGTTTCAGGGCGAGGGCACGACAGGTACCCCCTGCAGATTTGAACCAATATCTCATGCTTCTGAAGTCAGGGCGAGGATCAGACGTTGGCTCAGGTTGGAGTTCCTGTGCATGACGGCCGCTTTATGAAGGGAGCGGAATCTCGGGGCCATTGAGGTTTTCCCACGTTGGGAGTTGTGGGATGCCCCCTTCAAGGATTCCTTCTGCGGGACAATTGAGACCTGTTGGACAGCTCCAGGACATCCCATATGGAATGACTCCAGAGCACCGTTCGCGGATGGATGCCTGGGAAGCCCGCCTCGCATTCCAATTATCTCCTAGCAACAAGACAGTTTTGATCTGATGGCTCTGCCAAAGCAACCGGGGTGGCTGAGTTGAAATGGACTTTCCTGAGGATGGGTCCTAATGTGTTTTTGTGTCCATGAGGGCCTTGGAATGGGGCGGTGGCACCGGGACACTGAAGTACTCTCCTAAGCTTTGGACAGGGCTCCCATGCACAGGTTTCCTTGTGGAGACGAGATGAGTTCTGATGGGTGCCTCAGGAAAACCCCTATGCTCGTATTGGAATCAGGCTTTTGAGGACACATGCCTGTAACCCAAAGCAATGGATCCTATTATGGCCTAGGGTCCTGTCTGGTTCAATCTTCTTCTCTGGGGACATCCATCTATGGTATGAGTGGATGTCGATTATCAGCTGGTGTCAGACAGTCCTTGTTTGTTCCGGGCGACCTACACTATTGGGATGGCCTCAGGGACTTTGGAGGTTTCTCCTAATTTGTACGATTTTGGACCATGGAATGGGCAGAATTCCCATGGATTGGTAGGCACAGTCCTAATGTGTGGCTCCAGGCGCCCAGCCTAGAGCGTGTGTGGCCCAAGAATTTGAGGACAGAAGTCTGAAAACACAAACTCAGCTTAGGTTTGGGGACGTAGGTATGGCAGGCCCGATCGACAAACCATGAGAAGAACTCTTCAAGATATGAAGAAAGTGCGAGTCTGAGGCGCTTGCTCAGGCTTTTGTCTCTGGCTTTAGTATCAGCGATAGCCGTGGAATGTCGGGGAGGCCTCATGGGCCATGGTCGAATCTTCCTCTCTGAGGATTTGGCCCGATTCCCAATTGCTTTTCGTCAATCTGTGGGATGGGAGGACTCATTTCAGGTTTGTTACCTCAGGTGTCCCACCAAAAGAGGAATTCCAAAGCCAAGCTGTGGGGAAGACTGAAGGGACAACCCGAACTATGGTTAAAAATTGGGGCCTAGGGGCATGGCAAGCCCAATATGCTATCTCTTCATCCAGCCACTGAGTGGCCTTACTTGAGGACTGGGCTCAGCCTGAGGGTCACAATGTGTGTTTGTGACCAATGTGGCCCGCGAGCATGGGCGGGGCCTCATGGGCCACACTGGTTTCAACGACACTGAACGTTGGACAACATGCCAACCACAAGGTTTCTTGCCATGGGGAAGGAGTTCTGATTTCTGGATCACCCTCAAACTTGGGCAGTGATTGGAGATAAGGTCTAGGTTCTGAAACCTGAAAACCGAGGTTGGGAAGAGATGACGACCTAAGGCCATGGCGGCTGGATGTGCTCAGTGTGTGGCCGCTATGGGAGGGGCCAGGGGCTCCAGGCTCAGGCTGTGTCGAAAGGGCATTAGTGCCCTGGTCAGCCTAGGTATTTGGGGTACAGCCATGGTCGGTGCAGGTTGATCCTCATTTGGGGTTACTGGGTAGCTCCAGAGGACAATATTTTTCTTCTGGAGGGCCGGCAGAGTGCTGCATTGTAGTTCTGGATTGCCAAACTGGAGGGCTTGTGGGCCAGTAGTCTGACGATAAAGTCTGAGAACACAAGCTAGGCTTAGGTTTCTGGGTGAGGCCATGGCAGGCACAATCTACAGACCTGAATCGAGATCTCGTGCATCTGAAGTCAGGGCGAGGATCAGACAATCGCTCAGGTTGGAGTTTCTGTCCCTGATGGCCCCTTCATGAATGGGCGGGGGCATCACGAGGCCATGGGTGTTTTCCCACGATGGGAGTTGTGAGAAGCTCCAAACTGCAGAGAGTCTTCTGCAGGACAATTGAGACCTGTTGTTTGGCTCCAGGCCAATGATTCTGAGCAGGGTTCTAAGGATGGATGGCTGGGTAGCCCACCTCGCATTCCAATTGTCTCCTAGCAACAAGACAGGTTAAATGTCCTGGATCTGTGGGGAGCAACCGAGGACGCTGTGTTGAAATGGACACCCCTAAGGATGGTTCCTAATGTGCTTTTGTGTCTATGGAGACCTTGGAATGAAGAGGTGGCACTGGTGCCCTAAAGGGTTCTCCTAAACAGAGGCTTTGACACAGCTCCAACAT
The DNA here is from genome assembly GCF_964662115.1 of Mustela nivalis. Taxonomy (NCBI): domain Eukaryota; kingdom Metazoa; phylum Chordata; class Mammalia; order Carnivora; family Mustelidae; genus Mustela; species Mustela nivalis. The sequence continues at coordinate 2,847,841 of NW_028136553.1, read as the reverse complement.
GCACGTTTCCCATGTGTAGATGAGATGTTTTCTGATGGGTGAGTCAAGAAACAACTATATGCTGCTTTTGAAATCCAGGCCTCTGAGGAGAGATGCCTGGAAACCAATGCACTGGATCTGATTAGTGCCTAGGGGCCTGTTCTTTCCTTTTTACCTCTGGGGACATCTGTCTATGGGTCTGAGTGCAGGTAGGTGCTCATTTGGGCTCAGATTGCCCCTGTTTTTCCTGGGAAGCCACCACTTTTGAGATGGATCAGTGACTTTGGAGGTTTATCCTATGAGAAGGGTTGTGGCCATTGGAATGGGCACACACAATTCCCTTGGAGAGGGCAAGTACAGTCCTCAGGTTTGGCTCCAGGGGCCTGAGTCTGTAGGTTGTGTAGGCCAGGGCTGTTTGGACAGTTGTCTGAAAACACAAACTCGGCTTATGATTCGGGTCTTAGGTATGGCAGGACTGATGTACAGACCATGAGGAGAACTCTTCGGGATTTGAAAGAAGGGTGAGTGTGAGGATCCTTCTCAAGTTTTTGTCTCTTGATATCGTGTCACACATGGTCGTGGAATTTCTGGGTGACTTCATGGGAAATGGACGAGTCTTACTCTCAGGTGGTTTGGCCCCGTCCAAAGAGTTTGGGTTCATTCTGTGGGCTGGAAGAAGTCCGTTTTTGTTGTTGTTGTTGTTGTTTTCTTTTTTAACCTCATGTGTCCCACCAAATGATGGATTCCAGAGTAGAGCCCTGGGGAGGGGCGCCTGGACAATAAGAAATCTGGTTAAAAATTGGGGCCTAGGGACATGTCAAGCCCATTATGACATCTAAAGGTCCAGCCACTGAGAGGACTTACTAGAGGACAGGACTCATGCTGAGGGTCACAATGCGTGTGTATGCCCTCGTCGCACTCAAGAATGGTCGGGGCCTCATGGTGAATGCTGGTTTCTCCTACACTGAACGTTGGACAACGTGCCAACCACAAGGGTTCTTGCCATGGGTAAGGAGGAGTTCTGATTTCTGCATAACATTCACCCCTGGGCAGTGATTGGAGATAAGGTCTCGTTTCTGAAGCCTGAAAACTGAGGTAGGGAAGAGATGATGACCTAAGGCCATGGCGGGTTTTATGTGCTCAGTGTGCGGTCAGCTTTCTGGGTGTTGGTCAGGAGGTCCGGGCTCAGGTTGTGTTCGACAGTGCATTAGTGCCCAGGTTAGACTATATAATTTGGGTAAGGTCGAGTGCTGTGTAGGTTTATCCTCATTTAAGGTGCCTGGGCAGCTCATGAGTCAATATTTTTTTTTTTTTCTAGAGGGCCGGGAGAGTGCTGCATTGTGGGTCCGGAATTGCCAAATTTTAGGACTTCGGGGCCAGGAGTTTGAGGACGGAAGTGTGAGAAGACAAGCTAGACATGGGTTTCAGGGCGAGGGCACGACAGGTACCCCCTGCAGATTTGAACCAATATCTCATGCTTCTGAAGTCAGGGCGAGGATCAGACGTTGGCTCAGGTTGGAGTTCCTGTGCATGACGGCCGCTTTATGAAGGGAGCGGAATCTCGGGGCAATTGAGGTTTTCCCACGTTGGGAGTTGTGGGATGCCCCCTTCAAGGATTCCTTCTGCGGGACAATTGAGACCTGTTGGACAGCTCCAGGACATCCCATATGGAATGACTCCAGAGCACCGTTCGCGGATGGATGCCTGGGAAGCCCGCCTCGCATTCCAATTGTCTCCTAGCAACAAGACAGTTTTGATCTGATGGCTCTGCCGGAGCAACCGGGGTGGCTGAGTTGAAATGGACTTTCCTGAGGATGGGTCCTAATGTGTTTTTGTGTCCATGAGGGCCTTGGAATGGGGCGGTGGCACCGGGACCCTGAAGTACTCTCCTAAGCTTTGGACATGGCTCCCATGCACAGGTTTCCTTGTGGAGACGAGATGAGTTCTGATGGGTGCCTCAGGAAAACCCCTATGCTCGTATTGGAATCAGGCTTTTGAGGACACATGCCTGTAACCCAAAGCAATGGATCCTATTATGGCCTAGGGTCCTGTCTGGTTCAATCTTCTTCTCTGGGGACATCCATCTATGGTATGAGTGGATGTCGATTATCAGCTGGTGTCAGACAGTACTTGTTTGTTCCGGGCGACCTACACTATTGGGATGGCCTCAGGGACTTTGGAGGTTTCTCCTAATTTGTACGATTTTGGACCATGGAATGGGCAGAATTCCCATGGATTGGTAGGCACAGTCCTAATGTGTGGCTCCAGCCGCCCAGCCTGGAGCGTGTGTGGCCCAAGACTTTGAGGACAGAAGTCTGAAAACACAAACTCAGCTTAGGTTTGGGGACGTAGGTATGGCAGGCCCGATCGACAAACCATGAGAAGAACTCTTCTAGATATGAAGAAAGTGCGAGTCTGAGGCGCTTGCTCAGGCTTTTGTCTCTGGCTTTTGTATCAGCGATAGCCGTGGAATGTCGGGGAGGCCTCATGGGCCATGGTCGAATCTTCCAATCTGAGGATTTGGCCCGATTCCCAATTGCTTTTCGTCAATCTGTGGGATGGGAGGACTCATTTCAGGTTTGTTACCTCAGGTGTCCCACCAAAAGAGGAATTCCAAAGCCAAGCCGTGGGGAAGACTGAAGGGACAACCCGAAATATGGTAAAAAATTGGGGCCTAGGGGCATGGCAAGCCCAATATGCTATCTCTTCATCCAGCCACTGAGTGGCCTTACGTGAGGACTGGGCTCAGCCTGAGGGTCACAATGTGTGTTTGTGACCAATGTGGCCCGCGAGCATGGGCGGGGCCTCATGGGCCACACTGGTTTCAACGACACTGAACGTTGGACAACATGCCAACCACAATGTTTCTTGCCATGGGGAAGGAGTTCTGATTTCTGCATCACCTTCAACCTTGGGCAGTGATTGGAGATAAGGTCTAGGTTCTGAAACCTGAAAACCGAGGTTGGGAAGAGATGACGACCTAAGGCCATGGCGGCTGGATGTGCTCAGTGTGCGGCCAGCTGTCTGGGAGGGGCCAGGGGGTCCAGGCTCAGGCTGTGTCAGAAAGGGCATTAGGCCCTGGTCAGCCTATGTTTTTGGGGTACAGCCATGGTCGGTGCAGGTTGATCCTCATTTGGGGTTACTGGGTAGCCCCAGAGGACAATGTTTTTCTTCTGGAGGGCCGGCAGAGTGCTGCATTGTATCTCTGGATTGCCAAACTGGAGGGCTTGTGGGCCAGTAGTCTGACGACAAAAGTCTGAGAACACAAGCTAGGCTTAGGTCTGGGTGAGGCCATGGCAGGCACAAACTACAGACCTGAATCGAGATCTCGTGCATCTGAAGTCAGCGCGAGGATCAGACGATCGCTCAGGTTGGAGTTTCTGTCCCTGATGGCCCCTTCATGAATGGGGGGGGGGGGCATCACGAGGCCATGGGTGTTTTCCCACGATGGGAGTTGTGAGAAGCTCCAAACTGCAGAGAGTCTTCTGCAGGACAATTGAGACCTGTTGTTTGGCTCCAGACCAATGATTCTGAGCAGGGTTCAAAGGATGGATGGCTGGGTAGCCCACCTCGCATTCCAATTGTCTCCTAGCAACAATACAGGTTAAATGTCCTGGATCTGTGGGGAGCAACCGAGGACGCTGTGTTGAAATGGACACCCCTAAGGATGGTTCCTAATGTGCTTTTGTGTCTATGGAGACCTTGGAATGAAGAGGTGGCACTGGTGCCCTAAAGGGTTCTCCTAAACAGAGGCTTTGACACAGCTCCAACGTGCACGTTTCCCATGTGTAGATGAGATGTTTTCTGGTGGGTGAGACAAGAAACAACTATATGCTGCTTTTGAAATCCAGGCCTCTGAGGAGAGATGCCTGGAAACCAAAGCAATGGATCTGATTAGTGACTAGGGGCCTGTTCTTTCCTTTTTACCTCTGGGGACATCTGTCTATGGGTTTGAGTGCAGGTACGTGCTCATTTGGGCTCAGATTGCCCCTGTTTTTCCTGGGAAGCCACCACTTTTGAGATGGAGCAGGGACTTTGGAGGTTTATCCTATGAGAAGGGTTGTGGCCATTGGAATGGGCACACACAATTCCCTTGGAGAGGGCAAGTACAGTCCTCAGGTTTGGCTCCAGGGGCCTGAGCCTGTAGGTTGTGTAGGCCAGGGCTCTTTGGTCAGTTGTCTGAAAACACAAACTCGGCTTATGTTTCGGGTCATAGGTATGGCAGGACTGATGTACAGACCATGAGGAGAACTCTTCGGGATTTGAAAGAAGGGTGAGTGTGAGGATCCTTCTCAAGTTTTTGTCTCTTGATATCGTGTCACACATGGTCGTGGAATTTCTGGGTGACTTTATGGGAAATGGACGAGTCTTACTCTCTGGTGGTTTGGCCCCATCCAAAGAGATTGGGGTCATTCTGTGGGGTGGAAGAAGTCCGTTTTTTTTTTTTTTTTGTTGTTGTTGTTGTTTTCTTTTTTAACCTCAGTTGTCCCACCAAATGAGGGATTCCAGAATAGAGACCCTGGAAGCGGCGACTGGACAATCAGAAATCTGGTTAAAAATTGGGGCCTAGGGACATGTCAAGCCCATTATGACATCTAAAGGTCCAGCCACTGAGAGGACTTACTAGAGGACAGGACTCATGCTGAGGGTCACAATGCGTGCGTATGCCCTCGTCGCACTCAAGAATGGGCGGGGCCTCAGGGTGAATGCTGGTTTCTCCTACACTGAACGTTGGACAACGTGCCAACCACAAGGGTTCTTGCCATGGGTAAGGAGGAGTTCTGATTTCTGCATAACATTCACCCCTGGGCAGTGATTGCAGATAAGGTCTCGTCTGAAGCCTGAAAACTGAGGTAGGGAAGAGATGATGACCTAAGGCCATGGTGGGTTTTATGTGCTCAGTGTGCGGTCAGCTTTCTGGGTGTTGGTCAGGAGGTCCGGGTTCAGGTTGTGTTCAACAGTGCATTAGTGCCCAGGTTAGACTATATAATTTGGGTAAGGTCGAGTGCTGTGTAGGTTTATCCTCATTTAAGGTGCCTGGGCAGCTCATGAGGCAATAAATTTTTTTTTTCTAGAGGGCCGGGAGAGTGCTGCATTGTGGGTCCGGAATTGCCAAATTTTAGGGCTTCGGGGCCAGGAGTTTGAGGACGGAAGTGTGAGAAGACAAGCTAGACATGGGTTTCAGGGCGAGGGCACGACAGGTACCCCCTGCAGATTTGAACCAATATCTCATGCTTCTGAAGTCAGGGCGAGGATCAGACGTTGGCTCAGTTTGGAGTTCCTGTGCATGACGGCCGCTTTATGAAGGGAGCGGAATCTCGGGGCCATTGAGGTTTTCCCACGTTGGGAGTTGTGGGATGCCCCCTTCAAGGATTCCTTCTGCGGGACAATTGAGACCTGTTGGACAGCTCCAGGACATCCCATATGGAATGACTCCAGAGCACCGTTCGCGGATGGATGCCTGGGAAGCCCGCCTCGCATTCCAATTGTCTCCTAGCAACAAGACAGTTTTGATCTGATGGCTCTGCCGGAGTAACCGGGGTGGCTGAGTTGAAATGGACTTTCCTGAGGATGGGTCCTAATGTGTTTGTGTGTCCATGAGGGCCTTGGAATGGGGCGGTGGCACCGGGACCCTGAAGTACTCACCTAAGCTTTGGACATGGCTCCCATGCACAGGTTTCCTTGTGGAGACGAGATGAGTTCTGATGGGTGCCTCAGGAAAACCCCTATGCTCGTATTGGAATCAGGCTTTTGAGGACACATGCCTGTAACCCAAAGCAATGGATCCTATTATGGCCTAGGGTCCTGTCTGGTTCAATCATCTTCTCTGGGGACATCCATCTATGGTATGATTGGAGGGCGATTATCAGCTGGTGTCAGACAGCCCTTGTTTGTTCCGGGCGACCTACACTATTGGGATGGCCTCAGGGACTTTGGAGGTTTCTCCTAATTTGTACTATTTTGGACCATGGAATGGGCAGAATTCCCATGGATTGGTAGGCACAGTCCTAATGTGTGGCTCCAGGGGCCCAGCCTGCAGGGTGGTTGGCCCAAGACTTTGAGGACAGAAGTCTGAAAACACAAACTCAGCTTAGATTTGGGGACGTAGGTATGGCAGGCCCGATCTACAAACCATGAGAAGAACTCTTCAGGATATGAAGAAAGTGCTAGTCTGAGGCGCTTGCTCAGGCTTTTGTCTCTGGATTTTGTATCAGCGATGGCCGTGGAATGTCGGGGAGGCCTCATGGGCCATGGACGAATCTTCCTCTCTGAGGATTTGGCCCGATTCCCAATTGCTTTTCGTCAATCTGTGGGATGGGAGGACTCATTTCAGTTTAGTTACCTCAGGTGTCCCACCAAGAGAGGAATTCCAAAACCAAGCCGTGGGGAAGAATGAAGGGTCAACCCGAACTATGGTTAAAAATTGGGGCCTAGGGGCATGGCAAGCCCAATATGCTATCTCTTCATCCAGCCACTGAGCGGCCTTACTTGAGGACTATGCTCAGCCTGAGCGTCACAATGTGTGTTTCTTACCAATGTGGCCTGTGAGCATGGGCGGGGCCTCATGGGCCACACTGGTTTCAACGACACTGAACGTTGGACAACATGCCAACCACAAGGTTTCTTGCCATGGTGAAGGAGTTCTGATTTTTGCATCACCTTCAACCCTGGGCAGTGATTGGAGATAAGGTCTAGGTTCTGAAACCTGAAAACCGAGTTTGGGAAGAGATGACGACCTAAGGCCATGGCGTCTGGATGTGCTCAGTGTGCGGCCAGCTGTCTGGGAGGGTCCAGGGGGTCCAGGCTCAGGCTGTGTCAGAAAGGGCATTAGTGCCCTGGTCAGCCTATGTATTTGGGGTACAGCCATGGTCGGTGCAGTTTGATCCTCATTTGGGGTTACTGGGCAGCCCCAGAGGACAATGTTTTTCTTCTGGAGGGCCGGCAGAGTGCTGCATTGTAGTTCTGGATTGCCAAACTGGAGGGCTTGTGGGCCAGTAGTCTGACGACAAAAGTCTGAGAACACAAGCTAGGCTTAGGTTTCTGGGTGAGGCCATGGCAGGCACAATCACAGACCTGAATCGAGATCTCGTGCCTCTGAAGTCAGGGCGGATTAGACGATCGCTCAGGTTGGAGTTTCTGTCCCTGATGGCCCCTTCATGAATGGGGGGGGGGCTTCACGAGGCCATGGGTGTTTTCCCACGATTGGAGTTGTGAGAAGCTCCAAACTGCAGAGAGTCTTCTGCAGGACAATTGAGACCTGTTGTTTGGCTCCAGGCCAATGATTCTGAGCAGGGTTCTAAGGATGGATGGCTGGGTAGCCCACCTCGCATTCCAATTGTCTCCTAGCAACAAGACAGGTTAGATCTCCTGGATCTGTGGGGAGCAACCGAGGACGCTGAGTTGAAATGGACACCCCTGGGGATGGGTCCTAACGTGCTTTTGTGTCTATGGAGACCTTGGAATGAAGCGGTGGCACTGGGGCCCAAAAGGGTTCTCCTAAACAAAGGCTTTGACACAGCTCCAACGTGCAAGTTTCCCATTTGTAGATGAGATGTTTTCTGATGGGTGAGTCAAGAAACAGCTATATGCTGCTTTTGAAATCCAGGCCTCTGAGGAGAGATGCCTGGAAACCAAAGCAATGGATCTGATTAGTGCCTAGGGGCCTGTTCTTTCCTTTTTACCTCTGGGGACATCTGTCTATGGGTCTGAGTGCAGGTAGGTGCTCATTTGGGCTCAGATTGCCCCTGTTTTTCCTGGGAATCCACCACTATTGAGATGGATCAGGGACTTTGGAGGTTTATCCTATGAGAAGGGTTGTGGCCATTGGAATGGGCACACACAATTCCCTTGGCGAGGGCAAGTACAGTCCTCAGGTTTGGCTCCAGGGGCCTGAGCCTGTAGGTTGTGTAGGCCAGGGCTGTTTGGACAGTTGTCTGAAAACACAAACTCGGCTTATGTTTCGGGTCATAGGTATGGCAGGACTGATCTACAGACCATGAGGAGAACTTCGGGATTTGAAAGAAGGGCTAGTGTGAGGCTCTGCTCAAGTTTTTGTCCTGGATATCGTTTCACTCATGGTCGTTGAATTTCTGGGTGTCTTCATGGGAAATGGACGAGTCTTACTCTCTTGTGGTTTGGCCACGTCCAAAGAGTTTGCCGTCATTCTGTGGCCTGGAAGAAGTCCGTTTTTTTTTGTTGGTGTTGTTGTTTTTTTTTTCTTTTTTAACCTCAGGTGTCCCACCAAATGATGGATTCCAGAGTAGAGCCCTGGGGAGGGGCGACTGGACAATCAGAAATCTGGTTAAAAATTGGGGCCTAGGGACATGTCAAGCCCATTATGACATCTAATGGTCCAGCCACTGAGAGGACTTTCTAGAGGACAGGACTCATGCTGAGGGTCACAATGCGTGTGTATGCCCTCATCGCACTCAAGAATGGGCGGGGCCTCAGGGTGAATGCTGGTTTCTCCTACACTGAAAGTTGGACAACGTGCCAACCACAAGGGTTCTTGCCATGGGTAAGGAGGAGTTCTGATTTCTGCATCACACTCACCCCTGGGCAGTGATTGGAGATAAGGTCTCGGTTCTGAAGCCTGAAAACTGAGGTAGGGAAGAGATGATGACCTAAGGCCATGGCGGGTTTTATGTGCTCAGTGTGCGGTCAGCTTTCTGGGTGTTGGTCAGGAGGTCCGGGCTCAGGTTGTGTTCGACAGTGCATTAGTGCCCAGGTTAGACTATATAATTTGGGTAAAGTCGAGTGCTGTGTAGGTTTACCCTCATTTAATGTGCCTGGGCAGCTCATGAGGCAATAATTTTTTTTCTAGAGGGAAGGCAGAGTGCTACATTGTGGGTCCGGAATTGCCAAACTTGAGGGCTTCGGGGCCAGGAGTGTGAGGACGGAAATCTGAAAAGACAAGCTAGACTTGGGTTTCAGGGCGAGGGCACGGCAGGTACCCCCTGCAGATCTGAACCAATATCTCATGTATCTGAAGTCAGGGGGAGGATCAGACGTTGGCTCAGGTTGGAGTTTCTGAGCATGACGGCCGCTTCATGAAGGGAGCGGAATCTCGAGGCCATTGAGGTTTTCCCACGTTGGGAGTTGTGGGATGCCCCCTTCAAGGATTCCTTCTGCGGGACAATTGAGACCTGTTGGACAGCTCCAGGACATCCCATATGGAATGACTCCAGAGCACCGTTCGCGGATGGATGCCTGGGAAGCCCGCCTCGCATTCCAATTGTCTCCTAGCAACAAGACAGTTTTGATCTGATGGCTCTGCTGGAGCAACCGGGGTGGCTGAGTTGAAATGGACTTTCCTGAGGATGGGTCCTAATGTGTTTTTGTGTCCATGAGGGCCTTGGAATGGGGCGGTGGCACCGGGACCCTGAAGTACTCTCCTAAGCTTTGGACATGGCTCCCGTGCACAGGTTTCCTTGTGGAGACGAGATGAGTTCTGATGGGTGCCTCAGGAAAACCCCTATGCTCGTATTGGAATCAGGCTTTTGAGGACACATGCCTGTAACCCAAAGCAATGGATCCTATTATGGCCTAGGGTCCTGTCTGTTTCAATCATCTTCTCTGGGGACATCCATCTATGGTATGATTGGAGGGCGATTATCAGCTGGTGTCAGACAGCCCTTGTTTGTTCCGGGCGACCTACACTATTGGGATGGCCTCAGGGACTTTGGAGGTTTCTCCTAATTTGTACTATTTTGGACCATGGAATGGGCAGAATTCCCATGGATTGGTAGGCACAGTCCTAATGTGTGGCTCCAGGGGCCCAGCCTGGAGGGTGTGTGGCCCAAGACTTTGAGGACAGAAGTCTGAAAACACAAACTCAGCTTAGTTTTGGGGACGTAGGTATGGCAGGCCCGATCTACAAACCATGAGAAGAACTCTTCAGGATATGAAGAAAGTGCTAGTCTGAGGCGCTTGCTCAGGCTTTTGTCTCTGGATTTTGTATCAGCGATGGCCGTGGAATGTCGGGGAGGCCTCATGGGCCATGGACGAATCTACCTCTCTGAGGATTTGGCCCGATTCCCAATTGCTTTTCGTCAATCTGTGGGATGGGAGGACTCATTTCAGTTTAGTTACCTCAGGTGTCCCACCAAGAGAGGAATTCCAAAGCCAAGCCGTGGGGAAGAATGAAGGGTCAACCCGAACTATGGTTAAAAATTGGGGCCTATGGGCATGGCAAGCCCAATATGCTATCTCTTCATCCAGCCACTGAGCGGCCTTACTTGAGGACTATGCTCAGCCTGAGCGTCACAATGTGTGTTTGTTACCAATGTGGCCTGTGAGCATGGGCGGTGCCTCATGGGCCAAACTGGTTTCAACGACACTGAACGTTGGACAACATGCCAACCACAAGGTTTCTTGCCATGGTGAAGGAGTTCTGATTTTTGCATCACCTTCAACCCTGGGCAGTGATTGGAGATAAGGTCTAGGTTCTGAAACCTGAAAACCGAGGTTGGGAAGAGATGACGACCTAAGGCCATGGCGGCTCAATGTGCTCAGTGTGCGGCCAGCTGTCTGGGAGGGTCCAGGGGGTCCAGGCTCAGGCTGTGTCAGAAAGGGCATTAGTGCCCTGGTCAGCCTATGTATTTGGGGTACAGCCATGGTCGGTGCAGTTTGATCCTCATTTGGGGTTACTGGGTAGCCCGAGAGGACAATGTTTTTCTTCTGGAGGGCCGGCAGAGTGCTGCATTGTAGTTCTGGATTGCCAAACTGGAGGGCTTGTGGGCCAGTAGTCTGACGACAAAAGTCTGAGAACACAAGCTAGGCTTAGGTTTCTGGGTGAGGCCATGGCAGGCACAATCACAGACCTGAATCGAGATCTCGTGCCTCTGAAGTCAGGGCGGATTAGACGATCGCTCAGGTTGGAGTTTCTTTCCCTGATGGCCCCTTCATGAATGGGGGGGTCATCACGAGGCCATGGGTGTTTTCCCACGATGGGAGTTGTGAGTGGCTCCAAACTGCAGAGAGTCTTCTGCAGGACAATTGAGACCTGTTGTTTGGCTCCAGGCCAATGATTCTGAGCAGGGTTCTAAGGATGGATGGCTGGGTAGCCCACCTTGCATTCCAATTGTCTCCTAGGAACAAGACAGGTTAGATCTCCTGGATCTGTGGGGAGCAACCGAGGACGCTGAGTTGAAATGGACACCCCTGAGGATGGGTCCTAACGTGCTTTTGTGTCTATGGAGACCATGGAATGAAGCTGTGGCACTGGGGCCCTAAAGGGTTCACCGAAACAAAGGCTTTGACAGCTCCAACGTGCCAGTTTCCCATGTGTAGATGAGATGTTTTTTGATGGGTGAGTCAAGAAACAGCTATATGCTGCTTTTGAAATCCAGGCCTCTGAGGAGAGATGCCTGGAAAACAAAGCAATGGATCTGATGAGTGCCTAGGGGCCTGTTCTTTCCTTTTTACCTCTGGGGACATCTGTCTATGAGTCTGAGTGCAGGTAGGTGCTCAGTTGGGCTCAGATTGCCCCTGTTTTTCCTGGGAAGCCACCACTATTGCGATGGATCAGGGACTTTGGAGGTTTATCCTATGAGAAGGGTTGTGGCCATTGCAATGGGCACACACAATTCCCTTGGAGAGGGCAAGTACAGTCCTCAGGTTTGGCTCCAGGGGACTGAGCCTGTAGGTTGTGTAGGCCAGGGCTGTTTGGACAGTTGTCTGAAAACACAAACTCGGCTTATGTTTCGGGTCATAGGTATGGCAGGACTGATGTACAGACCATGAGGAGAACTCTTCGGGATTTGAAAGAAGGGCGATGTGAGGCTCCTGCTCAAGTTTTTGTCTCTGGATATCGTGTCACTCATGGTCGTGGAATTTCTGGGTGACTTCATGGGAAATGGAGGAGTCTTACTCTCTGGTGGTTTGGCCCCGTCCAAAGAGTTTGCGGTCATTCTGTGGGCTGGAAGAAGTCCGTATTTTTTTTTTGTTGTTGTTGTTGTTGTTTTTTTCTTTTTTAACCTCAGGTGTCCCACCAAATGATGGATTCCAGATTAGAGCCCTGGTGAGGGGCGACTGGACAATCAGAAATCTGGTTAAAAATTGGGGCCTAGGGACATGTCAAGCCCATTATGACATCTAATGGTCCAGCCACTGAGAGGACTTACTAGAGGACAGGACTCATGCTGAGGGTCACAATGCGTGTGTATGCCCGCGTCGCAATCAAGAATGGGCGGGACCTCAGGGTGAATGCTGGTTTCTCCTACACTGAACGTTGGACAACCTGCCAGCCACAAGGGTTCTTGCCATGGGTAAGGAGGAGTTCTGACTTCTGCATCACACTCACCCCTGGGCAGTGATTGGATATAAGGTCTCGGTTCTGAAGCCTGAAAACTGAGGTAGGGAAGAGATGATGACCTAAGGCCATGGCGGGTTTTATGTGCTCAGTGTGCGGTCAGCTTTCTGGGTGTTGGTCAGGAGGTCCGGGCTCAGGTTGTGTTCGACAGTGCATTAGTGCCCAGGTTAGACTATATAATTTGGGTAAAGTCGAGTGCTGTGTAGGTTTACCCTCATTTAAGGTGCCTGGGCAGCTCATGAGGCAATCATTTTTTTTCTAGAGGGCAGGCAGAGTGCTGCATTGTGGGTCCGGAATTGCCAAACTTGAGGGCTTCGGAGCCAGGAGTGTGAGGACGGAAGTCTGAGAAGACAAGCTAGACTTGGGTTTCAGGGCGAGGGCTCGGCAGGTACCCCCTGCAGATCTGAACCAATATCTCATGCATCTGAAGTCAGGGCGAGGATCAGACGTTGGCTCAGGTTGGAGTTTCTGAGCATGACGGCCGCTTCAGGAAGGGAGCGGAATCTCGAGGCCATTGAGGTTTTCCCACGTTGGGAGTTGTGGGATGCCCCCTTCAAGGATTCCTTCTGCGGGACAATTGAGACCTGTTGGACAGCTCCAGGACATCCCATATGGAATGACTCCAGAGCACCGTTCGCGGATGGATGCCTGGGAAGCCCGCCTCGCATTCCAATTGTCTCCTAGCAACAAGACAGTTTAGATCAGATGGCTCTGCCGGAGCAACCGGGGTGGCTGAGTTGAAATGGACTTTCCTGAGGATGGGTCCTAATGTGTTTTTGTGTCCATGAGGGCCTTGGAATGGGGCGGTGGCACCGGGACCCTGAAGTACTCTCCTAAGCTTTGGACATGGCTCCCATGCACAGGTTTCCTTGTGGAGACGAGATGAGTTCTGATGGGTGCCTCAGGAAAACCGCTATGCTCGTATTGGAATCAGGCTTTTGAGGACACATGCCTGTAACCCAAAGCAATGGATCCTATTATGGCCTAGGGTCCTGTCTGGTTCAATCTTCTTCTCTGGGGACATCCATCTATGGTATGAATGGATGTCGATTATCAGCTGGTGTCAGACAGTCCTTGTTTGTTCCGGGCGACCAACACTATTGAGATGGCCTCAGGGACTTTGGAGGTTTCTCCTAATTTGTACTATTTTGGACCATGAAATGGGCAGAATTCCCATGGATTGGAAAGCACAGTCCTAATGTGTGGCGCAGGGGCCCAGCCTGGAGGGTGTGTGGCCCAAGACTTTGAGGACTGAAGTCTGAAAACACAAACTCATTTTAGGTTTGGGGACGTAGGTATGGCAGGCCCGATCTATAAACCATGAGAAGAACTCTTCAGGATATGAAGAAAGTGCGAGTCTGAGGCGCTTGCTCAGGCTTTTGTCTCTGGATTTTGTATCAGCGATGGCCGTGGAATGTCGGGGTGGCCTCATGGGCCATGGACGAATCTTCCTCTCTGAGGATTTGGCCGATTCCCAATTGCTTTTCGTCAATCTGTGGGATGGGAGGACTCATTTCAGTTTTGTTACCTCAGATGTCCCACCAAAAGAGGAATTCCAAAGCCAAGCCGTGGTGAAGACTAAAGGGACAACCCGAACTATGGTTAAAAATTGGGGCCTAGGGGCATGGCAATCCCAATATGCTATCTCTTCATCCAGCCACCGAGTGACCTTACTTGAGGACTGGGCTCAGCCTGAGCGTCACAATGTGTGTTTCTGACCAATGTGGCTCGCCAGCATGGGCGGGGCCTCATGGGCCACACTGGTTTCAACTACACTGAACGTTTGACAACATGCCAACCACAAGGTTTCTTGCCATGGGAAGGAGTTCTGATTTCTGCATCACCTTCAACCCTGGGCAGTGATTGGAGATAAGGTCTAGGTTCTGAAACCTGAAAACTGAGGTTGGGAAGAGATGACGACCTAAGGCCATGGCAGCTCGATGTGCTCAGTGTGCGGCCAGCTGTCTGGGAGGGTCCACGGGGTCCAGGCTCAGGCTGTGTCAGAAAGGGCATTAGTGCCCTGGTCAGCCTAAGTATTTGGGGTACAGCCAAGGTCGGTGTAGGTTGATCCTCATTTGGGGTTACTGGGTAGCCCCAGAGGACAATGTTTTTCTTCTGGAGGGCCGGCAGATTGCTGCATTGTAGTTCTGGACTGCCAAACTGGAGGGCTTGTGGGCCAGTAGTCTGACGACAAAAGTCTGAGAACACAAGCTAGGCTTAGGTTTCTGGGTGAGGCCATGGCAGGCACAATCTACAGACCTGAATCGAGATCTCGTGCATCTGAAGTCAGGGCGAGGATCAGACGATCGCTCAGGTTGGAGTTTCTGTCCCTGATGGCCCCTTCATGAATGGGGGGGGCATCACGAGGCCATGGGTGTTTTCCCACGAGGGGAGTTGTGAGAAGCTCCAAACTGCAGAGAGTCTTCTGCAGGACAATTGAGACCTGTTGTTTGGCTCCAGGCCAATGATTCTGAGCAGGGTTCTAAGGATGGATGGCTGGGTATCCCACCTCGCATTCCAATTGTCTCCTAGCAACCAGACAGGTTAGATCTCCTGAATCTGTGGGGAGTAACCGAGGACGCTGAGTTGAAATGGACACCCCTGGGGATGGGTCCTAATGTGCTTTTCTGTCTATGGAGACTTTGGAATGAAGCGGTGGCACTGGGGCCCTAAAGGGTTCTCCTAAACAGAGGCTTTGACACAGCTCCAACGTGCAAGTTTCCCATGTGTAGATGAGATGTTTTCTGATGGGTGAGTCAAGAAAAAGCTATATGCTGCTTTTGAAATCCAGGAATCTGAGGAGTGATGCCTGGAAACCAAAGCAATGGATCTGATTAGTGCCTAGGGGCCTGTTCTTTCCTTTTTACCTCTGGGGACATCTGTCTATGGGTCTGAGTGCAGGTAGGTGCTCAGTTGGGCTCAGATTGCCCCTGTTTTTCCTGGGAAGCCACCACTATTGAGATGGATCAGGGACTTTGGAGGTTTATCCTATTAGAAGGGTTGTGGCCATTGGAATGGGCACACACAATTCCCTTGGAGAGGGCAAGTACAGTCCTCAGGTTTGGCTCCAGGGGCCTGAGCCTGTAGGTTGTGTAGGCCAGGGCTGTTTGGAGAGTTGTCTGAAAACACAAACTCGGCTTATGTTTCGGGTCATAGGTATGGCATGACTGATCTACAGACCATGAGGAGAACCCTTCGGGATTTGAAAGAAGGGCGAGTGTGAGGCTCCTGCTCAAGTTTTTGTCTCTGGATATCGGGTCACTCATGGTCGTGGAATTTCTGGGTGACTTCATGGGAAATGGACGAGTCTTACTCTCAGGTGGTTTGGCCCCATCCAAAGAGTTTGGGGTCATTCTGTGGGCTGGAAGAAGTCCGTTTTTGTTGTTGTTGTTGTTGTTTTCTTTTTTAACCTCAGGTGTCCCACCAAATGATGGATTCCAGAGTAGAGCCCTGGGGAGGGGCGACTGGACAATCAGAAATCTGGTTAAAAATTGGGGCCTAGGGACATGTCAAGCCCATTATGACATCTAATGGTCCAGCCACTGAGAGGACTTACTAGAGGACAGGACTTATGCTGAGGGTCACAATGCGTGTGTATACCCTCCTAACACTCAAGAATTGGTGGGGCCTCAGGGTGAATGCTGGTTTCTCCTAAACTGAACGTTGAACAACGTGCCAAACACAAGGGTTATTGCCATGGGTAAAGAGGAGTTCTGATTTCTGCATCACACTCACCCCTGGGCAGTGATTGGAGATAAGGTCTCGTTCTGAAGCCTGAAAAGTGAGGTAGGGAGAGATGATGACCTAAGGCCATGGCGGGTTTTATGTGCTCAGTGTGCGGTCAGCTTTCTGGGTGTTGGTCAGGAGGTCCGGGCTCAGGTTGTGTTCGACAGTGCATTAGTGCCCAGGTTAGACTATATAATTTGGGTAAAGTCGAGTGCTGTGTAGGTTTACCCTCATTTAAGGTGCCTGGGCAGCTCATGAGGCAATAATTTTTTTTCTAGAGGGCAGGCAGAGTGCTGCATTGTCGGTCCGGAATTGCCAAACTTGAGGGCTTCGCGGCCAGGAGTGTGAGGACGGAAGTCTGAGAAGACAAGCTAGACTTGGGTTTCGGGGGGGCATGGCAGGTATCCCCTGCATATCTGAACCAATATCTCATCCATGTGAAGTGAGGGCGAGGATCAGACGTTGGCTCACGTTGGAGTTTCTGAGCATGAGGGCCGCTTCATGAAGGGAGCAGAATCTCGAGGCCATTGAGGTTTTCCCACGTTGGGAGTTGTGGGATGCCCCCTTCAAGGATTCCTTCTACGGGACAATTGAGACCTGTTGGACAGCTCCAGGACATCCCATATGGAATGACTCCAGAGCACCGTTCGCGGATGGATGCCTGGGAATCCCGCCTCGCAATCCAATTTTCTCCTAGCAACAAAACTGTTTAGATCTGATGGCTCTGCCTGAGCAATGGGGTGGCTGACTTGAAATGGACTTTCCTGAGGATGGGTCCTAATGTGTTTTTGTGTCCATGAGGGCCTTGGAATGGGGCGGTGGCACCAGGAACCTGAAGTACTCTCCTAAGCTTTGGACATGGCTCCCATGCACAGGTTTCCTTGTGGAGATGAGATGAGTTCTGATGGGTGCCTCAGGAAAACCCCTATGCTCGTATTGGGATCAGGCTTTTTAGGACACATGCCTGTAACCCAAAGCAATGGATCCTATTATGGCCTAGGGTCCTGTCTGGTTCAATCTTCTTCTCTGGGTACATCCATCTATGGTATGAGTGGAGGTCGATTATCAGCTGGCGTTAGACAGCCCTTGTTTGTTCCGGGCGACCCACACTATTGGGATGGCCTCAGGGACTTTGGAGGTTTCTCCTAATTTGTACGATTTTGGACCATGGAATGGGCAGAATTCCCCTGGATTGGTAGACACAGTCCTAATGTGTGGCTCCAGGGGCCCAGCCTGAAGGGTGTGTGGCCCAAGACTTTGAGGACAGAAGTCTGAAAACACAAACTCAGCTTAGTTTTGGGGACGTAGGTATGGCAGGCCCGATCTACAAACCATGAGAAGAGCTCTTCAGGATATGAAGAAAGTGCTAGTCTGAGGCGCTTGCTCAGGCTTTTGTCTCTGGATTTTGTATCAGCGATGGCCGTGGAATGTCGGGGAGGCCTCATGGGCCATGGACGAACCTTCCTCTCTGAGGATTTGGCCCAATTCCCAATTGCTTTTCGTCAATCTGTGGGATGGGAGGACTCATTTCAGTTTTGTTACGTCAGGTGTCCCACCAAAAGAGGAATTCCAAAGCCAAGCCGTGGGGAAGACTGAAGGGAAAACCCGAACTATGGTTAAAAATTGGGGCCTAGGGGCATGGCAAGTCCAATATGATATCTCTTCATCCAGCCACTGAGTGGCCTTACTTGAGGACTGGGCTCAGCCTGAGCGTCACAATGTGTGTTTCTGACCAATGTGGCCCGCCAGCATGGGCGGGGCCTCATGGGCCACACTGGTTTCAACTACACTGAACGTTGGACAACATGCCAACCACAAGGTTTTTTGCCATGGGGGGAAGGAGTTCTGATTTCTGCATCACCTTCAACCCTGGGCAGTGATTGGAGATAAGGTCTAGGTTCTGAAACCTGAAAACCGAGGTTGGGAAGAGATGAGGACCTAAGGCCATGGCGGCTCGATGTGCTCAGTGTGCGGCCAGCTGTCTGGGAGGGGCCAGGGTGTCCAGGCTCAGGCTGTGTCAGAAAGTGCATTAGTGCCCTGGTCAGCCTATGTATTTGGGGTACAGCCAATGTCGGTGCAGGTTGATCCTCATTTGGGGTTACTGGGTAGCCCCAGAGGACAATGTTTTTCTTCTGGAGAACCGGCAGAGTGCTGCATTGTAGTTCTGGATTGCCAAACTGGAGGGCTTGTGGGCCAGTAGTCTGACAACAAAAGTCTGAGAACACAAGCTAGGCTTAGGTTTCTGGGTGAGGCCATGGCAGGCACAATCTACAGACCTGAATCGAGATCTCGTGCATCTGAAGTCAGGGCGAGGATCAGACGATCACTCAGGTTGGAGTTTCTGTCCCTGATAGCCCCTTAATGTTTGGGGGGGCATCACGGGGCCATGGGTGTTTTCCCACGACGGGAGTTGTGAGAAGCTCCAAACTGCAGAGAGTCTTCTGCAGGACAATTGAGACCTGTTGTTTGGCTCCAGGCCAATGATTCTGAGCAGGGTTCTAAGGATGGATGGCTGGGTAGCCCACCTCTCCTTTCAATTGTCTCCTAGCAACAAGACAGGTTAGATCTCCTGGATCTGTGGGGAGCAACCGTGGACGCTGAGTTGAAATGGACACCCCTGGGAATGGGTCCTAATGTGCTTTTGTGTCTATGGAGACTTTGGAATGAAGCGGTGGCACTGGGGCCCTAAAGGGTTCTCCTAAACAGAGGCTTTGAGACAGCCCCAACGTGCAAGTTTCCCATGTGTAGATGAGATGTTTTCTGATGGGTGAGTCAAGAAACAGCTATATGCTGCTTTTGAAATCCAGGAATCTGAGGAGAGATGCCTGGAAACCAAAGCAATGGATCTGATTAGTGCCTAGGGGCCTGTTCTTTCCTTTTTACCTCTGGGGACATCTGTCTATGGGTGAGTGCAGGTAGGTGCTCAGTTGGGCTCAGATTGCCCCTGTTTTTCCTGGGAAGCCACCACTATTGAGATGGATCAGGGACTTTGGAGGTTTATCCTATTAGAAGGGTTGTGGTCATTGGAATGGGCACATACAATTCCATAGGAGAGGGCAAGTACAGTCATCAGGTTTGGCTCCAGGGGCCTAAGCCTGTAGGTTGTGTAGGCCAGGGCTGCTTGGACAGTTGTCTGAAAACACGAACTCGGCTTATGTTTCGGGTCATAGGTATGGCAGGACTGATATACAGACCATGAGGAGAACTCTTCGGAATTTGAAAGAAGGGCGAGTGTGAGGCTCTGCTCAAGTTTTTGTCACTGGATGTCGTGTCACTCATGGTCGTGGAATTTCTGGGTGACTTCATGGGAAATGGACGAGTCTTACTCTCTGGTGGTTTGGCCCCGTCTAACAGTTTGCGGTCATTCTGTGGGCTGGAAGAAGTACGGTTTTTTGTTGTTGTTGTTGTTGTTGTTGTTGTTTTCTTTTTTAACCTCAGGTGTCCCACCAAATGATGGATTCCAGAGTAGAGCCCTGGGGAGGGGGGACTGGACAATCAGAAATCTGGTTAAAAATTGGGGCCTAGGGACATGTCAAGCCCATTATGACATCTAATGGTCCAGCCACTGAGAGGACTTACTAGAGGACAGGACTCATGCTGAGGGTCACAATGCGTGTGTATGCCCTCGTCGCACTCAAGAATGGGCGGGGCCTCAGGGTGAATGCTGGTTTCTCCTACACTGAACGTTGGACAACGTGCCAACCACAAGGGTTCTTGCCATGGGTAAGGAGGAGTCCTGATTTCTGCATCACACTCACCCCTGGGCAGTGATTGGAGATAAGGTCTCGGTTCTGAAGCCTGAAAACTGAGGTAGGGAAGAGATGATGACCTAAGGCCATGGCGGGTTTTATGTGCTCAGTGTGCGGTCAGCTTTCTGGGTGTTGGTCAGGATGTCCCGGCTCAGGTTGTGTTCGACAGTGCATTAGTGCCCAGGTTAGACTATATAATTTGGGTAAAGTCGAGTGCTGTGTAGGTTTACCCTCATTTAAGGTGCCTGGGCAGCTCATGAGGCAATAATTTTTTTTCTAGAGGGCAGGCAGAGTGCTGCATTGTGGGTCCGGATTTGCCAAACTTGAGGGCTTCGGGGCTAGGAGTGTGAGGACGGAAGTCTGAGAAGACAAGCTAGACTTGGGTTTCAGAGCGAGGGCACGGCAGGTACCCCCTGCAGATCTGAACCAATATCTCATCCATCTGAAGTCAGGGCGAGGATCAGACGTTGGCTCAGGGTGGAGTTTCTTTCATGATGGCCGCTTCATGAAGGGAGCGGAATCTCGAGGCCATTGATTTTTTCCCACGTTGGGAGTTGTGGGATGCCCCCTTCAAGGATTCCTTCTGCGGGACAATTGAGACCTGTTGGACAGCTCCAGGACATCCCATATGGAATGACTCCAGAGCACGGTTCGCGAATGGATGCCTGGGAAGCCTGCCTCACATTCCAATTGTCTCCTAGCAACAAGACTGTTTTGATCTGATGGCTCTGCGGGAGCAACCGGTGTGGCTGATTTGAAATGGACTTTCTTGAGGATGGGTCCTAATGTGTTTATGTGTCCATGAGGGCCTTGGAATTGGGCGGTGGCACCGGGACCCTGAAGTACTCTCCTAAGCTTTGGACATGGCTCCCATGCACAGGTTTCCTTGTGGAGACGAGATGAGTTCTGATGGGTGCCTCAGGAAAACCCCTATGCTCGTATTGGAATAGGCTTTTGAGGACACATGCCTGAAACCCAAAGCAATGGATCCTATTATGGCCTAGGGTCCTGTCTGGTTCAATCTTCTTCTCTGGGGACATCCATCTATGCTATGAGTGGAGGTCGATTATCAGCGGCTGTCAGACAGCCCTTGTTTGTTCCGGGCGACCCACACTATTGGGATGGCCTCAGGGACTTTGGAGGTTTCTCCTAATTTGTACGATTCTGGACCATGGAATGGGCAGAATTCCCATGGATTGGAAGGCACAGTCCTAACGTGTGGCTCCAGGGGCCCAGCCTGGAGGGTGTGTGGCCCAAGACGTTGAGTATGAAAACACAAACTCAGCTTATGTTTGGGGACGTAGGTATGGCAGGCCCGATCGACAAACCACGAGAAGAACTCTTCAGGATATGAAGAAAGTGCGAGTCTGAGGTGCTTGCTCAGGCTTTTGTCTCTGGATTTTGTATCAGCGATGGCCGTGGAATGTCGGGGAGGCCTCATGGGCCATGGACGAATCTTCCTCTCTGAGGATTTGGCCCGATTCCCAATTGCTTTTCGTCAATCTGTGGGATGGGAGGACTCATTTCAGGTTTGTTATCTCAGATGTCCCACCAAAAGAGGAATTCCAAAGCCAAGCCGTGGGGAAGACTGAAGGGACAACCCGAACTATGGTTAAAAATTGGGGCCTAGGGGCATGGCAAGCACAATATGCTATCTCTTCATCCAGCCACTGAGTGACCTTACTTGAGGACTGGGCTCAGCCTGAGCGTCACAATGTGTGTTTCTGACCAATGTGGCCCGCCAGCATGGGCGGGGCCTCATGGGCCACACTGGTTTCAACTACACTGAACGTTGGACAACATGCCAACCACAAGGTTTTTTGCCATGGGGGGAAGGAGTTCTGATTTCTGCATCACCTTCAACCCTGGGCATTGATTGGAGATAAGGTCTAGGTTCTGAAACCTGAAAACTGAGGTTGGGAAGAGATGAGGACCTAAGGCCATGGCGGCTCGATGTGCTCAGTGTGCGGCCAGCTGTCTGGGAGAGTCCACGGGGTCCAGGCTCAGGCTGTGTCAGAAAGGGCATTAGTGCCCTGGTCAGCCTAAGTATTTGGGGTACAGCCAAGGTCGGTGCAGGTTGATCCTCATTTGGGGTTACTGGGTAGCCCCAGAGGACAATGTTTTTCTTCTGGAGGGCCGGCAGAGTGCTGCATTGTAGTTCTGGATTGCCAAACTGGAGGGCTTCTGGGCCAGTAGTCTGACGACAAAAGTCTGAGAACACAAGCTAGGCTTAGGTTTCTGGGTGAGGCCATGGCAGGCACAATCTTCAGACCTGAATCGAGATCTCGTGCATCTGAAGTCAGGGCGAGGATCAGACTATCGCTCAGGTTGGAGTTTCTGTCCCTGATGGCCCCTTCATGAATGGGCGGGGGCATCACGAGGCCATGGGGGTTTTCCCATGAGGGGAGTTGTGAGAAGCTCCAAACTGCAGAGAGTCTTCTGCAGGACAATTGAGACCTGTTGTTTGGCTCCACGCCAATGATTCTGAGCAGGGTTCTAAGGATGGATGGCTGGGTATCCCACCTCGCATTCCAATTGTCTCCTAGCAACCAGACAGGTTAGATCTCCTGGATCTGTGGGGAGCAACCGATGACGCTTAGTTGAAATGGACAACCCTGGGGATGGATCCTAACGTGCTTTTGTGTCTATGGAGACTTTGGAATGAAGCGGTGGCACTGGGGCCCTAAAGGGTTTTCTTAAACAGAGGCTTTGACACAGCTCCAACGTGCCAGTTTCCCATGTGTAGATGAGATGTTTTCTAATGGGTGAGTCAAGAAACAGCTATATGCTGCTTTTGAAATCCAGGCCTCTGAGGAGAGATGCCTGGAAACCAAAGCAATGGATCTGATTAGTGCCTAGGGGCCTGTTCTTTCCTTTTTACCTCTGGGGACATCTGTCTATGGGTCTGAGTGCAGGTAGGTGCTCAGTTGGGCTCAGATTGCCCCTGTTTTTCCTGGGAAGCCACCACTATTGAGATGGATCAGGGACTTTGGCGGTTTATCCTATTAGAAGGGCTGTGGCCATTGGAATGGGCACACACAATTCCCTTGGAGAGGGCAAGTACAGTCCTCAGGTTTGGCTCCAGGGGCCTGAGCCTGTAGGTTGTGTAGGCCAGGGCTGTTTGGACAGTTGTCTGAAAACACAAACTCGGCTTATGTTTCGGGTCATAGGTATGGCATGACTGATCTACAGACCATGAGGAGAACCCTTCGGGATTTGAAAGAAGGGCGAGTGTGAGGCTCTGCTCAAGTTTTTGTCTCTGGATATCGTGTCACTCATGGTCGTGGAATTTCTGGGTGACTTCATGGGAAATGGACGAGTCTTACTCTCAGGTGGTTTGGCCCCGTCCAAAGAGTTTGGTTTCATTCTGTGGGCTGGAAGAAGTCCGTTTTTGTTGTTGTTGTTGTTGTTGTTTTCTTTTTTAACCTCAGGTGTCCCACCAAATGATGGATTCCAGAGTAGAGCCCTGGGGAGGGGCGCCTGGACGATAAGAAATCTGGTTAAAAATTGGGGCCTAGGGACATGTCAAGCCCATTATGACACCTAATGGTCCAGCCACTGAGAGGACTTACTAGAGGACAGGACTTATGCTGAGGGTCACAATGCGTGTGTATGCCCTCGTAACACTCAAGAATTGGTGGGGCCTCAGGGTGAATGCTGGTTTCTCCTAAACTGAACTTTGAACAACGTGCCAACCACAAGGGTTCTTGCCATGGGTAAAGAGGAGTTCTGATTTCTGCATCACACTCACCCCTGGGCAGTGATTGGAGATAAGGTCTCGTTCTGAAGCCTGAAAACTGAGGTAGGGAAGACATAATGACCTAAGGCCATGGCGGGTTTTATGTGCTCAGTGTGCGGTCAGCTTTCTGGGTGTTGGTCAGGAGGTCCAAGCTCAGGTTGTGTTCGACAGTGCATTAGTGCCCAGGTTAGACTATATAATTTGGGTAAAGTCGAGTGCTGTGTAGGTTTACCCTCATTTAAGGTGCCTGGGCAGCTCATGAGGCAATAATTTTTTTTCTAGAGGGCAGGCAGAGTGCTGCATTGTCGGTCCGGAATTGCCAAACTTGAGGGCTTCGGGGCCAGGAGTGTGAGGACGGAAGTCTAGGAAGACAAGCTAGACTTGGGTTTCGGGGGGGCATGGCAGGTACCCCCTGCATATCTGAACCAATATCTCATCCATGTGAAGTCAGGGCGAGGATCAGACGTTGGCTCAGGTTGGAGTTTCTGAGCATGACGGCCGCTTCATGAAGGGAGCAGAATCTCGAGGCCATTGAGGTTTTCCCACGTTGGGAGTTGTGGGATGCCCCCTTCAAGGATTCCTTCTGCGGGACAATTGAGACCTGTTGGACAGCTCCAGGACATCCCATATGGAATGACTCCAGAGCACCGTTCGCGGATGGATGCCTGGGAAGCCCGCCTCGCATTCCAATTTTCTCCTAGCAACAAGACTGTTTAGATCTGATGGCTCTGCCTGAGCAATGGGGTGGCTGACTTGAAATGGACTTTACTGAGGATGGGTCCTAATGTGTTTTTGTGTCCATGAGGGCCTTGGAATGGGGCGGTGGCACCGGGAACCTGAAGTACTCTCCTAAGCTTTGGACATGGCTCCCATGCACAGGTTTCCTTGTGGATACGAGATGAGTTCTGATGGGTGCCTCAGGAAAACCCCTATGCTCGTATTGGAATCAGGCTTTTGAGGACACATGCCTGAAACCCAAAGCAATGGATCCTATTATGGCCTAGGGTCCTGTCTGGTTCAATCTTCTTCTCTGGGGACATCCATCTATGGTATGAGTGGAGGTCGATTATCAGCTGGCGTTAGACAGCCCTTGTTTGTTCAGGGCGACCAAATCTATGGGATGGCCTCAGGGACTTTGTTGGTTTCTCCTAATTTGTACGATTTTGGACCATGGAATGGGCAGAATTCCCATGGATTGGTAGGCACAGTCCTAATGTGTGGCTCCAGGGTCCCAGTGTGGAGAGTGTGTGGCCCAAGACTTTGAGGACAGAAGTCTGAAAACACAAACTCAGCTTAGTTTTGGGGACGTGGCAGGCCCGATCTACAAACCATGAGAAGAACTCTTCAGGATACGAAGGAAGTGCGAGTCTGAGGTGCTTGCTCAGGCTTTTGTCTCTGGATTTTGTATCAGCGATGGCCGTGGAATGTCGGGGAGGCCTCATGGGCCATGGACGAATCTTCCTCTCTGAGGATTTGGCCCAATTCCCAATTGCTTTTCGTCAATCTGTGGGATGGGAGGACTTATTTCAGTTTTGTTACGTCAGGTGTCCCACCAAAAGAGGAATTCCAAAGCCAAGCCGTGGGGAAGACTGAAGGGACAACCCGAACTATGGTTAAAAATTGGGGCCTAGGGGCATGGCAAGTCCAATATGCTATCTCTTCATCCAGCCACTGAGTGACCTTACTTGAGGACTGGGCTCAGCCTGAGCGTCACAATGTGTGTTTCTGACCAATGTGGCCTGCCAGCATGGGCGGGGCCTCATGGGCCACACTGGTTTCAACGACACTGAACGTTGGACAACATGCCAACCACAAGGTTTTTTGCCATGGGGAAGGAGTTCTGATTTCTGCATCACCTTCAACCCTGGGCAGTGATTGGAGATAAGGTTTAGGTTCTGAAACCTGAAAACCGAGGTTGGGAAGAGATGAAGACCTAAGGCCATGGCGGCTCGATGTGCTCAGTGTGCGGCCAGCTGTCTGGGAGGGTCCACGGGGTCCAGGCTCAGGCTGTGTCAGAAAGGGCATTAGTGCCCTGGTCAGCCTATGTATTTGGGGTACAGCCAAGGTCGGTGCAGGTTGATCCTCATTTGGGGTTACTGGGTAGCCCCAGGGGACAATGTTTTTCTTCTGGAGGGCCGGCAGAGTGCTGCATTGTAGTTCTGGATTGCCAAACTGGAGGGCTTGTGGGCCAGTAGTCTGACGACAAAAGTCTGAGAACACAAGCTAGGCTTAGGTTTCTGGGTGAGGCCATTGCAGGCACAATCTACAGACCTGAATCGAGATCTCGTGCATCTGAAGTCAGGGCGAGGATTAGACGATCGCTCAGGTTGGAGTTTCTGTCCCTGATGGCCCCTTCATGAATGGGGGGGGCATCACGGGGCCATGGGTGTTTTCCCACGAGGGGAGTTGTGAGAAGCTCCAAACTGCAGAGAGTCTTCTGCAGGACAATTGAGACCTGTTGTTTGGCTCCAGGCCAATGATTCTGAGCAGGGTTCTAAGGATGGATGGATGGGTAGCCCACCTCGCATTTCAATTGTCTCCTAGCAACAAGACAGGTTAGATCTCCTGGATCTGTGGGGAGCAACCGAGGACGCTGAGTTGAAATGGACACCCCTGGGGATGGGTCCTAATGTGCTTTTGTGTCTATGGAGACCTTGGAATGAAGCGGTGGCACTGGGGCCCTAAAGGGTTCTCCTAAACAGAGGCTTTGACACAGCCCCAATGTGCCAGTTTCCCATGTGTAGATGAGATGTTTTCTGATGGGTGAGTCAAGAAACAGCTATATGCTGCTCTTGAAATCCAGGTCTCTGAGGAGAGATGCCTGGAAACCAAAGCAATGGATCTAATTAGTGCCTAGTTGCCTGTTCTTTCCTTCATACCTCTGGGGACATCTGTCTATGGGTCTGAGTGCAGGTAGGTGCTCAGTTGGGCTCAGATTACCCCTGTTTTTCCTGGGAAGCCACCACTATTGAGATGGATCAGGGACTTTGGAGGTTTATCCTATTAGAAGGGTTGTGGCCTTTGGAATGGGCACACACAATTCCCTCTGAGAGGACAAGTACAGTCCTCAGTTTTGGCTCCAGGGGCCTGAGCCTGTAGGTTGTGTAGGCCAGGGTTGTTTGAACAGTTGTGTGAAAACACACATCCTCCATGCTAGGGCCCCTGGAACCACACATCAGGATTGTTCCTGCCCTCTCAAAGGGAATTCTTCATATTCCATTGGCCACAACCATATAAATCAGGAGTAATCTCCAATGTCCCTGGGACCATCCCAATATTGTAGGCTGCTCGGAACAAACAGGGGTGATTCACACTAGCTGAGCAACTAGCTCCACACAGACTCGGAGACAGATGTCCCCAGAGAAGAACATTGAACTGGATAGGCCCCTAGGCCCTAATCAGATTCATTGCTTTGGTTTCCAGGCATCTCTTCTCAGAGGCCTGGTTTCCAATACCAGCCTATGGGGTTTCCATAGGCTCCTTCAGAGCAAGTCTTGTCTGCACATTGGAAAATTGCTCGAGGAGCTATGTCAGAACCTCAGAGTCCTGGTTTTCAATACCACCATATGGGGGTTTCCTGAGTCATCAGTCAGAACAAATGTCTTCTCCACATGGGAAACGTGCTCTTTCAAGCTGTGTCAAAACCTCCGGCTAGGAAAATCCTTCAGAGCCCCGGTGCCACCACCTCATTCCAAGGTCTCCATGGACACAATCCCACATTAGGACCCATCTGCAGGAGAGTCTATTTCAACTCAGTGCCCTTGGGTGCTCCCCTAGTGCCAGCAGATCGAACCTATCTTGTCACTAGGAGACAATTGGAATGTGAGGCGGACTGTCTAGGCATCCATCTGTAGAAAACTACTCTGAAGTAATTCCATATGGGACGTCCTGGAGCCATCCAACAGGTCACAGCTGTCCTGCAGAAGGAATCCTTGCGCTTTGGAGCACCTCACAACTCCCATCATGGGAAAAGCTCTGTGGCCTCGTGGTGCACTGTCCCCTTCATGAAAGAGCCATCTTGGACAGAAACTCCAACCTGAGCCAACGTCTAATCCTCGCCCTGACTTCAGATGCACGAAATCTTGATTCAACTCTGCAGAGTGTGCCTGCCGAAACCCTGCCCCGAAGCAAAACCTAGCTATTGTTCTCAGACTTCGTCCTCACACTCCGAGCCCACCAGCCTTCCAGTTAGGGAATTCTGGAGAGACACAATGCAGCACTCTGACTGCCCTCCAGAAGAGAAACGTTATCCTATGGGGCTAACCAGAAACACCAAATGAGGATCAACCTGCATGCCACTTGACTCTACCCCAATTATACAGTTTCGCTTCGGCGTTAATGCCCTGTCTTGCACAGCCTGAGGTCTGAATTTTCAACCGACACCCAGACAGCTGGCTGTACACTGAGCACATCAGACCCGCCATGGCTTTAGGTCATCATCTCTTTTCAACCTTGGTTTTCAGGCTTCAGAACCTAGACCTTATATATACTCACTACCCAGGGGTGAACGTGATGTAGAAATAAAACTCCTTCTTCCTCAAGGCAAGAAACCTTGTGGTTGGCATGTTTTCCAACGTTCAGTGTAGGAGAATCCAGTGTAGCCCATGAGTCCCCGCCCATGCTTGAGAACCGCAATGGGCACAAACACATTGGGACCCTCAGTGTGAGCCCTGTCCTCAAGTAAAGCCTCTCAGGGTCTGGACCAAGACCCGCATTGCCATCCCTAGTCCCCCAATATTAATGAGAGGTTGAGAGTTCTAATCACCCCTATTCAGGTCTCTGCTCTGGAACCCCTGAGGAAAAAAAATATTGAAGGGTCTCCTCCATCCCCTGAATGAGCCCCAAAACTTGGGATCTGACCAAATCTTAAAAGAGAAAGAATCATCCATGGCCAAAGAGGCCATCCCGTCATTCCATGGCCACCATTGACACAAAATCTAGAGACAAAAGCCTGGAGATATGCCTCACACTTGCCCTTTGTTCATAGCCTGATAAATTCTTCTCACGGTCTATAGATCAGGCATGTCATACCTACGTCCCCAAATCTAAGCTGAGTTTGGGTTTTCAGGTTTCTGTCCCCACTGTCCTGGCCCACACACCCTCCAGGCTGGGGCCCCTGGAGCCATGCCTCAGGACTGTGCCTGCCTTCTCCAAGCAAATTCTGCCCATTCCATTGGCCACAACCCTAAAGATTAGGAGAACACTCCAACGTCCCTGAGGCCATCCCAATAGTGTTGGCCACTCAGGGCAAACAGGGTGATCTGTCCCAAGATGAGCAACTACCTCAACTCAGATCCATAGACAGATAACGCCAGAGAAGAAGATTGAACCGGACAGGCACCTAGGCCCTAATCAGATCCATTGCTTTTGATTCCAGGCATCTCTCCTCAGAGGCCTGGTTTCCAATACCATCATATGTGTTCTTCAAGAGGTACCAGTCTGAACAAATCTCATTTCCACATGGGAAACATGCATTTTGGAGCTGTGTCACAACCTCCAGTTAAGGGAAACCTTCAGGTCCCAGCAGCCAACACCCCATTCCAAGGTCTCCATGGACACAAACCCGCATTATGACCCATCCGCAGGCGAGTCCATTTCAACACATCCCCTTTGGTTGCTCCCCAAAAGAAGCAGATCGAACCTGCCTTGTCACTAGGAGACAATAGGAATGTGAGGCGGGCACTCCAGGAATCCATCCTTAGAACCCTGCACTGCCGTGGTTCCGCATGGGACGTCCTGGAGCAATCTGACCGGTCTCGACTGTCCCGTAGAAGGAATCCTTGCCGATTGGAGCAACTTACAATGCCAATCGTGGGAAAGTCTCCATAGCCCCATGATGCCCCCCACCATCATGAAGGGGCCATCCTGAACAGAAACTTCAACCTGAGCCTACGTCTGATCCTCGCCCTGACTTCAGATGCATGAGATTTAGATTTAGCTCTACAGAGTGTGCCTGCCATGATCTTGACCCAAAACCTAAGCCTAGCTTGTGTTCTCACACTTCCTTCCTCACAATTCTGGCCCACAAGCCCTCCAGTGTGAGAATTCCGTCGCCACAATGCAGCACTCTTCCTTCCCTCCAGAAGAAAAACGTTGCCCCTGGGGCTACCCAGAAACGCCAAATGAGGATCAACCTGCATGCCACTCAACTTTACTCCAATTACACAGTCTAAGCTTGGCACTAATGCCCTGTCTGACACAGCCTGAGCCTGGACCTCCTGGATGACACCCAGAAAGGTGGTGTCACACCTAAGGACTGTGCCAGTGCTCTCCAAGGGAACTCTGCCCGTTTCATTTGCCACAACCTTACAGATTAGGAGAAACCTCCAATTCCCAAGACCAGCCCAATAGTGTTGGCCTCCCCCAACAAACATGGGTGATCTGACACAAGCTGAGCAGTGACCTCCATTCTGAATCTTAGACAGAGACACTCAGAGGAGAATATTGAAAAGGACAGGCCCCTAGACCGTAATCAGATCCATTGCTTTGGATTCCAGGCATTGTTCCCCAGATGCTTGGTTTCCAATACCAGGTTGTGGGGGTTTCAGAACAAATCTCGTCTCTACATGGGAAACTTGCTCTTTGGAGCTGCATCAAAACCTCAGGTTAGGAGAATTCTTCAGGGCAACAGATCCACTGCCCCATTCCAAGGGATCCATGGACACAAATCCACATCATGACTGATCCTCATGAGAGTCCATTTCATTTCAGCCCCCTCGGTTGTTCCCCCAGTGACAGCAGATCGAATCCTCCTTTTCACTAGGACACAACTGGAATGCAAGTTGGACTGCCCAGGCATCCATCATTAGAACTGTGCTTTGGAACATTTCTTATGGGACGTCCTTGATCCATCCAAAAGGTCGTGACTGTCCCGCTGACGGAATTCTTGTGGTTTGGAGCATCACACACTCACAAAGTTGGAAATCTTCCATGGTTTCCTGATGCCCCCCCACCTTCATGAAGGGGACATCATGTACAGAAACTCCAACCTAAGCCAACATCTGATCCTCGCCCTGACTTCAGAGGCACGAGATCTCATTTCAGGTCTGTAGAGTGTGCCTGCCATGTCACCACTGCGAATTCTAAGCTGAACTTGTGTTCTCAGACTTCTGTCCAAAAACACCTGGCCCACAAGCCCTGAAGTTGGCAATTCTGGAGCCAGAATGCAGCACTCTGCCTGCCCTGCAGAAGAAAATCTTTGCCCTATGGGGCCAACCAGAAACCCCAAATGAGGACCAACCTTCACATCACTCGACTGTACCCCAATTATACAGTCTAGCCTGGGGACTAATGCCCAACCTGACACAGCCTGAGCCCAGACCTCATGATGGACACAGACATCTGGCCGCACACTAAGTGCATCGGACCCACCATGGCCTTAGGTCGTCATCTCTTACCAACCTCGGTTTTCAGGCTTCAGAATCTAGACCTTATCTCTACTCACTGCCATGCCGTGTACGTGATGCAGAAATCAGAACTCCTCCTTCCCCATGACCAGAAACCCTGTGGTTGGCATGTTGTCCAACGTGCAGTGTAGGAGAAACCAGCATGGCCCATGAGGCCTCAGACATGCTTGAGGGCTGCGATGGGCACAAACACACATTAGGACCCTAAGCATGAACCCTGGCCTCAAGTAAAGCCTCTCCGGGGATGGACCAAGAGCCCACATATGGAGATTACCATGCCCCTACTCCCCAAACCTTAACCAGTGCTTGAGAAGTCTAGTCACCCCTACTCAGATCTCTTCTCTAGAATCCCTCCTTGGTGGGACACATGAGGTTAAAAAAAAAATAGAGAAAGGACTCCTACCGTCCAAAGAATGACCGCAAACACTTGGAATTGGACCAAATTCACAGAGAGAAATACTCGTCCATGGCTGATGAGGCCATCCTGACATTCCACGGCCACCATTGACACAAAATCCGGAGACAAAAGCCTGAAAAAGCGCCACACACTCGCCCTTTGTTCAAAGCCTGAAAAATTCTCACGGTCTGTAGATCGGGCCTGCCATACCTATGTCCCCAAACCTAAGCCACGTTTGTGTTTTCAGACTTCTGTTTCCATTGTCCTGGCCCACACACCCTCAAGGCTTGGCCCCATGGAGCCACACCTCAGGACTGTGCCTGCCCTCTCCATGGGAATTCTGCTCATTCCTTTGGCACAACCTGACAGATTAGGAGAAACATCCGAAGTCCCCGAGGCCACCCCAATATTGTAGGATGTCCGGGACAAACAGGGACCATCTGCCACAAGCTGAGCCACTACCTCCAATCAGACCTGTAGATAGATATCCATAGAAAAGAAGATTGAAGAGGACAGGCACCTAGGCCCTAAACGAATTCATTGCTTTTGTTTTCATGTATCTCTCCTCAGAGGCCTGGATTCCAATACCAGCACATGGGGGTTTCTGGAGCTACCAATCAGAACAAATCGCATGCCACATGGGAATCATGCTATATGGAACTGTGTCAAAACCTCCAGTTAGGAGAAAATTTCACGTCACTGGAGCCACCGCCCCATTCCAATGTCTCAATGGACACAATCCCACATTATGACCCATCCTCAGGAGAGTCCATTTCAACACAAACCTGGCGGTTGCTCACCCAGTGCCAGCAGATCAAACCTGCTTTGTCACTAGGAGACAATTGGAATGCGAGTTCGTTGCCCAGGTATCCATGTTAGAACTCTGCTCTGGAGAAATTCCTAATGGGGTGTCCTTGATCCATTCAACAGGTCTCAACTGTCCTGCAGAAGGAATCCTTGTGGTTTGCAGCATCACACACTCGCACCGTGGGAAAACCTCCATGGCCTCGTGATGCCTCCACCTTCAGGTAGAGGACATCATGGACAGAAACTCCCGTCTGATCCTCGCCCTGACCTCAGATGCATGAGATTTCAATTCAGCTCTGCAGAGTGTGCCTGCCTTGCCCTCGCCCCAAAACCTAAGCAAGCTCGCGTTCTCAGACTTCCATCCTCACACTCCTGGCCCACAAGCCTTCCACTTTGGGAATTCTGGAGACAAAATGCAGCACTCTGCCTGCCCTCCAGAAGAGAGACTTTGCCCTAGGGGTCTACCCAGAAACATCAAATGAGGATCAACCTGCAATTCTCTAGACTGTACCCCAATTATACAGTCTAGCCTGGGCACTAATGCCCTGTCTGACACAGCCTGACCCCAGACCTCGTGACCGACACCCAGACACCTGGCCTCACACTGAACACATCAAACATGCCATGGCCTTAGTTCATCATCTCTTCCCAACCTTGGTCTTCAGGCTTCAGAACCTAGACATTATCTCCACTCACAACTAAGTGATGTACGTGATGCAGAAATCAGAACTTCACCTTCCCCATGACCAGAAACCTTGTGGTTGGCATGTTGTCCAACGTTCAGTATATGAGAACCCAGCTTGGCCAATGAGGCCTCAGACATGCTTGAGGGCTGCAATGGGCACAAACACACATTAGGACCCTAAGCATGAACCCTGGCCTCAAGTAAAGCCTCTCCGTGGCTGGACCAAGAGCCTGCATATGGGACTTGCCATGCCCCTACTCCCCCAATCCTAGCCAGAGCTTGAGAAGTCTAGTCAACCTGATTCAGAGCTCTTTTCTGGAATACCTCTTTGGTGGGACACATAAGGAAAAAAAAAAAACCCAAGATAAAGAAAAAAAAAAAAGTAAGGACTCCTACCATCCAAAGAATGACCCCAAACACTTGGAATCTGGCCAAATCCACAGAGAGAAATACTCGTCCATGGTCGATGAGGCCAGCCTGACATTCCACGGCCACCATTGACACAAAATCCGGAGACAAAAACCTGAAAAAGCGCCACACACTTGCCCTTTGTTCAGAGCCCCCAAAATTCTCAAGGTCTGTAGATCGGGCCTGCCATACCTATGTCCCCAAACCTAAGCCGAGTTTGTGTTTTCAGACTTCTGTCTCCATTGTCCTCACCCACACATTCTAAAGGCTGGGCCCCATGGAGCCACACCTCAGGACTGTGCCTGCCCTCTCCAAGGGAATTCTGCTCATTCATTTGGCACAACCTGACAGATTAGGAGAATCATCCAAAATCTCTGAGGCCATCCCAATAGTGTAGGATGTCCTGGACATACAGGGACCCTCTGGCACAAGCTGAGCCACTACCTCCAATCAGAACCTTAGACAGATATCCATAGAAAAGAATATTGAACAAGACAGGCACCTAGGCCCTAATTGGATCCATTGCTTTTGTTTTCAGGCATCTCTCCTCAGAGGCCTGGATTCCAATACCAGCATAAGGGGGTTTCCAGAGCTACCTATCAGAAAAAATCTCGTCTCCACATGGGAATCTTGCTCTATGGAGCTGTGTCATAACCTCCAGTTAGGAGAAAACTTCAGGTCACTGGAGCCACTGCCCCATTTGAATATCTCCATGGACACAATCCCAAAATATGACCCATCCTCAGGAGAGTCCATTTCAACTAAACCCCCTCGGTTGCTACTCCAGAGCCAGCAGATTGAACCTGCCTTGTCGCTAGGAGACAATTGAAATGCGAGTTGGGCTCTTCAGGCATCCATCCTTAGAACCCTGCTCTTGCGTCATTCCTTATGGGACATCCTTGAGCCATCCAACAGGTCTCGACTGTCCCACAGGAGTCCTTGTGCATGGACCACCTAACAACTCATATCATGGAAAGCTTCCAAGGTCACATGATGCCCCCAATCTTCATGAAGGCAGATCATGGAAAGAAACTCCAAACTGAGCCAACAGCTGATCTTCGCCTTGACTTCAGATGCACGAGATCTTGATTCAGCTCTTCAGAGTGTACCTGCTGTGCCCTCACCTCAAAACCTAAGCGTAGCTAGGGTTGTCCGACTTCCGTCCTCACTCTCCTGGACCACACGCCCTCTATTTTGGGATTTCCGATGACACAGTGCTGCACTCTGCCTGCCCTCTAGAAGAAAAATATTGCCCTATGGGTCTACCCAGAAACCTCAAATGAGGATAAACCTGCACGTCACTCAACTGTACACCAATTATATAGTCTAGCCTGTGCACTAATGCCCTGTCTGACAGAACCTGAGGCCTGAATTCCCAACCGACACCCAGACAGCTTGCAGTACACTGAGAACATCTGAACCGCCATGGCCTTAGGTCGCCATCTCTTTCCAACTTCGGTTTTCAGGCTACAGAATACTAGACCTTATCTCTACTCACTTCCCATGGGTGAACGTGATGCAGAAATCAGAACTCCTCCTTCCCTCTCGCCAGAATCTTGTGGTTGGCATCTTGTCCAACGTTCAGTGTAGGACCCCTGTAGGGCCTACAGGGGCAGTAGTAGGGCCCCTGAGGGTAGTGTAGGGTCCCTGAGTCCCTGCCTATGCTTAAGAGATGCGGTGGGCTCAAACACACATTGGGACCCTCAGTTTGAGCCCTGTCCTCAAGTAAAGCCTCTCAGTGGCTGGACCATGAGCCCGCATATGGGGCCTGCCATGCCCCAAGTCACCCAATCTTAACCAGAGGTAGAGACATCTAGTCACCCCTACTCAGGGCTCTGCTCTGGAATCCCTCTTTGGTGGGACATTTGAGGTAAATAAACACAGAAAGGACTCCTCCCACTCACAGAATGACCCCAATCACTTGGGATTGGGCCATCCCAAGTGATTGGGGTCCAGAGAGAAAGACTCGTCCATGGCCCATGAGGCAAGCCCGACATTCCACGGCCACTATTGACACAAAATCCAGAGACATAAGCTTCAGCAAGCGTTCACACTCACCCTTAGGTCATAGCCCAAAAAATTCTCCTCATAGTCTGTAGATTGGGCCTGCCATACCTACGTCCCCAAACC
The DNA here is from genome assembly GCF_964662115.1 of Mustela nivalis. Classification (NCBI taxonomy): domain Eukaryota; kingdom Metazoa; phylum Chordata; class Mammalia; order Carnivora; family Mustelidae; genus Mustela; species Mustela nivalis. The sequence goes on along the minus strand of NW_028136553.1, from coordinate 2,812,502 downwards.
TAAGCCGAGTTTGTGTTTTCAGACTTCTATCCTGACATCCCTGTCCCACACACCCTCCAGACTGAGGCCCCTGGAGCCGCACCTCAGGACTGTGCCTGCCCTCTCCAAGGAAATTCTTCCCGTTCCATTGGCCACAACCCTACAGATAAGGAGAAACCTCCAAAGTCCCAGAGGCCATTCCAATAGTGTAGGCCACCCAGGACAAAGAGGGGCGATCTCTCACAAGCTGAGCAACGACGTCAACTCACCCGTAGACAGATAACCCAAGAGAAGAAGATTAAACTGGACTGGCCCCTAGAATGTAATTGGTTCCATTGCTTTTTTTTCTAGGCATCTCTCCTCAGAGGCCTGTTTTCCAATACCAGCATATGGGGGATTCCAGAGATACCAATCAGAACAAATCTTGTCTTCACATGGGAAACTTATCCTTTGGAGCTCTGTAAAAGCCTCCAGTTAGGAGAAACCTTCAGGTAGCCGGAGCAACCGTCCTATTCCAAGGTCTCCATGGACACATACCCGCATTATGACCATTCGGCAGGAGAGTACATTTCAACTCAGCCCCGTCGATTACTCCCCCAGAGGCAGAATATCAAACCTGCCTTGTCGCTAGGAGACAACTGGAATGCAAAGCAGACTCTCTAGGCATCCATCCTTGGAATCCTGCTCTGGCGCCGTTCCATATGGGATGTCCTGGAGCCTTCCAACAGGTCTTGACTGTCCCACAGAAGGAATCCTTGCAGATTGGAGCATCTCACAACTCCTATCGTGGGAAAACCTACATGGCCTCATGAGATGCTCCCCTTTATAAAGGGGCCATCATGGACAGAAACTCCAACCTGAGCCAACTTCTGATGCATTGCTTTGGTTTCTAGGTATCTCTCCTCAGAGGCCTGGTTTCCAATATCAGAATATGGGGGTTTCCTAAGGAAACAATCAGAACAGATCTCATCTCCACATGGGAAACTTGCTCTTTGGAGCTGTGTCAATACCTCAGGTTAGGAGGATCCTTCAGGGCGCTGGCACCATGGCCCAATCCCAAGGTCTCCAAGGACACGAACTTACATTATGATCCATTCTCAGGAGAGACCATTTCAAATCAGCCCCCTCGGCTGCTCACCCAGAGGCAGCAGATCAAAACTTCCTGGTCACTAAGAGACAGTTGGAATGGGAGGCGGGCTTCCCAGGCATCCATCCTTAGAACCCTGCTCTGGAGAACTTCTTTATGGGACGTCTTGAATCCAACCAACCTGTCTTGACTGTCTCGCAGAATGAATCCTTGTGGTTTGAAGCATCACACAATAACACTGTGAGAAAACCTCCATTTCCTCATGATGCCCCACACCTTCATAAATGGGCCATCACGGACAGAAACTCCATCCTAAGCCAAAGTCTGATCCTCGCCCTGAATTCAGAAGCATGAGATCTCGATTCAGCACTTGAGAGTGTGCCTGCTGGGCCCTCGCCCTGAAACCTAAGCCTAACTTGTGGTCTCAGACTTCCGTCCTCAGAATCCTGGCCACACCAGTCCAATTTGGAAATTCTGGAGACACAATGCAGCACTCTGCCTGGCCTCCAGAAGAAAAATGTTGCCCTATAGGGCTAACCAGAAACGCCAAATGAGTAACAACCTGCATGCCACTCGACCATACCCCAATTATACAGTCTAGCCTGTGCACTAAAGCCCTGTCGGACACAGCCTGAGGGCAGACCTCCAGTCCAACACCCAGACAGTTGGCCGTACACTTGAGCATATCAAACCCACCATGGCTTTAGGCCATCATCTCTACCCAACCTCAATTTTCACCTTCAGAACCTAGACCTTATCTCTACTCACTGCTCAGGAGTGAACGTGATGCAAGAATCAGAACTTCTCCTTCGCCTTGGCAAGAAACCTAGTGGTTGGCATGTTTTCCAATGTTCATTGTAGGAGAAAGCAGCATGGACTATGAGGCCCCACCTATCCCTGAGGGCCACAATGTGCACAAACACACATTGTGACCCTCAGCGTGAGCCCTATCCTCATGTAAAGCCTCTTAGTGACTGGAACAACAGCCCACATATGGGGCTTGCCAAGCCCCTAGTCCCCCAATCTCAACCAGAGTTCGAGATGTCTAGTCACCCCTACTCAGGGCTCTACTCGGGAATCCCTCTTTGGTGGGACACATGAGGTAAAAAATAAAAAAAATACAGAAAGTACTCTTCCCATTCACAGAATGATCCCAACCACTTGGGATCAGGCCAAATCACCAGAGAAAGAATTGTCCATGGCCCTTGAGGACACCCCGACATTCCACGGCCACCATTAACACAAAATCCAGAGACAAAACCCTGAGCAAGCGCCACATACTCACCCTTTGTTCATAGCCCGGAAAATTCTCACGGTCTGTAGATCGAGCCTTCATACATACATCCCCAAACCTAAGCTGAGTTTGTGTTTTCAGACTTCTGTCCCCACAGTCCTGGCCCACACAACATCCAAGCTGGGGCCCCTGGAGCCACACCTCAGGACTGTGGCTTCCCTCTCCAAGGGAATTCTGCCATTTCCATTGGCCACAACCCTATAGATTAGGAGAATCCTCCAAACTCCCCGAGGCCATCTGAATTGTCTTGGCTGCCCAGGACAAACAGGGATGATCATTCACAAGTTAGGAAACCAACTCCACTCCTACCCAGAGACAGATATCCACATAGAATAAGATTGAACTGGAAGGGCACTTAGGCCCTAATCAGATCCATTGCTTGTGATTCCAGTCATCTCTCCTCAGAGGCCTGGTTTCCAATACCAGCATATGGGAGATTCCTTAGGCACTCATCAAAACAATTCTCTTCTCTACATAGGAAACATACTCTTTAGAGCTCCATCAAAACCTCCGGTTATGAACATCCCTCAAGACCCCGGATCAAGCACCCCATTCCAAGGTCTACATGGACACAAATGCTCATTATGACCCATCCTCAACTCACCCATTTCAACACACCCGCCTCGGTTGCTCCCCTAGATCCAGCAGATCGAACTTGCCTTGGCTCTATGAGACACCTGGAATGGGAGTCAGGCTGCCCAGGCATCCATCCTTAGAACCCTGCTCTGGATAACTTCCTTATGGGATGTCCTGGAGCCATCCAACAGGTCTCGACTGTCCCACAGAAAAAATCATTGTGGTTTGGAGCATTTCACAATTCCCATCATCGGAAAACCTCCATGTCCTCGTGACACCCTCCCCTTAATTAAGGGGCCGTCATGGACAGAAACTCCAGCTTGAGGCAACATCTGATAATCGCCCGGACCTCACGTGCAGGAGATCTCGATTCAGCCTCTGCAGAGTGGGCCTGCAATGCTCTTGGCCCCAAAACTCGTGCTAGCTTGTGTTTTCAGACTTCCTTCCTTGCAATCCTGGCCACACCCCTCCAGTTTGGCAATTCTGGAGACACAATGCAGCACTCTGCCTACCCTCCAGAAGAAAAATGTTGCCCGATAGGGCTAACCAGAAACGCCAAATGAGTAAAAACCTGCATGCCACTCGACCATACCCCAATTATACAGTCTAGCCTGTGCACTAAAGCCCTGTCTGACACAGCCTGAGGGCAGACCTCCAGTCCAACACCCAGACAGCTGGCCATACACAGAGCATATCACACCCACAATGGCTTTAGGCCATCATCTCTACCCAAATCAGTTTTCACCTTCAGAACCTAGACCTTATCTCCACTCACTGCTCAGGAGTGAACGTGATGCAAGAATCAGAACTTCTCCTTCGCCTTGGCAAGAAACCTAGTGGTTGGCATGTTGTCCAATGTTCATTGTAGGAGAAAGCAGCATGGACTATGAGGCCCCACCTATCCGTGAGGGCCACAATGTGCACAAACACACATTGTGACCCTCAGCGTGAGCCCTATCCTCATGTAAAGCCTCTTAGTGACTGGAACAACAGCCCCCATATGGGGCTTGCCAAGCCCCTAGTCCCCCAATCTCAACCAGAGTTCGAGATGTCTAGTCTCCCCTACTCAGGGCTCTACTCGGGAATCCCTCTTTGGTGGGACACATGAGGTAAAAAAAAAAAAATACAGAAAGGACTCTTCCCATCCACAGAATGATCCCAACCACTTGGGATCAGGCCAAATCACCAGAGAAAGAATTGTCCATGGCCCTTGAGGACACCCCGACATTCCACGGCCACCATTGACACAAAATCCAGAGACAAAACCCTGAGCAAGCGCCACATACTCACCCTTTGTTCATAGCCCGGAAAATTCTCACGGTCTGTAGATCGAGCCTTCATACATACATCCCCAAACCTAAGCTGAGTTTGTGTTTTCAGACTTCTGTCCCCACAGGCCTGGCCCACACACCATCCAAGCTGGGGCCCCTGGAGCCACACCTCAGGACTGTGGCTTCTCTCTACAGGGGAATTCTGCCATTTCCATTGGCCACAACCCTATAGATTAGGAGAATCCTCCAAACTCCCCAAGGCCATCCGAATTGTGTTGGCTGCCCAGGACAAAAGGGATGATCTTTCACAAGTTAGGAAACCACCTCCACTCAGACCCAGAGACAGATATCTCCATAGAATAAGAAGGAACTGGACGGGCACTTAGGCCCTAATCAGATCCCTTGCTTTTGATTCCAGTCATCTCTCCTCAGAGGCCTGGTTTCTAATACCAGCATATGGGAGATTCCTTAGGCACTCATCAAAACAATTCTCTTCTCTACATAGGAATCATACTCTTTAGAGCTCCATCAAAACCTCCGGTTATGAACATCCCTCAAGGCCCCGGATCAGGCACCCCATTCCAAGGTCTACATGGACACAAATGCACATTATGACCCATCCTCAACTCACCCATTTCAACACACCCGCCTCGGTTGCTCCCCTAGATCCAGCAGATCGAACTTGCCTTGGCTCTATGAGACACCTGGAATGGGAGGCAGGCTGCCCAGGCATCCATCCTTAGAACCCTGCTCTGGATAACTTCCTTATGGGATGTCCTGGAGCCATCCAACAGGTCTCGACTGTCCCACAGAAGGAATCATTGTGGTTTGGAGCATCTCACAATTCCCATAGTGGGAAAACCTCCATGTCCTCGTGACACCCTCCCCTTCATGAAGGGGCCATCATGGAGAGAAACTCCGACCTAAGAAAACGTCTGATCCTAGCTCTGTCTTCAGGTATACGGGATCTCGAATCATCTCTGCAGAGGGTGCCTGCCATCCCCTCACCCCGAAATTTAAGTCCTGCTTGTGTTCTCAGAATTTTTTCCTCACACTCCTGGCCCACAAGCCTTTCAGTTTGGGAATTCTGGAGACACTATGTGGCACTGTGTCTTCCCTCCAGAAGAAAAACGTTGCCCTCTGGGGCTACCCAGTAACCACAAATGAGTAACATCCTGCACGAAACTCGACTGCACCCCAATGATACAGTCTAGCCTGGGCACTTATTCCCTGTCTGCCACAGCCTGAGCCTGCACCTCCCAACCCACACTCAACAGCTGGCCGAACACTGAGCACATCAGACACACCATGGCCTTAGGGCTTCATCTCTTCCCAACCTCAGTTTTCAGGCTTCAGAACCTAGACCTTAAATCCAATCACAATCCAGGAGTGAAAGTGTTGCAGAAATTAGAACTCCTTCTTCCCCATGGCCAGAAAACTTGTGGTTCCCATACTGTGCAACGTTCAGTGTAGGAGGCACCAGCATGGTACTTTAGGCCACGCCCTGACTGGAGGGGATCCTTGGGCACAAAACCACATTGTGAAACTCAGTGTGAGACCTATCCTCAAGGAAGGCCTCTCAGTGTCTGGACCAAGAGCCCACATAAGGGGCTTGCCATGTTATTAGGTCCCAATGTTAACCAGAGGTCTGGTTGTCATGTTGCCCCCACCCACGAATCTGCTCTGGAATCCCTCTTTTGGTGGTCCACCGGAGGTTAAAAAAAAAAAAAACAAAAAACAAAAAAAATAAACAAAAAAAAAAAAAACAGAAAGGCCTCCTCCCTTCCCACAGAATGACCCCAAACTTTTAGGATCGGGTCAAATCCCCAGAAAGGGAGCCTCATCGATGGCCCATGAGGACACCCCGACATTCCATGGCAATCGGTGACACATTTCCAGAAAAAAAAAAAAAAAAAGCATGAGCAACACCTCACATTCGCCCTTTGTTCATATCCCGAAGAGTTCTCCTCACGGTCTATAGATCGGGCCGGCCATACCTACATCTCACAACCTAAGTGGAGTTTGTGTTTTCAGACTTTTGTCCAAATAGCCCTGGACCACACACGCTCCACGCTTGGGTCCCTGGAGCCACACCTCAGGACTGTGCTTCCCTTTCAAGGGAATTCTTCCCATTCCATTGGCCACAACCTTGCAAATGAGGAAAAACCTCCAAAGTCACCGAGGCCATCCCAATAGTGTAGGCCGCCCAGGACAAAAAGGGGTGATCTCAAACCAGCTGAGCAACTACCTCCACTCAGACAACAGATGTCCCCAGAGAAGAATATTGAACCGGACAGGCCCCTAGGCCCTAATCAGATCCATTGCTTTGGTTTCAGGCATCTCTCCTCAGAGGCCTCGTTTCCAATACCAGCATATGGTGGTTTCCTGAGGCACCAATAAGAACAAATCTCGTCTCCCCATGGAAAACTTGCTCATTGGAGCTTTGTCATAACCTCTGGTTAGGAGAATCCTTCAGGCCCCTGGTGCCACTGCTCCATACCAAGGTCTCCATGGACTAAAACCAACATTAAGACCATCCTCAGGAAAGTCCATTTCAACTCAGTCCCCTCTGTTGCTACCCCAAGCCAGCAGATCAAACGTTTCTTGTTGCTAGGAGACAATTGGAATGTGAGGCTGGCTGCCCAGGCATCCATACTTAGAACCCTGTTCTGGAAAAATACCTTATAAGACATCCTGGAGCCATCCAACAAATCTTAATTGTCCCACAGAAGGAATCCTTGTGGTTTAGAGCATCTCACAACTCCAATAGTGGGAAAACCCCCATGGCCTCATAATGCCCCCCCTTCCTGAAGGGGCCAACATGGACAGAAACTCAAACCTGAGCCAAAGTCTGAACCTCGACCTGACTTCAGACACATGAGATCTCAATTCAGCTCTGCAGAGTGTGCCTGCCATATCCTTGCCCCGAAACCTAAGCCTAGCTTGTGTTCTCAGACTTCCGTCCTCACTCTCCTGGCCCACAAGCCCTCCAGTTTGGGAATTCCGAAGCCACAATGCAGCACTCTGCCTGCCCTCCAGAAGAAAAACTTTGCCCTATGCTGCTAATAAGAAACCCCAAATGATTTTCTAATGCATGCCACTCGATTGTAAAGCAATTATACAGCCCACCCTGTATACTAATGCCCTGTCTGGCACAGCCTGAGACAAGACATCCCAAACGACACCCAGACAGCTGGCCCCAACCTGGACACATAGGACCCGCTATGGCTGTAGGTCGTCATCTCTTTCCAACCTCGGTTTTCAGGCTTCAGAACCTAGACTTTATCTCCAATCACTGCCCAGGGGTGAACGTGATGCCGAAATTAGAATTCCTCCTTCCCCATGGCCAGAAACCTTGTGGTTGGCATGTTGTCCAACGTTCAATGTGGGAAAACCTGCATTGTCCGAAAGACCACGCCAGTGCTTGAGGGCCGCCTAGGACACAGACATGCATTGTGACCTGCAGCGTGAGTCCCGTATTAAAGTAACGCCTCTCAGTGGCTGGACCAAGATCCTGCATATGGGGCTTGTCATATCCATAGGCCCCCAGTCTTAACCAGAGGGCGAGTATTCCAGTTGTCAGTACCCACTGCTATGCTCTAGAATCCCTCTACTGGGGGGACACATGAAGCAGAAAACAGGACACTTCCCTTCCCACAGAATGACCCCAAACTCTTGGGGGCTGGACAAACTACCAGAGAGGGAGACATCTACGACCCATGAGGCAACTCCTACATTAAACGGCCATTGTGGACAAAACATCCAGAGACAAAAGCCTGAGCGACTGCCTCCCTCTCACCCTTCTTTCATATCCAGAGGAGCTCCCCTCATGGACTGTAGATCAGGCCTGCCGTAACCTCGGCCCCAAACCTGAACTGAGTTAGGGTTTTTGGATGTCTGTCTGCACAGCCATGGCCCACACAGCCTCCAGGCTGGGGTCTCTGGAGCCACACCACAGAACTGGGCCTGCTCTCTCCTAAGAAACTGCCCATTCCATTGGCCACAACTCTACAAAATAGTAGAAACCTCAAGGTCCCCAAGGACATCCCACTACCGCAAGCCGCACTGGACAAATAGGGGCATTATGACACAAGCTGAGCAACTACTACCTCCATGCAGACACACTGACAGATATCCGCAGAGACAGAAGATTGAACCAGACAGGCCCCTAGGCCCTATTATGAACTCTTGCTTTGGTGTCCAGGTATCACTCCTCAGAGGCCTGGGTTCGAAGACCAGCATACGGGGCTTTCCTGAGGCACCAGACAGAAGACCTCTCATCTCCACATGGGAAGCTTCCTTGTTGGAGTTGTGTCAAGCCCTTCGGGTTGGAGAATCATGCAGAGTCCCTTAGCTACTGCCACATTCCAAGGTCTCCATGGCCACCAACCCACATTATGACTCATCCTCAGGAGAGTCCATTTAAACTCAGCCTTCTGGGTAGCTCACCCAAGAGCCCGCAGATTGAGCGTGCCTTGTCTCGACCAGGCAATGGGAAGGTGAGTTGGCGTGTCTCGGCATCCATGCTTAGGCCCCTGCTCTCGAGTCTTTCTGTATGGGGCATCCTGGAACCATCCAATAGTAATCGACTGTCCTGAAGAAGGAAACTTCTTTAAAGCAGCTCACAACTCCCAGCATAGGGAAACCTCCCTGGCCTCATGACGCCCCTCCCCCATCAGGAAGGGGCCGTCATGGACACAAACTCCAGCTTGAGGCAACATCTGATAATCGCCCTGACTTCACCTGCAGGAGATCTCGATTCAGCCTCTGCAGAGTGGGCCTGCCATGCTCTTGGCTTCAAAACTCGTGCTAGCTTGTGTTTTCAGACTTCCTTCCTCACAATCCTGGCCACACCCCTCCAATTTGGCAATTCTGGAGACACAGTGCAGCACTCTGCCTGCCCTCCAGAAGAAAAATGTTGCCCTATAGGGCTAACCAGAAACGCCAAATCAGTAACAACCTGCATGCGACTCGACCATACCCCAATTATACAGTCTAGCCTGTGCACTAAAGCCCTGTCTGACACAGCCTGAGGGCAGACCTCCAGTCCAACACCCAGACAGCTGCCCGTACACAGAGCATATCACACCCACAATGGCTTTAGGCCATCATCTCTACCCAACCTCAGTTTTCACCTTCAGAACCTAGACTTTATCTCCACTCACTGCTCAGGAGTGAACGTGATTCAAGAATAAGAAATTCTCCTTCGCCTTGGCAAGAAACCTCGTGGTTGTCATGTTGTCCAATGTTCATTGTAGGAGAAAGCAGCATGGACTATGAGGCCCCACCTATCCCTGAGGGCCACAATTTGCACAAACACACATTGTGACCCTCAGCGTGAGCCCTATCCTCATGTAAAGCCTCTTAGTGACTGGAACAACAGCCCCCATATGGGGCTTGCCAAGCCCCTAGTCCCCCAATCTCAACCAGAGTTCGAGATGTCTAGTCACCCCTACTCAGGGCTCTACTCGGGAATCCCTCTTTGGTGGGATACCTGAGGTAAAAAAAAAAAAATACAGAAAGGACACTTCCCATCCACAGAATGATTTCAACCACTTGGGATCAGGGCAAATCACCAGAGAAAGAATTGTCCATGGCCCGTGAGGACACCCTGACATTCCACAGCCACCATTGACACAAAATCCAGAGACAAAACCCTAAGCAAGCGCCACATACTCGCCCTTTGTTCATAGCCCGGAAACTTCTCACGGTCTGTAGATCGAGCATTCATACATACATCCCCAAACCTAAGCTGAGTTTGTGTTTTCAGACTTCTGTCCCCACAGTCCTGGAACACACACCATCCAAGCTGGGGCCCCTGGAGCCACACCTCAGGACTGTAGCTTCCCTCTCCAGGGGAATTCTGCCATTTCCATTGGCCACAACCCTGTAGATTAGGAGAATCCTCCAAACTCCCCCAGGCCATCCGAATTGTGTTGGCTGCCCAGGACACAAGGATGATCTTTCACAAGTTAGGAAACCACCTCCACTCAGACCCAGAGACAGATATCCCCATAGAATAAGATTGATCTGGACGGGCACTTAGGCCCTAATTAGAACCATTGCTTTTGATACCAGTCATCTCTCCTCAGAGGCGTGGTTTCCAATACCAGCATATGGGAAATTCCTTAGGCACTCATCAAAACAATTCTCTTCTCTACATAGGAAACATACTCTTTAGAGCTGTCCTGAAGAAGGAAACTTTGAAGTTTGGAGCAGCTCACAACTCCCAGCGTAGGGAAACCTCCCTGGCCTCATGACGCCCCCACCCCCTTCAGGAAGGGGCCGTCATGGACACAAATTCCAGCTTGAGGCAACATCTGATAATCGCCCTGACCTCACCTGCAGGAGATCTCGATTCAGCCTCTGCAGAGTGGGCCTGCCATGCTCTTGGCCCCATAACTCGTGCTAGCTTGTGTTTTCAGACTTCCTTCCTCACAATCCTGGCCACACCCCTCCAGTTTGGCAATTCTGGAGACACAATGCAGCACTCTGCCTGCCCTCCAGAAGAAAAATGTTGCCCTATAGGGCTAACCAGAAACGCCAAATGAGTAACAACCTGCATGCCACGCGACCATACCCCAATTATACAGGCTAGCCTGTGCACTAAAGCCCTGTCGGACACAGCCTGAGGGCAGACCTCCAGTCCAACACCCAGACAGCTGGCCATAACACAGAGCATATCACACCCACAGTGGCTTTAGGCCATCATCTCTACCCAACCTCAGTTTTCACCTACAGAACCTAGACCTTACCTCCACTCACTGCTCAGGAGTGAACGTGATGCAAGAATAAGAAATTCTCCTTCGCCTTGGCAAGAAACCTAGTGGTTGGCATGTTGTCCAATATTCATTGTAGGAGAAAGCAGCATGGACTAAGAGGCCCCACCTATCCCTGAGGGCCACAATTTGCACAAACACACATTGTGACCCTCAGCGTGAGCCCTATCCTCATGTAAAGCCTCTTAGTGACTGGAACAACAGCCCACATATGGGGCTTGCCAAGCCCCTAGTCCCCCAATCTCAACCAGAGTTCGAGATGTCTAGTCACCCCTACTCAGGGCTCTACTCGGGAATCCCTCTTTGGTGGGACACCTGAGGTAAAAAAAAAAAAATACAGAAAGGACTCTTCCCATCCACAGAATGATCCCAACCACTTGGGATCAGGGCAAATCACCAGAGAAAGAATTGTCCATGGCCCTTGAGGACACCCCAACATTCCACGGCCACCATTGACACAAAATCCAGAGACAAAACCCTGAGCAAGCGCCACATACTCGCCCTTTGTTCATAGCCCGGAAAATTCTCACGGTCTGTTGATCGAGCCTTCATACATACATCCCCAAACCTAAGCTGAGTTTGTGTTTTCAGACTTCTGTCCCGACAGTCCTGGCCCACACACCATCCAAGCTGGGGCCCCTGGAGCCACACCTCAGGACTGTGGCTTCCCTCTCCAGGGGAATTTTGCCATTTCCATTGGCCACAACCCTATAGATTAGGAGAATCCTCCAAACTCCCCCAGGCCATCGGAATTGTGTTGGCTGCCCAGGACACACAGGGATGATCTTTCACAAGTTAGGAAACCACCTCCACTCAGACCCAGAGACAGATATCCCCATAGAATAAGATTGAACTGGACGGGCACTTAGGCCCTAATCAGATCCATTGCTTTTGATTCCAGTCATCTCTCCTCAGAGGCCTGGTTTCCAATACCAGCATATGGGAGATTCCTTAGGCACTCATCAAAACAATTCTCTTCTCTACATAGGAAACATACTCTTTAGAGCTCCATCAAAACCTCCGGTTATGAACATCCCTCAAGGCCCCTGATCAAGCACCCCATTCCAAGGTCTACATGGACACAAATGCACATTATGACCCATCCTCAACTCACCCATTTCAAAACACCCGCCTCGGTTGCTCTTCTAGATCCAGCAGATCGAACTTGCCTTGGCTCTATGAGACACCTGGAATGAGAGGCAGGCTGCCCATGCATCCATCCTTAGAACCCTGCTCTGGATAACTTCCTTATGGGATGTCCTGGAGCCATCCAACAGGTCTCGACTGTCCCACAGAAGGAATCATTGTGGTTCGGAGCATCTCACAATTCCCATCGTGGGAAAACCTCCATGTCCTCGTGACACCCTCCCCTTCATGAATGGGCTTCATGGACAGAAACTCCGACCTAAGAAAACGTCTGATCCTAGCTCTGTCTTCAGGTATACGGGATCTCGAATTATCTCTGCAGAGGGTGCCTGCCGTCCCCTCACCCCGAAATCTAAGTCTGGCTTGTGTTCTCAGAATTTTTTCCTCACACTCCTGGCCCACAAGCCTTCCAGTTTGGGAATTTTGGAGTCACTCTGTGGCACTGTGTCTTAACTCCAGAAGAAAAACGTTGCCCTCTGGGGCTACCCAGTAACCACAAATGAGTACCATCCTGCACGAAACTCGACTGCACCCCAATGATGCAGTCTAGCCTGGGCACTAATTCCCTGTCTGCCACTGCCTGAGCCTGCACCTCCCAACCCATACTCAACAGCTGGCCGAACACTGAGCACCTCAGACACACCATGGCCTTAGGGCTTCATCTCTTCCCAACCTCAGTTTTCAGGCTTCAGAACCTAGACCTTAAATCCAATCACAGTCCAGGAGTGAAAGTGTTGCAGAAATTAGAACTCCATCTTGCCAATTGCCAGAAAACTTGTGGTTCCTTTACTGTGCAACGTTCAGTGTAGGAGAAACCAGCATGGTACATTAGGCCACGCCCTGACTTGAGGGGCTCCTTGGGCACAAAACCACATTGTGAAACTCAGTGTGAGACCTATCCTCAAGGAAGGCCTCTCAGTGTCTGGACCAAGAGCCCACATAAGGGGCTTGCCATGTTATTAGGTCCCAATGTTAACCAGAGGTCTGGTTGTCATGTTGCCCCCACCCACGAATCTGCTCTGGAATCCCTCTTTTGGTGGTCCACCGGAGGTTAAAAAAAAAATAAATAAATAAACAAAAAAAAAAACAGAAAGGCCTCCTCCCTTCCCACAGAATGACACCAAACTCTTGGGATCGGGTCAAATCCTCAGAAAGTGAGCCTCATCGATGGCCCATGAGGACACCCCGACATTCCATGGCAATCGGTGACACATTTCCAGAAAAAAAAAAAAAAAAAGCATGAGCATGCACATCACATTCGCCCTTTGTTCATATCCCGAAGAGGTCTCCTCACGGTCTATAGATCGGGCCGGCCATACCTACATCCCACAACCTAAGTGGAGTTTGTGTTTTCAGACTTTTGTCCAAATAGCCCTGGACCACACACGCTCCACACTTGGGTCCCTGGAGCCACACCTCAGGACTGTGCTTCCCTTTCAAGGGAATTCTTCCCATTCCATTGGCCACAACCTTGCAAATGAGGAAAAACCTCCAAAGTCACCGAGGCCATCCCAATAGTGTAGGCCGCCCAGGACAAACAGGGGTGATCTCAAACCAGCTGAGCAACTACCTCCACTCAGACAACAGATGTCCCCAGAGAAGAATATTGAACCGGACAGGCCCCTAGGCCCTAAACAGATCCATTGCTTTGGTTTCCAGGCATCTCTCCTCAGAGGCCTCGTTTCCAATACCAGCATATGGTGGTTTCCTGAGGCACCAATAAGAACAAATCTCGTCTCCCCATGGAAACTTGCTCATTGGAGCTGTCATAACCTCTGGTTAGGAGAATCCTTCAGGGCCCTGGTGCCACTGCTCCATACCAAGGTCTCCATGGACTCAAACCAACATTAAGACCATCCTCAGGAAAGTCCATTTCAACTCAGCCCCCTCTGTTGCTACCCCAAGCCAGCAGATCAAACGTTTCTTGTTGCTAGGAGACAATTGGAATGTGAGGCTGGCTGCCCAGGCATCCATACTTAGAACCCTGTTCTGGAAAAATACCTTATAAGACGTCCTGGAGCCATCCAACAAATCTTAATTGTCCCACAGAAGGAATCCTTGCGGTTTGGAGCATCTCACAACTCCAAAAGAGGGAAAACCCCCATGGCCTCATAATGCCCCCCCTTCCTGAAGGGGCCAACATGGACAGAAACTCAAACCTGAGCCAAAATCTGAACATCGACCTGACTTCAGATGCATGAGATCTCAATTCAGCTCTGTAGAGTGTGCCTGCCATGTCCTTGCCCCGAAACCTAAGCCTAGCTTGTGTTCTCAGACTTCCGTCCTCACTCTCCTGGCCCACAAGCCCTCCAGTTTGGGAATTCCGAAGCCACAATGCAGCACTCTGCCTGCCCTCCAGAAGAAAAACTTTGCCCTATGCTGCTAATAAGTAATCCCAAATGATTTTCTAATGCATGCCACTCGATTGTAAAGCAATTATACAGCCCACCCTGTATACTAATGCCCTGTCTGGCACAGCCTGAGACAAGACATCCCAAACGACACCCAGACAGCTGGCCCCAACCTGGACACATAGGACCCGTTATGGCTGTAGGTCGTCATCTCTTCCCAACCCTTGGTTTTCAGGCTTCAGAACCTAGTCCTTATCTCCAATCACTGCCCAGGGGTGAACGTGATGCAGAAATTAGAATTCCTCCTTCCCCATGGCCAGAAACCTTGTGGTTGGCATGTTGTCCAACGTTCAATGTGGGAAAACCTGCATTGTCCGAAAGGCCACGCCAGTGCTTGAGGGCCGCCTAGGGCACAGACATGCATTGTGACCTGCAGCGTGAGTCCCGTATTAAAGTAACGCCTCTCAGTGGCTGGACCAAGATCCTGCATATGGGGCTTGTCATATCCATAGGCCCCCAGGCTTAACCAGAGGGCGAGTATTCCAGTTGTCAGTACCCACTGCTATGCTCTAGAATCCCACTACTGGGGGGACACATGAAGCAGAAAACAGGACACTTCCCTTCCCACAGAATGACCCCAAACTCTTGGGGGCTGGACAAACTACCAGAGAGGGAGACTTCTACGACCCATGAGGCAACTCCTACATTAAACGGCCATTGTGGACAAAACATCCAGAGACAAAAGCCTGAGCGACTGCCTCCCTCTCACCCTTCTTTCATATCCAGAGGAGCTCCCCTCATGGACTGTAGATCAGGCCTGCCATAACCTCGGCCCCAAACCTGAGCTGAGTTAGGGTTTTTGGATGTCTGTCTGCACAGCCATGGCCCACACAGCCTCCAGGCTGGGGTCTCTGGAGCCACACCACAGAACTGGGCCTGCTCTCTCCTAAGAAACTGCCCATTCCATTGGCCACAACTCTACAAAATAGTTGAAACCTCAAGGTCCCCAAGGACATCCCACTACCGCAAGCCGCACTGGACAAATAGGGGCATTATGACACAAGCTGAGCAACTACTACCTCCATGCAGACACACAGACAGATATCCGCAGAGACAGAAGATTGAACCAGACAGGCCCCTAGGCCCTATTATGAACTCTTGCTTTGGTGTCCAGGTATCACTCCTCTAAAGCCTGGGTTCGAAGACCAGCATACGGGGCTTTCCTGAGGCACCAGACAGAAGACCTCTCATCTCCACATGGGAAGCTTCCTTGTTGGAGTTGTGTCAAGCCCTTCGGGTTGGAGAATCCTGCAGAGTCCCTTAGCTACTGCCACATTCCAAGGTCTCCATGGCCACCAACCCACATTATGACTCATCCTCAGGAGAGTCCATTTAAACTCAGCCTTCTGGGTAGCTCACCCAAGAGCCCGCAGATTGAGCGTGCCTTGTCTCGACCAGGCAATGGGAAGGTGAGTTGGTGTTTCTCGGCATCCATGCTTAGGGCCCTGCTCGCGAGTCTTTCTGTATGGGGCATCCTGGAACCATCCAATAGTACTCGACTGTTCTGAAGAAGGAAACTTTGAAGTTTGGAGCAGCTCACAACTCCCAGCGTAGGGAAACCTCCCTGGCCTCATGACGCCCCCACCCCCTTCAGGAAGGGGCTATCATGGACACAAACTCCAGCTTGAGGCCACATCTGATAATCGCCCTGACCTCACCTGCAGGAGATCTCGATTCAGCCTCTGCAGAGTGGGCCTGCCATGCTCTTGGCCCCAAAACTCGTGCTAGCTTGTGTTTTCAGACTTCGTTCCTCACAATCCTGGCCACACCCCTCCAGTTTGGCAATTCTGGAGACACAATGCAGCACTCTGCCTGCCCTCCAGAAGAAAAATGTTGCCCTATAGGGCTAACCAGAAACGCCAAATGAGTAACAACCTGCATGCCACTCGACCATACCCCAATTATACAGTCTAGCCTGTGCACTAAAGCCCTGTCTGACACAGCCTGAGGGCAGACCTCCAGTCCAACACCCAGACAGCTGGCCATACACAGAGCATATCACACCCACAATGGCTTTAGGCCATCATCTCTACCCAACCTCAGTTTTCACCTTCAGAACCTAGAACTTATCTCCACTCACTGCTCAGGAGTGAAAGTAATGCAAGAATCAGAACTTCTCCTTCGCCTTGGCAAGAAACCTCGTGGTTGGCATGTTGTCCAATGTTCATTGTAGGAGAAAGCAGCATGGACTATGAGGTCCCACCTATCCCTGAGGGCCACAATTTGCACAAACACACATTGTGACCCTCAGCGTGAGCCCTATCCTCATGTAAAGCCTATTAGTGACTGGAACAACAGCACACATATGGGGCTTGCCAAGCCACTAGTCCCCCAATCTCAACCAGAGTTCGAGATGTCTAGTCACCCCTACTCAGGGCTCTACTCTGGAATCCCTCTTTGGTGGGACACCTGAGGTAAAAAAAAAAAAAATACAGAAAGGACTCTTCCCATCCACAGAATGATCCCAACCACTTGGGATCAGGCCAAATCACCAGAGAAAGAATTGTCCATGGCCCTTGAGGACACCCCGACATTCCACGGCCACCATTGACACAAAATCCAGAGACAAAACCCTGAGCAAGCGCCACATACTCGCCCTTTGTTCATAGCCCGGAAAATTCTCACGGTCTGTTGATCGAGCCTTCATACATACATCCCCAAACCTAAGCTGAGTTTGTGTTTTCAGACTTCTGTCCCCACAGTCCTGGCCCACACACCATCCAAGCTGGGGCCCCTGGAGCCACACCTCAGGACTGTGGCTTCCCTCTCCAGGGGAATTTTGCCATTTCCATTGGCCACAACCCTATAGATTAGGAGAATCCTCCAAACTCCCCCAGGCCATCGGAATTGTGTTCACTGCCCAGGACACACAGGATGATCTTTCACAAGTTAGGAAACCACCTCCACTCAGACCCAGAGACAGATATCCCCATAGAATAAGATTGAACTGGACGGGCACTTAGGCCGTAATCAGATCCATTGCTTTGATTCCAGTCATCTCTCCTCAGAGGCCTGGTTTCCAATACCAGCATATGGGAGATTCCTTAGGCACTCATCAAAACAATTCTCTTCTCTACATAGGAAACATACTCTTTAGAGCTCCATCAAAACCTCCGGTTATGAACATCCCTCAAGGCCCCTGATCAAGCACCCCATTCCAAGGTCTACATGGACACAAATGCACATTATGACCCATACTCAACTCACCCATTTCAAAACACCCGCCTCTGTTGCTCCCCTAGATCCAGCAGATCGAACTTGCCTTGGCTCTATGAGACACCTGGAATGGGAGGCAGGCTGCCCACGCATCCATCCTTAGAACCCTGCTCTGGATAACTTCCTTATGGGATGTCCTGGAGCCATCCAACAGGTCTCGACTGTCCCACAGAAGGAATCATTGTGGTTCGGAGCATCTCACAATTCCCATCGTGGGAAAACCTTCATGTCCTCGTGACACCCTCCCCTTCATGAATGGGCTTCATGGACAGAAACTCCGACCTAAGAAAACGTCTGATCCTAGCTCTGTCTTCAGGTATACGGGATCTCGAATTATCTCTGCAGAGGGTGCCTGCCGTCCCCTCACCCCGAAATCTAAGTCTGGCTTGTGTTCTCAGAATTTTTTCCTCACACTCCTGGCCCACAAGCCTTCCAGTTTGGGAATTTTGGAGTCACTATGTGGCACTGTGTCTTCCCTCCAGAAGAAAAACGTTGCCCTCTGGGACTACCCAGTAACCACAAATGAGTACCATCCTGCACGAAACTCGACTGCACCCCAATGATGCAGTCTAGCCTGGGCACTAATTCCCAGTCTGCCACTGCCTGAGCCTGCACCTCCCAACCCATACTCAACAGCTGGCCGAACACTGAGCACATCAGACACACCATGGCCTTAGGGCTTCATCTCTTCCCAACCTCAGTTTTCAGGCTTCAGAACCTAGACCTTAAATCCAATCACAGTCGAGGAGTGAAAGTGTTGCAGAAATTAGAACTCCATCTTGCCAATTGCCAGAAAACTTGTGGTTCCTTTACTGTGCAACGTTCAGTGTAGGAGAAACCAGCATGGTACATTAGGCCACGCCCTGACTTGAGGGGCTTCTTGGGCACAAAACCACATTGTGAAACTCAGTGTGAGACCTATCCTCAAGGAAGGCCTCTCAGTGTCTGGACCAAGAGCCCACATAAGGGGCTTGCCATGTTATTAGGTCCCAATGTTAACCAGAGGTCTGGTTGTCATGTTGCCCCCACCCACGAATCTGCTCTGGAATCCCTCTTTTGGTGGTCCACCGGAGGTTAAAAAAAAAAAATAAAAAAATAAACAAAAAAAAAAACAGAAAGGCCTCCTCCCTTCCCACAGAATGACACCAAACTCTTGGGATCGGGTAAAATCCCCAGAAAGTGAGCCTCATCGATGGCCCATGAGGACACCCCGACATTCCATGGCAATCGGTGACACATTTCCAGAAAAAAAAAAAAAAAGCATGAGCATGCACATCACATTCACCCTTTGCTCATATCCCGAAGAGGTCTCCTCACGGTCTATAGATCGGGCCGGCCATACCTACATCCCACAACCTAAGTGGAGTTTGTGTTTTCAGACTTTTGTCCAAATAGCCCTGGACCACACACGATCCACACTTGGGTCCCTGGAGCCACACCTCAGGACTGTGCTTCCCTTTCAAGGGAATTCTTCCCATTCCATTGGCCACAACCTTGCAAATTAGGAAAAACCTCCAAAGTCACCGAGGCCATCCCAATAGTGTAGGCCGCCCAGGACAAACAGGGGTGATCTCAAACCAGCTGAGCAACTACCTCCACTCAGACAACAGATGACCCCAGAGAAGAATATTGAACCGGACAGGCCCCTAGGCCCTAAACAGATCCATTGCTTTGGTTTCCAGGCATCTCTCCTCAGAGGCCTCGTTTCCAATACCAGCATATGGTGGTTTCCTGAGGCACCAATAAGAACAAATCTCGTCTCCCCATGGAAACTTGCTCATTGGAGCTTTGTCATAACCTCTGGTTAGGAGAATCCTTCAGGGCCCTGGTGCCACTGCTCCATACCAAGGTCTCCATGGACTCAAACCAACATTAAGACCATCCTCAGGAAAGTCCATTTCAACTCAGCCCCCTCTGTTGCTACCCCAAGCCAGCAGATCAAACGTTTCTTGTTGCTAGGAGACAATTGGAATGTGAGGCTGGCTGCCCAGGCATCCATACTTAGAACCCTGTTCTGGAAAAATACCTTATAAGACGTCCTGGAGCCATCCAACAAATCTTAATTGTCCCACAGAAGGAATCCTTGCGGTTTGGAGCATCTCACAACTCCAAAAGTGGGAAAACCCCCATGGCCTCATAATGCCCCCCCTTCCTGAAGGGGCCAACATGGACAGAAACTCAAACCTGAGCCAAAGTCTGAACCTCGACCTGACTTCAGACGCATGAGATCTCAATTCAGCTCTGCAGAGTGTGCCTGCCATGTCCTTGCCCCGAAACCTAAGCCTAGCTTGTGTTCTCAGACTTCCGTCCTCACTCTCCTGGCCCACAAGCCCTCCAGTTTGGGAATTCCGAAGCCACAATGCAGCACTCTGCCTGCCCTCCAGAAGAAAAACTTTGCCCTATGCTGCTAATAAGTAATCCCAAATGATTTTCTAATGCATGTCACTCGATTGTAAAGCAATTATACAGCCCACCCTGTATACTAATGCCCTGTCTGGCACAGCCTGAGACAAGACATCCCAAACGACACCCAGACAGCTGGCCCCAACCTGGACACATAGGACCCGTTATGGCTGTAGGTCGTCATCTCTTCCCAACCTCGGTTTTCAGGCTTCAGAACCTAGACCTTATCTCCAATCACTGCCCAGGGGTGAACGTGATGCAGAAATTAGAATTCCTCCTTCCCCATGGCCAGAAACTTTGTGGTTGGCATGTTGTCCAACGTTCAATGTGGGAAAACCTGCATTGTCCGAAAGGCCACGCTAGTGCTTGAGGGCCGCCTAGGGCACAGACATGCATTGTGACCTGCAGCGTGAGTCCCGTATTAAAGTAACGCCTCTCAGTAGCTTGACCAAGATCCTGCATATGGGACTTGTCATATCCATAGGCCCCCAGGCTTAACCAGAGGGAGAGTATTCCAGTTGTCAGTACCCACTGCTATGCTCTAGAATCCCTCTACTGGGGGGACACATGAAGCAGAAAACAGGACACTTCCCTTCCCACAGAATGACCCCAAACTCTCGGGGGCTGGACAAACTACCAGAGAGGGAGACTTCTACGACCCATGAGGCAACTCCTACATTAAACGGCCATTGTGGACAAAACATCCAGAGACAAAAGCCTGAGCAACTGCCTCCCTCTCACCCTTCTTTCATATCCAGAGGAGCTCCCCTCATGGACTGTAGATCAGGCCTGCCATAACCTCGGCCCCAAACCTGAACTGAGTTAGGGTTTTTGGATGTCTGTCTGCACAGCCATGGCCCACACAGCCTCCAGGCTGGGGTCTCTGGAGCCACACCACAGAACTGGGCCTGCTCTCTCCTAAGAAACTGCCCATTCCATTGGCCACAACTCTACAAAATAGTAGAAACCTCAAGGTCCCCAAGGACATCCCACTACCGCAAGCCACACTGGACAAATAGGGGCATTATGACACAAGCTGAGCAACTACTACCTCCATGCAGACACACAGACAGATATCCGCAGAGACAGAAGATTGAACCAGACAGGCCCTTAGGCCCTATTATGAACTCTTGCTTTGGTGTCCAGGTATCACTCCTCAGAGGCCTGGGTTTGAAGACCAGCATACGGGGCTTTCCTGAGGCACCAGACAGAAGACCTCTCATCTCCACATGGGAAGCTTCCTTGTTGGAGTTGAATCAAGCCCTTCGGGTTGGAGAATCCTGCAGAGTCCGTTAGCTACTGCCACATTCCAAGGTCTCCATGGCCACCAACCCACTTTATGACTTATCCTCAGGAGAGTCCATTTAATCTCAGCCTTCTGGGTAGCTCACCCAAGAGCCCGCAGATTGAGCGTGCCTTGTCTCGACCAGGCAATGGGAAGGTGAGTTGGCGTTTCTCGGCATCCATGCTTAGGGCCCTGCTCTCGAGTCTTTCTGTATGGGGCATCCTGGAACCATCCAATAATACTCGACTGTCCTGGGCGCCTGGGTGGCTCAGTGGTTAAGCCGCTGCCTTCGGCTCAGGTCATGATCTCAGGGTCCTGGGATCGAGTCCCGCATCGGGTTCTCTGCTCAGCAGGGAGCCTGCTTCCTCCTCTCTCTCTCTCTGCCTGCCTCTCTGCCTACTTGTGATCTCTCTCTGTCAAATAAATAAATAAAATCTTTTAAAAAAAAATAATTGACTGTCCTGAAGAAGGAAACTTTGAAGTTTGGAGCAGCTCACAACTCCCAGCGTAGGGAAACCTCCCTGGCCTCATGTAGCCCCCACCCCCTTCAGGAAGGGGCCGTCATGGACACAAACTCCAGCTTGAGGCAACATCTGATACTCGCCCTGACCTCACCTGCAGGAGATCTCGATTCAGCCTCTGCAGAGTGGGCCTGCCATGCTCTTGGCCCCAAAACTCGTGCTAGCTTGTGCTTTCACTCTTCCTTCCTCACAATCCTGGCCACACCCCTCCAGTTTGGCAATTCTGGAGACACAATGCAGCACTCTGCCTGCCCTCCAGAAGAAAAATGTTGCCCTATAGGGCTAACCAGAAACGCCAAATGAGTAACAACCTGCATGCCACTCGACCATACCCCAATTATACAGTCTAGCCTGTGCACTAAAGCCCTGTCTGACACAGCCTGAGGGCAGACCTCCAGTCCAACACCCAGACAGCTGGCCATACACAGAGCATATCACACCCACAATGGCTTTAGGCCATCATCTCTACCCAACCTCAGTTTTCACCTTCAGAACCTAGAACTTATCTCCACTCACTGCTCAGGAGTGAAAGTAATGCAAGAATCAGAACTTCTCCTTCGCCTTGGCAAGAAACCTCGTGGTTGGCATGTTGTCCAATGTTCATTGTAGGAGAAAGCAGCATGGACTATGAGGTCCCACCTATCCCTGAGGGCCACAATTTGCACAAACACACATTGTGACCCTCAGCGTGAGCCCTATCCTCATGTAAAGCCTATTAGTGACTGGAACAACAGCACACATATGGGGCTTGCCAAGCCACTAGTCCCCCAATCTCAACCAGAGTTCGAGATGTCTAGTCACCCCTACTCAGGGCTCTACTCTGGAATCCCTCTTTGGTGGGACACCTGAGGTAAAAAAAAAAAAAATACAGAAAGGACTCTTCCCATCCACAGAATGATCCCAACCACTTGGGATCAGGCCAAATCACCAGAGAAAGAATTGTCCATGGCCCTTGAGGACACCCCGACATTCCACGGCCACCATTGACACAAAATCCAGAGACAAAACCCTGAGCAAGCGCCACATACTCGCCCTTTGTTCATAGCCCGGAAAATTCTCACGGTCTGTTGATCGAGCCTTCATACATACATCCCCAAACCTAAGCTGAGTTTGTGTTTTCAGACTTCTGTCCCCACAGTCCTGGCCCACACACCATCCAAGCTGGGGCCCCTGGAGCCACACCTCAGGACTGTGGCTTCCCTCTCCAGGGGAATTTTGCCATTTCCATTGGCCACAACCCTATAGATTAGGAGAATCCTCCAAACTCCCCCAGGCCATCGGAATTGTGTTCACTGCCCAGGACACACAGGATGATCTTTCACAAGTTAGGAAACCACCTCCACTCAGACCCAGAGACAGATATCCCCATAGAATAAGATTGAACTGGACGGGCACTTAGGCCGTAATCAGATCCATTGCTTTGATTCCAGTCATCTCTCCTCAGAGGCCTGGTTTCCAATACCAGCATATGGGAGATTCCTTAGGCACTCATCAAAACAATTCTCTTCTCTACATAGGAAACATACTCTTTAGAGCTCCATCAAAACCTCCGGTTATGAACATCCCTCAAGGCCCCTGATCAAGCACCCCATTCCAAGGTCTACATGGACACAAATGCACATTATGACCCATACTCAACTCACCCATTTCAAAACACCCGCCTCTGTTGCTCCCCTAGATCCAGCAGATCGAACTTGCCTTGGCTCTATGAGACACCTGGAATGGGAGGCAGGCTGCCCACGCATCCATCCTTAGAACCCTGCTCTGGATAACTTCCTTATGGGATGTCCTGGAGCCATCCAACAGGTCTCGACTGTCCCACAGAAGGAATCATTGTGGTTCGGAGCATCTCACAATTCCCATCGTGGGAAAACCTTCATGTCCTCGTGACACCCTCCCCTTCATGAATGGGCTTCATGGACAGAAACTCCGACCTAAGAAAACGTCTGATCCTAGCTCTGTCTTCAGGTATACGGGATCTCGAATTATCTCTGCAGAGGGTGCCTGCCGTCCCCTCACCCCGAAATCTAAGTCTGGCTTGTGTTCTCAGAATTTTTTCCTCACACTCCTGGCCCACAAGCCTTCCAGTTTGGGAATTTTGGAGTCACTATGTGGCACTGTGTCTTCCCTCCAGAAGAAAAACGTTGCCCTCTGGGACTACCCAGTAACCACAAATGAGTACCATCCTGCACGAAACTCGACTGCACCCCAATGATGCAGTCTAGCCTGGGCACTAATTCCCAGTCTGCCACTGCCTGAGCCTGCACCTCCCAACCCATACTCAACAGCTGGCCGAACACTGAGCACATCAGACACACCATGGCCTTAGGGCTTCATCTCTTCCCAACCTCAGTTTTCAGGCTTCAGAACCTAGACCTTAAATCCAATCACAGTCGAGGAGTGAAAGTGTTGCAGAAATTAGAACTCCATCTTGCCAATTGCCAGAAAACTTGTGGTTCCTTTACTGTGCAACGTTCAGTGTAGGAGAAACCAGCATGGTACATTAGGCCACGCCCTGACTTGAGGGGCTTCTTGGGCACAAAACCACATTGTGAAACTCAGTGTGAGACCTATCCTCAAGGAAGGCCTCTCAGTGTCTGGACCAAGAGCCCACATAAGGGGCTTGCCATGTTATTAGGTCCCAATGTTAACCAGAGGTCTGGTTGTCATGTTGCCCCCACCCACGAATCTGCTCTGGAATCCCTCTTTTGGTGGTCCACCGGAGGTTAAAAAAAAAAAATAAAAAAATAAACAAAAAAAAAAACAGAAAGGCCTCCTCCCTTCCCACAGAATGACACCAAACTCTTGGGATCGGGTAAAATCCCCAGAAAGTGAGCCTCATCGATGGCCCATGAGGACACCCCGACATTCCATGGCAATCGGTGACACATTTCCAGAAAAAAAAAAAAAAAGCATGAGCATGCACATCACATTCACCCTTTGCTCATATCCCGAAGAGGTCTCCTCACGGTCTATAGATCGGGCCGGCCATACCTACATCCCACAACCTAAGTGGAGTTTGTGTTTTCAGACTTTTGTCCAAATAGCCCTGGACCACACACGATCCACACTTGGGTCCCTGGAGCCACACCTCAGGACTGTGCTTCCCTTTCAAGGGAATTCTTCCCATTCCATTGGCCACAACCTTGCAAATTAGGAAAAACCTCCAAAGTCACCGAGGCCATCCCAATAGTGTAGGCCGCCCAGGACAAACAGGGGTGATCTCAAACCAGCTGAGCAACTACCTCCACTCAGACAACAGATGACCCCAGAGAAGAATATTGAACCGGACAGGCCCCTAGGCCCTAAACAGATCCATTGCTTTGGTTTCCAGGCATCTCTCCTCAGAGGCCTCGTTTCCAATACCAGCATATGGTGGTTTCCTGAGGCACCAATAAGAACAAATCTCGTCTCCCCATGGAAACTTGCTCATTGGAGCTTTGTCATAACCTCTGGTTAGGAGAATCCTTCAGGGCCCTGGTGCCACTGCTCCATACCAAGGTCTCCATGGACTCAAACCAACATTAAGACCATCCTCAGGAAAGTCCATTTCAACTCAGCCCCCTCTGTTGCTACCCCAAGCCAGCAGATCAAACGTTTCTTGTTGCTAGGAGACAATTGGAATGTGAGGCTGGCTGCCCAGGCATCCATACTTAGAACCCTGTTCTGGAAAAATACCTTATAAGACGTCCTGGAGCCATCCAACAAATCTTAATTGTCCCACAGAAGGAATCCTTGCGGTTTGGAGCATCTCACAACTCCAAAAGTGGGAAAACCCCCATGGCCTCATAATGCCCCCCCTTCCTGAAGGGGCCAACATGGACAGAAACTCAAACCTGAGCCAAAGTCTGAACCTCGACCTGACTTCAGACGCATGAGATCTCAATTCAGCTCTGCAGAGTGTGCCTGCCATGTCCTTGCCCCGAAACCTAAGCCTAGCTTGTGTTCTCAGACTTCCGTCCTCACTCTCCTGGCCCACAAGCCCTCCAGTTTGGGAATTCCGAAGCCACAATGCAGCACTCTGCCTGCCCTCCAGAAGAAAAACTTTGCCCTATGCTGCTAATAAGTAATCCCAAATGATTTTCTAATGCATGTCACTCGATTGTAAAGCAATTATACAGCCCACCCTGTATACTAATGCCCTGTCTGGCACAGCCTGAGACAAGACATCCCAAACGACACCCAGACAGCTGGCCCCAACCTGGACACATAGGACCCGTTATGGCTGTAGGTCGTCATCTCTTCCCAACCTCGGTTTTCAGGCTTCAGAACCTAGACCTTATCTCCAATCACTGCCCAGGGGTGAACGTGATGCAGAAATTAGAATTCCTCCTTCCCCATGGCCAGAAACTTTGTGGTTGGCATGTTGTCCAACGTTCAATGTGGGAAAACCTGCATTGTCCGAAAGGCCACGCTAGTGCTTGAGGGCCGCCTAGGGCACAGACATGCATTGTGACCTGCAGCGTGAGTCCCGTATTAAAGTAACGCCTCTCAGTAGCTTGACCAAGATCCTGCATATGGGACTTGTCATATCCATAGGCCCCCAGGCTTAACCAGAGGGAGAGTATTCCAGTTGTCAGTACCCACTGCTATGCTCTAGAATCCCTCTACTGGGGGGACACATGAAGCAGAAAACAGGACACTTCCCTTCCCACAGAATGACCCCAAACTCTCGGGGGCTGGACAAACTACCAGAGAGGGAGACTTCTACGACCCATGAGGCAACTCCTACATTAAACGGCCATTGTGGACAAAACATCCAGAGACAAAAGCCTGAGCAACTGCCTCCCTCTCACCCTTCTTTCATATCCAGAGGAGCTCCCCTCATGGACTGTAGATCAGGCCTGCCATAACCTCGGCCCCAAACCTGAACTGAGTTAGGGTTTTTGGATGTCTGTCTGCACAGCCATGGCCCACACAGCCTCCAGGCTGGGGTCTCTGGAGCCACACCACAGAACTGGGCCTGCTCTCTCCTAAGAAACTGCCCATTCCATTGGCCACAACTCTACAAAATAGTAGAAACCTCAAGGTCCCCAAGGACATCCCACTACCGCAAGCCACACTGGACAAATAGGGGCATTATGACACAAGCTGAGCAACTACTACCTCCATGCAGACACACAGACAGATATCCGCAGAGACAGAAGATTGAACCAGACAGGCCCTTAGGCCCTATTATGAACTCTTGCTTTGGTGTCCAGGTATCACTCCTCAGAGGCCTGGGTTTGAAGACCAGCATACGGGGCTTTCCTGAGGCACCAGACAGAAGACCTCTCATCTCCACATGGGAAGCTTCCTTGTTGGAGTTGAATCAAGCCCTTCGGGTTGGAG
Source organism: Mustela nivalis (assembly GCF_964662115.1). Classification (NCBI taxonomy): domain Eukaryota; kingdom Metazoa; phylum Chordata; class Mammalia; order Carnivora; family Mustelidae; genus Mustela; species Mustela nivalis. The sequence continues at coordinate 2,785,203 of NW_028136553.1, read as the reverse complement.
AATCCTGCAGAGTCCGTTAGCTACTGCCACATTCCAAGGTCTCCATGGCCACCAACCCACTTTATGACTTATCCTCAGGAGAGTCCATTTAATCTCAGCCTTCTGGGTAGCTCACCCAAGAGCCCGCAGATTGAGCGTGCCTTGTCTCGACCAGGCAATGGGAAGGTGAGTTGGCGTTTCTCGGCATCCATGCTTAGGGCCCTGCTCTCGAGTCTTTCTGTATGGGGCATCCTGGAACCATCCAATAATACTCGACTGTCCTGGGCGCCTGGGTGGCTCAGTGGTTAAGCCGCTGCCTTCGGCTCAGGTCATGATCTCAGGGTCCTGGGATCGAGTCCCGCATCGGGTTCTCTGCTCAGCAGGGAGCCTGCTTCCTCCTCTCTCTCTCTCTGCCTGCCTCTCTGCCTACTTGTGATCTCTCTCTGTCAAATAAATAAATAAAATCTTTTAAAAAAAAATAATTGACTGTCCTGAAGAAGGAAACTTTGAAGTTTGGAGCAGCTCACAACTCCCAGCGTAGGGAAACCTCCCTGGCCTCATGTAGCCCCCACCCCCTTCAGGAAGGGGCCGTCATGGACACAAACTCCAGCTTGAGGCAACATCTGATACTCGCCCTGACCTCACCTGCAGGAGATCTCGATTCAGCCTCTGCAGAGTGGGCCTGCCATGCTCTTGGCCCCAAAACTCGTGCTAGCTTGTGCTTTCACTCTTCCTTCCTCACAATCCTGGCCACACCCCTCCAGTTTGGCAATTCTGGAGACACAATGCAGCACTCTGCCTGCCCTCCAGAAGAAAAATGTTGCCCTATAGGGCTAACCAGAAACGCCAAATGAGTAACAACCTGCATGCCACTCGACCATACCCCAATTATACAGTCTAGCCTGTGCACTAAAGCCCTGTCTGACACAGCCTGAGGGCAGACCTCCAGTCCAACACCCAGACAGCTGGCCATACACAGAGCATATCACACCCACAATGGCTTTAGGCCATCATCTCTACCCAACCTCAGTTTTCACCTTCAGAACCTAGAACTTATCTCCACTCACTGCTCAGGAGTGAAAGTAATGCAAGAATCAGAACTTCTCCTTCGCCTTGGCAAGAAACCTCGTGGTTGGCATGTTGTCCAATGTTCATTGTAGGAGAAAGCAGCATGGACTATGAGGTCCCACCTATCCCTGAGGGCCACAATTTGCACAAACACACATTGTGACCCTCAGCGTGAGCCCTATCCTCATGTAAAGCCTATTAGTGACTGGAACAACAGCACACATATGGGGCTTGCCAAGCCACTAGTCCCCCAATCTCAACCAGAGTTCGAGATGTCTAGTCACCCCTACTCAGGGCTCTACTCTGGAATCCCTCTTTGGTGGGACACCTGAGGTAAAAAAAAAAAAAATACAGAAAGGACTCTTCCCATCCACAGAATGATCCCAACCACTTGGGATCAGGCCAAATCACCAGAGAAAGAATTGTCCATGGCCCTTGAGGACACCCCGACATTCCACGGCCACCATTGACACAAAATCCAGAGACAAAACCCTGAGCAAGCGCCACATACTCGCCCTTTGTTCATAGCCCGGAAAATTCTCACGGTCTGTTGATCGAGCCTTCATACATACATCCCCAAACCTAAGCTGAGTTTGTGTTTTCAGACTTCTGTCCCCACAGTCCTGGCCCACACACCATCCAAGCTGGGGCCCCTGGAGCCACACCTCAGGACTGTGGCTTCCCTCTCCAGGGGAATTTTGCCATTTCCATTGGCCACAACCCTATAGATTAGGAGAATCCTCCAAACTCCCCCAGGCCATCGGAATTGTGTTCACTGCCCAGGACACACAGGATGATCTTTCACAAGTTAGGAAACCACCTCCACTCAGACCCAGAGACAGATATCCCCATAGAATAAGATTGAACTGGACGGGCACTTAGGCCGTAATCAGATCCATTGCTTTGATTCCAGTCATCTCTCCTCAGAGGCCTGGTTTCCAATACCAGCATATGGGAGATTCCTTAGGCACTCATCAAAACAATTCTCTTCTCTACATAGGAAACATACTCTTTAGAGCTCCATCAAAACCTCCGGTTATGAACATCCCTCAAGGCCCCTGATCAAGCACCCCATTCCAAGGTCTACATGGACACAAATGCACATTATGACCCATACTCAACTCACCCATTTCAAAACACCCGCCTCTGTTGCTCCCCTAGATCCAGCAGATCGAACTTGCCTTGGCTCTATGAGACACCCGGAATGGGAGGCAGGCTGCCCACGCATCCATCTTTAGAACCCTGCTCTGGATAACTTCCTTATGGGATGTCCTGGAGCCATCCAACAGGTCTCGACTGTCCCACAGAAGGAATCATTGTGGTTCGGAGCATCTCACAATTCCCATCGTGGGAAAACCTTCATGTCCTCGTGACACCCTCCCCTTCATGAATGGGCTTCATGGACAGAAACTCCGACCTAAGAAAACGTCTGATCCTAGCTCTGTCTTCAGGTATACGGGATCTCGAATTATCTCTGCAGAGGGTGCCTGCCGTCCTCTCACCCCGAAATCTAAGTCTGGCTTGTGTTCTCAGAATTTTTTCCTCACACTCCTGGCCCACAAGCCTTCCAGTTTGGGAATTTTGGAGTCACTATGTGGCACTGTGTCTTCCCTCCAGAAGAAAAACGTTGCCCTCTGGGACTACCCAGTAACCACAAATGAGTACCATCCTGCACAAAACTCGACTGCACCCCAATGATGCAGTCTAGCCTGGGCACTAATTCCCAGTCTGCCACTGCCTGAGCCTGCACCTCCCAACCCATACTCAACAGCTGGCCGAACACTGAGCACATCAGACACACCATGGCCTTAGGGCTTCATCTCTTCCCAACCTCAGTTTTCAGGCTTCAGAACCTAGACCTTAAATCCAATCACAGTCGAGGAGTGAAAGTGTTGCAGAAATTAGAACTCCATCTTGCCAATTGCCAGAAAACTTGTGGTTCCTTTACTGTGCAACGTTCAGTGTAGGAGAAACCAGCATGGTACATTAGGCCACGCCCTGACTTGAGGGGCTCCTTGGGCACAAAACCACATTGTGAAACTCAGTGTGAGACCTATCCTCAAGGAAGGCCTCTCAGTGTCTGGACCAAGAGCCCACATAAGGGGCTTGCCATGTTATTAGGTCCCAATGTTAACCAGAGGTCTGGTTGTCATGTTGCCCCCACCCACGAATCTGCTCTGGAATCCCTCTTTTGGTGGTCCACCGGAGGTTAAAAAAAATAATAATAAAAAAATAAACAAAAAAAAAAAACAGAAAGGCCTCCTCCCTTCCCACAGAATGACACCAAACTCTTAGGATCGGGTAAAATCCCCAGAAAGTGAGCCTCATCGATGGCCCATGAGGACACCCCGACATTCCATGGCAATCGGTGACACATTTCCAGAAAAAAAAAAAAAAGCATGAGCATGCACATCACATTCACCCTTTGCTCATATCCCGAAGAGGTCTCCTCACGGTCTATAGATCGGGCCGGCCATACCTACATCCCACAACCTAAGTGGAGTTTGTGTTTTCAGACTTTTGTCCAAATAGCCCTGGACCACACACGCTCCACACTTGGGTCCCTGGAGCCACACCTCAGGACTGTGCTTCCCTTTCAAGGGAATTCTTCCCATTCCATTGGCCACAACCTTGCAAATGAGGAAAAACCTCCAAAGTCACCGAGGCCATCCCAATAGTGTAGGCCGCCCAGGACAAACAGGGGTGATCTCAAACCAGCTGAGCAACTACCTCCACTCAGACAACAGATGTCCCCAGAGAAGAATATTGAACCGGACAGGCCCCTAGGCCCTAAACAGATCCATTGCTTTGGTTTCCAGGCATCTCTCCTCAGAGGCCTCGTTTCCAATACCAGCATATGGTGGTTTCCTGAGGCACCAATAAGAACAAATCTCGTCTCCCCATGGAAACTTGCTCATTGGAGCTTTGTCATAACCTCTGGTTAGGAGAATCCTTCAGGGCCCTGGTGCCACTGCTCCATACCAAGGTCTCCATGGACTCAAACCAACATTAAGACCATCCTCAGGAAAGTCCATTTCAACTCAGCCCCCTCTGTTGCTACCCCAAGCCAGCAGATCAAACGTTTCTTGTTGCTAGGAGACAATTGGAATGTGAGGCTGGCTGCCCAGGCATCCATACTTAGAACCCTGTTCTGGAAAAATACCTTATAAGACGTCCTGGAGCCATCCAACAAATCTTAATTGTCCCACAGAAGGAATCCTTGCGGTTTGGAGCATCTCACAACTCCAAAAGTGGGAAAACCCCCATGGCCTCATAATGCCCCCCCTTCCTGAAGGGGCCAACATGGACAGAAACTCAAACCTGAGCCAAAGTCTGAACCTCGACCTGACTTCAGATGCATGAGATCTCAATTCAGCTCTGCAGAGTGTGCCTGCCATGTCCTTGCCCTGAAACCTAAGCCTAGCTTGTGTTCTCAGACTTCCGTCCTCACTCTCCTGGCCCACAAGCCCTCCAGTTTGGGAATTCCGAAGCCACAATGCAGCACTCTGCCTGCCCTCCAGAAGAAAAACTTTGCCCTATGCTGCTAATAAGTAATCCCAAATGATTTTCTAATGCATGCCACTCGATTGTAAAGCAATTATACAGCCCACCCTGTATACTAATGCCCTGTCTGGCACAGCCTGAGACAAGACATCCCAAACGACACCCAGACAGCTGGCCCCAACCTGGACACATAGGACCCGTTATGGCTGTAGGTCGTCATCTCTTCCCAACCTCGGTTTTCAGGCTTCAGAACCTAGACCTTATCTCCAATCACTGCCCAGGGGTGAACGTGATGCAGAAATTAGAATTCCTCCTTCCCCATGGCCAGAAACTTTGTGGTTGGCATGTTGTCCAACGTTCAATGTGGGAAAACCTGCATTGTCCGAAAGGCCACGCTAGTGCTTGAGGGCCGCCTAGGGCACAGACATGCATTGTGACCTGCAGCGTGAGTCCCGTATTAAAGTAACGCCTCTCAGTAGCTGGACCAAGATCCTGCATATGGGACTTGTCATATCCATAGGCCCCCAGGCTTAACCAGAGGGCGAGTATTCCAGTTGTCAGTACCCACTGCTATGCTCTAGAATCCCTCTACTGGGGGGACACATGAAGCAGAAAACAGGACACTTCCCTTCCCACAGAATGACCCCAAACTCTCGGGGGCTGGACAAACTACCAGAGAGGGAGACTTCTACGACCCATGAGGCAACTCCTACATTAAACGGCCATTGTGGACAAAACATCCAGAGACAAAAGCCTGAGCGACTGCCTCCCTCTCACCCTTCTTTCATATCCAGAGGAGCTCCCCTCATGGACTGTAGATCAGGCCTGCCATAACCTCGGCCCCAAACCTGAACTGAGTTAGGGTTTTTGGATGTCTGTCTGCACAGCCATGGCCCACACAGCCTCCAGGCTGGGGTCTCTGGAGCCACACCACAGAACTGGGCCTGCTCTCTCCTAAGAAACTGCCCATTCCATTGGCCACAACTCTACAAAATAGTAGAAACCTCAAGGTCCCCAAGGACATCCCACTACCGCAAGCCGCACTGGACAAATAGGGGCATTATGACACAAGCTGAGCAACTACTACCTCCATGCAGACACACAGACAGATATCCGCAGAGACAGAAGATTGAACCAGACAGGCCCTTAGGCCCTATTATGAACTCTTGCTTTGGTGTCCAGGTATCACTCCTCAGAGGCCTGGGTTTGAAGACCAGCATACGGGGCTTTCCTGAGGCACCAGACAGAAGACCTCTCATCTCCACATGGGAAGCTTCCTTGTTGGAGTTGAATCAAGCCCTTCGGGTTGGAGAATCCTGCAGAGTCCGTTAGCTACTGCCACATTCCAAGGTCTCCATGGCCACCAACCCACTTTATGACTTATCCACAGGAGAGTCCATTTAATCTCAGCCTTCTGGGTAGCTCACCCAAGAGCCCGCAGATTGAGCGTGCCTTGTCTCGACCAGGCAATGGGAAGGTGAGTTGGCGTTTCTCGGCATCCATGCTTAGGGCCCTGCTCTCGAGTCTTTCTGTATGGGGCATCCTGGAACCATCCAATAATACTCGACTGTCCTGGGCGCCTGGGTGGCTCAGTGGTTAAGCCGCTGCCTTCGGCTCAGGTCATGATCTCAGGGTCCTGGGATCGAGTCCCGCATCGGGCTCTCTACTCAGCAGGGAGCCTGCTTCCTCCTCTCTCTCTCTCTGCCTGCCTCTCTGCCTACTTGTGATCTCTCTCTGTCAAATAAATAAATAAAATCTTTTAAAAAAAAATAATTGACTGTCCTGAAGAAGGAAACTTTGAAGTTTGGAGCAGCTCACAACTCCCAGCGTAGGGAAACCTCCCTGGCCTCATGTAGCCCCCACCCCCTTCAGGAAGGGGCCGTCATGGACACAAACTCCAGCTTGAGGCAACATCTGATACTCGCCCTGACCTCACCTGCAGGAGATCTCGATTCAGCCTCTGCAGAGTGGGCCTGCCATGCTCTTGGCCCCAAAACTCGTGCTAGCTTGTGCTTTCACTCTTCCTTCCTCACAATCCTGGCCACACCCCTCCAGTTTGTCAATTCTGGAGACACAATGCAGCACTCTGCCTGCCCTCCAGAAGAAAAATGTTGCCCTATAGGGCTAACCAGAAACGCCAAATGAGTAACAACCTGCATGCCACTCGATCATACCCCAATTATACAGTCTAGCCTGTGCACTAAAGCCCTGTCTGACACAGCCTGAGGGCAGACCTCCAGTCCAACACCCAGACAGCTGGCCATACACAGAGCATATCACACCCACAATGGCTTTAGGCCATCATCTCTACCCAACCTCAGTTTTCACCTTCAGAACCTAGAACTTATCTCCACTCACTGCTCAGGAGTGAACGTGATGCAAGAATCAGAACTTCTCCTTCGCCTTGGCAAGAAACCTCGTGGTTGGCATGTTGTCCAATGTTCATTGTAGGAGAAAGCAGCATGGACTATGAGGCCCCACCTATCCCTGAGGGCCACAATTTGCACAAACACACATTGTGACCCTCAGCGTGAGCCCTATCCTCATGTAAAGCCTATTAGTGACTGGAACAACAGCACACATATGGGGCTTGCCAAGCCACTAGTCCCCCAATCTCAACCAGAGTTCGAGATGTCTAGTCACCCCTACTCAGGGCTCTACTCTGGAATCCCTCTTTGGTGGGACACCTGAGGTAAAAAAAAAAAAATACAGAAAGGACTCTTCCCATCCACAGAATGATCCCAACCACTTGGGATCAGGCCAAATCACAGAGAAAGAATTGTCCATGGCCCTTGAGGACACCCCGACATTCCACGGCCACCATTGACACAAAATCCAGAGACAAAACCCTGAGCAAGCGCCACATACTCGCCCTTTGTTCATAGCCCGGAGAATTCTCACGGTCTGTTGTTCGAGCCTTCATACATACATCCCCAAACCTAACCTGAGTTTGTGTTTTCAGACTTCTGTCCCCACAGGCCTGGCCCACACACCATCCAAGCTGGGGCCCCTGGAGCCACACCTCAGGACTGTGGCTTCCCTCTCCAGGGGAATTTTGCCATTTCCATTGGCCACAACCCTATAGATTAGGAGAATCCTCCAAACTCCCCCAGGCCATCGGAATTGTGTTCACTGCCCAGGACACACAGGATGATCTTTCACAAGTTAGGAAACCACCTCCACTCAGACCCAGAGACAGATATCCCCATAGAATAAGATTGAACTGGACGGGCACTTAGGCCGTAATCAGATCCATTGCTTTGATTCCAGTCATCTCTCCTCAGAGGCCTGGTTTCCAATACCAGCATATGGGAGATTCCTTAGGCACTCATCAAAACAATTCTCTTCTCTACATAGGAAACATACTCTTTAGAGCTCCATCAAAACCTCCGGTTATGAACATCCCTCAAGGCCCCTGATCAAGCACCCCATTCCAAGGTCTACATGGACACAAATGCACATTATGACCCATACTCAACTCACCCATTTCAAAACACCCGCCTCTGTTGCTCCCCTAGATCCAGCAGATCGAACTTGCCTTGGCTCTATGAGACACCTGGAATGGGAGGCAGGCTGCCCACGCATCCATCCTTAGAACCCTGCTCTGGATAACTTCCTTATGGGATGTCCTGGAGCCATCCAACAGGTCTCGACTGTCCCACAGAAGGAATCATTGTGGTTCGGAGCATCTCACAATTCCCATCGTGGGAAAACCTTCATGTCCTCGTGACACCCTCCCCTTCATGAATGGGCTTCATGGACAGAAACTCCGACCTAAGAAAACGTCTGATCCTAGCTCTGTCTTCAGGTATACGGGATCTCGAATTATCTCTGCAGAGGGTGCCTGCCGTCCCCTCACCCCGAAATCTAAGTCTGGCTTGTGTTCTCAGAATTTTTTCCTCACACTCCTGGCCCACAAGCCTTCCAGTTTGGGAATTTTGGAGTCACTATGTGGCACTGTGTCTTCCCTCCAGAAGAAAAACGTTGCCCTCTGGGACTACCCAGTAACCACAAATGAGTACCATCCTGCACGAAACTCGACTGCACCCCAATGATGCAGTCTAGCCTGGGCACTAATTCCCAGTCTGCCACTGCCTGAGCCTGCACCTCCCAACCCATACTCAACAGCTGGCCGAACACTGAGCACATCAGACACACCATGGCCTTAGGGCTTCATCTCTTCCCAACCTCAGTTTTCAGGCTTCAGAACCTAGACCTTAAATCCAATCACAGTCGAGGAGTGAAAGTGTTGCAGAAATTAGAACTCCATCTTGCCAATTGCCAGAAAACTTGTGGTTCCTTTACTGTGCAACGTTCAGTGTAGGAGAAACCAGCATGGTACATTAGGCCACGCCCTGACTTGAGGGGCTCCTTGGGCACAAAACCACATTGTGAAACTCAGTGTGAGACCTATCCTCAAGGAAGGCCTCTCAGTGTCTGGACCAAGAGCCCACATAAGGGGCTTGCCATGTTATTAGGTCCCAATGTTAACCAGAGGTCTGGTTGTCATGTTGCCCCCACCCACGAATCTGCTCTGGAATCCCTCTTTTGGTGGTCCACCGGAGGTTAAAAAAAATAATAATAAAAAAATAAACAAAAAAAAAAAACAGAAAGGCCTCCTCCCTTCCCACAGAATGACACCAAACTCTTAGGATCGGGTAAAATCCCCAGAAAGTGAGCCTCATCGATGGCCCATGAGGACACCCCGACATTCCATGGCAATCGGTGACACATTTCCAGAAAAAAAAAAAAAAGCATGAGCATGCACATCACATTCACCCTTTGCTCATATCCCGAAGAGGTCTCCTCACGGTCTATAGATCGGGCCGGCCATACCTACATCCCACAACCTAAGTGGAGTTTGTGTTTTCAGACTTTTGTCCAAATAGCCCTGGACCACACACGCTCCACACTTGGGTCCCTGGAGCCACACCTCAGGACTGTGCTTCCCTTTCAAGGGAATTCTTCCCATTCCATTGGCCACAACCTTGCAAATGAGGAAAAACCTCCAAAGTCACCGAGGCCATCCCAATAGTGTAGGCCGCCCAGGACAAACAGGGGTGATCTCAAACCAGCTGAGCAACTACCTCCACTCAGACAACAGATGTCCCCAGAGAAGAATATTGAACCGGACAGGCCCCTAGGCCCTAAACAGATCCATTGCTTTGGTTTCCAGGCATCTCTCCTCAGAGGCCTCGTTTCCAATACCAGCATATGGTGGTCTCCTGAGGCACCAATAAGAACAAATCTCGTCTCCCCATGGAAACTTGCTCATTGGAGCTTTGTCATAACCTCTGGTTAGGAGAATCCTTCAGGGCCCTGGTGCCACTGCTCCATACCAAGGTCTCCATGGACTCAAACCAACATTAAGACCATCCTCAGGAAAGTCCATTTCAACTCAGCCCCCTCTGTTGCTACCCCAAGCCAGCAGATCAAACGTTTCTTGTTGCTAGGAGACAATTGGAATGTGAGGCTGGCTGCCCAGGCATCCATACTTAGAACCCTGTTCTGGAAAAATACCTTATAAGACGTCCTGGAGCCATCCAACAAATCTTAATTGTCCCACAGAAGGAATCCTTGCGGTTTGGAGCATCTCACAACTCCAAAAGTGGGAAAACCCCCATGGCCTCATAATGCCCCCCCTTCCTGAAGGGGCCAACATGGACAGAAACTCAAACCTGAGCCAAAGTCTGAACCTCGACCTGACTTCAGATGCATGAGATCTCAATTCAGCTCTGCAGAGTGTGCCTGCCATGTCCTTGCCCCGAAACCTAAGCCTAGCTTGTGTTCTCAGACTTCCGTCCTCACTCTCCTGGCCCACAAGCCCTCCAGTTTGGGAATTCCGAAGCCACAATGCAGCACTCTGCCTGCCCTCCAGAAGAAAAACTTTGCCCTATGCTGCTAATAAGTAATCCCAAATGATTTTCTAATGCATGCCACTCGATTGTAAAGCAATTATACAGCCCACCCTGTATACTAATGCCCTGTCTGGCACAGCCTGAGACAAGACATCCCAAACGACACCCAGACAGCTGGCCCCAACCTGGACACATAGGACCCGCTGTGGCTGTAGGTCGTTATCTCTTCCCAACCTCGGTTTTCAGGCTTCAGAACCTAGACCTTATCTCCAATCACTGCCCAGGGGTGAACGTGATGCAGAAATTAGAATTCCTCCTTCCCCATGGCCAGAAACCTTGTGGTTGGCATGTTGTCCAACGTTCAATGTGGGAAAACCTGCATTGTCCGAAAGGCCACGCCAGTGCTTGAGGGCCGCCTAGGGCACAGACATGCATTGTGACCTGCAGCGTGAGTCCCGTATTAAAGTAACGCCTCTCAGTGGCTGGACCAAGATCCTGCATATGGGGCTTGTCATATCCATAGGCCCCCAGGCTTAACCAGAGGGCGTGTATTCCAGTTGTCAGTACCCACTGCTATGCTCTAGAATCCCTCTACTGGGGGGACACATGAAGCAGAAAACAGGACACTTCCCTTCCCACAGAATGACCCCAAACTCTTGGGGGCAGGACAAACTACCAGAGAGGGAGACTTCTACGACCCGTGAGGCAACTCCTACATTAAACGGCCATTGTGGACAAAACATCCAGAGACAAAAGCCTGAGCGACTGCCTCCCTCTCACCCTTCTTTCATATCCAGAGAAGCTCCCCTCATGGACTGTAGATCAGGCCAGCCGTAACCTCGGCCCCAAACCTGAGCTGAGTTAGGGTTTTTGGATGTCTGTCTGCACAGCCATGGCCCACACAGCCTCCAGGCTGGGGTCTCTGGAGCCACACCACAGAACTGTGCCTGCTCTCTCCTAAGAAACTGCCCATTCCATTGGCCACAACTCTACAAAATAGTAGAAACCTCAAGGTCCCCAAGGACATCCCACTACCGCAAGCCGCACTGGACAAATAGGGGCATTATGACACAAGCTGAGCAACTACTACCTCCATGCAGACACACAGACAGATATCCGCAGAGACAGAAGATTGAACCAGACAGGCCCCTAAGCCCTATTATGAACTCTTTCTTTGGTGTCCAGGTATCACTCCTCAGAGGCCTGGTTTCGAAGACCAGCATACGGGGCTTTCCTGAGGCACCAGACAGAAGACCTCTCATCTCCATGTGGGAAGCTTCCTTGTTGGAGTTGTGTCAAGCCCTTCGGGTTGGAGAATCCTGCAGAGTCCCTTAGCTACTGCCACATTCCAAGGTCTCCATGGCCACCAACCCACATTATGACTCATCCTCAGGAGAGTCCATTTAAATTCAGCCTTCTGGGTAGCTCACCCAAGAGCCTGCAGATTGAGCGTGCCTTGTCTTGACCAGGCAATGGGAAGGTGAGTTGGCGTTTTTGACATCCATGCTTAGGGCCCTGCTCTGGAGTCTTTCTGTATGGGGCATCCTGGAACCATCCAATAGTACTCGACTGTCCTGAGAAGGAAACTTTGAAGTTTGGAGCAGCTCACAACTCCCAGCGTAGGGAAACCTCCCTGGCCTCATGACGCCCCCACCCCCTTCAGGAAGGGGCCGCCATGGACACAAACTCCAGCTTGAGGCAACATCTGATACTCGCCCTGACCTCACCTGCAGGAGATCTCGATTCAGCCTCTGCAGAGTGGGCCTGCCATGCTCTTGGCCCCAAAACTCGTGCTAGCTTGTGCTTTCACTCTTCCTTCCTCACAATCCTGGCCACACCCCTCCAGTTTGGCAATTCTGGAGACACAATGCAGCACTCTGCCTGCCCTCCAGAAGAAAAATGTTGCCCTATAGGGCTAACCAGAAACGCCAAATGAGTAACAATCTGCATGCCACTCGACCATACCCAAATTATACAGTCTAGCCTGTGCACTAAAGCCCAGTCTGAAACAGCCTGAGGGCAGACCTCCAGTCCAACACCCAGACAGCTGGCCGTACACAGAGCATATCACACCCACAATGGCTTTAGGCCATCATCTCTACCCAAATCAGTTTTCACCTTCAGAACCTAGACCTTATCGCCACTCACTGTTCAGGAGTGAACGTGATGCAAGAATCAGAACTTCTCCTTCGCCTTGGCAAGAAACCTAGTGGTTGGCATGTTGTCCAATCTTCATTGTAGGAGAAAGCAGCATGGACTATGAGGCCTCACCTATCCCTGAGGGCCACAATTTGCACAAACACACATTGTGACCCTCAGCGTGAGCCCTATCCTCATGTAAAGCCTCTTAGTGACTGGAACAGAAGCCCAAATATGGGGCTTGCCAAGCCCCTATTCCCCCAATATCAACAAGAGTTCGAGATGTCTAGTCACCCCTACTCAGGGCTCTACTCTGGAATCCCTCTTTGGTGGGACACCTGAGGTAAATATATATATATATATATATATATATATATATATATATATATATATATATACACAGCAAGGACTCTTCCAATCCACAGAATGTTCCCAACCACATGGGATCAGGCCATATCACCAGAGAAAGAATTGTCCATGGCCCTTGAGGACATCCCGAAATTCCACGGCCACCGTTGACACAAAATCCAGAGACAAAAGCCTGAGCAAGCGCCACATACTGCCCTTTGTTCATAGCCCGGAAAATTCTCACGGTCTGTAGATCGAGCCTTCATACATACATCCCCAAACCTAAGCTGAGTTTGTCTTTTCAGAATTCTGTCCCCACAGGCCTGGCCTACACACCATCCAAGCTGGGGCCCCTGGAGCCACACCTCAGGACTGTGGCTTCCCTCACCAGGGGAATTCTGCCATTTCCATTGGCCACAACCATATAGATTAGGAGAATCCTCCAAACTCCCCCAGGCCATCTGAATTGTGTTGGCTGCCCAGGACAAACAGGGATGATCTTTCACAAGTTAGGAAACTACCACCACTCAGACCCAGAGACAAATATCCCCATAGAATTAGATTGAACTTGACAGGCACTTAGGTCCTAACCAGATCCATTGCTTTTGATTCCAGTCATCTCTCCTCAGAGCCCTGGTTTCCAATACCAGCATATGGGAGATTCCTTAAGCACTCATCAAACAATTCTCTTCTCTACATAGGAAACATACTCTTTAGAGCTCCATCAAAACCTCCGGTTATGAACATCCCTCAAGGCCCCGGATCAAACACCCCATTCCAAGGTCTACATGGACACAAATGCACATTATGACCCATCCTCAACTCACCCATTTCAAAACACCCGCCTCGGTTGCTCCCCTAGATCCAGCAGATCGAACTTGCCTTGGCTCTATGAGACACCTGGAATGGGAGGCAGGCTGCCCAGGCATCCATCCTTAGAACCCTGCTCTGGATAATTTCCTTATGGGATGTCCTGGAGCCATCCAACAGGTCTCGACTGTCCCACAAAAGGAATCATTGCGGTTTGGAGCATCTCACAATTCCCATCGTGGGAAAACCTCCATGTCCTCGTGACACCCTCTCCTTCATGAAGGGGCCATCGTGGACAGAGACTCCGATCTAAGCCAACGTCTGATCCGAGCTCTGTCTTCAGGTATACGGGATCTCAAATCATCTCTGCAGAGGGTGCCTGCCGTCCCCTCACCCCGAAATCTAAGTCTGGCTTGTGTTCTCAGAATTTTTTCCTCACACTCCTGGCCCACAAGCCTTCCAGTTTGGGAATTCTGGAGCCACTATGTGGCACTGTGTCTTCCCTCCAGAAGAAAAACGTTGCCCTCTGGGGCTACCCAGTAACCACAAATGAGTACTATCCTGCACGAAACTCGACCGCACCCCAATGATGCAGTCTAGCCTGGGCACTAATTCCCTGTCTGCCACAGCCTGAGCCTGCACCTCCCTACCCACACTCAACAGCTGGCCGAACACTGAGCACATCAGACACACCATGGACTTAGGGCTTCATCTCTTCCCAACCTCAGTTTTCAGGCTTCAGAACCTAGACCTTAAATCCAATCACAGTCCAGGAGTGAAAGTGTTGCAGAAATTAGAACTCCATCTTCCCCATTGCCAGAAAACTTGTGGTTCCCATACTGTGCAACGTTCAGTGTAGGAGAAACTAGCATGGTACATTAGGCCACGCCTTGTCTTGAGGGGCTCCTTGGGCACAAAAACACATTGTGAAACTCAATGTGAGACCTATCCTCAAGGAAGGCCTCTCAGTGTCTGGACCAAGAGCCCACATATGGGGCTTGCCATGTTCTTAGGTCCCAATATTAACCAGAGTTATGGTTTTGCAGTTGCCCCCACCCACGACTCTGCTCTGGAATCCCTCTTTTGGTGGTCCACCTGAGGTAAAAAAACAAAAAACAAAAACCTAGTGGTTGGCATGTTTTCCCATATGCTGGGAGTAATTCCATGGAATTACTCTTTTGGCGGGACACCTGAGGTAACAAACCTGAAAGGAGTCCTCCCATTCCACAGATTGACGAAAAACAATTGGGATCGGGCCAAATCCACAGAGAGGAAAATTCGTCCATGGCCCATGAGGCCTCCCCGACATTCCACGGCCATCTCTGATACAAAATCCAGAGACAAAAGCCTGAGCAAGCGCCTCAGACTCGCTCTCTCTTCATATCCGGAAGAGTTCTTCTCATGGTTTATAGATCGGGCCTGCCATACCTACTTCCCCAAACCTAAGCTGAGTTTGTGTTTTCAGACTTCTGTCCTCAAAGTCCTGGGCCACACACCCTCCAGGCTGGGGCCCCTGGAGTCACACATTAGGACTGTGCCAACCCAATCCATGGGAATTCTGCCGATGCCATTGTCCAATACAGTAAAATGTGGAGAACCCTACAAATCCCTGAGGCCAACCCAATAGTGCAGTTCGCCCGGGACAAACAAGGGCGGTCTGATACCTGCTGAGCATCTACCTCCACTCATACCATAGATGGATGTCCCCTGAGAAGAAGATTGAACCAGACAGGACCCTAGGCCATAATAGGATACATTGCTTTGGATTACAGGCATGTCTCCTCAAAAGCCTGGATTCCAATACCAGCATAGAAGTTTTCCTGAGGCACCCATCAAAACAAATCTCGTCTCCACAAGGAACCTTGTGCATCGAGCTATGTCAAAAGCTTAGGAGAATACTTCAGGGTCCCGGTGCCACCGCCCCTTTTTAAGGCCCTCATGGACACAAACACACATTAGGACCCATCCTCAGGAAAGTCCATTTCAAGTCAGCCACCCCGGTTGCTCCCGCAGAGCCATCAGATCTAAACTGTCTTGTTGCTAAGAGACATTTGGAATGCGAGGCCGGCTTCCCAGGCATCCATCCTCGAACAGTGCCCTGGAGTCATTCCATATGGGATGTCCTGAAGCTGCCCAACAGGTCTCAATTGTCCCGCAGAAGGAAATCTTGATGGGGGCATCCCACAACTCCCAACGTGGGAAAAACTCCATGGCCTTGAGATTCCGCTCCCTTCATGAAGGGTCCGTCATGCACAGAAACTCCAACCTGAGCCAACGTCTGATCCTCGCCCTGACTTCAGATGTATGAGATATTGGTTCAGATCTACAGTGGTACCTGCCGTGTCCTCGCCCTGAAACCCAAGTCTAGCTTGTGTTCTCAGACTTCCGTCCTCACACTCCTCTACATGAAGCCCTCAAGTTTAGCAATTCCGGACTGACAATGAAGCACTCTGCCTGCCCTCTAGAAAACAAATTTTGCCTAATGAGCTGCCCAGACAACTTATATGAGGATAAATCTACATGGCACTCGACTGTACCCAAATTATATAGTCTAACCTGGGCACTAATGCACTGTCTGACACAACCTGAGCCCGGACCTCCTGACCAACACCCAGACAGCTGACCGCACACTGAGCACATCAGACCCGCCATGGCCTTAGGTCATCATCTCTTCCCTACCTCAGTTTTTAGGCTTCAGTACCTAGACCTTATCTCCAATCACTGCCCAGGTGTGCCTGTGATGCAGAAATCAGAACTCTTCCTTACCCATGGCAAGAAACCTTGTGGTTGGCATGTTGTCCAACGTTCAGTGTACGAGAAACCAGGATTCACCATGAGGCCCTGCCCATTCTTGTTTGCGAAGTGGGCATAAACACGCATTGTGACCCTCAGCGTGAGCCCTGTCCTCTAGTAAGTCCTCTCAGTGGCTCGACCATTAGATGTCATAATGGGCTTGACATGTCCCTAGGCCACAATTTTTAACCAGATTTCTGGTTGTCCGTTCGGCCCTCCCCAGGGCTCTACTCTGGAATCCCTCATTTGGTGGGACACCTGAGGTTAAAAAACAAAACATGGCAAATCAACAACAACAACAAAACGGACTTCTTCCATCCCACAGAATGACCCCAAACTCTTTGGACGGGGCCAAACCCCCAGAGTGTAAGACTCGTCCATTTCCCATGAAGTCACCAGGGAATTTCACGACCATGAGTGACACGATATCCAGAGACAAAAACTTGAGCACGAGCCTCACACTAGCCCCTTATTCATATCCCGAAGAGTTCTCCTCATGGTCTGTAGATCAATCCTGCCATACCTATGACCTGAAACATAAGCCGCGTTTGTGTTTTCAGACAACTGTCCAAACAGCTCTGCCTACACACCCTACAGGCTCAGGCCCCTGGAGCCAAACCTGAGGACTGTACTTGCCCTCTCCAAGGGAATTGTATGTGCCCATTCCAATGGCCACAACCCTACTAATAGGATAAACCTGCAAACTCCCTGAGGCCATCCCAATAGTGGTGGCTTCCCAGGACAAACTCGGGCAATCTGAGCCCAACTGAGAACCTACATGCACTCAGACGCATAGACTGATGTTCCCAGAGGTAAAAAGGTACGAACAGGCCCCTAGGCACTATTCGGATTCATTGTTGTGGTATCTAGTCATCTCTCCTCAGAGGCCTGGATTTCAATACCAGCATATGGCAGTTTCCTGACTCATCCGTCATAAAAAATCTCATCTACATATGGGAAACTTGCACGTTGGAGCTGTGTCAAAGCCTCTGTTTGAAAAAACCCCTCAGGACCCCAGTGCCACCGCTTCATTCCAAGGTCTCCATAGACACAAAAAAATATTAGGATCCATCCACAGGAGAGTCAATTTCAACTCAGCCTCCTCAGTTGCTCCCCCAGATCCAGCAGATCTAACCTTTCTTGTAGCTAGGAGAAAATTGGAATGCCAGATGTGGTACCTAGCTATCCATCCTCAGAACCATGCTTGGAATCCTTGGCCTGGCGCCAACTAACAGGTCTCAATTGTCCTGGAAAAGAATCTTTGTAGTTTGGAGCTTCTCACAACTCCCATCGTGCGAAAACCCCCATGGCCTCGTGATTCCCCCCCTTCATGAAGGGGCCATCAGGGACAGAAAGTCCAACCTGAAGATCGTCTGATCCTCACCCTGACTTCAGATGCACGAGATCTCGATTCAGGTCTGTAGATTGTGCCTGCCATGTCCTCACCCATAAAAACTAAGCCTAGCTTGTGTTCTCAGACTTCAGTCCTCAGACTACTGGCCCACAAGCCCTCCAGTTTGGCAATCCAGAAGTACAATGCGGCACTCTGCCTGCTCCCTGGAAGAAGAACATTGCCCTCTGGGGCTACCCAGAAACCCCAAATGAGGATCAACCTGCACGCCATTTGGCTGTACACCAAATATATAGGCTGAAGTGGGCACAATTGCCCATTCTGACACAGCCTGAGCCTGGAACTCCTGGCCCCACCCAGACAGCTGGCCGCACACTGAGCACATCGGACCTGCCATGGCCTTAGGTCGTCATCTCTACCCAACCTCGGTTTTCAGGCTTCAGAACCTTGACCTTATCTCCAATCACTGCCCAGGTTTGAAAATGTTTCAGAAATCCGAACTCGTTCCCTTGGCATGAAACCTCGTGGTTGGCATGTTGTCCAACTTTCAGTGTAGTTAAACCAGTGTGGCACATGAGACCCAGCCCATGCTTGAGGGCCACATTGGTCTCAAACACACATTGTGACCCTCAGCCTGAGCCCGGTCCTCAGGCAAGGCCTCTCAGTGGCTGCATGAAGAAACAGCATATTGGGCTTGCCATGCCCCTAGACCCTAATTTTTAACCATATTTCGGGTTGTCCCTTCACTCTTGCCCAGGGCTCTGCTTTGGAATTCCTCTTTTGGTGGGACACCTCAGGTAACAAACCTTAAAGGAGTCCTCCCATCCCACAGATTCACGAAAAAGAATTGGGATAGGGCCAAATCCACACAGAGGAAGATTCGTCCATGGCCCATGAGGCCTCCCCGACATTCCACGGCCATCGCTGATACAAAATCCAGAGACAAAAGCCTAACCAAGCGCCTCAGACTCGCTCTTTCTTCATATCCTGAAGAGTTCTTCTCATGATTTGTAGTTCGGCCGTGCCATACCTACGTTCCCAAACCTAAGCTGAGTTTGTGTTTTTTGAGTTCTGTCCTCAAAGTCCTGGGCCACACACCCTCCAGGCTGGGACCCTGGAACCACACATTAGGACTGGGCCTAGCCAATCCATGGGAATTCTGCCCATTCCATTATCCAAAACCGTACAAATTAGGAGAAACCTCCAAATTCCCTGAGGCCATACCAATGGTGTAGGTTGTCCGGGACAAAAAAGGGCCGTCTGACACCAGCTGAGCATCTACCCCCACTCATACCATAGATGGATGTCCCCAGAGAAGAAGATTGACCAGACAGGACCCCAGGCCATAATGGGATCCATAGCTTTGGTTTACAGGCATGTCTCCTCAAAAGCCTGGTTTCCAATACCAGCTGAGTGCTTCTCCTGAGGCACCCATCAGAACAAATCTCGTCTACACATGGGAAACTTGCATGTTGGAGCTCTCTCAAAGCCTCTGGTTAGAAGGACATTTCAGGTTCCCGGTGCCAGCGCCTCATTCCAAGGTCTCCATGGAGACACACCCACATTAGGACCCATCCACAGGAGAGTCCATTTCAACTCAGCCCCCTAAGTTGCTCCCCCTGATCCAGCAGATCTAACCCGTCTTGTCGCTAGGAGATGATTGGAATGAGAGGCAGGCTTCCCAGACATCCATACTTAGAACCATTCTCAGAATTATGCTGTATGGGAAGTCCTGGAGCCAACCAACAGGTCTCAATAGTCCCGCAGAAGAATCTTTACTGTTTGGAGCATCTCACAACTCCCATCGTGGGCAAACCTCCATGGCCTCGTGATTTCGCCCCCTTGTGCTTCATGAAGGGGCCATCAGGGACAGAAGCTCTAACCTGAGCGATCGTCTGATCCTCGCCCTAACTTCAGATGCAGGACATCTTGATTCATCTCTGCAGAGTGTGTCTGCCGTGCCCTTGCCCAGAAACGTAAGTCTAATTTGTGTTCTCAACTTCCATTCTCACATTCCTGGCCCACAAGCCCTCCAGTTTGGCAATTCCAGAACTACAAGGCAGCACTCTGCCTGCTTTCCGGAAGAAAAATATTGCCCTCTGGGGCTACCCAGATTCCCCAAATGAGGATCAACCTGCATGCCACTTGACTGGACCCCAATTATACAGGCTGCCCTGGGCACTACTGCCCTTTCTGGCACAGCCTGAGACTGAACCTCCTGGCTCGCACCCACCCAGCTAGCCACACACTGAGCACATCAGACCCGCCATGGCCTTAGGTCATCATCTCTTTCCAACCTCGGTTTTCAGGCTTCAGAACCTAAACCTTATCTCCAGTCACCACCCAGGGTTGAACATGATGCAGGAATCAGAACTCCTTCCCCATGGCAAGAAACCTTGTGGTTGGCATGTTGTCCAACGTAAAATGTAGTTGAAACCAGTGTGGCCCATGAGGCCCTGCAGATGCTTGAGGACCAAGTCGTTCACAAACATGCATTCTGACCCTCAACGTGAGCCCAGTTCTCAAGTAAGTCCTCTCAATGGCTGGACCAAAAGACAGCATATTGGGCTTGTCATGCCCCTAGGCCCCAATTTTTAACCAGATTTCTGGTTGTCCAGTCTCCCCTCCCCAGGGCTCGGCTTTGGAATCCCTCTTTTGGTGGGACACCTGAGGTAACAAAACTGAAAGGACTCCTCCCATCTCACAGTTTGACCCAAAACAATTGGAATCGGGCCAAATCCACAGAGCGGAAGACTCGTCCATGTCCCATGAGGCCTCCCGGACATTCCACGCCCATCGTTGACACAAAATCCAGAAACAAAAGCCTGAACAAGTGCCTCACAATCTCTCTTTCTTCATATCCGGAAGAATTCTCCTCACGGTCTGTAGATCGGGCCTGCCATACCTACGTCCCTAAACCTAAACTGAGTTTGTGTTTTAGACTTCTGTCTCCACAGTCCTGGTGCACACACCCTGCAGGCTGGGGCCCCTGGAGCCACATCAAAACTGTGCCTTCCCTCTCCACGGGAATTCTGCCCATTCCATTGTCCATAATCATAAAATTAGGAGAAACCTCCAAAGTCCCCAAGGCCTTCACAATAGTGTAGGCCGCCTGGGACAAACAAGGGCCATCTGACACCAGCTGAGCATCTAACTCCACTAATACCTTAGATGGATGTACACAGAGAAGAAGATTCAACCGGACAGGCCCCTAGGCTCTAAACGGAGCCATTGCTTTGGTTTCCAGTTATCTCTCTTCAGAGGCCTATATTCCAATAACAGTATATGGGGGTTTCCTGAGGCACCAATCAGAACAAATCTCGTCTCCACATGGGAAACTTGTCCTTTGGAGATGTCTCAAAACCTCCGGTTAGGAGAATCCTTCAGGGCCCATGCACCAACGCCCCATTCCAAGGTCTCCATGGACACAAACCCACATTAGCATCCATCCTCAGGAGAGTCCATTTCAACTCAGCCCCCTTGGTTGCTCTGACAGAGCCAGCATATCAAACCTGTCTATTTGCTAGGAGACAACTGCAATGTGAGGCGGGCTTCCCATGTATCCATCCTAAGATCCCTGCTCTGGTGTCATTCTGTATGGTATGTACTGGAGTGATACAAAAGGTCTCAATTGTTGATCAGAAGGAATCCTTGTTGTTTGGAGCATCTCACAACTTCCATTGTGGGTAAACCTCCATGGACTGGAGATGCTGTCCCCTTCATAAAGTGGCCAGAATGGACAGAAATTCAAACCTAAGCCTAGGTTTGAACCTCGCCCTGACTTCAGATTCATGATATCCCGATTCAGATCTGCAGAGGGTGCCTGCCGTGCCCTCGCCCAGAACCTACGCCTAACATGTGTTCTCAGACTTCCGTCCTCACACTCCCCGTCCACAAGGCATCCACTTTGGAAATTCCGGAGCCACAATGCAGCACTCTGCATTTTCCAGAAGAAAAACATTGCCCTTGGGGCTACCCAGAAATGCCAAATAAAGATCAACCTGCACGGCATTCAGTTGTACCCCAATTATACAATCTACCCTGGGCACTAATGCCCTGTCTGACACAGCCTAAGCTTGGACCTCCCGACCAACACCCAGACAGCTGGCTCCACGCTGAGCATATCGGACCCGACATGGTCTTAGGTCGTCATCTCTTCCCAACCTCGGTTTTCAGACTTCACAACCTAGACCTTATCTCCAATCACTGCCCAGGGGTGAATGACATGCAGAAATCAGAATTAATACTTCCCCATGGCAAGAACTCATGTGGTTGACATGTTGACTATCATTCAGTGTAGGAGAAACAAGCATGCACCATGAGTCCCCACCCATGCTTGAGTACCACAAGGGCATAAACACGCATTGTGACCCTCAGCATGAGTTCTGTCCTCAATGAAGGCCTCTCAGTGGCTGGACCATTAGAAGGCATATTGGGCTTGCCATGCCCCTAGGCCCGTATTTTTAGTTAGATTTCTTGTTGTCCAGGGCTCTGCTCTGGAATCCCTCTTTTGGTGGGACACCTTAGTTAACAAAACTGAATCCCACAGATTAACCCAAAACAATTGGGATCTGGCCAAATCCACAGAGAGAAAGACTCTTCCATGGCCCATGAGGACTCCTCGACATTCCACAGCCATCATTGACACAAAATCCAGGGGCAAAAGCCTGACAAGTGTCACACTTTCACCCTTTATTCATATCCCAAAAAGTTCTCCTCATAGTCTGTAAATCGGACCTGCCATACCTATGTCCCAAAACCTAAGCTGAGTTTGTGTTTTCAGACATCTGTCCCCACAGTCCTTGCCCACACACCCTCAAGGCTGGGCCCTTGGAGCCACACATCAGGTCTGTGCCTGCCCACTCCACAGGAATTCTGCCCATGCCATTGTCCATAATCATACAATTTAGGGGAAACCTCCAAAGTCCCAAAGGCCATCCCTATAGTGTAGGCCGCCCGGACAAACAGGAGCGGTCTGACACCAGCTGAGCAACTACCTCCATTTCATAAAATAGACAGATGTCGACAGAGAAGAAGATTGAACCAGAGAGGCTCCTAGGACCTAATTGGATGCATTGCTGTGGTTTCTATGTATCTCTCCTCAGAGGCCTGGTTCTAATACCAGCATATGTGGGTTTCCTGAGGCACCAATTAGAACAAATCTTGTCTCCACATGGAAAACTTGCTCTTTCGAGTTGTTTCAAAATCTCCGGTTAGAATCCTTTAGAGCCCTGGGGCCACCACCCCATTCCAACGTCCTCATGGACACAAACACACATTAAGACCCATCTTCAGGAGAGTCCATTTCAACTCAGCTCCCACGATTGCTCCTGCATAGCCATCAGATCGTACCTGTCTTGTGGCAGGGAGACAATTGGTGTAAGAGGCAGTCTGCTCAGGCATCCATCCTTAGAACCCGGCTCTGGAGTCATTCCATATGGGATGTCCTGGAGCCATCCAACAGTTCTCAATTTTCCCGCAGAAGGAATCCTTGCAGTTTGGAGCATCCCACAACTCCCAACGTGGGAAAACCTCCATGGCCTCGAGATTCCACCCCTTTGATGAAGGGGCCATCATGGACAGAAACTCCAACCTGCGCCTAAGTCTGATCCTCGTCCTGACTTCAGATGAATGAGATTTTGATTCGGATCTGCAGAGGGTGCCTGCCGTGCCCTCGCCCTGAAACTTAAGTCTAGCTTATGATCTCAGACTTAAGTCCTCACACTCCTGGGCCCGACGTCCTTAAGTTTGGCAATTCTGGACCCACAATGCTGCACTCTGCCTGCCCCAGTGAGCTTCCCTGACACAATAAATGAGGATGAACCTACATGGAACTCAACTGTACCCAAATTATACAGTCTAACCTGGGCACTAATGCACTGTCTGACACAGCCTGAATCCATACCTCCTGAACAACACCCAGAAAGCTGACCGCACACTGAGCACATCGGACCCTCCATGACCTTAGGTTATCATCTCATCCCAACCTCTATTTTCTGGATTCAGAACTTAGATCTTATCTCCAGTCACTGCCCAGGGGTGAACATGATGCAGAAATCAGAATTCCTCCTTCCCCATGGAAAGAAACCTTGTGGTTCGTATGTTGTCCAAAGTTCAGTGTAGGAGAATCAAGCATGGCCCATGAGTCCCCGCCCATGCTTGATGCCTACATTGGGCACAAACATGCATTGTGACCCTCAGTGTGAGCACTGTACTCAAGTAAGACCTCTCAGTGGCTGGACCAAGGTACCCCATATGGGGATTGCCATGCCCTTAGGCCCCCAATCTTATACAGAGTTCGGGTTGTCCAGTCGCCCCTTCCCAGGGTTCTGCTCTGGAATCCCTCTTTAGTGGCACACCTGAGGTAAAAAACAAAACAAAACAAAACAAAACAAAAAAACAGAATGGACTCCTCCCATCCCACGGAATGACCCCAAAATATTGGGATCATCCAAATCCCCATAGAGGAACTCTCACCCATGGTCCATGAGGACGCCCCTACATTCCACGGCCATCAGTGACACAAAATCCAGAGTCAAAAGCCTAAGCAAGTGCCTCACACTCACTCTTTGTTCATATCCTGAAGAGTTCTGCTCAAGGTCTGTAGATCGGGCCTCCCATACCTATGTCCCCAAACGTAAGACGAGTTTCTGTTTTCAGACTTCTGTCCCCACAGCTCTGACCCACACACCCTCCATGCTTGAGCCCCTAGAGCCACACCTCAGGATTGTGCCTTCCCTCCCCAAAGGAATTCTGCCCATTTCATTGGCCACAAACTTGCAAATTAGGAGAAACCTCCAAAGTCAAAGTGGCCATCCCAATAGTGTAGACTGCCCAGGACAAATAGGGGCAATCTGACACCAGCTGAGGAACTACCTCCACTCAATCCCATAGACAGATGAACCGAGAGAAGAAGATTAAACCAGACAGGCCCCAGGCCCTAATCAGATCCATTGCCTTGGTTTCCAGGCATCTCTCCTCAGAGTTCTGGTTTCCAATACCAGCATATTGGGGGTTACTGAAGCACCAATGAGAACAAATCTTGTTTCCCCATGGGAAAAATGCTTCTTGGAGCTGTGTCAAAACCTCTGGTTAGGAGCATCCTTCAGAGCCCTGGTGCCACTGCCCCATTCCAAGGTCTCCATGGACACAATCCCACATTATGACCGATCCTCAGGAGAATGCATTTCAACTCAGCCCCCTCGGCTGCTACATCATAGGCAGCAATCAAACGTGCCGTTTCGCTAGGAGACAATTGGAATGCAAGGCCGGATGCCCAGGCATCCATCCTTACAACCCTGCTCTGCAATTGTTCCATATGGGATGCCCTGGAGCCATCCAACAGGTTTCAACTGACCCGCAGAAAATCCTTGTGGTTTGGAGCATCTCACTACTGCCATCATGGGAAAACACCAATGGCGGTGTGATGACCCCCCTTCATGAAGGGGCCATCATGGACAGAAACTCCAACCGAGCCAACATATGAACCTCGCCCTGACCTCAGATGCATGAAATCTCAATTCAGCTCTGCAGAGTGTGCCTGCCATGTCCTCGCCCTGAAACCAAAGCAAAGCTTCAGTTCTCAGACTTACATCCTTGCATTCCTGGCCGCAAGGACTCCAGTTTGGCAGTTCCGGAGCCAGAATGCAGCACTCTGCCTGCCCTCCAGAAGAAAGACTTTGCCCTATGGGGCTACGGAGAAACCCCAAATAATTATCTTCTGCATGCCACTCAACTGTACCCCAATTATACAGCATATCTGGGCACGAATGCCCTGTCTGGCACAGCCTGAGTGCAGACCTCCTGAACGACACCTAGAAAGCTGGCCCCAAACTGAACACATTGGACCCGCCATGGCCTTAGGTCGTCATCTCTTCTAAACCTCGGTTTTCAGGCTTCAGAACCTAGACCTTATCTCCAATTAGTGCCCAGAGGTGAACGTGATGCAGAAATCAAAACTCCTCCTTCCCCATGGCAAGAAACCCTGAGGTTGGCATGTCCAAGTTTCAGTGTAGGAGAAACCTGCAAGCTCAATGAAGTCCCGCCCAATATTGAGGACCACCTTGGGCACAAACACACATTGTGACCCTCAGCATGAGTCCACTATTCAAGTAACGTCTCTCAGTGGCTGTACCAAGAATCTGCATATGGGCTTGCCATGCCCATAGGACCCCAGGCCTAACCAGAGGGTGGTTATTCCAGTTGTCTTTACCCAGTGCTCTGCTCTAGAATCCCTCTATTGTGGGAACACATGAGGCAGAAAACAGGACTCCTCCCTTCCCACAAAATGACCCCAATCTCTTGGGAGCCGGACAAATCACCAGAGAGGGACTTCCATGGCCCATGAGACCATGCTTACATTAAATGACCATCATGAATACAACATCCAGAGACATAAGCCTGAACGACCGCCTCTCACTCGCCTTACTTTCTAATCACAATGAGCTCCCCTCACGGACTGTAGATCACTCCTGCCATAACCTCAGCCCCAAACCTCAGCCGAGTTTGTGTTTTTGGATGTCTGTCCCCACAGCCCTGGCCCACACAGCCGCCAGGCTGGGGCCTCTGGAGCCACACCACAGGACTGTCCTGCTCTCTCCAAGGAGACTATGCCCATTCCATTGCCCATAACCCCACAGAATAGGAGAAACCTCAAGGCCCCCGAGGACATCCCACTACTATAAGCCACTCTGGACAAAGGCATCCTGACACAAGCTGAGCAACTACCTCCATGCAGAAACACAGACAGATGTCGGCAGAGACAGTAGATTGAACCAGACAGGCCCCTGGGCCCTAATCTGAACTCTTGCTTTGGTTTCCAGGTGTCACTCCTCAGAGGCCTGGGTTTGAAGACCAGCATCTGGGGCTTTCCTGAGACACCAAACAGAACAACTATCGTCTCCACATGGGAAGCTTCATTGTTGGAGCTGTGTCAAACCCTTCGGTTTGGAGAAACCTGCAGAGTCCCTGAGCCACCGCCACATTCCAAGGTCTCCATGGCCACCAACCCACAGTATGACTCATCCTCAGGAGAGTCCATTTCAACTCAGCCCTCTGAGAAACCCGCCCAAGAGCCTGCAGATTGAGCCTGCCTTGCCCCAAGCAGCCAGTGGGAATGTGAGGTGGCATTTGCAGACATTCATGCTTAGACCCCTTCTCTCGAGTCTTTCTGTAGGGGTCATCCTAGAACCATCTCATAGTACTCGACTGTCCTACAGAGGAAACCTTGATGTTTGGGGCAGCTCATAACTCCCAGCGTTGGGAAACCTCCCTGGCCTCATGACGCCCCCACCCCCTTCAGGAAGGGGCCATAATGGACACAAACTCCAACCTGAGGCAACGTCTGATACTCGCCCTGACCTCAGATGCAGGAGATCTTGATTCAGTCTCTGCAGAGTGGGCCTGCCATGCCCTCGGCCCCAAACCTAACGCTAGCTTGTGTTTTCAGACTTCCCTCTTCACACTCCTGGCAAACAAGCCCTCCAGACTGGGAATTCCAGAACCACAACACAGTTTTCTGCCTGCCCACCAGAAGAAAAACGTTGCCCTATGGGGCTCTCCAGAAACCACAAATGAGAACCAACCTGCTCTGGCCTCGACCGCACCCTAACTGGAAAAGCTACCCTGGTCAGTAATGCTCTGTCTGACACAGCGTGACGTCCCGACAGACAAGGAAACAGCTGGCTGCACACTAAGCACATCAGACAGGCCATGGCCTTATGCTGTCATCTCTTCCCAACCTGGGTTTTCAGACATCTGACCCTAGATATTATATCAAATCCTGGCAAACGTGGGTAACTGAAGCACAAATCAGATCTTCTCCTTCCCCATGGCTGGAAAGCTTGCTGTTGGCATGGAGTCATACCTTCAGTGTAGGAGAAACCTTCATGGCCCCTGAGGCCAAGCCTAAACTTGAGTGCCTCCTTGGGTACAAACTCGCATTGGGACCATCAGCATGGGCCCCATGTCGAAGTAAGGTCTCTCAGGGCCTGGACTAAGAGCCCGCATATGGGGCTTGCCAAGCCCCTATGATCCCAATCTTCACAAGAGCTCGAGTATTCCATTTGCTCGAACCCAGGACTGTGATCTGGAGTCCCTCTCCTGGAAGAACACCTGAGCCAGACAGCAGGACTCCACCCTTCCCACAAAATGTCCCCAAAATCTTAAGAGCTGGACCAACTCCTCAGAGAGGGAGACTCTTCCATAGCCCCTGAGGTCACCCCTACATTCCACGGCTATGGGAGACAAAACATCCAAAGACAAAAGCTTGCGTGACTGCCTCCCATTTGCCCTTCTTTCATAAGCTGAGGATCTCCTCTCACGGTCTGTGGGTCCATCCTGCAATGCTCTCGGCTCTGCACCCAAGCCGAGTTTGTGTTTTCAGACTTCTGTGCCCACAGCCCGGACCCACACACCCTCCAGGCTAGGGCCTATGGAGACACACTGAAGGACTGTGCCAGTCCTCTCCAAGAAAACTGTACCCAATCCATTGGCCACAACCCTAGAGATTAGGAAAATCCAATAAGGTCTCCAAGGCCATGCCTCGGCCATGGACTAAGAGGGGCACTCTGACACCAGCTGAGCAACTATCTCCACTTAGATACTCAGACAGTGTCCCCAGAGACAGAAGATTGAAACGGACAGGCATCTAGGCTGTAATCTGAACCCTAGCTTTGGTTTCCAGGTGTCTCTACTCAGAGAACTGGTTTGAAGACCAGTATCTGGGGCTTTTCTGAGGCACCAAAGAGAACCTGTCTCATCTCCACATAGGGATCTCTTTTTAATTGGAGCAATATTACACCCTTCGGTTAGGCGAATACTTCATGGCCCCTGAGCTGCCAACATATTCCAAGGTCTCCATGCACACAAACCCACATTATGACCCATCCGCAGGAGAGTCCATTTCAATTCAGCCCCCTAGTTAGCTCGCCCCAGAGCCAGTAGTTCAAACATGTCTTGTCACAAAGAGCCAATGGGAATGTGAGGTATGCTGTACAGGCATCCATCCTTCGAATCCTGCTCTCCAGTCTTTCCGTATGGGACATCCTGGAGCCATTCAACAGGACTCGACTGTCCAGCAGATGGAAAGCTTGTGGTATGGGTCAACGCACAAACTAGAGTTTGTGCTGGTGTCTAAGGTGCTGTGCAGGATTCTCCAATCTTGAGGGTTTGGCACAGGTCGAAGGGCATGGTTACCTACTGGGGACAGGAGATATTCTATTGTGTGGCTCAGGGACCACATGTTGTATCCTAAGTTGGTATTTCAGAACAGGACCCTGAGGACAGATGCCTGAAAACCTAATCTAGTGTTCCAATGACGTCCTAGGAGCATGTCAGGTACAATCTTCTGACCCAGGAACATTGAAATGGCTGTCTGCTTGGATGTAGGTGATCAGGGCGTTTCAGACTGGTATTTGTGTCCAGTGCTGCCGACAATATTGGGTCGGGCTCAGGGCTCTTGCGTGTTTCTCCTAAACTGGAAGGTTTGGGCAGGTTTGACGGGCACAGTTTCCTTGGGGATGGCAGGCCCAGTCATGTGTTGTGGATCCAGAGACCCTGTCCTGGAGGGCATATGAGCCATGGTTTTGGGAGAGAAGTCTGCAAACACAAATGTGGGTTATGGTTAGTGGAAAGGTGATCACAGGCCCAATGAGTAGACCTAGAGTGCAGCTTGTCAGGAGTTGTAATTAGGGTGACTGGAAGGCAGTAGCACAGGCTTTTCTCTCTATATTGTGTGTCCAGGATGGCCTCGGAATGCAGGTATAGTCTCATGGGTCCATGGGAAACTTTTCCTCTCTATGGATCTGTGTAGCTCATAGTTTGGTGGCTTTTTTGGGGAAGGGAAGAGTGTTGTTTTCCATCTTATGGGTGCCCCCAAACAGGGATTCCAGATACAGGCTCTTTTTCTGGGCATCTGGGACTTCCCACCAAGGGTTAGGATTTGCACCTTGGGGTGTATGAGGCCTGCAATGCGGGATCATGATGGTGCAACTGAGAGGGATTGTTTGAAAGCTTGCTCAGGCTGAGTCTCACAATGCCTGTTTGCTCCCATGGCGGCCCTCAGGAGTGGGAGTGGTCTCATTGGTCATATATCTGGCTCCCTCTTAGAGAGTTGGACACCCAACCCAACAGCCAAATGTCCTGCCATGAGGAAGGATGAGTTCTCTTCCGTCAGGTTCCTCTGTGCTTCAGGTTGCCCCATTGGCAGGGTTTCCAGCAAGGTCTCGAGATAGGTGCCTGAATACCAAGGATGGGTGGAGATGACGTACTTGGGCCATAGCAATCCCAAATGCTAGATATGAGGCCTAAAACTCGGTCGGGGCTCAGGCTCTGTCAGACACAGCGCTAGTGGCCATGGCAGCCTTTATATCAGAGTATATTCGAGGGCGGAGCAGATTGATCCTCATGTGGAGTTTCTTGGGAAGATTCCCAGGCATTTGTTCATTCAATAGGGAAGGCAGAATGCTGTGTTGTGGCTCCAGATTTCCCAATCATGAGAGCTTGGGGACCAGTCAGTTTTTGGTGGAATTGTAAACAAAAGCTATGGTTCAATTCAGTGCCAAGCAGAAGGCAGTTCCAATTTGTAGCAGTTTACTCGAGACATCCAGCACTGGAATAAGGGTGGATGTCAGATGCTTGCTCACACTAGAGTTTTTGTCTATGATGATCGACAAGTGGAGGGGTGGTATAAAGAGACCATGGAGGAGTTCACATGCTGAGGCCTGTGAACTGCTGCAAAAAGTAACATTTCTTTGTACAGAGTAGGTGAAGTCTGGTTTGTTTACTCTAGGTTTCCCCATGTGGAAAGTTTGTGAAGAAGAGCTCTCCGGCATGGATGCCAGGAAAGCACACCTCCATTGACAATTGCAGCTGAGGAACATGGCAGATTCGTTCTGGTGGCTCTGGGACAAAGTGCCAAGGCCTTGAGTTGACATGGGATCTCTTGCAGATGGGTCACAATTCTTGTTTGTTACCAGGGAGAACTTAGAATGTGCTGGTTGCTAAGGTGCCATGCAGGATTCTCCTACCCTGAGGGTTTGGCACAGGTCGAAGAGCATGGTATTCTTCTGGGGACAGGGGATGTTCTGTCGTGTGGCTCAGAGACCACATGATGTGTCATAGATTGGTATTTCAGAACAGGCCCCTGAGGACAGATGCCTGAAAACCTAATGGGGTTCCATTGAGAGCCTACTGGCATTTTAGGTTCAATCGTCTATCTCACGATCATTGACTTGGCTATTTCCCTGGATGTAGGTGATAAGGGTGTTTCAGACTGCGCATTTCCATCCCGAGTGGCCGGCAATATTGGTGTGGGCTCAGGGGCCACACAGGTTTCTCCTAATCTGGAAGGTTTGGGCAAATCTGATATGCACAGTGTCCTTAGGGTTGGCAGCCAGAGTTCTGTGGTGTGGCTCCAGAGATCACATTCTGGTGGGCATGTGAGCCATGGTTTTGGGAGAGAAGTCTGCAAACACAAATACAAATTAGGGAGAGTGGCGAGGTGATCACAGGCCCAATGCGTAGACCTGGAGGGAAGCTCGTCATGAACTATAATTAGGGAGACTGGAAGGCAGTAGCACAGGCTTTTCTCTCTGGATTGTGTGTCCAGGATGGCCTTGGAATGCAGGTGTGGTCTCATGGGTCCATGGGAGTCTTTTCCTCTCTATGGATCCTGGTGGCTCTCCATAGTTTGGTGGCTTTTTCGGGGAAGGGGAGAATGATGTTTTCCACCTTATGGGTGCCCCAAAACAGGGATTCCAGAGACGGGCTCTGGTTCATGGCATCTGGGACATCACAACAAGTGCTAGGATTTGGGCTTAGGGGCATATTAGGCCTGCAATGCGGGTTCATGGTGGTGCAACAGAGAAGGATTGTTTGAAAGCATGCTCAGGCTGAGGGTCACAAGGCCTGTTTGCCTCCAGGGCATCCCTGAGGAGTTTGTGTGGTCTCACTGGACTTGTAAATGACTCCCCATTTCAGGGTTGAACACCCATCCTAACAGCCAAGTTTCCTGATATGAAGAAGGAGGAGTTCTCTATTGTGCTTCAGGATGCCCCATTATCAGGGATTCCAGCAAAGGTCTGGGGACAGGTGCCTGAATACCAAGGATGGTTAGAGATGAAATACTTGAGCCATGGCATTCCCAAATACTAGATGTGGGGCTCAAACTCTGGTGACTGACACTAGGTCTGGGCTCAGGCTCTGTCAGACACAGCACTAGTGGCCTGGGCAACCTATAAATCAGGGTCCCTCCGATATAGGGCCGAGCAGATTGATCCTCATGTGGGGTTTCTGGCCAGACTCACCAGGCACTTGTTTCTATCGGGAAGGCAGAATGCTGTGTTGTGTCTCCATAATTCGCTATCAAGAAGGCTTGGGGACCAGTCGGGTGAGGAAGGAATTGTAAACACAAGCTACAGTTCAATTCACTGCCAAGCGGAAGGCAGTTCCTGTGTCCAGCAGCTTTTTCGAGATATCCAGCACCTTAGTAAGGGAGGACGTCGGATATTTGCTCACACTGGAGTTTGTGTCTATGATGACTGACAAATGGAGGGGTGGCGTCAAGAAGCCATGTAGGGATTTTCACGTTGAGACTCATGAGCTGCTCCAAATAGCAAGGTTTCATTCTACTGGACAGGTGGAGTGTGGTTTATTTGCTCCAGGGTCCCCCATGTGGAAAGTTTGGGTAGCAGAGCTCTACCGCATGGATGCCTGGAATGTTCAACTTCATTGACCATTGCAACTGAAGAACATGGCAGCTTTATTCTGGTGTCTCTGTAGCAAAGTACCAAGTCCTTGATTTGACATGGAATCTCTTGCAGATGGGCCACACAGCTGGTTTGTTACCAGGTAGATCTTAGAATGTGCTGGTGGCTTAGTAGTTGTGCAGGAATCTACTACTCTGGGATTTTGCACAGATTGTAGGGCACGGTTTCCTTCTGGGGACAGGAGATGTTCTGTTGTGTGGCCCAGGCACCACATGTTGTATCATAAGTTCGCATTCTAGAACAGGCCTCTGAGGACACATGTCTGAAAACCGAATCAATGGTTCCAATGACGTCCTAGGGGCATGTTAGGTTCATTATTCTGACTCAGGACCATTGACTTGGCTGTGTTCCTGGATGTAGGAGATCAGGGTATTTCAGACTGTGCATTTGTGTTCAGAGGGGCCGCCGAAATTGGGGTAGGCCCAGAGGCCTTGTAGGTTTCTCCTAATCTAGACAGTTTGGGCAACTGTGATGGAAACAGTTTCCTTGTGGATGGCAGGGACAGTCCTGCAGTGTGGATCCAGAGACCCCATCCTGGAGGGCATGTGTGCCATGGTTTTGGTAGATAAGTCTGCAAACACAAATTCGAATTAGGGTGAGTGGCGAGGTGATCACAGGCCCAATGCATATACCTTGAGAGCAGCTCATCTGGAACTGTAATTAGGGTGAATGGAAGGCAGTAGCACAGGCTTTTCTCTCCGGATTGTGTGTCCAGGATGGCCTCGGAATGCAGGTGTGTTCTCATGGGTCCATGGGAGACATTGCCTCTCTATGGATCCTGGTGGCTCCTCATAATTTGGTGACATTTTTGGGGAAGGGATGAGTGCTGTTTTCCATCTGAAGGGTGCACCAAAACAAAAATTCCAGAGATGGTCTCTGGGTCTGGGCACCTCGAAAATCCCACCAAGTTTTATGATTTGAACCTACAGGCATACCAGGCCTGAAATGAGGGATCATTGTGGTGAATCTGAGAGGGATTTTTTGAAAGCATGCTCAGGGTGAGGGTCACAATGCCTGTTTGTGCCAAGGGTAGTCCTCAGGAGTGTGTGTGGTGTCATTGATGTTGTAACTGGCTCCCCCTTTGAGGGTAGAACACCCATCCCAAAAGCCAGGTTTATTGCCATGGGGAAAGAAGAGTTCTCTATTGTGCTTCAAGTTCCCTAATTGGCAGGGATCCCTGCCAAGGTCTGGGGACAGGTGCCTGAATATCAAGGATGGGTAGAGATGACATACTTTGGCCATGGCAATCCCAAATGCTAGATATGGGGCCTGCTCTTTAGTGGCTGAATCTCAGTCGAGCTCAGGCTCTGTCAGACACGGCACTAGTGGCCATGGCAGCCTATAAATCGGTGTTGACTCGAGGGCCGACCTGATTGATCCTCATGTGGGTTTTCAGGGCAGACTCACCAGGCATTTCTTCATTCGATGGGGAAGGCAGAATGCTGCATTGTGGCCCCAGATTTCCCTATCAAGAGGGCTTAGGGACCAGTCAGGTGAGGATGGAATTGTAAACACAAGCTATGGTTCAATTCAGTGCCAAGTGGAAGGCAGTTCCAATGTGCAGTGGTTTATTCAAGACATCCAGCACTGGGATAAGGGTGCATGTCAGATGTTTGCTTAGACTGGAGTTTGTGTCTATGATGACCGACCAATTGAGTGGTGGCATCAAGAGGCCATGGAGCAGTTTACACGCTGAGGCCTGTGAGTTGATCCAAACATAAGGTTTCCTTCTACTGGACAGGGGAGGTCTGGTTTGTTTACACCAGGTTCCCCCATGTGCAAAGTTTGGGTAGCATAGTACTCGCATGTGGATACTGGAAAGCACACCTACATTAACCATTGCACCTAAGGAACATGGCAGGTTCTTTCTGGTTGCTCTAGGGCAAAGTACCAAGGCCTGGATTCTAATGAAGTTGGGTCACAATGCAGTTTTGTTACCACGGAAATCTTACTATGTGCTGGTGGCTAAGGGGCCATGTTTGATTAGTCTATCCTGATGGTTTGACACCGGTCGAAGAACACGGTTTCTTTCTGGGTAACGGAGATGTTCTGTTGTGGGGCTCACGGACCAAATGTTGTATCATAAGTTGGTATTCCAGAACAGGCCTCTGAGGACAGATGCCTAAAAACTTCATCTAGGGTTCCAATGAAGTCCAAGGGGAATTTCAGGTTGAATCATCAGACTCAGGACCATTGACTTCGGTGTCTGCCTATATGTAGGCAACCAGGGTGTTTCTGACTGTGCCTTTGTGTACAGAGTGGCCTCCAATATTGGGGTGGGCTCTGGGGCCTTGCAGGTTTCTCCTAATCTTGAAGGTTTAGGCAAATTTGTGGGCACGGTTTCCTTGGGGGTGGCAGGCACAGTCCTGTGGTGTGGCTCCAGAGACTCCATCGTGGAGGGCATGTAAGCCATGGTTTTGGGAGAGAAGTCTGCAATCACAAACTCGGATTAGGTTGAGTTGCGAGGTGATTGTAGGCCCAATGCATAGACCTGGAAGGCAGATCGTCAGGAACTGTAAATCACGTACTCGAAGGCACTAGCACTGGCTTTTGTATCTGGATTGTGTGTCCATGATAGCCTTGGAATGCAGGTGTGTTCTAATGTTTCCATGAGAGTATTTTCCTCTCTACGGATCCTGGAAGCTCCCAATAGTATGGTGGCTTTCTCGTTTGAATGGAAGAGTGCTGTTTTCAATCTTAGATGTTCCCCAAAAAGGGATTCCAGAGAAGGGCTGTGAGTCTGGGTGCTTGGAAAATCCCACCAGGATTAGGATTTGGGCCTAGGGGAGTACCAGGCCTACAATGTGTGACTTGGAGGTACAACTGAGAGCGTTTGTTTGAAAGCATGCTAGTCTGAGTGTCACAATGCCTGATGTGATTAGGGCAGCCCTTATGAGTGGGAGTTGTCTCCTTGGCCATGCAGCTGGCTACCACTTTAATGTAGGACACCCATCCCAACTACCAGGATTCCTGCCATGGAAAAGGAAGAATTCTCTATTGTGCCTCAGGTTCCCCCATTAGCAGGTATTCTAGCAAATGTCTGGGGACAGATGCCTGAATACCAAGGATGGGTAGAGATGAGGGACCTGAGACATGGCCAGTCTCACATGCCTGACTCTCTGAGTAGCTGACATGAATTGAGCACTCAGGCTCTGTCAGAAACAGAACTAGTGGTCAGGGCTGAGTATGAATCAGGGATCCCTCAAGGGCTGAGCAGATTGATCCTCATGCAGAGTTTCTGGGCAGAATCACCATGCCCTTCTTCTTTCTAAGGGGAAGGCAAAAAGCTGCGTTGTGGCCCCAGAATTCCCTATCAAGCGGGCTTGGGGACCAGTAGGGTGAGGATGGAATTGTAAACTCAAGCTAAGGTTCAATTCAGTGCCAAGCAAAAGGCAGTTCCATTGTGCAGTGTCTGATTCCAGATATCCAGCACCTGAGTAAAGGTGAAAGTCAGACATTTCCTCATGCTGGAGTTTATGTCTATGATGACCGATGAATGGAGGGGTGGCGTCAAGAGGCCATGGAGGATTTCACATGCTGGGGCTTGTGAGATGCTTCAAACAGCAAAGTTTCCTTCTACCACACAGGGGGAGACTGGTTTATTTGCTCCAGGGTCCCCCATGTGGAAAGTTTGGGTAGCAGAGCACTCCCACGTGGATGCCTGAAAAGCACACCTCCATTAAAATTGCAGCTGAGAAACATGGCCAATTCGTTCTGGTGGCTCTTGGGCGAATTACCAAGGCCTGGAGTTGACATGAAGTCTCATGAAGATGGGTCAGAATGCAGGTTTGTTACCATGGAGACCTTACAGTGTGCTGGTGGCTAAGGGACCATGTAGGATTCATCTACCCTGAGGGTTTGACACTGGTCAAAGGGCACGGTTTCCTTCTCGGACCAGAGATGTTCTGATGTGGGGCTAACGGACCAAATGTATCATAATTTGGTATTGCAGAACAGGCCTCTGAGGATAGATGCCTGAAAATTTAATCTAGGGTTCCAATAAAATCCTAACGGAATGTCAGGTTCAATCCTCTGACTCAGTATCATTGACTTCAAAGTCTGCCTAGATGTAGGTGATCAGGGTGTTCCAGACTGTGCATTTGTGTACAGAGTGGCAACCAGTATTGGGGTGGGCTCAGGGGCCTTGCAGGTTTCTCCTAATCTGGAAAGATAGGGCAATTTGATGGGCACAGTTTCCTTGGCAATGGTGGGCACAGTCCTGTGGTGTGGCTCCAGAGACCCCATGCTGGAGGGCATGAGAGCCATGGTTTTGGGAGGGAAGTCTGCAAACACAAATGCAGGTTAGGTTTAGTGGCGAAGTGATTGTAGGCCCAATGCATACTCCTGGAGGGAAGCTCCGTGTGAAATGTAAATCGCATGCCTCAAAGGAGGTAGCACAGGCTTTTTTATCTGGATTGTGTATCCACCATGGACTAAGAATGCAGGTGTGGTCTCAGGTGTCCATGGGTGATATTTCCTCTCAAGTATCCTGGCGGCTCCTTATAATGTGGTGGCTTTCTCAGAGAGGAAAGAGTTCTGTTTTCCATATTAAGGGTGTCCCATAACAGGGATTGCAGAGAAGTGCTCTGGCTCTGGGCACCTGGAAATACCCACCAAGGGTTATGATTTGGGCATAGGGGCTTACCAGGCCTCCAATGCAAGTCCTGGAGATACAACTGAGAGCGTTTGTTTGAAAGCATGCTCAGGCTGAGGGTCACTATGCAAGCTTTTGCATAGGGTGGCCCTCAGGAATGGGGGTGGTCTCAATGGCCATTCAGTAGGCTAACACTCTGAGTGTTGGACACCCTTCTGAACTTACAGGAATCCTGCCATGGGGAATGAGGATTTCTCTATTGTGATTCAGGTTCCCTCATTGGTAGGGATTCCAGGAAAGGTCTGGGGACACATGCCTGAATACCAAGGATGGGTAAAGATGACGGCTCTGTT
Organism: Mustela nivalis; assembly: GCF_964662115.1. Lineage (NCBI taxonomy): Eukaryota > Metazoa > Chordata > Mammalia > Carnivora > Mustelidae > Mustela > Mustela nivalis. Next base: position 2,747,638 of record NW_028136553.1, on the reverse strand, counting down.
CCGTGGCCAGTCTAACATGCGGGATATGGGCCCCGCCTTCTAGGTGGCTGACACGAGGTCGGGGCTTAGGCTCTGTCAGACACAACACTAGGGGCCAGGGCTGTCTATAATTCAGGGTTCCCTCAAGGGACAAGTAGATTGATCATAATGTGGAGTTTCTGGGCAGACTCACCAGGCCCTTCTTCTTTCTATTGGGAAGGCAGAATGCTGTGTTGTGGCTGCAGAATTCCCTATCATGAGGGCTTGTGGACCAGTAGGGTGAGGATGGAATTGTAAACCCAAGCTATGAATAAATTCAGTGACAAGCGAATGGCATTTCCAGTGTGCAGCGGCTGATTCGAATATCCAGCACCTGAGTAAGCGCAGACGTCAGATGTTTGCTCAAGCTGGAGTTTGTGTCTATAATGACCGACAAATGGAGAGGAGTTGAAAAGAGGTCATAGAGGATTTCCCACACTTGAGCTTGTGAGATGCTCCAAACAGCCAGGTTTCCTTCTACAGGACAGGGCAGTCAGATTTGTTTGCTCGAGAGTCCCACATGTGGAAAGTTTGGGTAGCAGAGCACTCCCACATGGATGCCTGGAAAGCACACTTCCACTGAACATTGCAGCTGAGGAACATGACAGGTTCTTTCTGAAGGCTCTGGGGTGAAGTACCAAGGCCTGTAGTTGACATGGAATCTCATGAAGATGGGTCACAATGCTGGCTTGTTACCAGTGAGATCTTAGAATCTGCTGGTGGCTACGGGCCAAGTATGATTCATCTACCCTGAGGGTTTGACACAGTTCCAAGAGCACGGCTTCCATCTAAAGAAAGGAGATGTTCTGTTGTGGGGATCAGGGACCATATGTTGTATCTTAAGTTGTTACTCCAGAACAGGTCTCTGATTATAGATGCCTGAAAACCTAATCAGGGGTTACAATGAGGTCATAGGAGCATGTCAGGTTCAATCTTCTGACTGAGAAACACTGACTTGGGTAACTGCCTGGATTCAGGTGATCAGCGTATTTCAGACTGCACATTTGTGTCCAGAGGGGCCTCCAGTATTGGGGTGGGCTCAGGGGCCTTGCAGGTTTCTCCTTATCTCGAAGTTTTAGGCAAATGTGACGGACACATTTTCCTTGGGGATGGCAGGCACAGTCCTTTGGTGTGGCTCCAGAGACCCCATCCTGGAGGAAATATGAGCCATGGTTTCGGGATAGAAGTCTGTAAGCACAAACTCGGGTTAAGGTTAGCGGTGAGGTGATCGCAGGCCCAATGCATAGACCTGGAGGGCAGCTCGTCTGGAACTATAAATTAGTTGCCTTGAAGGTGGTAGCACAGGCTTGTGTATCTGGCTTTTGTGTCCAGGATGGCCTCGGAATACAGGTGTGGTCTCATGGATCCATGGGAGATTTTTCCTCTCAAGGATCCTAGCGGCTCCCTATACTATGGTGGCTTTCTTGGCGAAGGGGAGAGTGCTATTTTACATCTTAGGGGTGTCCCAAAACAGGGATTCCAGAGACAGGCTGTGTTTCTGGGCCCCTGAAAAATCCCACCAGGTGTTATGATTTGTGCTTAGGGGCATATCAGGCCTGCAAATTTGGATTCTGGAATGCAACTGAGAGTGTTTGTTTGAAAGCATGCTCATGTTGGGGGTCACAATGACTGCTTGTGTCCAGGGCGGCCCTCATGAGTGGGCGGGTTATCATTGGCCATTCAGCTGGCTACCACTCTGAGGTCTGGAAACCCATCCCAAGAGCCATCATTCCTGCCATGGGGAAGGAGGATTTCCCTATTGTGCTTCTGGTTCCCCCATTGGCAGGGATTTCAGCAAATGTCTGGGGACAGATGCCTGAATCAAGAATGGGTAGAGATGACAGCCCTGGGACATGGCTGGTCTCACATTCTGGAGTTGGAGCCCAGTCTCTGGGTCCTGACACGAGGTCAGAGACGAGGTTCTGTCAGACTCAGCGCTAGTGGCCAGGTAAACCTATAAATGGGGTTCACTCGAGGGTCGAGTAGATTTATCCTCATGTAGGGTTTCTGGGCAGTCTCTCCAGGCTGTTTTTTCTTGCTATGGGGAAGGCAGAATGCTGTGTTGTGGCGTCAGAATTCCCTATCAAGAGAGCTTACTGAACACCAGGGTGAGGATGGAATTGCAAACCCAAGCTACTTTTTTTTTTCAAGATTTTATTTATTTGTCAGAGAGCGAGCGAGAGCAAGCACAGGCAGACAGAGTGGAAGGCAGAGTCAGACGGAGAAGCAGGCTCCCTGCGGAGCAAGGAGCCTGATGTGGGACTCGATCCCAGGACGCTGGGATCATGACCTGAGCCGAAGGCAGCTGTTTAACCAACTGAGCCACCCAGGCGTCCCGCCAAGCTACTTTTAAATTCAGTGCCAAGCATAAGGCAATTCCAGTGTGTAGCAGCTGATTCAAATATCCAGCACTTGAGTAAGTGCAGATGTCAGTTGATTGCTCACTCTGGAGTTAGTGTCTATGATGACCAACAAATGGATGGGTGGCCTCAAGAGGCCATGGAGGATTACCCACCCTCAGGCTTGAGATACTCCATACAGAAAAGATTCCTTTTACCATACAGGGGAGTCTGGTTTGTTTCCTCCAGGGTTCCCCATGTGGAAAGTTGGTATCAGAGCACTCCCGCTGGATGCCTGGAAAGTACACCTACATTGACCATGGCAGCAGAGGAACATGGCAGTTTCATTCTGGTGGCTCTGGGCCGAAGTACCAAGGGCTGGAGTTGTCATGGAGTCTCATGAAGATGGGTCACAATGCTGGTATGTTGTCAGGGAGATCATAGAATGTGCTGGTTGCCAGGGGGCCTTGAAGGATTCATCTACCCAGAGTGTTTGACACAGGCCCAGAGCACAGCTTTCTTCTAAGGACAGGAGATGTTCTTTTGTGTGGCTCAGTGACCATATTGTATCATACATTGATATTCAGAACAGCCTTCTGAGTACAGATACCTGAAAACCTATTCTAGTGTTCCAGTGAATCCTAGGAGCATGTCAGGTTCAATCTTCTGTCTGAGGACCATTGACTTGGATATCAGCCTGGATATAGGTGATATGGTGTGTCAGACTGTGCATTTGCGTCCAGAGTGGCCTCCAATATTGGGATGGGCTTAGGGGCCTTGCAGGTTTCTCCTAATCTAGAGTGTTTGTTTAATAGTGACAATCACAGTTTCCTTTGGGAAGACAGGTACAATCCCGTGGTGTGGCTCCAGTTATCACAAACTGGAGGGCATGTGAGCCATGGTTTTGGGAGGGAAGTCTGAAAACACAAACTTGGGTTAGGGTTAGTGGCAAGGTTATCACAGGCCCAATGCATAGACATGGATGGCAGCTCTTCAGGAACTGTTAATCGGGTGACTCAAAGGCAGAATCACAGGCTTTTTTCTCTGTATTGTGTGCAGGATGGCCTCAGAATGCAGTTGTGGCCTCATGGGTCCATGGGAGATTTTTCCTCTCTAAGGATCCTGGTGGCTCCCAATAGTTGGTGGCTTTTTCGGGGAAGGGAAGAGTGCTTTTTTTCATGTTAGGGGTGCCCCAAAATATGGATTCCAGAGACGGACTCTGGGTTTGGTCCCCTGGAAAATCCCACCAAGTGTTAGGATTTGGGCCTAGTGGCTTACCAGGCCTGCATGCAGGATCCTGGAGGTGCAACTGAGAGGGCTTGTTTGAAATCATTCTCAGGCTGAGGGTCACAATACTTGCTTATGCCCAGGTGGCCCTCATGAGTGGGCGTGGTCACATTGGCCATGCAGCTGGCTCCCACTTTGAGGGTTGGAAAACCATCCCAACAGCCAGAATCCTGCCATGGGGAAAGAGGAGTTCTCTATAGTGCTTCAGGTTCCCCCATTAGCGGGGATTCCAGCAAAGGTCTGGGGACAGAGGCCTGAATACCAAGGATGGGTAAAGATGATGGACATGGGCCATGGCCAGTATCAAATCGTGGATATGGGCCCCGATCACTGGGTGGCTGACACTAGGTCTTGGCTCAGGCTCTGTCAGACACAGCACTAGTGCCCAGGGCAGCCTATAAATTGGGGTTCCCTCAAGTGCCGAGCAGATTGATCCTCATGTATGGTTTCTGGGCAGACTCACCAGGCCCTTCTTGTTTGTAAGGGGAAGGCAGAATGCTGCTTTGTGGCTCTAGAATTCACTATCAAGAGGGCTTGTGGACCAGGAGGCTGAGGATGGAATTGTAAACCTAAGCTATGGTTACATTCTGTATCAAGCAAAAGGAATTTCCAGTGTGCAATGTTTGAATCCAATATTCAGCACTTGAGTGAGGGTGGATGTCAGATATTTGCTCATGCTGGAGTTTGTGTCTATGATGACACAAAAATGGAGGGGTGGCGTCAAGAGGTTATGGAGGATTTCCCAATCTGGTGTTTTTGAGATGCTCCAAACAGCAAGGTTTCCTTCTACCAGACAGGGGCAGTCTGATTTGTTTCCTCCATGGTTCCCCATGTCGAAAGATCGGATAACATAGATCTCCCACATGGGTGACTGGAAAGCACACCTTCATTGACCATGACAGCGAAGGAACATGGCATCTGGTGGCTTTGAGGCGAAGAAATAAAGACTGGATTGGACATGGAACCTCATGAAGATGGGTCAAAATGTTGGTTTGTTACCAGGGAGATCTTAGAATGTGCTGGTGGTTAATGGGCCATGCAGGATTCATCTAGCCTGAGGATTTGACACAGGCCCAAGAGCCCGGATTGCTTCTGGGGGCAGGAGATATTCTGTTGTGGGGCTCAGCGGCCATATGTTGTATCATAAATTGGTAATCCAGAACAGGTCTCTGAGGACAGAAGCCTGAAAACCTAATAAAGGGTTTGAATGAGGCCCTAGGGGAATGTCATTCAATCTTCTGACTCAGGATCATTGACTCTGGTGTCTGACTGGATGCAGGTGATGAGGGTGTTTCAGACTGTGCATTTGTGTCCAGAGTGGCATCCAATACTAGGGTTGGCTCAGGTTCCTTGCAGGTTTCTCCTTATATGGGGTTTTTGGACAACTGTGATGGGCAGTTTCCTTGGGGATTGCAGGAACTGTCCTGTGGTGTGACTCCAGAGACCCCATCCTGGAGGACATGTGCGCCATGATTTTGAGAGAGAAGTCTGCAAACACAAACTTAGGTTAGGGTTAGTGGCAAGGTGATCATAGTCCCAATCCATAGACCAGGAGGGCAGCAAGTCTGGAACTGTAAATCACGTAACTCAAAGGTGGTAGCACAGGTAATTGTATCTGGATTTAATTTCCAGAATGGCCTTTATTGCAGGTGTTGTCTCAAGGGTCCATGGGAGATTTCTCCTCTCAAGGATCCTGGCGGTTCTCAATAGTTTGTTGGATTTCTCCGGGAAGGGATGAGTACTGTTTTCCAGCTTAGGTGTGCCCCAAAACAGGCATTCCAGAGATGAGCTCTGGGTCTAAGTGCTTGGAAAATCCCACCAAGGGTTAATATTTAGGCCTAGGGCCATACCAGGCCTGCAATGCGGGATCCTGGAGGTGCAACTGAGAGCGTTTGTTTGAAAGTATGGTCAAGCTGAGGGTCCCAATGCCTGCTTGTGCCCCGGAGGCCATCAGGATTGGGCGATGTCTACTCAGCCATGCAGCCAGTTCCCATTCCTAGGGTTGGACACCCATCCAAAAGCCAGGATTCCTGCCATGGCGAAGGATGAATTCTCTATTGTGCTTCAGGTCCCCCCATTGGTAGGGATTCCAGCTAAGATCTAGAGGACAGATGCCTGAATACCAAGGATGGGTAGTAATGACAGCCCTGGGCCATGGCCGGTCTCACATGGTTAATGTGGGCCCCACCCTCTGGGTTGCTGACACGAGGTAGGGGCTCAGGCTCTGTCAGACACAGCACTAGCGGCTAGGGCAAACTATAAATAGGGGTTCCCTCCTGGGCTGAGTATATTGATCTTCATGTGCAGTTTATGGGCAGACTCACCAGGTCCTTCTATCTATGAAGAAGGCAGAATGTTGCGTTGTGGCTCCAGAATTCCCTATCAAGAGATATGGCAGACCAGTAGGGTGAGGATGAAATTGTAGTCTGAAGCTAGGCTTAAATTCATTGCAAAGCGAAAGGCAGTTCCAGTGTGCAGCAGCTGATTCCAATATCAGCGCCTGAATATGGGCGGATGTCAGATGTTTGCTCAGGCTGGAGTTTGTGTCTATGATGACCAACAAATGGAGAGGTGGCGTCAAGAGGCCATGGAGGATTTCCCACCCTGGGGCTCAGGGGCCATAATTTGTATCATAGGTTGGTATTCCAGAAGAGGCCTCTGAGGACAGGTGCCTGAAAAGTTAATCCCTCTTCCAATGAGGTCCTAGGGCCATGTCAGGTTCAATTATCTGACTCAGGACCATTGATTTGGGTGTCTGCCTGGATGGAGGTGATCAGGGTGTTTCAGACTGTGCATTTGCATCCAGAGCAGCCTCCAATATTGGGATGTGCTCAGGAGCCTTCCAGGTTTCTCCTAATCAGGAGGGTTTGGGCAACTGTGATGGGCCCAGTTTCCTTGGGGATGGCAAGCACAGTCTTGTGGTGTGACTCTAGGGGCCCCATCCTGGAGGACATGTGAGCAATGGTTTTTAGAGAGAGATCTGCAAACACAAACTCGGGATAAGGTTAATGGAGAGGTGTTCACAGCCCCAATCCAAAGATCTGGAGGGCAGCACGTCAGGAACTGTAAATCAGGTGACTCAAAGCCAGTAGCACAGTCTCTTGTATCTGGATAGCATATCCACGCTGGCCTCGGAATACAGGTGTGGACTCATGGGACCATGGGAGATTCTTCTTCTCAAGGATCCTGGGGGATCCCATTAGTTTGGTGGCTTTCTCAGGGAAGTGAAGAGTGCTGTTTTCCATCTTAGGGGTGCCTCAAAACAGGGATTCCAGTGACAGGCTCTGGGTATGTGCACATGGAACATCCCACGATGTGTTAGGATTTGGGCTTAAGGGCATATCAGGCCTGCAATGCAGGATCCTGGAGGTGCAACTAAGAGCATTTTTTTGAAGGCTTGATCAAGCTGAGGGTTACAATGGCTACTTGTGCCGAGGGCAGCCCTCATGAGTGGGCATTGTCTCCTTGGCCATGCAGCTGGCTCCCACTTTGAGGTTTGGACACCCATATCAACAGCCAGGATTCCTACCATGGGGAAGGAGGAGTTCTCTATTGTGCTTTAGGTTACCCCATTGGTAGGGATTACATAAAAGGTCTGGGGACAGGTGCCTGAATACCAAGGATGGGTAGAGATGATGGACTTGGGCCCTGGCCAATCTCACATGCTGGATATGGGCTCATATCTCTGGGTGCCTGAAACTAGGTCTTGGATCAGGCTCTGTCAGACACAGTACTAGTACTAGTACTAGTACTAGTGCCCAGGACAGCCTATAAATCAAGGTTCCATCGAGTGCCAAGTAGATTGATCCTCATGTGGAGTTTCTGGGAAGATTCACCAGGCCCTATTTCTTTCTAGTGGGAATGCAGAATGTTGCCTTGTGGCTCCAAATTCCCTCTCTAGAGGGCTTGCAGACCAGGAGGCTGAGGATGGAATTCTAAACCCAAGCTATTGTTAAATTCAGTGTCAAGTGAAACGCAGTTCCAGTGTGCAGTGGTGGAAAAGAAAATGCAGAATCTAAATAACGGCAGATTTCAGATGTTTTCTCATGCTGGAGTTTTTGTCTATGATGACTGACAAATGGAGGGGTTGTGTCAAGGGCCATGGAGGATTTCTCCTGCTGGTGCTTCTGAGATGCTCCAAACAGAGGGTTCCCTTCTACTGGTCAGTGGCAGTCTGGTTTGTTTGCTCCAGGGTCCCACATGTGGAAAGAATAAGTAGAAGAGCACTCCCACATGGATGCCTGGAAAGCACACCTCCACTGACCATATCAGGTGAGGAACATGGCAGGTTCATTCTGGTGGCTCTGGGGCGAATTACCAAGGACTTGAAGTGACATGGAATCTCATGAAGATGGATCACAATGCTGTTTGTTTGTTACCAGAGAGATCTTAGAATGTGCTGGGGGCTAAGGGGCTGTGCATAATTCATATACCCCGACCCTTGACACAAGTTGAAGAGCACGAATTCCATCTGGGGACAGGAGATATTCTATTGTGGTGTTCAGGGACCAATCTTCTGACTCAGGACCATTGACTTGGGTGTCTTCCTGGATGGAGGTGATCAGGGTGTTGCACACTGTGCATTTGTGTCCAGAGTGGCCTCCAATATTGGACTGGGCTTAGGGGACTTGCAGGTCTCTCCTAATCTGGAGGGTTTGGGCAACTGTGATGGACACAGTTTCATTGGGGATAGCAGGATCTTTCCTGTGGTGTGGCTACAGAGACCCATCATAGAGGGCATGTGAGCCATGGTTTTGGGAAAGAAGTCTGCAAACACAAACTTGGGGTAGGGTTAATGGCAAGGTGATCACAGGCCCAATGCATAGGTCTGTAGGGCAGCTCGTCTGGAACTGTAAACCAGGTGATTCGAAGGTGGTAGCACAGTCTCTTGTATCTGGATTGTGTGTCCCGGATGGCCTCGGAATGAAGGTGTGGTCTTATGGAGCCCTGGGAGATTTTTCCTCTCTACGCATCCTGGCAGCTCCTAATAGTTTTCTCAGGGGAGGGAAGAGTGCTGTTTTCCATCATAGGGGTGCTTCAAAACAGAGATTCCAGAGACGGGCTCTGGTTATGTTGGCATGGAAAATCCCACGAAGTGTTAGGATTTGGTCCTAAGGGCATACCAGGCCTGCGATGCGGGACCCTGCAGAAACAACTGAGAGCATTTGTTTGAATGCATGCTAAGGTTGAGGGACACAATGCCTGCTTTGGCCCAGGCGGCCCTTATGATTGGGCATTGTCTCATTGGCCGTGCACCTGGTTCTAATTCTGAGGGTTGGGCACCCATAGCAACAGCCAGGCTTCCTGCCATGGGGAAGGAAGAGTTCTCAATTGTGCTTCAGATTCCCCCACTGGTAGGGATTCCAGCAAAGGTCTGGGATAGTTGCCGGAATACCAAGGATGGGTAGAGATGACTGGGCCATGGCCAGTCCCACATGCTGGATAAGGGCCCCACACTCTGGGTGGCTGGCACGAGGTTGGGGCTCAGGCTCTCTCAGACACAGCGCTAGTGGCCAGCGCAAAGTATAAATCGGGGTTCCCTCGAGGGCCAAGTAGATTGATCTTCATGGGGAGTTTCTGGGCAGACTCACCAGGCCCTTCTTCTTTCTATGGGGAAGGCAGAATGTTGCGTTTTGTCTCCCTAATTCCCTCTCAAGAGGACTTGCAGTCCAGCAGGGTGAGGATGGAATTGTAAACCCAAACTATGCAAGAATACAGTGTCAAGTGAAAGGTATTTCCAGTGTGCGTGACTGATTCGAATATCCAGCACCTGAGTAAGAGCAGATGTCAGATGTTTGCTCATGCTGGAATTTGTGTCTATGATGACTAACAAATGGAGGGTTGGCATCAAGAGAATTTGGAGGACTTCCCAGGCTGGGGCTTGTGAGATGCTCCAAACAACCAAGGTTTCCTTCAACCTGACAGGAGCAGTCTTATTTGTTTGCTCTAGGGTTCCCTATGTGGAATTTTTGTGTAGCAGAGAAATACCTCTTGGATGCCTAGAAAGCACACGTCCATTGACCTTTGTACCTGAGGAACATGGCAGATTCGTTTCATGGCTCTTGGGCAAAGTACCAACACCTTGAGTTGGCATCAAGTCTCAGGAAGTTGGGTCACAATGCTGGTTTGTTACCAGGGAGATCATAGAAGGTGCTGGGGCTAATGGGTCATGCAGGATCCATCTACCCTGAAAGTTGGACATAGATCCAAGAGCACATTTTCCTTCTGGAGACAGGAGATGTTCTGTTGTGGGAATCAGGGACCACATGTTGTATCATAACTTGGTATTCCAGAACAGGACTCTGAGAACAGATGTCTGAAGACCCAATCTAGGGTTCCAGTGAAGTCCTAGGGGCATGTCAGGTTCAATCATCTGACTCAGAACCATTGACTTGGCTTTCTGCCTCGATGGAGGTGCTCAGGGTGTTTCAGACTGCACGTTTGCATCCAGAGCAACCTCCAATATTGGGGTGGGTTCAGGGGCCTGGCAGGTTTCTCCTAATCTGGAGGGTTTGGACAACCTGATGGGCACAGTTTTCTTGGGGAAGGCAGGAACTTTCCTGTGATGTGGCTTGAGGGACCACATCCTGGTGGGCATGTAAGCCATGGTTTTGGGAGAGAAGTCGGCAAACACAAACTGGGGTTAGGGTTAGTGTCGAGATGATCACAGGCCCAATGCATAGACATGGAGGGCAGCTCGTCAGGAAATGTAAATAGGATGACTCGAAGGCGGTAGCAAAGACTTTTCTCTCTGGATTGTGTGGACAGGATGGCCTCGGAATGCAGGTTTGTTTTCATGGGTCCATGGGAGATTTTTTCTCTCTAAGGATCCTGGCGGCTCCCAATAGTTTGGTGCCTTTCTCAGGGAAGGGAAGAGTGCTGTTTTCCATCTTAAGGGTGCCCCAAACAGGGATTCTGAGACGGACTCTGGGTCTGGGCACCTGGAAAATCCCACCAAGGGTTAGGATTTGGGCCTAGGGGCACACCAGGCCTGCAATGCTGGTACTGGAGGAGCAACTGAGAGTGTTTGTTTGAAAACATGCTCAGGCTGAGGATCACCATGCCTGCCTGTGCCCATGTCGGCCCTCAGGAGTGGGCATGGTCTCCTTGGCCATGCAGCTGGCTCCCACGCTGAGGGTTGGACAACCAATATTCCTGCCATGGGGAAGGAGGTGTTCTCTATTGTGTTTCAGGTTCGCCATTGGCAGGAATTCCAGCAAAGTTTGGGGGACAGATGACTGGATACCAAGGATGGGTACAGATGATGGCCCAGGGCCATGGCCGATCTCTCATGCTAAATATGGGCCCTCAACTCTGGGTGGCTGACACGAGGTCGGGGCTTAGACTCTGTCAGACACAGCACTAGTGGTCAGGGAAATCTATTAATCAGGGTTGCCTCGTGGTCTGAGTAGATTGATCCTCATATGAGGTTTCTGGGCAGACTCAACAGGTCCTTCTTCTTTCTATGTGGAAGGCAGAATACTGCGTTGTGGCTCCAGAATTCCCTATCAAGTGATATTGTGGAGCAGTGTGGTGAGGATAGAATAGTAATACAAAGCTATGGTTAAGTTCAGTGAAAAGCAAAAGGCAGTTCCAGTGTGCAGCTGCCGTTTCGAATATCCAGCACCTGAGTAAGGGTGGATGTCAGATGTTTGCTCACACTGGAGTTTGTGTCTGTGATTACCCACAAATGGAAGGGTGGCGTCAAGAGGCCATGGAGGATTTCCCATGCTGGGGCTTGTGAGATGCTCCAAATAGCAAAGTTTCTTTCTACCGGACAGGAGAAGTCTGGTTTGTTTTCTCTGGTTTCACCATGTGGAAAGTTTTGTAGCAGAGAACCCCACAGGGATGCCTGGAAATCACCCCTCAATTGACCATTGCACCTGAGGAACATGGCAGGTGCATTCTGGTGGCTCTGGGGCAATATATCGAGACCTTGAGTTGACATGGAGTCTGATGAAGATGGGGCACAATGATGGTTTGTTACCAGGAATATCATAGAATGTGCTGGTTGCTAAGGGGCCATTCAGGATCCAAATACCCTAAGGGTATGACACAATTCCAGGAGCATGGCTTCCTTTTTGGGGAGGACATATTCTGTTCTGTGGCTCAGGGACTATATATTTTATCATAAGTTGATATTCCAGAGCAGGCCTCTGATGACAGATACCTGTAAACCTAATCTAGTGTGCCAATGAAGTCCTCGGGGCATGTCAGGTTCAATCTTCTGACTCAGGAGCATTGACTTGGGTGTCTGCCTGTATGGAGGGGATCAGGGTGTCTCAGACTGTGCATTTGTGCCCAGAGCGGCCTCCATTATTTGGCTGCGCTCAGGGGCCTTGCAGGTTTCTCCTAATCTAAAGGTATCGGGCAAAAGTGATGGGCACAGTTTCCTTGAGGATCTCAGGCACAGTCTTGTGGTGTGGCTTCAGATGCCAGAACCTGGAGGTCATGTGAGCCATGGTTTTAGGAAGGAAGTCTGCAAACACAAACTCAGTTTTGGTTAATGGCAAGGTGATTGCAGGCCCAATGCATAGACCTGGAAGGCAGCTCGTCAGGAACTGTAAATCCGATGACTCAAAGGTGATAGCACATGATATGTATCTGGATTGTATGTCCAGGATGGCCTCGGAATGCAGGTGTGTTCTCATGGGTCTATGGCAGATTTTTCCACTCAAGGATCCTGGTGGCTACCAAGAGTTTGGTGACTATCTCGGGGAAGGGAAGAGTGCTGTTTTCCATCTTAAGGGTCCCCCAAAATAGGGATTCCAGAGATGGGCTCTGTGTCTGGGCCCCTGTAAAATCCCACCAGGGTTAGGATTTGGGCCTAGGTGTGTACTAGGCCTGCAATTCGGGGTCCCAGAGATGCAATTGAGAGCGTTTGGTTGAAAGCATGCTCAGGCTGAGGTCACAATGCCTGCTTGTGCCCGGGTAAGCCATCATGAGTGCACATGGTCTCCTTGGCCATGGAGCTGCCTTCCACTTTGAGGGTTGAGCAACTATCCCAACTGTCAGAATACCTTCCATGGGGAAGGAGGAGTTCTCTATTGTGCTACAGGTTTCCCCAATGGCAAGGATTTCAGCAAAGGTGTGGGTACAGATGCCTGAATACCAAGAATAGAAGAGAAGACAGACTTGGGCCATAGCTGGTCTCACATGCTGTATATGGGCCCTGATCTCTCAGTGGCTGACACTAGGTCCTGGCTCCGGCTATGTCAGACACAGCACTAGTGCCCAGGGCAGCCTATGAATCAGGGTTCCGTCTAGCACCGAGAAGATTGACCATCATATGGAGTTTCTGGGCAGACTCTCCAGGCCCATTTTCTTTCTATGGGGAAGGCAGAATATTGTGTTGTAGCTCCAGAATTCCCTCACAATAGGGCTTGTGGACCAGTAGGCTGAGGATGGAATTGTAAACCCAAGCTATGGCTTAATTCAGTCAAACTAAAGGCAGTTCCAGTGTGCAGCGATCGAATTGAAATCCAGCAACTGAGTAAGGGCGGATGTCAGATGTTTGCTCATGCTGGAGTTTGTGTCTATGATGACTGACAAATGGAGTGGTGGCTTCAAGAGGAAATGGAGGATTTCCCACGCTGGGGCTTGTGAGATGCTCCAAACAGAAGGTTTCCTTCTACCGGACAGGGGCATTCTGTTTTTTTGTCTCAAGGGTCCCCGCCAATTGCAAAGTTTGTGTAGCAGAGCACCCCCGTATGGTTGCCTGGAAACCACACCTCCACTGACCATTGCAGCTTAGGAACATGGCAAGTTCATTCTGGTGGCTCTGGGGCGAAGTACTAAGGGCTTATTTTTACATGGAATGTCATGAATATGGGTAACAATGCTGTTTTGTTACCTGGGAATTCTTAGCCTGTCATCTGTACACATCCTTGGTATTAAGGCAACTTTCCACAGACCTTTCCTGTAACCCTGCCAATGGGGGAACCTGAAGCACAATAGAGAACTCCTCTTTCCATTGCAGGAAGCCTGGCTGTTGCAATGGGTGTCCAACCCTCAAAGTGGGATCCAGCTATATGGCCAATGAGACTACGCCCTCTCCTGAGGGCCCCCCTGGGCACAAAGAGGCATGATGACCCTCAGCCTGAGCATGCTTTCAAACAAGCCCTCTCTGTTACACCATTAGGATCCTGCATTGCAGGCCTGGAATGCCCCTAGGCCCAAATCCTAACACTTGGTGGGATATCCGGGCACCCAGACCCAGAGCCCGTCTCTGGAATCTCTGTTTTGGCATAAGCCTAAGTTGGAAAACAGCATTCTTCCCTGTTTTGGAGCACCCCTAAGATGGAAAAGAGCACTCTTTTCTTCTCTGAAAAACCACCAATCTATGGAGATCCACCAGGATCCTTAGAGAGGAAAAGTCTCCCATTGAACCATGAGACCACGTCTACATTCAGAGCCCATCCTGGACACACAATCCAGATAGAAAAGCCTGTGCTACCAGCTTTCAGTCACCCTAATTACAGTTCCTGACGTGATGCCTTCTAGGTCTATGCATTGGACCTGCGATCACCTTGCCACTATCCCTGACCCAAATTTGTGTTTGCAGACTTCCCTCCCAAAACCATGGCTCTCATATCCTCAAGGAGGTGGTCTCTGAAGCCTTACCACAGGACTGGGCCTGCCATCCCCAAGGAAACTGTGCCCATCACAGTTCCCCAAAGCCTCCAAGTTAGGAGAAACCTGCAAGGCCCCTGAGCCCACCCCAATAGTGGAAGTGGCTCTGGATGCAAATGCACAGTCTGAAACACCCTGATCACCTACATCCAGTCAGACAACCATATCAAAGGTCCTTAGTAAGAAAATTGAACCTGATGGGCACCAAGGACATCATTGGATCTCTAGATTAGGTTGCCAGCATCAATCCTCAGAGGCCTGTTCTTGAATACCAAGTCAGGATACAACATATGTACCCTGAGCCACAAAACAGAACATCTCCTCTCCCAAGATGGAAACTGTGCACATCGACCTGTGCCAAACCCTCAGCGTGGCCCATAGCCACCAATACATTCTAAGACCTCCCTTGTAACAAACCAGTTTTGGGACACATCTGTAAGAGATTCCAAGTCAACTCAAGGCCTTGGTACTTGGCACCAGAACCACCAAAACGAACCTGTCATGTTCCTCAGCTGCAATGGTCATTGGACGTGTGCTTTCCAGTCATCCATGCGGGAGGGCTCTGCTACGCAAACTTCCACTTGAGGGACCCTGGAGGGAAAAAAAACAGACTCCTCCTGCCCATTAGAAGGAAACCTTGTTGTTTGGAGCATCTCACAATCTTAAGCGTGGGTAATCCTCCATTGCCTCCTGAAGCCACCCCTCCATTAGTCGTCATCCTAGACACAAACTCCAGTGTGAGCAAATATCTGACATCTGCCCTTACTCAGGTGGTGGATATCTCGTATAAGCTGCTGCACATTGAAACTGACTTCCGCTTGGCACTCAATTTAAGCATAGCTGGTGTTTACAATTGCATTCTCACCCTATTTGTCCCCAAACCCTCTTGATAGGGAATTCTGGATCCATAAGGCAGCATTCTGCCTGCCCCACAGAAAGAAGTGCTTCGTGAGTCTCGCCAGAAACCCTACATGAGGATCAATTTACTCGGCCCTGGAGAGGACCCCAATATATAGACTTCTCTGGCCACTAGTGCTGTGTCTGACACAGCCTGAGCCCAGACCTCGTGTCAGCCACCCAGAGAGCGGGGCCCATATCCAGCATGTGAGAACGGCCATGGCCCAAATCTGTCATCTCTATGCATCCTTGGTATTCAGGCATCTGTCCCCAGACCTTTGCTGTAATCCCTGCCTATGGGGGAACATGAAGCACAATAGATATTTCCTCCTTCCCCATGGCTGGAAACCTGGCCATTGGAATGTGTGTCCATCCCTCAGTGTGGGAGCCAGAAAATGGACAATGGGACCACGCCCACTCCTGAGGGCCACCCTGGGCACAAACAGGCATTGTAATGCTCAGCCTGAGCATGTTTCCAAACAAGCCCTCTCAGTTGCACCACCAAGATCTTGCATTGCAGGCCTGGTCTGCCCATAAGCCCAAATCCCAACCCTTGGTGGGATTTTCCAGTCGCCTAGACCCAGAGCCCATCTCTGGAATCTCTGTTTTGGGGCACACCTAAGATCGAAAATAGCAGTCTTCCCATACCAAAAAGTCATCAAAATATTGGGAGCCGCCTGTATCCTTAGAGGAAAAATCTCCCATGGACCCATGAGGCCACAGCTACATTCTGACGTCACCCTAGACACACAATCCAGATATATAAGCCTGTGCTTCCGCCTTCGGGTCATTCCAGTTACTGTTCCTGACGAGTAGCCTTCCAGGTCTACACATTGCCCTGCGATAACCTAGCCACTAAACCTAACCCAAGTTTGTGTTTGCAGACTTCCCTCCCAGAACCATGGCTCACATGCCCTCCAGGGTGGAGTCTCTGGAGCCACACCACAGGACTGTGCTTGCCATCCCCATGGAAATTGTGCATGTCAGTTAACCAAACCCTCCAGAGTTGGTTGAAACATTCAAGGCCCCTGTGGCCACCCCAATATTGGAGGTTACTCTGGACATAAGTGCACAGTCTGAAACTCCCTGATCACCTACATTCTGGCAGACACCCAAGTCAACTGTCCTAAGTCTGAAGATTGAACCTCTCATGCCCCTGGGACTCATTGGAACCCTAGATTAGGTTGTCGGGCATCTGTCTTCAGAGGCCTGTTCTTGAATAGGAACTTATGATACGGCATGTGGTCCCTGAGCCACAAAACACTACATCTCCTGTCCCCAGAAGGTAACCGTGCTCTTCGACCTGTGTTAAACCCTCAGGGTAAGAGAATCCTGCAGGCACCTTAGCCACCAACACATTCTAAGATCTACCTGGTAAAAAAAACCAGCATTGTAACCCATCTTCAAGAGATTCCATGTCAACTCAAGACCTTGGTGCTTCGCCCCAGAAGCACCGTAAAGAACCTGCATGTTCCTCAGCTGCATTGGTCAATGGAGGTGTGCTTTCCAGGCATCCATGTGGAAGGGCTCTGCTACCCATACTTTTCACATGGGGGGCCCTGCAGAAAACATACCAGACTCTAACTGTCCAGTAGAAAAAACAACCTTGCTGTTTGGAGCATCTCACATGCATCAGCCTCTTGATGCCACTCCTCCATTCGGTCATCAGAGACACAAACTCCAGTGTGCGTAAACATCTGAAATCCACCTTTACTCAGGTGCTGGATATTTCATTTGTTGGCCACGATAGATACAAACTCTATCATGAGCAGACATCTGACCCTCGCCTGTACTCAGATGCTGGAGATCTCGAAAAAAACCACTGCACATTGGAACGGCCATGTTCTCAGCACTGAGATTAAGCATAGATTGTGTTTTCTGCCTTCTGTTCTCACACTCCTCGCCTTCAAGTCCCCCATATTGGGAATTTGGGAGCCACAATGCAGCCTTCTGCCTGCCCACCAGAAAAAAGAGGTGCCCTATGGGTCTGCGTGAAACTCCATATAAGGTTCCACCAGCACAGCCCTCTATAGCACCACAATATCATAGGCCACCTTGTGAACTAATGCTTTGTCTGACACAGCTCGAGCCCCGACCTCCTGGTAGCCACCTAGATAGCGGGACCCATATCTGGCAGGTGTGACCTGCCTTGACCTGAGTCCTTCATCTCAAACCAACCTGGTTATTCACGTACCAGTCCCAGAACATAGCTCAAATTACTGTGCATGGGGGAATCGGAAGCACAAAAGAGTACTCCTCCTTCCTCATAGAAGGAAAATTAAATGTTGATATGGTGGTCCAACCCTCATATTGGGATCCAGGTGCATGGAACAAGAGCCAATGCCCACTCAGGATGGGCATCTGGGCAAAAACAGGCATTGTGACCCTTACCCTGAGACCCATTTCCAACAAGTCTCCATGGGAGCTGAACCAAAGCCCCACAGAGCCAGGCAGTCAAGCCTCTAGGCCCAAATACTAAGCCTTTGTAGGGTTATCCAGGCACAGGGACCTATAACCCATCTCTGGAATCCCTGTGTTGACGGAAACACTGAAACAGTAAACCACGCTCTCTCCTTCCCAGTGAGACACCAAACTCTTGGGTGCTGGGCAGAATCCCCAGAGAGGTAGAATATTCCATGGACACATGAGGACACCCCACCATTCCAAGGCCATCCTAGACACAATCCAGACAGAAAAGCCTTTGCTCCTGCCTCCCAGCCACACGAATTTCAAATCCTGAGGAGCTGCCCTCAGCGTCTGCAGATCGGGGCTGCCATCACCTCCCTCCTAATTGATACACAATTTTGTGTCTGAAGACTTTGGTCCCAGAGCCCTTAACCACATTCCCTGCAGGATGGGGCTGACAGAACCACACTACATCACTGGGCCTGATCTCTGGATGAAATTCTGCCGTCTCAGTTGCACAAACCCTCCAGATTAGGAAAAGCCTGCAAGTCCCCTGAGCCCACCCCAATTTCATAGGCCACTCTGGAAAAAATGCACAGTCTGACACAGCCTGAGCATCTACCTCCAGGAAGACTCACAGGTCAAAGTCCCTAAGTCCGAAGGTTGAGGATGACATGCCCCTACAACCTCATAAGAACCCTAGCCTAGATATTCAGGCCTCTGTGCCCAGAGGCCTGGTCTTGAAATCCAACATATGATCCGACATGTGGTCCCTGAGCCATACAAGAGAACCCCTCCTGTCCCGAGAAGGGAACCTGGCTCCTGGGAACTGGGTCTAACCCTCAGGTAGGAGAATCCTGCATGGCCACAGATCCACAACCACATTCTTTTTTTTTATATAGATTTTATTTATTTATTTGACAGAGAGAGATCACAAGTAGGCATAGAGGAAGGCAGAGAGAGAGAGAGAGGAAGAAGCAGGCTCCCTGCTGAGCAGAGAGCCCGATGCGGGACTCAATCCCAGGACCCTGAGATCATGACCTGAGCCGAAGGCAGCGGCTTAGCCCATTGAGCCACCCAGGCACCCTCACCACCACATTCTAAGGTCTCCCTGGACACCAAGCAGAATTGTGACTCATTAGACTGAGAACATCCGTCAACTTAGATCACTTGGAAATTTGAACAAAAACCAGCAGATCAAGCCTGCAATGTTCCTCAGGTGCAATGGTCATGCAAGGAAAACTTCCCAGGCCCCCATTCAGAGACCTCTGCTGTCGAATCTTTCTATATGGGGGACGCTGGAGCCTTGTAAGCGGACTTCCCCTGTCCCACAGTAGGACACCTTGCTGTTTGGAGCAGCTCACAAGGTCCTGCTTGGGAAAATCTCCAAGAATTCTTGAGGCCACCCCACAATTCGTTGACCATCATGGATGCAAACCCAGCGTGAGCAGACATCTGACCCTCGCCCATACTCAGGTGCTGGAAATCTCGAAACAACCACTGCACAATGGAATGGTCCTGTGGTCGGCACTGAGCTTATCCGTGGCTTGTGTTTTCAGACTTCTGTCTTCACACTCCTCGCCTACAAGCCCTCCATATTGGGAATTCTGAAGCCACAGTGCAGCTTTCTGCCTGCCCACCACAAAGAAGAAGTGCCCTATGGGTCTTCGCAGAAACCCACATGAGGATCCTCCTGCACGGCCCTCAATGGCACCCCAATATAATAGACCGACCTCTGCATAAATTGTCTGTCTGACACCGCCTGATCCCCGACCTCCTGTCAGCCACCCAGATAGTGGACCCCATATCCTCCAGGTGGGTCCTACCTTGGCCCGAGGCCATCATCTTGAAGCAACCTGGATATTCAGGTACCTGTCCCAGACTTAGCTCAAATTCCTGCCCATAGGGGACTCGGAAGCACAAAAGAGTGCTCCTCCTTCCCCATGGCCAGAAAACTGAATGTTGAGATGGCTGTACAACCCTGAGTGGGAACCAGGTGCATGGTCCATGAGACCACGCCTACACAGGATGGGCAGCTGGGCACAAACAGGCATTGTGACCCTCAGAATGAGACCCCTTTCCAAAGATCCCCCTTGGTATCTGGACCAGGATCCCAAATCGAAGCTTTGGTTAAGTTTTCCCAGTGTCTGGACCCAGAAACCATCTCTGGAATCCCTGTTTGGACAGGATCCCAGAGATGGAATACAGTCTTTTCCTCTTCCCCAGAAAGAAATCAAACTCTTGGGTGCCAAGCAGAATCACCAGAGTGGAAGAATATCCCATGGACACATGAGGTCACCCCTCCATTTAGTGGCCATCCTAGACACAAAATCCAGACAGAAAAGCCTGTGCTCCTCCCTCCCAGCCACCTGAATTTCAAATCCCGAGGAGCTTCCCTCAGGGTCTTCAGATTCGGACTGCCAACACCTCACTCCTATCTCTTATCCGAGGTTGTGTCTAAAGTCTTTGGTCCCAAAGTCCTGACACACATGACCTCCAGGATGGGGCCTCGAGAAACACATGACATCACTGGCCCTGCTCTCCTGAGGAAACCCTGCCCATCTCAGTTTCCCAAAATGTCCAGATTAGGAGAAAACTGCAAGGCCCCTGACTGCACCCCAATATCATAGGCCACTCTGGAAAAAGTGCACAGCCTGACACAGCCTCAGCACCTACCTCCAGGATGACATGCAGGCCAATGGCACTTAGTCCGAAGATTGAAACTTCCATGGCCCTAAAACCTCATCAGAACCCTAGCTTCTGTTTTGAGGTCTCTCTCCCTAGAGGGCTGTTCTGGAAATTCAAGCTGGTCCAACCTGTGGTCCGTGAGCCATACAAGAGCACACCTCCTGTCCCAAGAAGGAAATCTGGCTCCTGGGTACTGGGTCTAATCCTAAGGATAGAGAATCCTCAATGGTCAGAGAGCCGCCACCACATTCTAAGGTCTCCCTGGACATCAAGCAGCATTGGAACCTGTTAGACTGAGAACTTCCATCAACGCAAATCACTTGGAACTTGGATCAGTGTCATTGGTTCAAGCTTACCCTGTTCCTCAGCTGCAATGGTAACAAGAGATTGGCTTCCCAGGCCTCCAATCAGAGAGCATTGCTATCGAATCTTCCATATTGGGGACCCTGGAGCCCTGTAAGAAGACTTCTGCTGTCCCTTAGTAGGACACCTTGATGTTTGGAGCAGCTCACAAGCTCCAGCTTGGAAAAACCTCCAAGAATTCTTGAGGCCTCCCCACCATTTGTTGGCCATCATGGATACAAACTCCAGCGTGAGCAGACATCTTCCCCTCGCCCAGGTGCTGAAGATCTCGAAACAACTGCTGTACATTGGAATAGACATGTGCTCGGCACTGAGCGTAACCGTAGCTTATGTTTTCATACTTCTGTCCTCACACTCCTCGCCTGCAAACCCTCCAACTTGGATATTCTGGAGCCGTAATGCAGCCATCTGCCTGCTCACCAGATAGAAGAAGTGAAGAAAGGGTCTGTGCAAAAATCCCCCATGAGGATCCAGTTGCACAGCTCTCAAAAGAACCCCAATATCATAGGCCGAACTCTCCATGAATGTTCTGTCTGACACAGCTCGAGCCCGAGCTCCTGACAGCCACCCAGAAATCAGGCCTCATTTTCTGCAGGTGGGTCCTGCCTTGGCCCGAGGACCTCATCTCAAAGTGAACTGGGTATTCAGGCACCTGTCCCAGAACTTAGCTCAAATTCCTGCCCATGGGGGAACCTGAAGCATAAAAAAGTACCCCTCCTTCCCCATGGCAGGAAAACTGAATGTTGAGATGGCAGTCCAACCCTCAGAGTGGGAGCCAAGTGCATAGCCCATGAGGTCACACCCACTCAGCATGGGCATCTGGGCAAAAACAGGCATTGTGACCCTCAGAATGAGACCCATTTCCAACAAGAACACTCGGGAGCTGTACCAGGAAAACATAGAGCAGGACCCTAGGCCCAAATCCTAAGCCTTGTTGCGGTGATCCAGGCTCCAGAACCCAGGACCCATCTCTGGAATGGCTGTTTGGACGGGATCCCTGACTCAGAAAACTGCGCTCCTCCCATCCCCCGGAAATACACCAAACTCTTGGGTGCCGAGCAGAATTCCCAGAGAGGTAGAATCTCACATGGACCCATGAGGCCACCCCTCCATTTCGTGGCCATCATAGACAAACAAGTCAGACAGAAAA
This sequence comes from Mustela nivalis, assembly GCF_964662115.1. Classification (NCBI taxonomy): domain Eukaryota; kingdom Metazoa; phylum Chordata; class Mammalia; order Carnivora; family Mustelidae; genus Mustela; species Mustela nivalis. The sequence goes on along the minus strand of NW_028136553.1, from coordinate 2,725,858 downwards.
GACTGTGCTCCTGCCTCACAGCCGTCCGAATTTCATATCTGGAGATGCTTCGCTCAGGGTCTGCAGATTGGGTCTGCCATCACCTCGAGCTTAACTCTTACCCGAGTTTGTGTCTGAAGACTTTGGACCCAGATTCCTGACCCATATGCCCTCCAGGATGGGGCCTCCAGGAACACACAACAGCACTGGGCCAGCTCTCCCAAGGAATGTCAGCCTGTCTCAGTTTCCCAACCCACCAGATTAAGAGAAAATTGCAAGGCCCCTAATACCACCCCAATTCTATAGGAAGCTCCAGGTAAAATGCATAGTCTGACACAGCCTCAGAATATACCTCCAGGAAGACACCCAGGTCAATGGGAAGGGATGAAATGGCCTAACCCATGGCAGGTTCGATGTGGTGGGTGTGAAGCCAACTGTCTCAATGTCTCTCACAAGGTCTGGGCTCAGGCTATGTAAGACAGAGCATAGTGTTTAGGGTAGCCTATGCAATTGGGGTGTTGCCGAGGGCTGAGCAGGTTGATTTTCATTTGGGGTTTCTGAGCAATGCCATAGACAATGTTTTTCTTTGGGGGGCAGGCAGAGTGCTTCGTTCTGGAACCAGAATTCCCAATCATGAGGGCTTTTGGGCCAGGAGTGCTAGGGTAGAGTCTGAAAACAAAACATAGGGTGAGGTGGGGAGCAGGCCCACTCTGCAAAGGCTGAAAGGATATCTCATGCATCTGAAGTCAGGCTGAGGATCAGACATTGGCTGAGGTTGGATTGTGCCCTTGATGGCACCTTCATGAAGCAGGTGCCTCATGAGGCCAACGAAGTTTTCCCACGCTGAGTTTGGAGGTTGCCACAAACCACAAGGTTTCCTTCTGCGAGACAGTCGAGTCCTGTTGAATGGCTCCAGTACATACCATACGGAAGGACTGAAGAGGAGGGTTCAAAGGATGGATCCCTGAACAACATGCCTCGCATTCCCTTTGGCCATTAACGACAAGATATGTTTGTTCTGCTGGCTCTGGGGCAAGCTAACCAGTGGGCTGAGTTGAAATGGCCTCTCCTGAGGATGCGTCATAATGTGGGTTTCTGTCCATGGAGACCTTGGAATGTGATGGTTGTACTGTGGCCCTGCGGAATTCTCCGACCAGAAGGGTTTGATACAGATCCAGTAAGAAAGCACTCCATGTGGAGACGAGAGAGGTTTGGTTTGGAGCCTCAGAAAAACCTAATATGCTGGTATAAGAAACCAGTCCTCTGAGGACAGACACATGAAAACTAAATCTAAGGTTCATATTAGGGCCTAAGGGCCTGTCCATTTCAATCTTCTGTCTCTGGGGACACTGTCTGAAAGTCTAAGTGGTGATAATGGCAGAGCTGGTGTCAGAGTGCCCCTTTTAGTCCAGGGCAGCCTACACTATCAGGATGGCCTCAGGGGCCTTGGAACTTTTCCCTAACCTGTAGGGTTGTGGTCAATGGATTGGGCACACTTTCCTTGGAGATGGCAGGCACAATCTTTCACTGTGGCTCCAGATGCCCTAGCCTGGAGGGTGTGTGGGTCCAGGCTGTGGGCACATAAGTCTGAAAACAAAAACTCAGCTTATGAGTGGCGCCAAGGGTATGGCAGGCCGGATGTACAGATAAGGAGTGAGCTCCTTGGCTTGTGAATCAAGGGCGAGATTCCTTCAGGCTTTTGTCTCTGGATGCGTCCAGGATAGCCGTGGATTGTAGGGGGTGGCCTCAGTGACTGTGGACGAGTAACCTCTCTGGGGATTTGTCCCAACTAACAGGAGTTTGGGGTCATTTTGTGGGAAGGGTGGAGTCCTGTTGTCTGGCTCATGTGTCTCTCCAAGAAAGTGATTCCAGAGCAGAGCCCCAGGAACAGGGGGGAGACTGGAAAACTCAAACACTGGTGAGGATTGGGTGTATAGGGGCTTGGCACGCCCCATATGAGGGCTCTTGGTCAAGGCCCTGACAGGCCTTTCTTTGATATTGGCCTCATGCTGAGGGTCACAGAGTGAATTTCTGCCCAAGGCAGCACTCAAGTTTGGGCGTGGTTTCAGGGGAAATGAAGGTTTCTCCCACCCTGAAGGTGTGACTCCATGCCAAGAGCAAGCCTTACAGCCATGGGGAAGAAGGAGTTCTGATTTGTGCTTCAGATGCCCAACTGTGTAGGGAATTGATATAATATCTGGGTTTAGATATCGGAAAACCAAGGTTAGGAAGAGATAACGGCATAAGACCATGGCGTGTCAGAAGTGCTAGGTGTGTGGCCAGCTGTCTCCTTGCCTGTCTGGACGTCTGGAATCAGGCTGTGAAAGGCAGAGCATTAGTGCCCAGAGCAGCCTATCAAATCTGAGTGCCGTCGAGGCAAGAGCAGGTTTATCCTCATCTGGGTTTTATGGAAAGCCCCACAAGGAAACGTTTTCTACCGGTGGGCAGTAACTGGGCAGGCTTGTGGTTCTGCAATTCCTACTCTGGAGGGATTGTTTGCCAGGAGTGTGAGGAAGGAAGTCTGAAAACACAAGCTAGCGTGAGGTTTGGGACCGAGGGCACGGCAGGCCACTCTGCAGAGGCTGAATCAAGATCTCCTGCATTGCGATCATGTCTACTATGAGACGTGCTTCAAGCTAGAGTTTTTGACCATGATGGCCTCTCCCTGAAGGATATGGGGGGCTTCATGAGGCCCGGCAGGTTTGCCGTTTTCTCCTACACTGAAGGTTTGACTCACGGCCAGCAGCAAGGTTTCTTGCCATGGGGAAGGAGGGGTTCTGACTTGTGCATCAGGTTCCCCCCTGTGCAGGGATTGGAGATAAGGTCTAGGTTCCGATGACTGAAAACCCAGGTTGGGAATGGATGGTGGCCTAAGGCAGTGGCGGGTCCAATGTGCTGGGTGTGCAGCCAGCTGTGTCGGTGTCTGTTGGAAGGTCTGGGCTCAGGCTATTTGCGACAGAGCATCACTGTTTAAGGTAGCCTATGCAATTGGGGTGTTGCCGAGGGCCAAGCAGTTTGATCCTCATTTGGGGTTTCTGGGCAGCGCCATAGACAAGGTTTTTCTCCTGGGAGGCAGGCACAGTGCTTCATTGTGGCCCCAGAATTCCCAGTAGGGAGGGTTTGTGGGCCAGGAGTGTGAGGACGGAAGTCTGAAAACACAAGCTAGTGTGAGGATTGGAGCCAAGGGCAGAGCAGGCCCACTCTGCAGAGGCTGAATCAAAATCTCCTGCATATGAAGTCAGGCTGAGGATCAGACGTTGGCTGAGGCTGGAGTATGTGTCCATGATGGCACCTTCATGAAGTGGGGGCCTCATGAGGCCAAGGAAGTTTTCCCACGCTGAGTTTGGAGGTTGCCCCAAACCACAAGGTTTCCTTCTGTGGGACATTCGAGTCCTGTTGCATGGCTCCAGGACATACCATATGGAAGGACTGGAGAGCAGGGTTCGAAGGATGGATCCCTGTACAGCATGCCTCGCATTCCCATTGGCTATTAGCGACAAGATATGTTTGATCTGCTGCCTCTGGAACACGCGACCCAGGGGGCTGAGTTGAAATGGCCTCTCCTGAGGATGCGTCATAATGTGCGTTTGGGTCCATGGAGACCTTGGAATGTGCTGGTTGTTCAGTGGCCCTGCGGAACTCTCCTACCTGAAGTGTTTGATACATCCCAGTAAGAAAGCTGCCCATGTGGAGATGAGAGAGGTTTGGTTTGGTGCCTCAGAAAAGCCCCATGTGCTGGTCTACGAAAACAGTCCTCTGAGAATGGAAACATGGAAACCAAAGCTAAGGTTCAGATTAGGGCCTGGGGGCCTGTCCATTTCAACCTTCTGTCTCTGGGGACACTGTCTGAGAGTCTAAGTGGAGATAGTTGCTCCGCTGGTGTCAGAGAGCCCCTCTTAGTCCAGGGTGGCCTATACTATTGATGGCCTCAGGGACCTTGGAGCTTTTCCCTAACCTGTAGGGTTGTGGTCAATGGATTGGGCACACTTTCCTTGGAGAGGGCAGGCACAATCTTTCGCTGTTTGGTCCAGAGGCCCTAGCCTGGATGTTGTGTGGGTCCAGGCTGTGGGCACAGAAGTCTGAATACACAAACTCAGCTTATGAGTGGCGCCTAGGGTATGGCCGGCCGGATGTACAGCCCGAGAGGGAGCTCCTGGGCCTCTGAAACAAGGGCGAGTGGGAGGCGTTCCTTCAGGCTTTTGTCTCTGGATGTTGTGTCCGGGATAGCCGTGGATTGGAGCGGTGGCCTCAGGTAATGTGGACGAGTATCCCTCTCTGGGGATTTGTCCCAGCTCCCAAGAGTTTGGGGTCATTTTGTGGGAAGGGTGGAGTCGTGTTGTCTGGCTCATGGGTCTCTCCAAGAAAGGGATTCCAGAGCAGAGCTCCAGGTACGGGCGGGGCGACTGGAAAATTCAAACCGTGGTGAGGATTGGGCGCATAGGGGCTTGGCAAGCCCCATATGTGGGCTCTTGGTCCAGGCCCTGACAGGCCTTTCTTTGACATGGGGCTCATGCTGAGGGTCACAGTGTGAATTTGTGCCCAAGCAGCACTCAAGTTTGGGCGTGGCATCAGGGGCCATGAAGGTTTCTCCCACCCTGAAGGTGTGACTCCATGCCAAGAGCAAGCTTGACAGCCATGGGGAAGGAGGAGTTCTGTTGTGTGCTTGCTATACCCAGCTGTGTGGAGAATTGATATAATGTCTAGGTTCAGATATCTGAAAACCAAGGTTAGGATGAGGTGACGGCATAAGACCATGGCGTGTCCGAAGTGCTGGGGGTGCGGCCAGCTGTCTCCTTGTCTGTCTGGACGTCTGGCTTCAGGCTGTGTCAGGCAGAGCATGAGTGCCCAGAGCAGCCTATCCAGTTCGGGTACCGTCGAGGCCCGAGCAGGTTGATCCTCATCTGGGTTTTCTGGAGAGCCCCACAGGGAAACGTTTTTCTTCCGTTGGGCAGACACTGGGCTGGGTTTTGGTTCCGGAGTTCCTAGTCCGGAGGGCTTGTTTGCCAGGAGTGTGAGGAAGGAAGTCTGAAAACACAAGCTAGCGTGAGGTTTGGGACCGAGGGCACGGCAGGCCCACTCTGCAGAGGCTGAATCGAGATCTCCTGCACTGAGGTCATGTCAACTATGAGACGTGCCTCAGGCTAGAGTTCTTGTCCAGCATGGCCTCTTCCTGAAGGGTGTGGGGGCTTCATGAGGCCAGAAAGTTTTGGCTACGATGGGATTTGTGAACTGCTCCAAAACTGAAGGTTACCTTCTGCATGACAGTCGAGTCCTATTGGATGGTTCCAAGAGGCCCCATATGGAAAGACTCGAGAGCAGGTGTCTAAGCATGGATGCCTGGGAACGCCACCTCATATTCCCACTCTTTAGTCAGGACAAGGCAGGCTCAATCTGCGGGCTCCTGGGTGAACTACCCAGAGGGGAGAGTTGAAATGGACTCTCCTGAAGATGAGTCCTACTGTGGCTTGGTGGCCTGGGAGACCTTGGAATGTGGAGGTGGCTCAGGGACTCTGCAGGATTCTCCAACATGAGGTGTTTGACACGGCTCCAACAAGGAAACTTCCCATGTGGAGACGAGAGGAGTTCTGTTCCGTGCCTCAGGAAAGCCCCATACCCTGTTCTTCGAACCACAGCCTCTGAGGAGTGACACCTGGAAACCAAAGCAAGAGTTGAGACTACAGCCTAAAGGCCTGTCCAGCTCAACCTTCTATCTCTGTTGACATCTGTGTGCATGCATTCATGGATGTAGCTGCTCAGCTTGTGTCCGAATGCCCCTGTGAGTCCAGTGAGGCTCCCAGTAGTGGGATGTCCTCGGAGGCCTTGAGGTTTCTCATATTCTGGAGGTGTGTGGCCAAAGGAATGGACACAGTTTCCCAGGAGAGAGCAGGCACGGTCCTGTGGTATGGCTCCAGAGGACCCAGCCTAGAGGCTGTGTTTGCCAGGGCTGTGGGGACAGATGTCTGAAAAAGCAAACTTGGCTCAGCTAGGGGCCAATGTAATGGCAGGCCTGATCTCTAGTCCGTGAGGGGAGATCCTCTGGAAATCAAAGTAGGGCAAATGGGAGGCAGTCACTCAGGATTTTGTCTCTGGGTGTTGCGTTTACAGTGTCCGGTCAGGGTAGGGGTTGTCTCAGAGGCCGAGGAAGAGCCTTCCTCTCGGGGGATTGTCCAAGCTCCCAAGTGTTTGTGTTCATTCTGTGGGAATGAAGAGTACTGTTTTCTGCCACAGGGGACCCCCCCAGGAGAGGGACTCTAGAGCACAGCAGTGGGTTCCCTCAACTGGAATACACACCATCTAGTTAGTACTGGGTGCCTATGGGCATGGCAAGCCACATATGCGGGCTCTTGGTCCAACACTGAGAGGCATTACTTGAAAAAGGTACTCACGCTGAGGGTCACAATGTGTGTTTGTGCCCAAGGCGGCCCTCACGCTTGGGCGTGGCCTCATGGGCCATGCCGTTTTCTCCTACACTGAAGGTTTGACTCACTGCCAGCAGCAAGGTTTCTTGCCAGGGGGAAGGAGGGGTTCTGACTTGTGCATCAGGTTCCCCCCTGTGCAGGGATTGGAGATAAGGTCTAGGTTCCGATGACTGAAAACCCAGGTTGGGAATGGATGGTGGCCTAAGGCAGTGGCGGGTCCAATGTGCTGGGTGTGCAGCCAGCTGTGTCGGTGTCTGTTGGAAGGTCTGGGCTCAGGCTATTTGCGACAGAGCATCACTGTTTAAGGTAGCCTATGCAATTGGGGTGTTGCCGAGGGCCAAGCAGTTTGATCCTCATTTGGGGTTTCTGGGCAGCGCCATAGACAATGTTTTTCTCCTGGGAGGCAGGCACAGTGCTTCATTGTGGCCCCAGAATTCCCAGTAGGGAGGGTTTGTGGGCCAGGTGTGTGAGAACGGAAGTCTGAAAACACAAGCTAGTGTGAGGATTGGAGCCAAGGGCAGAGCAGGCCCACTCTGCAGAGGCTGAATCAAAATCTCCTGCATCTGAAGTCAGGCTGAGGATCAGACGTTGGCTGAGGCTGGAGTATGTGTCCATGATGGCACCTTCATGAAGTGGGGGCCTCATGAGGCCAAGGAAGTTTTCCCACGCTGAGTTTGGAGGTTGCCCCAAACCACAAGGTTTCCTTCTGCGGGACATTTGAGTCCTGTTGCATGGCTCCAGGACATACCATATGGAAGGACTGGAGAGCAGGGTTCGAAGGATGGATCCCTGTACAGCATGCCTCGCATTCCCATTGGCTATTAACGACAAGATATGTTTGAACTGCTGCCTCTGGAACACGCGACCCAGGGGGCTGAGTTGAAATGGCCTCTCCTGAGGATGCGTCATAATGTGCGTTTGGGTCCATGGAGACCTTGGAATGTGCTGGTTGTTCGGTGGACCTTCGGAATTCTCCTACCTGAAGTGTTTGATACATCCCAGTAAGAAAGCTGCCCATGTGGAGATGAGAGATGTTTGGTTTGGTGCCTCAGAAAAGCCCCATGTGCTGGTTTACGAAAACAGTCCTCTGAGAACGAAAACATGGAAACCAAAGCTAAGGTTCAGATTAGGGCCTGGGGGCCTGTCCATTTCAACCTTCTGTCTCTGGGGACACTGTCTGAGAGTCTAAGTGGAGATAGTTGCTCCGCTGGTGTCAGAGAGTCCCTCTTAGTCCAGGGTGGCCTATACTATTGATGGCCTCAGGGACCTAGGAGCTTTTCCCTAACCTGTAGGGTTGTGGTCAATGGATTGGGCACACTTTCCTTGGAGAGGGCAGGCACAATCTTTAGCTGTTTGGTCCAGAGGCCCTAGCCTGGATGTTGTGTGGGTCCAGGCTGTGGGCACAGAAGTCTGAATACACAAACTCAGCTTATGAGTGGCGCCTAGGGTATGGCAGGCCGGATGTACAGCCCGAGAGGGAGCTCCTGGGCCTCTGAAACAAGGGCGAGTGGGAGGCGTTCCTTCAGGCTTTTGTCTCTGGATGTTGTGTCCGGGATAGCCGTGGATTGGAGCGGTGGCCTCAGGTACTGTGGACGAGTATCCCTCTCTGGGGATTTGTCCCAGCTCCCAAGAGTTTGGGGTCATTTTGTGGGAAGGGTGGAGTCGTGTTGTCTGGCTCTTGGGTCTCTCCAAGAAAGGGATTCCAGAGCAGAGCTCCAGGTACGGGCGGGGCGACTGGAAAATTCAAACCGTGGTGAGGATTGGGTGCATAGGGGCTTGGCAAGCCCCATATGTGGGCTCTTGGTCCAGGCCCTGACAGGCCTTTCTTTGACATGGGGCTCATGCTGAGGATCACAGTGTGTATTTGTGCCCAAGCAACACTCAAGTTTGGGCGTGGCATCAGGGGCCATGAAGGTTTCTCCCACCCTGAAGGTGTGACTCCATGCCAAGAGCAAGCTTGACAGCCATGTGGAAGGAGGAGTTCTGTTTTGTGCTTGCTATACCCAGCTGTGTGGAGAATTGATATAATGTCTAGGTTCAGATATCTGAAAAACAATGTTAGGATGAGGTGACGGCATAAGACCATGGCGTGTCCGAAGTGCTGGGTGTGCGGCCAGCTGTCTCCTTGTCTGTCTGGACGTCTGGATTCAGGCTGTGTCAGGCAGAGCATGAGTGCCCAGAGCAGCCTATCCAGTTCGGGTACCGTCGAGGCCCGAGCAGGTTGATCCTCATCTGGGTTTTCTGGAGAGCCCCACAGGGAAACGTTTTTCTTCCGTTGGGCAGACACTGGGCTGGGTTTTGGTTCCGGAGTTTCTAGTCTGGAGGGCTTGTTTGCCAGGAGTGTGAGGAAGGAAGTCTGAAAACACAAGCTGGCGTGAGGTTTGGGACCGAGGGCACGGCAGGCCCACTCTGCAGAGGCTGAATCGAGATCTCCTGCACTGAGGTCATGTCAACTATGAGACGTGCCTCAGGCTAGAGTTCTTGTCCAGCATGGCCTCTTCCTGAAGGGTGTGGGGGCTTCATGAGGCCAGAAAGTTTTGGCTACGATGGGATTTGTGAACTGCTCCAAAACTGAAGGTTACCTTCTGCACGACAGTCGAGTCCTATTGGATGGTTCCAAGAGGCCCCATATGGAAAGACTCGAGAGCAGGTGTCTAAGCATGGATGCCTGGGAACGCCACCTCATATTCCCACTCTTTAGTCAGGACAAGGCAGGCTCAATCTGCGGGCTCCTGGGTGAGCTACCCAGAGGGGAGAGTTGAAAAGGTCTCTCCTGAAGATGAGTCCTACTGTGGCTTGGTGGCCTGGGAGACCTTGGAATGTGGAGGTGGCTCAGGGACTCTGCAGGATTCTCCAACATGAGGTGTTTGACACGGCTCCAACAAGGAAACTTCCCATGTGGAGACGAGAGGAGTTCTGTTCCGTGCCTCAGGAAAGCCCCATATCCTGTTCTTCGAACCACAGCCTCTGAGGAGTGACACCTGGAAACCAAAGCAAGAGTTGAGACTACAGCCTAAAGGCCTGTCCGGCTCAACCTTCTATCTCTGTTGACATCTGTGTGCATGCATTCATGGATGTAGCTGCTCAGCTTGTGTCCGAATGCCCCTGTGAGTCCAGTGAGGCTCCCAGTAGTGGGATGTCCTCGGAGGCCTTGAGGTTTCTCATATTCTGGAGGTGTGTGGCCAAAGGAATGGACACAGTTTCCCAGGAGAGAGCAGGCACGGTCCTGTGGTATGGCTCCAGAGGACCCAGCCTAGAGGCTGTGTTTGCCAGGGCTGTGGGGACAGATGTCTGAAAAAGCAAACTTGGCTCAGCTAGGGGCCAATGTAATGGCAGGCCTGATCTCTAGTCCGTGAGGGGAGATCCTCTGGAAATCAAAGTAGGGCAAGTGGGAGGCAGTCACTCAGGATTTTGTCTCTGGGTGTTGCGTTTACAGTGTCCGGTCAGGGTAGGGGTTGTCTCAGAGGCCGAGGAAGAGCCTTCCTCTCCGGGGATTGTCCAAGCTCCCAAGTGTTTGTGTTCATTCTGTGGGAATGAAGAGTACTGTTTTCTGCCACAGGGGACCCCCCCAGGAGAGGGACTCTAGAGCACAGCAGTGGGTTCCCTCAACTGGAATACACACCATCTAGTTAGTCCTGGGTGCCTATGGGCATGGCAAGCCACATATGCGGGCTCTTGGTCCAGTCACTGAGAGGCGTTACTTGAAAAAGGTACTCACGCTGAGGGTCACAATGTGTGTTTGTGCCCAAGGCGTCCCTCACGCTTGGGCGTGGCCTCATGGGCCATGCCGTTTTCTCCTACACTGAAGGTTTGACTCACTGCCAGCAGCAAGGTTTCTTGCCAGGGGGAAGGAGGGGTTCTGACTTGTGCATCAGGTTCCCCCCTGTGCAGGGATTGGAGATAAGGTCTAGGTTCCGATGACTGAAAACCCAGGTTGGGAATGGATGGTGGCCTAAGGCAGTGGCGGGTCCAATGTGCTGGGTGTGCAGCCAGCTGTGTCGGTGTCTGTTGGAAGGTCTGGGCTCAGGCTATTTGCGACAGAGCATCACTGTTTAAGGTAGCCTATGCAATTGGGGTGTTGCCGAGGGCCAAGCAGTTTGATCCTCATTTGGGGTTTCTGGGCAGCGCCATAGACAAGGTTTTTCTCCTGGGAGGCAGGCACAGTGCTTCATTGTGGCCCCAGAATTCCCAGTAGGGAGGGTTTGTGGGCCAGGAGTGTGAGGACGGAAGTCTGAAAACACAAGCTAGTGTGAGGATTGGAGCCAAGGGCAGAGCAGGCCCACTCTGCAGAGGCTGAATCAAAATCTCCTGCATATGAAGTCAGGCTGAGGATCAGACGTTGGCTGAGGCTGGAGTATGTGTCCATGATGGCACCTTCATGAAGTGGGGGCCTCATGAGGCCAAGGAAGTTTTCCCACGCTGAGTTTGGAGGTTGCCCCAAACCACAAGGTTTCCTTCTGCGGGACATTCGAGTCCTGTTGCATGGCTCCAGGACATACCATATGGAAGGACTGGAGAGCAGGGTTCGAAGGATGGATCCCTGTACAGCATGCCTCGCATTCCCATTGGCTATTAGCGACAAGATATGTTTGATCTGCTGCCTCTGGAACACGCGACCCAGGGGGCTGAGTTGAAATGGCCTCTCCTGAGGATGCGTCATAATGTGCGTTTGGGTCCATGGAGACCTTGGAATGTGCTGGTTGTTCAGTGGCCCTGCGGAACTCTCCTACCTGAAGTGTTTGATACATCCCAGTAAGAAAGCTGCCCATGTGGAGATGAGAGATGTTTGGTTTGGTGCCTCAGAAAAGCCCCATGTGCTGGTCTACGAAAACAGTCCTCTGAGAACGGAAACATGGAAACCAAAGCTAAGGTTCAGATTAGGGCCTGGGGGCCTGTCCATTTCAACCTTCTGTCTCTGGGGACACTGTCTGAGAGTCTAAGTGGAGATAGTTGCTCCGCTGGTGTCAGAGAGCCCCTCTTAGTCCAGGGTGGCCTATACTATTGATGGCCTCAGGGACCTTGGAGCTTTTCCCTAACCTGTAGGGTTGTGGTCAATGGATTGGGCACACTTTCCTTGGAGAGGGCAGGCACAATCTTTCGCTGTTTGGTCCAGAGGCCTTAGCCTGGATGTTGTGTGGGTCCAGGCTGTGGGCACAGAAGTCTGAATACACAAACTCAGCTTATGAGTGGCGCCTAGGGTATGGCCGGCCGGATGTACAGCCCGAGAGGGAGCTCCTGGGCCTCTGAAACAAGGGCGAGTGGGAGGCGTTCCTTCAGGCTTTTTTCTCTGGATGTTGTGTCCGGGATAGCCGTGGATTGGAGCGGTGGCCTCAGGTACTGTGGACGAGTATCCCTCTCTGGGGATTTGTCCCAGCTCCCAAGAGTTTGGGGTCATTTTGTGGGAAGGGTGGAGTCGTGTTGTCTGGCTCATGGGTCTCTCCAAGAAAGGGATACCAGAGCAGAGCTCCAGGTACGGGCGGGGCGACTGGAAAATTCAAACCGTGGTGAGGATTGGGCGCATAGGGGCTTGGCAAGCCCCATATGTGTGCTCTTGGTCCAGGCCATGACAGGCCTTTCTTTGACATGGGGCTCATGCTGAGGGTCACAGTGTGAATTTGTGCCCAAGCAGCACTCAAGTTTGGGCGTGGCATCAGGGGCCATGAAGGTTTCTCCCACCCTGAAGGTGTGACTCCATGCCAAGAGCAAGCTTGACAGCCATGGGGAAGGAGGAGTTCTGTTTTGTGCTTGCTATACCCAGCTGTGTGGAGAATTGATATAATGTCTAGGTTCAGATATCTGAAAACCAAGGTTAGGATGAGGTGACGGCATAAGACCATGTCGTGTCCGAAGTGCTGGGGGTGCGGCCAGCTGTCTCCTTGTCTGTTTGGACGTCTGGCTTCAGGCTGTGTCAGGCAGAGCATGAGTGCCCAGAGCAGCCTATCCAGTTCGGGTACCGTCGAGGCCCGAGCAGGTTGATCCTCATCTGGGTTTTCTGGACAGCCCCACAGGGAAACGTTTTTCTTCCGTTGGGCAGACACTGGGCTGGGTTTTGGTTCCGGAGTTCCTAGTCCGGAGGGCTTGTTTGCCAGGAGTGTGAGGAAGGAAGTCTGAAAACACAAGCTAGCGTGAGGTTTGGGACCGAGGGCACGGCAGGCCCACTCTGCAGAGGCTGAATCGAGATCTCCTGCACTGAGGTCATGTCAACTATGAGACGTGCCTCAGGCTAGAGTTCTTGTCCAGCATGGCCTCTTCCTGAAGGGTGTGGGGGCTTCATGAGGCCAGAAAGTTTTGGCTACGATGGGATTTGTGAACTGCTCCAAAACTGAAGGTTACCTTCTGCATGACAGTCGAGTCCTATTGGATGGTTCCAAGAGGCCCCATATGGAAAGACTCGAGAGCAGGTGTCTAAGCATGGATGCCTGGGAACGCCACCTCATATTCCCACTCTTTAGTCAGGACAAGGCAGGCTCAATCTGCGGGCTCCTGGGTGAGCTACCCAGAGGGGAGAGTTGAAATGGTCTCTCCTGAAGATGAGTCCTACTGTGGCTTGGTGGCCTGGGAGACCTTGGAATGTGGAGGTGGCTCAGGGACTCTGCAGGATTCTCCAACATGAGGTGTTTGACACGGCTCCAACAAGGAAACTTCCCATGTGGAGACGAGAGGAGTTCTGTTCCGTGCCTCAGGAAAGCCCCATATCCTGTTCTTCGAACCACAGCCTCTGAGGAGTGACACCTGGAAACCAAAGCAAGAGTTGAGACTACAGCCTAAAGGCCTGTCCGGCTCAACCTTCTATCTCTGTTGACATCTGTGTGCATGCATTCATGGATGTAGCTGCTCAGCTTGTGTCCGAATGCCCCTGTGAGTCCAGTGAGGCTCCCAGTAGTGGGATGTCCTCGGAGGCCTTGAGGTTTCTCATATTCTGGAGGTGTGTGGCCAAAGGAATGGACACAGTTTCCCAGGAGAGAGCAGGCACGGTCCTGTGGTATGGCTCCAGAGGACCCAGCCTAGAGGCTGTGTTTGCCAGGGCTGTGGGGACAGATGTCTGAAAAAGCAAACTTGGCTCAGCTAGGGGCCAATGTAATGGCAGGCCTGATCTCTAGTCCGTGAGGGGAGATCCTCTGGAAATCAAAGTAGGGCAAGTGGGAGGCAGTCACTCAGGATTTTGTCTCTGGGTGTTGCGTTTACAGTGTCCGGTCAGGGTAGGGGTTGTCTCAGAGGCCGAGGAAGAGCCTTCCTCTCCGGGGATTGTCCAAGCTCCCAAGTGTTTGTGTTCATTCTGTGGGAATGAAGAGTACTGTTTTCTGCCACAGGGGACCCCCCCAGGAGAGGGACTCTAGAGCACAGCAGTGGGTTCCCTCAACTGGAATACACACCATCTAGTTAGTCCTGGGTGCCTATGGGCATGGCAAGCCACATATGCGGGCTCTTGGTCCAGTCACTGAGAGGCGTTACTTGAAAAAGGTACTCACGCTGAGGGTCACAATGTGTGTTTGTGCCCAAGGCGTCCCTCACGCTTGGGCGTGGCCTCATGGGCCATGCCGTTTTCTCCTACACTGAAGGTTTGACTCACTGCCAGCAGCAAGGTTTCTTGCCAGGGGGAAGGAGGGGTTCTGACTTGTGCATCAGGTTCCCCCCTGTGCAGGGATTGGAGATAAGGTCTAGGTTCCGATGACTGAAAACCCAGGTTGGGAATGGATGGTGGCCTAAGGCAGTGGCGGGTCCAATGTGCTGGGTGTGCAGCCAGCTGTGTCGGTGTCTGTTGGAAGGTCTGGGCTCAGGCTATTTGCGACAGAGCATCACTGTTTAAGGTAGCCTATGCAATTGGGGTGTTGCCGAGGGCCAAGCAGTTTGATCCTCATTTGGGGTTTCTGGGCAGCGCCATAGACAAGGTTTTTCTCCTGGGAGGCAGGCACAGTGCTTCATTGTGGCCCCAGAATTCCCAGTAGGGAGGGTTTGTGGGCCAGGAGTGTGAGGACGGAAGTCTGAAAACACAAGCTAGTGTGAGGATTGGAGCCAAGGGCAGAGCAGGCCCACTCTGCAGAGGCTGAATCAAAATCTCCTGCATATGAAGTCAGGCTGAGGATCAGACGTTGGCTGAGGCTGGAGTATGTGTCCATGATGGCACCTTCATGAAGTGGGGGCCTCATGAGGCCAAGGAAGTTTTCCCACGCTGAGTTTGGAGGTTGCCCCAAACCACAAGGTTTCCTTCTGCGGGACATTCGAGTCCTGTTGCATGGCTCCAGGACATACCATATGGAAGGACTGGAGAGCAGGGTTCGAAGGATGGATCCCTGTACAGCATGCCTCGCATTCCCATTGGCTATTAGCGACAAGATATGTTTGATCTGCTGCCTCTGGAACACGCGACCCAGGGGGCTGAGTTGAAATGGCCTCTCCTGAGGATGCGTCATAATGTGCGTTTGGGTCCATGGAGACCTTGGAATGTGCTGGTTGTTCAGTGGCCCTGCGGAACTCTCCTACCTGAAGTGTTTGATACATCCCAGTAAGAAAGCTGCCCATGTGGAGATGAGAGATGTTTGGTTTGGTGCCTCAGAAAAGCCCCATGTGCTGGTCTACGAAAACAGTCCTCTGAGAACGGAAACATGGAAACCAAAGCTAAGGTTCAGATTAGGGCCTGGGGGCCTGTCCATTTCAACCTTCTGTCTCTGGGGACACTGTCTGAGAGTCTAAGTGGAGATAGTTGCTCCGCTGGTGTCAGAGAGCCCCTCTTAGTCCAGGGTGGCCTATACTATTGATGGCCTCAGGGACCTTGGAGCTTTTCCCTAACCTGTAGGGTTGTGGTCAATGGATTGGGCACACTTTCCTTGGAGAGGGCAGGCACAATCTTTCGCTGTTTGGTCCAGAGGCCTTAGCCTGGATGTTGTGTGGGTCCAGGCTGTGGGCACAGAAGTCTGAATACACAAACTCAGCTTATGAGTGGCGCCTAGGGTATGGCCGGCCGGATGTACAGCCCGAGAGGGAGCTCCTGGGCCTCTGAAACAAGGGCGAGTGGGAGGCGTTCCTTCAGGCTTTTTTCTCTGGATGTTGTGTCCGGGATAGCCGTGGATTGGAGCGGTGGCCTCAGGTACTGTGGACGAGTATCCCTCTCTGGGGATTTGTCCCAGCTCCCAAGAGTTTGGGGTCATTTTGTGGGAAGGGTGGAGTCGTGTTGTCTGGCTCATGGGTCTCTCCAAGAAAGGGATACCAGAGCAGAGCTCCAGGTACGGGCGGGGCGACTGGAAAATTCAAACCGTGGTGAGGATTGGGCGCATAGGGGCTTGGCAAGCCCCATATGTGGGCTCTTGGTCCAGGCCATGACAGGCCTTTCTTTGACATGGGGCTCATGCTGAGGGTCACAGTGTGAATTTGTGCCCAAGCAGCACTCAAGTTTGGGCGTGGCATCAGGGGCCATGAAGGTTTCTCCCACCCTGAAGGTGTGACTCCATGCCAAGAGCAAGCTTGACAGCCATGGGGAAGGAGGAGTTCTGTTTTGTGCTTGCTATACCCAGCTGTGTGGAGAATTGATATAATGTCTAGGTTCAGATATCTGAAAACCAAGGTTAGGATGAGGTGACGGCATAAGACCATGTCGTGTCCGAAGTGCTGGGGGTGCGGCCAGCTGTCTCCTTGTCTGTTTGGACGTCTGGCTTCAGGCTGTGTCAGGCAGAGCATGAGTGCCCAGAGCAGCCTATCCAGTTCGGGTACCGTCGAGGCCCGAGCAGGTTGATCCTCATCTGGGTTTTCTGGACAGCCCCACAGGGAAACGTTTTTCTTCCGTTGGGCAGACACTGGGCTGGGTTTTGGTTCCGGAGTTCCTAGTCCGGAGGGCTTGTTTGCCAGGAGTGTGAGGAAGGAAGTCTGAAAACACAAGCTAGCGTGAGGTTTGGGACCGAGGGCACGGCAGGCCCACTCTGCAGAGGCTGAATCGAGATCTCCTGCACTGAGGTCATGTCAACTATGAGACGTGCCTCAGGCTAGAGTTCTTGTCCAGCATGGCCTCTTCCTGAAGGGTGTGGGGGCTTCATGAGGCCAGAAAGTTTTGGCTACGATGGGATTTGTGAACTGCTCCAAAACTGAAGGTTACCTTCTGCATGACAGTCGAGTCCTATTGGATGGTTCCAAGAGGCCCCATATGGAAAGACTCGAGAGCAGGTGTCTAAGCATGGTTGCCTGGGAACGCCACCTCATATTCCCACTCTTTAGTCAGGACAAGGCAGGCTCAATCTGCGGGCTCCTGGGTGAGCTACCCAGAGGGGAGAGTTGAAATGGACTCTCCTGAAGATGAGTCCTACTGTGGCTTGGTGGCCTGGGAGACCTTGGAATGTGGAGGTGGCTCAGGGACTCTGCAGGATTCTCCAACATGAGGTGTTTGACACGGCTCCAACAAGGAAACTTCCCATGTGGAGACGAGAGGAGTTCTGTTCCGTGCCTCAGGAAAGCCCCATACCCTGTTCTTCGAACCACAGCCTCTGAGGAGTGACACCTGGAAACCAAAGCAAGAGTTGAGACTACAGCCTAAAGGCCTGTCCAGCTCAACCTTCTATCTCTGTTGACATCTGTGTGCATGCATTCATGGATGTAGCTGCTCAGCTTGTGTCCGAATGCCCCTGTGAGTCCAGTGAGGCTCCCAGTAGACGGATGTCCTCGGAGGCCTTGAGGTTTCTCATATTCTGGAGGTGTGTGGCCAAAGGAATGGACACAGTTTCCCAGGAGAGAGCAGGCACGGTCCTGTGGTATGGCTCGAGAGGACCCAGCCTAGAGGCTGTGTTTGCCAGGGCTGTGGGGACAGATGTCTGAAAAAGCAAACTTGGCTCAGCTAGGGGCCATTGTAATGGCAGGCCTGATCTCTAGTCCGTGAGGGGAGATCTTCTGGAAATCAAAGTAGGGCAAGTGGGAGGCAGTCACTCAGGATTTTGTCTCTGGGTGTTGCGTTTACAGTGTCCGGTCAGGGTAGGGGTTGTCTCAGAGGCCGAGGAAGAGCCTTCCTCTCGGGGGATTGTCCAAGCTCCCAAGTGTTTGTGTTCATTCTGTGGGAATGAAGAGTACTGTTTTCTGCCACAGGGGACCCCCCCAGGAGAGGGACTCTAGAGCACAGCAGTGGGTTCCCTCAACTGAAATACACACCATCTAGTTAGTCCTGGGTGCCTATGGGCATGGCAAGCCACATATGCGGGCTCTTGGTCCAGTCACTGAGAGGCGTTACTTGAAAAAGGTACTCACGCTGAGGGTCACAATGTGTGTTTGTGCCCAAGGCGGCCCTCACGCTTGGGCGTGGCCTCATGGGCCATTCCGTTTTCTCCTACACTGAAGGATTGACTCACTGCCAGCAGCAAGGTTTCTTGCCAGGGGGAAGGAGGGGTTCTGACTTGTGCATCAGGTTCCCCCCTGTGCAGGGATTGGAGATAAGGTCTAGGTTCCGATGACTGAAAACCCAGGTTGGGAATGGATGGTGGCCTAAGGCAGTGGCGGGTCCAATGTGCTGGGTGTGCAGCCAGCTGTGTCGGTGTCTGTTGGAAGGTCTGGGCTCAGGCTATTTTTGACAGAGCATCACTGTTTAAGGTAGCCTATGCAATTGGGGTGTTGCCGAGGGCCAAGCAGTTTGATCCTCATTTGGGGTTTCTGGGCAGTGCCATAGACAATGTTTTTCTCCTGGGAGGCAGGCACAGTGCTTCATTGTGGCCCCAGAATTCCCAGTAGGGAGGGTTTGTGGGCCAGGAGTGTGAGGACGGAAGTCTGAAAAC
This sequence comes from Mustela nivalis, assembly GCF_964662115.1. Lineage (NCBI taxonomy): Eukaryota > Metazoa > Chordata > Mammalia > Carnivora > Mustelidae > Mustela > Mustela nivalis. Next base: position 2,707,719 of record NW_028136553.1, on the reverse strand, counting down.
ACAAGCTAGTGTGAGGATTGGAGCCAAGGGCAGAGCAGGCCCACTCTGCAGAGGCTGAATCAAAATCTCCTGCATATGAAGTCAGGCTGAGGATCAGACGTTGGCTGAGGCTGGAGTATGTGTCCATGATGGCACCTTCATGAAGTGGGGGCCTCATGAGGCCAAGGAAGTTTTCCCACGCTGAGTTTGGAGGTTGCCCCAAACCACAAGGTTTCCTTCTGCGGGACATTCGAGTCCTGTTGCATGGCTCCAGGACATACCATATGGAAGGACTGGAGAGCAGGGTTCGAAGGATGGATCCCTGTACAGCATGCCTCGCATTCCCATTGGCTATTAGCGACAAGATATGTTTGATCTGCTGCCTCTGGAACACGCGACCCAGGGGGCTGAGTTGAAATGGCCTCTCCTGAGGATGCGTCATAATGTGCGTTTGGGTCCATGGAGACCTTGGAATGTGCTGGTTGTTCAGTGGCCCTGCGGAACTCTCCTACCTGAAGTGTTTGATACATCCCAGTAAGAAAGCTGCCCATGTGGAGATGAGAGAGGTTTGGTTTGGTGCCTCAGAAAAGCCCCATGTGCTGGTCTACGAAAACAGTCCTCTGAGAACGGAAACAGGGAAACCAAAGCTAAGGTTCAGATTAGGGCCTGGGGGCCTGTCCATTTCAACCTTCTGTCTCTGGGGACACTGTCTGAGAGTCTAAGTGGAGATAGTTGCTCCGCTGGTGTCAGAGAGCCCCTCTTAGTCCAGGGTGGCCTATACTATTGATGGCCTCAGGGACCTTGGAGCTTTTCCCTAACCTGTAGGGTTGTGGTCAATGGATTGGGCACACTTTCCTTGGAGAGGGCAGGCACAATCTTTCGCTGTTTGGTCCAGAGGCCCTAGCCTGGATGTTGTGTGGGTCCAGGCTGTGGGCACAGAAGTCTGAATACACAAACTCAGCTTATGAGTGGCGCCTAGGGTATGGCCGGCCGGATGTACAGCCCGAGAGGGAGCTCCTGGGCCTCTGAAACAAGGGCGAGTGGGAGGCGTTCCTTCAGGCTTTTTTCTCTGGATGTTGTGTCCGGGATAGCCGTGGATTGGAGCGGTGGCCTCAGGTACTGTGGACGAGTATCCCTCTCTGGGGATTTGTCCCAGCTCCCAAGAGTTTGGGGTCATTTTGTGGGAAGGGTGGAGTCGTGTTGTCTGGCTCATGGGTCTCTCCAAGAAAGGGATTCCAGAGCAGAGCTCCAGGTACGGGCGGGGCGACTGGAAAATTCAAACCGTGGTGAGGATTGGGCGCATAGGGGCTTGGCAAGCCCCATATGTGGGCTCTTGGTCCAGGCCATGACAGGCCTTTCTTTGACATGGGGCTCATGGTGAGGGTCACAGTGTGAATTTGTGCCCAAGCAGCACTCAAGTTTGGGCGTGGCATCAGGGGCCATGAAGGTTTCTCCCACCCTGAAGGTGTGACTCCATGCCAAGAGCAAGCTTGACAGCCATGGGGAAGGAGGAGTTCTGTTTTGTGCTTGCTATACCCAGCTGTGTGGAGAATTGATATAATGTCTAGGTTCAGATATCTGAAAACCAAGGTTAGGATGAGGTGACGGCATAAGACCATGTCGTGTCCGAAGTGCTGGGGGTGCGGCCAGCTGTCTCCTTGTCTGTCTGGACGTCTGGCTTCAGGCTGTGTCAGGCAGAGCATGAGTGCCCAGAGCAGCCTATCCAGTTCGGGTACCGTCGAGGCCCGAGCAGGTTGATCCTCATCTGGGTTTTCTGGAGAGCCCCACAGGGAAACGTTTTTCTTCCGTTGGGCAGACACTGGGCTGGGTTTTGGTTCCGGAGTTCCTAGTCCGGAGGGCTTGTTTGCCAGGAGTGTGAGGAAGGAAGTCTGAAAACACAAGCTAGCGTGAGGTTTGGGACCGAGGGCACGGCAGGCCCACTCTGCAGAGGCTGAATCGAGATCTCCTGCACTGAGGTCATGTCAACTATGAGACGTGCCTCAGGCTAGAGTTCTTGTCCAGCATGGCCTCTTCCTGAAGGGTGTGGGGGCTTCATGAGGCCAGAAAGTTTTGGCTACGATGGGATTTGTGAACTGCTCCAAAACTGAAGGTTACCTTCTGCATGACAGTCGAGTCCTATTGGATGGTTCCAAGAGGCCCCATATGGAAAGACTTGAGAGCAGGTGTCTAAGCATGGATGCCTGGGAACGCCACCTCATATTCCCACTCTTTAGTCAGGACAAGGCAGGCTCAATCTGCGGGCTCCTGGGTGAGCTACCCAGAGGGGAGAGTTGAAATGGACTCTCCTGAAGATGAGTCCTACTGTGGCTTGGTGGCCTGGGAGACCTTTGAATGTGGAGGTGGCTCAGGGACTCTGCAGGATTCTCCAACATGAGTTGTTTGACACGGCTCCAACAAGGAAACTTCCCATGTGGAGACGAGAGGAGTTCTGTTCCGTGCCTCAGGAAAGCCCCATACCCTGTTCTTCGAACCACAGCCTCTGAGGAGTGACACCTGGAAACCAAAGCAAGAGTTGAGACTACAGCCTAAAGGCCTGTCCGGCTCAACCTTCTATCTCTGTTGACATCTGTGTGCATGCATTCATGGATGTAGCTGCTCAGCTTGTGTCCGAATGCCCCTGTGAGTCCAGTGAGGCTCCCAGTAGTGGGATGTCCTCGGAGGCCTTGAGGTTTCTCATATTCTGGAGGTGTGTGGCCAAATATGGACACAGTTTCCCAGGAGAGAGCAGGCACGGTCCTGTGGTATGGCTCGAGAGGACCCAGCCTAGAGGCTGTGTTTGCCAGGGCTGTGGGGACAGATGTCTGAAAAAGCAAACTTGGCTCAGCTAGGGGCCAATGTAATGGCAGGCCTGATCTCTAGTCCGTGAAGGGAGATCCTCTGGAAATCAAAGTAGGGCAAGTGGGAGGCAGTCACTCAGGATTTTGTCTCTGGGTGTTGCGTTTACAGTGTCCGGTCAGGGTAGGGGTTGTCTCAGAGGCCGAGGAAGAGCCTTCCACTCGGGGGATTGTCCAAGCTCCCAAGTGTTTGTGTTCATTCTGTGGGAATGAAGAGTACTGTTTTCTGCCACAGTTGACCCCCCAGGAGAGGGACTATAGAGCACAGCAGTGGGTTCCCTCAACTGGAATACACACCATCTAGTTAGTCCTGGGTGCCTATGGGCATGGCAAGCCACATATGCGGGCTCTTGGTCCAGTCACTGAGAGGCGTTACTTGAAAAAGGTACTCACGCTGAGGGTCACAATGTGTTTGTGCCCAAGGCGGCCCTCACGCTTGGGCATGGCCTCATGGGCCATGCCGTTTTCTCCTACACTGAAGGTTTGACTCACTGCCAGCAGCAAGGTTTCTTGCCAGGGGGAAGGAGGGGTTCTGACTTGTGCATCAGGTTCCCCCCTGTGCAGGGATTGGAGATAAGGTCTAGGTTCCGATGACTGAAAACCCAGGTTGGGAATGGATGGTGGCCTAAGTCAGTGGCGGGTCCAATGTGCTGGGTGTGCAGCCAGCTGTGTCGGTGTCTGTTGGAAGGTCTGGGCTCAGGCTATTTGCGACAGAGCATCACTGTTTAAGGTAGCCTATGCAATTGGGGTGTTGCCGAGGGCCAAGCAGTTTGATCCTCATTTGGGGTTTCTGGGCAGCGCCATAGACAATGTTTTTCTCCTGGGAGGCAGGCACAGTGCTTCATTGTGGCCCCAGAATTCCCAGTAGGGAGGGTTTGTGGGCCAGGTGTGTGAGAACGGAAGTCTGAAAACACAAGCTAGTGTGAGGATTGGAGCCAAGGGCAGAGCAGGCCCACTCTGCAGAGGCTGAATCAAAATCTCCTGCATATGAAGTCAGGCTGAGGATCAGACGTTGGCTGAGGCTGGAGTATGTGTCCATGATGGCACCTTCATGAAGTGGGGGCCTCATGAGGCCAAGGAAGTTTTCCCACGCTGAGTTTGGAGGTTGCCCCAAACCACAAGGTTTCCTTCTGCGGGACATTCGAGTCCTGTTGCATGGCTCCAGGACATACAATATGGAAGGACTGGAGAGCAGGGTTCAAAGGATGGATCCCTGTACAGCATGCCTCGCATTCCCATTGGCTATTAACGACAAGATATGTTTGAACTGCTGCCTCTGGAACACGCGATCCAGGGGGCTGAGTTGAAATGGCCTCTCCTGAGGATGCGTCATAATGTGCGTTTGGGTCCATGGAGACCTTGGAATGTGCTGGTTGTTCGGTGGACCTTCGGAATTCTCCTACCTGAAGTGTTTGATACATCCCAGTAAGAAAGCTGCCCATGTGGAGATGAGAGATGTTTGGTTTGGTGCCTCAGAAAAGCCCCATGTGCTGGTTTACGAAAACAGTCCTCTGAGAACGGAAACATGGAAACCAAAGCTAAGGTTCAGATTAGGGCCTGGGGGCCTGTCCATTTCAACCTTCTGTCTCTGGGGACACTGTCTGAGAGTCTAAGTGGAGATAGTTGCTCCGCTGGTGTCAGAGAGTCCCTCTTAGTCCAGGGTGGCCTATACTATTGATGGCCTCAGGGACCTAGGAGCTTTTCCCTAACCTGTAGGGTTGTGGTCAATGGATTGGGCACACTTTCCTTGGAGAGGGCAGGCACAATCTTTAGCTGTTTGGTCCAGAGGCCCTAGCCTGGATGTTGTGTGGGTCCAGGCTGTGGGCACAGAAGTCTGAATACACAAACTCAGCTAAAGAGTGGCGCCTAGGATATGGCAGGCCGGATGTACAGCCCGAGAGGGAGCTCCTGGGCCTCTGAAACAAGGGCGAGTGGGAGGCGTTCCTTCAGGCTTTTGTCTCTGGATGTTGTGTCCGGGATAGCCGTGGATTGGAGCGGTGTCCTCAGGTACTGTGGACGAGTATCCCTCTCTGGGGATTTGTCCCAGCTCCCAAGAGTTTGGGGTCATTTTGTGGGAAGGGTGGAGTCGTGTTGTCTGGCTCATGGGTCTCTCCAAGAAAGGGATTCCAGAGCAGAGCTCCAGGTACGGGCGGGGCGACTGGAAAATTCAAACCGTGGTGAGGATTGGGTGCATAGGGGCTTGGCAAGCCCCATATGTGGGCTCTTGGTCCAGGCCCTGACAGGCCTTTCTTTGACATGGGGCTCATGCTGAGGGTCACAGTGTGAATTTGTGCCCAAGTAGCACTCAAGTTTGGGCGTGGCATCAGGGGCCATGATGGTTTCTCCCACCCTGAAGGTGTGACTCCATGCCAAGAGCAAGCTTGACAGCCATGGGGAAGGAGGAGTTCTGTTTTGTGCTTGCTATACCCAGCTGTGTGGAGAATTGATATAATGTCTAGGTTCAGATATCTGAAAACCAAGGTTAGGATGAGGTGATGGCATAAGACCATGGCGTGTCCGAAGTGCTGGGTGTGCGGCCAGCTGTCTCCTTGTCTGTCTGGACGTCTGGCTTCAGGCTGTGTCAGGCAGAGCATGAGTGCCCAGAGCAGCCTATCCAGTTCGGGTACCGTCGAGGCCCGAGCAGGTTGATCCTCATCTGGGTTTTCTGGACAGCCCCACAGGGAAACGTTTTTCTTCCGTTGGGCAGACACTGGGCTGGGTTTTGGTTCCGGAGTTCCTTGTCCGTAGGGCTTGTTTGCCAGGAGTGTGAGGAAGGAAGTCTGAAAACACAAGCTAGTGTGAGGTTTGGGACTGAGGGCACGGCAGGCCCACTCTGCAGAGGCTGAATCGAGATCTCCTGCACTGAGGTCATGTCAACTATGAGACGTGCCTCAGGCTAGAGTTCTTGTCCAGCATGGCCTCTTCCTGAAGGGTGTGGGGGCTTCATGAGGCCAGAAAGTTTTGGCTACGATGGGATTTGTGAACTGCTCCAAAACTGAAGGTTACCTTCTGCATGACAGTCGAGTCCTATTGGATGGTTCCAAGAGGCCCCATATGGAAAGACTCGAGAGCAGGTGTCTAAGCATGGATGCCTGGGAACGCCACCTCATATTCCCACTCTTTAGTCAGGACAAGGCAGGCTCAATCTGCGGGCTCCTGGGTGAGCTACCCAGAGGGGAGAGTTGAAATGGACTCTCCTGAAGATGAGTCCTACTGTGGCTTGGTGGCCTGGGAGACCTTGGAATGTGGAGGTGGCTCAGGGACTCTGCAGGATTCTCCAACATGAGGTGTTTGACACGGCTCCAACAAGGAAACTTCCCATGTGGAGACGAGAGGTGTTCTGTTCCGTGCCTCAGGAAAGCCCCATACCCTGTTCTTCGAACCACAGCCTCTGAGGAGTGACACCTGGAAACCAAAGCAAGAGTTGAGACTACGGCCTAAAGGCCTGTCCGGCTCAACCTTCTATCTCTGTTGACATCTGTGTGCATGCATTCATGGATGTAGCTGCTCAGCTTGTGTCCGAATGCCCCTGTGAGTCCAGTGAGGCTCCCAGTAGTGGGATGTCCTCGGAGGCCTTGAGGTTTCTCATATTCTGGAGGTGTGTGGCCAAAGGAATGGACACAGTTTCCCATGAGAGAGTAGGCACGGTCCTGTGGTATGGCTCCAGAGGACCCAGCCTAGAGGCTGTGTTTGCCAGGGCTGTGGGGACAGATGTCTGAAAAAGCAAACTTGGCTCAGCTAGGGGCCAATGTATTGGCAGGCCTGATCTCTAGTCCGTGAGGGGAGATCCTCTGGAAATCAAAGTAGGGCAAGTGGGAGGCAGTCACTCAGGATTTTGTCTCTGGGTGTTGCATTTACAGTGTCCGGTCAGGGTAGGGGTTGTCTCAGAGGCCGAGGAAGAGCCTTCCTCTCGGGGGATTGTCCAAGCTCCCAAGTGTTTGTGTTCATTCTGTGGGAATGAAGAGTACTGTTTTCTGCCACAGGGGACCCCCCCAGGAGAGGGACTCTAGAGCACAGCAGTGCGTTCCCTCAACTGGAATACACACCATCTAGTTAGTACTGGGTGCCTATGGGCATGGCAAGCCACATATGCGGGCTCTTGGTCCAGTCACTGAGAGGCGTTACTTGAATAAGGTACTCACGCTGAGGGTCACAATGTGTGTTTGTGCCCAAGGCGGCCCTCACGCTTGGGCGTGGCCTCATGGGCCATGCCGTTTTCTCCTACACTGAAGGTTTGACTCACTGCCAGCAGCAAGGTTTCTTGCCAGGGGGAAGGAGGGGTTCTGTCTTGTGCATCAGGATCCCCCCTGTGCAGGGATTGGAAATAAGGTCTAGGTTCCGATGACTGAAAACCCAGGTTGGGAATGGATGGTGGCCTAAGGCAGTGGCGCGTCCAATGTGCTGGGTGTGCAGCCAGCTGTGTCGGTGTCTGTTGGAAGGTCTGGGCTCAGGCTATTTGCGACAGAGCATCACTGTTTAAGGTAGCCTATGCAATTGGGGTGTTGCCGAGGGCCAAGCAGTTTGATCCTCATTTGGGGTTTCTGGGCAGCGCCATAGACAATGTTTTTCTCCTGGGAGGCAGGCACAGTGCTTCATTGTGGCCCCAGAATTCCCAGCAGGGAGGGTTTGTGGGCCAGGAGTGTGAGGACGGAAGTCTGAAAACACAAGCTAGTGTGAGGATTGGAGCCAAGGGCAGAGCAGGCCCACTCTGCAGAGGCTGAATCAAAATCTCCTGCATCTGAAGTCAGGCTGAGGATCAGACGTTGGCTGAGGCTGGAGTATGTGTCCATGATGGCACCTTCATGAAGTGGGGGCCTCATGAGGCCAAGGAAGTTTTCCCACGCTGAGTTTGGAGGTTGCCCCAAACTACAAGGTTTCCTTCTGCGGGACATTCGAGTCCTGTTGCATGGCTCCAGAACATACCATATGGAAGGACTGGAGAGCAGGGTTCGAAGGATGGATCCCTGTACAGCATGCCTCGCATTCCCATTGGCTATTAGCGACAAGATATGTTTGATCTGCTGCCTCTGGAACACGCGACCCAGGGGGCTGAGTTGAAATGGCCTCTCCTGAGGATGCGTCATAATGTGCGTTTGGGTCCATGGAGACCTTGGATTGTGCTGGTTGTTCGGTGGCCCTGCGGAACTCTCCTACCTGAAGTGTTTGATACATCCCAGTAAGAAAGCTGCCCATGTGGAGATGAGAGAGGTTTGGTTTGGTGCCTCAGAAAAGCCCCATGTGCTGGTCTACGAAAACAGTCCTCTGAGAACGGAAACATGGAAAACAAAGCTAAGGTTCAGATTAGGGCCTGGAGGCCTGTCCATTTCAACCTTCTGTCTCTGGGGACACTGTCTGAGAGTCTAAGTGGAGATAGTTGCTCCGCTGGTGTCAGAGAGCCCCTCTTAGTCCAGGGTGGCCTATACTATTGATGGCCTCAGGGACCTTGGAGCTTTTCCCTAACCTGTAGGGTTGTGGTCAATGGATTGGGCACACTTTCCTTGGAGAGGGCAGGCACAATCTTTCGCTGTTTGGTCAGAGGCCCTAGCCTGGATGTTGTGTGGGTCCAGGCTGTGGGCACAGAAGTCTGAATACACAAACTCAGCTTATGAGTGGCGCCTAGGGTATGGCAGGCCGGATGTACAGCCCGAGAGGGAGCTCCTGGGCCTCTGAAACAAGGGCGAGTGGGAGGCGTTCCTTCAGGCTTTTGTCTCTGGATGTTGTGTCCGGGATAGCCGTGGATTGGAGCGGTGTCCTCAGGTACTGTTTACGAGTATCCCTCTCTGGGGATTTGTCCCAGCTCCCAAGAGTTTGGGGTCATTTTGTGGGAAGGGTGGAGTCGTGTTGTCTGGCTCATGGGTCTCTCCAAGAAAGGGATTCCAGAGCAGAGCTCCAGGTACGGGCGGGGCGACTGGAAAATTCAAACCGTGGTGAGGATTGGGTGCATAGGGGCTTGGCAAGCCCCATATGTGGGCTCTTGGTCCAGGCCCTGACAGGCCTTTCTTTGACATGGGGCTCATGCTGAGGGTCACAGTGTGAATTTGTGCCCAAGCAGCACTCAAGTTTGGGCGTGGCATCAGGGGCCATGAAGGTTTCTCCCACCCTGAAGGTGTGACTCCATGCCAAGAGCAAGCTTGACAGCCATGGGGAAGGAGGAGTTCTGTTGTGTGCTTGCTATACCCAGCTGTGTGGAGAATTGATATAATGTCTAGGTTCAGATATCTGAAAACCAAGGTTAGGATGAGGTGACGGCATAAGACCATGGCGTGTCCGAAGTGCTGGGGGTGGGGCCAGCTGTCTCCTTGTCTGTCTGGACGTCTGGCTTCAGGCTGTGTCAGGCAGAGCATGAGTGCCCAGAGCAGCCTATCCAGTTCGGGTACCGTCGAGGCCCGAGCAGGTTGATCCTCATCTGGGTTTTCTGGAGAGCCCCACAGGGAAACATTTTTCTTCCGTTGGGCAGACACTGGGCTGGGTTTTGGTTCCGGAGTTCCTAGTCCGGAGGTCTTGTTTGCCAGGAGTGTGAGGAAGGAAGTCTGAAAACACAAGCTAGCGTGAGGTTTGGGACCGAGGTCACGGCAGGCCCACTCTGCAGAGGCTGAGTCGAGATCTCCTGCACTGAGGTCATGTCAACTATGAGACATGCCTCAGGCTAGAGTTCTTGTCCAGCATGGCCTCTTCCTGAAGGGTGTGGGGGCTTCATGAGGCCAGAATGTTTTGGCTACGATGGGATTTGTGAACTGCTCCAAAACTGAAGGTTACCTTCTGCACGACAGTCGAGTCCTATTGGATGGTTCCAAGAGGCCCCATATGGAAAGACTCGAGAGCAGGTGTCTAAGCATGGATGCCTGGGAACGCCACCTCATATTCCCACTCATTTCAGGACAAGGCAGGCTCAATCTGCGGGCTCCTGGGTGAGCTACCCAGAGGGGAGAGTTGAAATGGTCTCTCCTGAAGATGAGTCCTACTGTGGCTTGGTGGCCTGGGAGACTTTGGAATGTGGAGGCGGCTCAGGGATTCTGCAGGATTCTCCAACATGAGGTGTTTGACACGGCTCCAACAAGGAAACTTCCCATGTGGAGACGAGAGGAGTTCTGTTCCGTGCCTCAGGAAAGCCCCATACCCTGTTCTTCGAACCACAGCCTCTGAGGAGTGACACCTGGAAACCAAAGCAAGAGTTGAGACTACGGCCTAAAGGCCTGTCCGGCTCAACCTTCTATCTCTGTTGACATCTGTGTGCATGCATTCATGGATGTAGCTGCTCAGCTTATGTCCGAATGCCCCTGTGAGTCCAGTGAGGCTCCCAGTAGTGGGATGTCCTCGGAAGCCTTGAGGTTTCTCATATCCTGGAGGTGTGTGGCCAAAGGAATGGACACAGTTTCCCAGGAGAGAGCAGGCACGGTCCTGTGGTATGGCTCCAGAGGACCCAGCCTAGGGCTGTGGGGACAGATGTCTGAAAAAGCAAACTTGGCTCAGCTAGGGGCCAATGTAATGGCAGGCCTGATCTCTAGTCCGTGAGGGGAGATCCTCTGGAAATCAAAGTAGGGCAAGTGGGAGGCAGTCACTCAGGATTTTGTCTCTGGGTGTTGCGTTTACAGTGTCCGGTCAGGGTAGGGGTTGTCTCAGAGGCCGAGGAAGAGCCTTCCTCTCGGGGGATTGTCCAAGCTCCCAAGTGTTTGTGTTCATTCTGTGGAATGATAAGTACTGTTTTCTGCCACAGGGGACCCCCCCAGGAGAGGGACTCTAGAGCACAGCAGTGGGTTCCCTCAACTGGAATACACACCATCTAGTTAGTCCTGGGTGCTTATGGGCATGGCAAGCCACATATGCGGGCTCTTGGTACAGTCACTGAGAGGCGTTACTTGAAAAAGGTACTCACGCTGAGGGTCACAATGTGTGTTTGTGCCCAAGGCGGCCCTCACGCTTGGGCGTGGCCTCATGGGCCATGCCTTTTTCTCCTACACTGAATGTTTGACTCACTGCCAGCAGCAAGGTTTCTTGCCAGGGGGAAGGAGGGGTTCTGACTTGTGCATCAGGTTCCCCCCTGTGCAGGGATTGGAGATAAGGTCTAGGTTCCGATGACTGAAAAAACAGGTTGGGAATGGATGGTGGCCTAAGGCAGTGGCGGGTCCAATGTGCTGGGTGTGCAGCCAGCTGTGTCGGTGTCTGTTGGAATGTCTGGGCTCAGGCTATTTGCGACAGAGCATCACTGTTTAAGGTAGCCTATGCAATTGGGGTGTTGCCGAGGGCCAAGCAGTTTGATCCTCATTTGGGGTTTCTGGGCAGCGCCATAGACAATGTTTTTCTCCTGGGAGGCAGGCACAGTGCTTCATTGTGGCCCCAGAATTCCCAGTAGGGAGGGTTTGTGGGCCAGGAGTGTGAGGACGAAAGTCTGAAAACACAAGCTAGTGTGAGGATTGGAGCCAAGGGCAGAGCAGGCCCACTCTGCAGAGGCTGAATCAAAATCTCCTGCATCTGAAGTCAGACTGAGGATCAGACGTTGGCTGAGGCTGGAGTATGTGTCCATGATGGCACCTTCATGAAGTGGGGGCCTCATGAGGCCAAGGAAGTTTTCCCACGCTGAGTTTGGAGGTTGCCCCAAACCACAAGGTTTCCTTCTGCGGGACATTCGAGTCCTGTTGCATGGCTCCAGGACATACCATATGGAAGGACTGGAGAGCAGGGTTCGAAGGGTGGATCCCTGTACAGCATGCCTCGCATTCCCATTGGCTATTAGCGACAAGATATGTTTGATCTGCTGCCTCTGGAACACGCGACCCAGGGGGCTGAGTTGAAATGGCCTCTCCTGAGGATGCGTCATAATGTGCGTTTGGGTCCATGGAGACCTTGGAATGTGCTGGTTGTTCGGTGGCCCTGCGGAACTCTCCTACCTGAAGTGTTTGATACATCCCAGTAAGAAAGCTGCCCATGTGGAGATGAGAGAGGTTTGGTTTGCTGCCTCAGAAAAGCCCCATGTGCTGGTCTACGAAAACAGTCCTCTGAGAACGGAAACATGGAAACCAAAGCTAAGGTTCAGATTAGGGCCTGGGGGCCTGTCCATTTCAACCTTCTGTCTCTGGGGACACTGTCTGAGAGTCTAAGTGGAGATAGTTGCTCCGCTGGTGTCAGAGAGCCCCTCTTAGTCCAGGGTGGCCTATACTATTGATGGCTTCAGGGACCTTGGCGCTTTTCCCTAACCTGTAGGATTGTGGACAATAGATTGGGCACAATTTCCTTGGAGAGGGCAGGCACAATCTTTCGCTGTTTGGTCCAGAGGCCCTAGCCTGGATGTTGTGTGGGTCCAGGCTGTGGGCACAGAAGTCTGAATACACAAACTCAGCTTATGAGTGGCGCCTAGGGTATGGCAGGCCGGATGTACAGCCCGAGAGGGAGCTCCTGGGCCTCTGAAACAAGGGCGAGTGGGAGGCGTTCCTTCAGGCTTTTGTCTCTGGATGTTGTGTCCGGGATAGCCGTGGATTGGAGCGGTGTCCTCAGGTACTGTGGACGAGTATCCCTCTCTGGGGATTTGTCCCAGCTCCCAAGAGTTTGGGGTCATTTTGTGGGAAGGGTGGAGTCGTGTTGTCTGGCTCATGGGTCTCTCCAAGAAAGGGATTCCAGAGCAGAGCTCCAGGTACGGGCGGGGCGACTGGAAAATTCAAACCGTGGTGAGGATTGGGTGCATAGGGGCTTGGCAAGCCCCATATGTGGGCTCTTGGTCCAGGCCCTGACAGGCCTTTCTTTGACATGGGGCTCATGCTGAGGGTCACAGTGTGAATTTGTGCCCAAGTAGCACTCAAGTTTGGGCGTGGCATCAGGGGCCATGATGGTTTCTCCCACCCTGAAGGTGTGACTCCATGCCAAGAGCAAGCTTGACAGCCATGGGGAAGGAGGAGTTCTGTTTTGTGCTTGCTATACCCAGCTGTGTGGAGAATTGATATAATGTCTAGGTTCAGATATCTGAAAACCAAGGTTAGGATGAGGTGACGGCATAAGACCATGGCGTGTCCGAAGTGCTGGGTGTGCGGCCAGCTGTCTCCTTGTCTGTCTGGACGTCTGGCTTCAGGCTGTGTCAGGCAGAGCATATGTGCCCAGAGCAGCCTATCCAGTTCGGGTACCGTCGAGGCCCGAGCAGGTTGATCCTCATCTGGGTTTTCTGGACAGCCCCACAGGGAAACGTTTTTCTTCCGTTGGACAGACACTGGGCTGGGTTTTGGTTCCGAAGTTCCTTGTCCGTAGGGCTTGTTTGCCAGGAGTGTGAGGAAGGAAGTCTGAAAACACAAGCTAGTGTGAGGTTTGGGACTGAGGGCACGGCAGGCCCACTCTGCAGAGGCTGAATCGAGATCTCCTGCACTGAGGTCATGTCAACTATGAGACGTGCCTCAGGCTAGAGTTCTTGTCCAGCATGGCCTCTTCCTGAAGGGTGTGGGGGCTTCATGAGGCCAGAAAGTTTTGGCTACGATGGGATTTGTGAACTGCTCCAAAACTGAAGGTTACCTTCTGCATGACAGTCGAGTACTATTGGATGGTTCCAAGAGGCCCCATATGGAAAGACTCGAGAGCAGGTGTCTAAGCATGGATGCCTGGGAACGCCACCTCATATTCCCACTCTTTAGTCAGGACAAGGCAGGCTCAATCTGCGGGCTCCTGGGTGAGCTACCCAGAGGGGAGAGTTGAAATGGACTCTCCTGAAGATGAGTCCTACTGTGGCTTGGTGGCCTGGGAGACCTTGGAATGTGGAGGTGGCTCAGGGACTCTGCAGGATTCTCCAACATGAGGTGTTTGACACGGCTCCAACAAGGAAACTTCCCATGTGGAGACGAGAGGAGTTCTGTTCCGTGCCTCAGGAAAGCCCCATACCCTGTTCTTCGAACCACAGCCTCTGAGGAGTGACACCTGGAAACCAAAGCAAGAGTTGAGACTACGGCCTAAAGGCCTGTCCGGCTCAACCTTCTATCTCTGTTGACATCTGTGTGCATGCATTCATGGATGTAGCTGCTCAGCTTGTGTCCGAATGCCCCTGTGAGTCCAGTGAGGCTCCCAGTAGTGGGATGTCCTCGGAGGCCTTGAGGTTTCTCATATTCTGGAGGTGTGTGGCCAAAGGAATGGACACAGTTTCCCAGGAGAGAGCAGGCACGGTCCTGTGGTATGGCTCCAGAGGACCCAGCCTAGAGGCTGTGTTTGCCAGGGCTGTGGGGACAGATGTCTGAAAAAGCAAACTTGGCTCAGCTAGGGGCCAATGTAATGGCAGGCCTGATCTCTAGTCCGTGAGGGGAGATCCTCTGGAAATCAAAGTAGGGCAAGTGGGAGGCAGTCACTCAGGATTTTGTCTCTGGGTGTTGCATTTACAGTGTCCGGTCAGGGTAGGGGTTGTCTCAGAGGCCGAGGAAGAGCCTTCCTCTCGGGGGATTGTCCAAGCTCCCAAGTGTTTGTGTTCATTCTGTGGGAATGAAGAGTACTGTTTTCTGCCACAGGGGACCCCCCCAGGAGAGGGACTCTAGAGCACAGCAGTGCGTTCCCTCAACTGGAATACACACCATCTAGTTAGTACTGGGTGCCTATGGGCATGGCAAGCCACATATGCGGGCTCTTGGTCCAGTCACTGAGAGGCGTTACTTGAATAAGGTACTCACGCTGAGGGTCACAATGTGTGTTTGTGCCCAAGGCGGCCCTCACGCTTGGGCGTGGCCTCATGGGCCATGCCGTTTTCTCCTACACTGAAGGTTTGACTCACTGCCAGCAGCAAGGTTTCTTGCCAGGGGGAAGGAGGGGTTCTGTCTTGTGCATCAGGATCCCCCCTGTGTAGGGATTGGAAATAAGGTCTAGGTTCCGATGACTGAAAACCCAGGTTGGGAATGGATGGTGGCCTAAGGCAGTGGCGGGTCCAATGTGCTGGGTGTGCAGCCAGCTGTGTCGGTGTCTGTTGGAAGGTCTGGGCTCAGGCTATTTGCGACAGAGCATCACTGTTTAAGGTAGCCTATGCAATTGGGGTGTTGCCGAGGGCCAAGCAGTTTGATCCTCATTTGGGGTTTCTGGGCAGCGCCATAGACAATGTTTTTCTCCTGGGAGGCAGGCACAGTGCTTCATTGTGGCCCCAGAATTCCCAGCAGGGAGGGTTTGTGGGCCAGGAGTGTGAGGACGGAAGTCTGAAAACACAAGCTAGTGTGAGGATTGGAGCCAAGGGCAGAGCAGGCCCACTCTGCAGAGGCTGAATCAAAATCTCCTGCATCTGAAGTCAGGCTGAGGATCAGACGTTGGCTGAGGCTGGAGTATGTGTCCATGATGGCACCTTCATGAAGTGGGGGCCTCATGAGGCCAAGGAAGTTTTCCCACGCTGAGTTTGGAGGTTGCCCCAAACTACAAGGTTTCCTTCTGCGGGACATTCGAGTCCTGTTGCATGGCTCCAGAACATACCATATGGAAGGACTGGAGAGCAGGGTTCGAAGGATGGATCCCTGTACAGCATGCCTCGCATTCCCATTGGCTATTAGCGACAAGATATGTTTGATCTGCTGCCTCTGGAACACGCGACCCAGGGGGCTGAGTTGAAATGGCCTCTCCTGAGGATGCGTCATAATGTGCGTTTGGGTCCATGGAGACCTTGGATTGTGCTGGCTGTTCGGTGGCCCTGCGGAACTCTCCTACCTGAAGTGTTTGATACATCCCAGTAAGAAAGCTGCCCATGTGGAGATGAGAGAGGTTTGGTTTGGTGCCTCAGAAAAGCCCCATGTGCTGGTCTACGAAAACAGTCCTCTGAGAACGGAAACATGGAAACCAAAGCTAAGGTTCAGATTAGGGCCTGGGGGCCTGTCCATTTCAACCTTCTGTCTCTGGGGACACTGTCTGAGAGTCTAAGTGGAGATAGTTGCTCCGCTGGTGTCAGAAAGCCCCTCTTAGTCCAGGGTGGTCTATACTATTGATGGCCTCAGGGACCTTGTAGCTTTTCCGTAACCTGTAGGGTTGTGGTCAATGGATTGGGCACTCTTTCCTTGGAGAGGGCAGGCACAATCTTTCGCTGTTTGGTCAGAGGCCCTAGCCTGGATGTTGTGTGGGTCCAGGCTGTGGGCACAGAAGTCTGAATACACAAACTCAGCTTATGAGTGGCGCCTAGGGTATGGCAGGCCGGATGTACAGCCCGAGAGGGAGCTCCTGGGCCTCTGAAACAAGGGCGAGTGGGAGGCGTTCCTTCAGGCTTTTGTCTCTGGATGTTGTGTCCGGGATAGCCGTGGATTGGAGCGGTGTCCTCAGGTACTGTTTATGAGTATCCCTCTCTGGGGATTTGTCCCAGCTCCCAAGAGTTTGGGGTCATTTTGTGGGAAGGGTGGAGTCGTGTTGTCTGGCTCATGGGTCTCTCCAAGAAAGGGATTCCAGAGCAGAGCTCCAGGTACGGGCGGGGCGACTGGAAAATTCAAACCGTGGTGAGGATTGGGTGCATAGGGGCTTGGCAAGCCCCATATGTGGGCTCTTGGTCCAGGCCCTGACAGGCCTTTCTTTGACATGGGGCTCATGCAGAGGGTCACAGTGTGAATTTGTGCCCAAGCAGCACTCAAGTTTGGGCGTGGCATCAGGGGCCATGAAGGTTTCTCCCACCCTGAAGGTGTGACTCCATGCCAAGAGCAAGCTTGACAGCCATGGGGAAGGAGGAGTTCTGTTGTGTGCTTGCTATACCCAGCTGTGTGGAGAATTGATATAATGTCTAGGTTCAGATATCTGAAAACCAAGGTTAGGATGAGGTGACGGCATAAGACCATGGCGTGTCCGAAGTGCTGGGGGTGCGGCCAGCTGTCTCCTTGTCTGTCTGGACGTCTGGCTTCAGGCTGTGTCAGGCAGAGCATGAGTGCCCAGAGCAGCCTATCCAGTTCGGGTACCGTCGAGGCCCGAGCAGGTTGATCCTCATCTGGGTTTTCTGGACAGCCCCACAGGGAAACATTTTTCTTCCGTTGGGCAGACACTGGGCTGGGTTTTGGTTCCGGAGTTCCTAGTCCGGAGGTCTTGTTTGCCAGGAGTGTGAGGAAGGAAGTCTGAAAACACAAGCTAGCGTGAGGTTTGGGACCGAGGTCACGGCAGGCCCACTCTGCAGAGGCTGAATCGAGATCTCCTGCACTGAGGTCATGTCAACTATGAGACATGCCTCAGGCTAGAGTTCTTGTCCAGCATGGCCTCTTCCTGAAGGGTGTGGGGGCTTCATGAGGCCAGAATGTTTTGGCTACGATGGGATTTGTGAACTGCTCCAAAACTGAAGGTTACCTTCTGCACGACAGTCGAGTCCTATTGGATGGTTCCAAGAGGCCCCATATGGAAAGACTCGAGAGCAGGTGTCTAAGCATGGATGCCTGGGAACGCCACCTCATATTCCCACTCATTTCAGGACAAGGCAGGCTCAATCTGCGGGCTCCTGGGTGAGCTACCCAGAGGGGAGAGTTGAAATGGTCTCTCCTGAAGATGAGTCCTACTGTGGCTTGGTGGCCTGGGAGACTTTGGAATGTGGAGGCGGCTCAGGGATTCTGCAGGATTCTCCAACATGAGGTGTTTGACACGGCTCCAACAAGGAAACTTCCCATGTGGAGACGAGAGGAGTTCTGTTCCGTGCCTCAGGAAAGCCCCATACCCTGTTCTTCGAACCACAGCCTCTGAGGAGTGACACCTGGAAACCAAAGCAAGAGTTGAGACTACGGCCTAAAGGCCTGTCCGGCTCAACCTTCTATCTCTGTTGACATCTGTGTGCATGCATTCATGGATGTAGCTGCTCAGCTTATGTCCGAATGCCCCTGTGAGTCCAGTGAGGCTCCCAGTAGTGGGATGTCCTCGGAGGCCTTGAGGTTTCTCATATCCTGGAGGTGTGTGGCCAAAGGAATGGACAGAGTTTCCCAGGAGAGAGCAGGCACGGTCCTGTGGTATGGCTCCAGAGGACCCAGCCTAGGGCTGTGGGGACAGATGTCTGAAAAAGCAAACTTGGCTCAGCTAGGGGCCAATGTAATGGCAGGCCTGATCTCTAGTCCGTGAGGGGAGATCCTCTGGAAATCAAAGTGGGGCAAGTGGGAGGCAGTCACTCAGGATTTTGTCTCTGGGTGTTGCGTTTACAGTGTCCGGTCAGGGTAGGGGTTGTCTCAGAGGCCGAGGAAGAGCCTTCCTCTCGGGGGATTGTCCAAGCTCCCAAGTGTTTGTGTTCATTCTGTGGAATGATAAGTACTGTTTTCTGCCACAGGGAACCCCCCCAGGAGAGGGACTCTAGAGCACAGCAGTGGGTTCCCTCAACTGGAATACACACCATCTAGTTAGTCCTGGGTGCTTATGGGCATGGCAAGCCACATATGCGGGCTCTTGGTACAGTCACTGAGAGGCGTTACTTGAAAAAGGTACTCACGCTGAGGGTCACAATGTGTGTTTGTGCCCAAGGCGGCCCTCACGCTTGGGCGTGGCCTCATGGGCCATGCCTTTTTCTCCTACACTGAATGTTTGACTCACTGCCAGCAGCAAGGTTTCTTGCCAGGGGGAAGGAGGGGTTCTGACTTGTGCATCAGGTTCCCCCCTGTGCAGGGATTGGAGATAAGGTCTAGGTTCCGATGACTGAAAAAACAGGTTGGGAATGGATGGTGGCCTAAGGCAGTGGCGGGTCCAATGTGCTGGGTGTGCAGCCAGCTGTGTCGGTGTCTGTTGGAATGTCTGGGCTCGGGCTATTTGCGACAGAGCATCACTGTTTAAGGTAGCCTATGCAATTGGGGTGTTGCCGAGGGCCAAGCAGTTTGATCCTCATTTGGGGTTTCTGGGCAGCGCCATAGACAATGTTTTTCTCCTGGGAGGCAGGCACAGTGCTTCATTGTGGCCCCAGAATTCCCAGTAGGGAGGGTTTGTGGGCCAGGAGTGTGAGGACGAAAGTCTGAAAACACAAGCTAGTGTGAGGATTGGAGCCAAGGGCAGAGCAGGCCCACTCTGCAGAGGCTGAATCAAAATCTCCTGCATCTGAAGTCAGACTGAGGATCAGACGTTGGCTGAGGCTGGAGTATGTGTCCATGATGGCACCTTCATGAAGTGGGGGCCTCATGAGGCCAAGGAAGTTTTCCCACGCTGAGTTTGGAGGTTGCCCCAAACCACAAGGTTTCCTTCTGCGGGACATTCGAGTCCTGTTGCATGGCTCCAGGACATACCATATGGAAGGACTGGAGAGCAGGGTTCGAAGGGTGGATCCCTGTACAGCATGCCTCGCATTCCCATTGGCTATTAGCGACAAGATATGTTTGATCTGCTGCCTCTGGAACACGCGACCCAGGGGGCTGAGTTGAAATGGCCTCTCCTGAGGATGCGTCATAATGTGCGTTTGGGTCCATGGAGACCTTGGAATGTGCTGGTTGTTCGGTGGCCCTGCGGAACTCTCCTACCTGAAGTGTTTGATACATCCCAGTAAGAAAGCTGCCCATGTGGAGATGAGAGAGGTTTGGTTTGGTGCCTCAGAAAAGCCCCATGTGCTGGTCTACGAAAACAGTCCTCTGAGAACGGAAACATGGAAACCAAAGCTAAGGTTCAGATTAGGGCCTGGGGGCCTGTCCATTTCAACCTTCTGTCTCTGGGGACACTGTCTGAGAGTCTAAGTGGAGATAGTTGCTCCGCTGGTGTCAAAGAGCCCCTCTTAGTCCAGGGTGGCCTATACTATTGATGGCCTCAGGGACCTTGGCGCTTTTCCCTAACCTGTAGGATTGTGGACAATGGATTGGGCACACTTTCCTTGGAGAGGGCAGGCACAATCTTTCGCTGTTTGGTCCAGAGGCCCTAGCCTGGATGTTGTGTGGGTCCAGGCTGTGGGCACAGAAGTCTGAATACACAAACTCAGCTTATGAGTGGCGCCTAGGGTATGGCAGGCCGGATGTACAGCCCGAGAGGGAGCTCCTGGGCCTCTGAAACAAGGGCGAGTGGGAGGCGTTCCTTCAGGCTTTTGTCTCTGGATGTTGTGTCCGGGATAGCCGTGGATTGGAGCGGTGGCCTCAGGTAATGTGGACGAGTATCCCTCTCTGGGGATTTGTCCCAGCTCCCAAGAGTTTGGGGTCATTTTGTGGGAAGGGTGGAGTCGTGTTGTCTGGCTCATGGGTCTCTCCAAGAAAGGGATTCCAGAGCAGAGCTCCAGGTACGGGCGGGGCGACTGGAAAATTCAAACCGTGGTGAGGATTGGGTGCATAGGGGCTTGGCAAGCCCCATATGTGGGCTCTTGGTCCAGGCCCTGACAGGCCTTTCTTTGACATGGGGCTCATGCAGAGGGTCACAGTGTGAATTTGTGCCCAAGCAGCACTCAAGTTTGGGCGTGGCATCAGGGGCCATGAAGGTTTCTCCCACCCTGAAGGTGTGACTCCATGCCAAGAGCAAGCTTGACAGCCATGGGGAAGGAGGAGTTCTGTTGTGTGCTTGCTATACCCAGCTGTGTGGAGAATTGATATAATGTCTAGGTTCAGATATCTGAAAACCAAGGTTAGGATGAGGTGACGGCATAAGACCATGGCGTGTCCGAAGTGCTGGGTGTGCGGCCAGCTGTCTCCTTGTCTGTCTGGACGTCTGGCTTCAGGCTGTGTCAGGCAGAGCATGAGTGCCCAGAGCAGCCTATCCAGTTCGGGTACCGTCGAAGCCCGAGCAGGTTGATCCTCATCTGTGTTTTCTGGAGAGCCCCACAGGGAAACATTTTTCTTCCGTTGGGCAGACACTGGGCTGGGTTTTGGTTCCGGAGTTCCTAGTCCGGAGGGCTTGTTTGCCAGGAGTGTGAGGAAGGAAGTCTGAAAACACAAGCTAGTGTGAGGTTTGGGACCGAGGGCACGGCAGGCCCACTCTGCAGAGGCTGAATCGAGATCTCCTGCACTGAGGTCATGTCAACTGAGACGTGCCTCAGGCTAGAGTTCGTGTCCAGCATGGCCTCTTCCTGAAGGGTGTGGGGGCTTCATGAGGCCAGAAAGTTTTGGCTACGATGGGATTTGTGAACTGCTCCAAAACTGAAGGTTACCTTCTGCACGACAGTCGAGTCCCATAGGATGGTTCCAAGAGGCCCCATATGGAAAGGCTCGAGAGCAGGTGTCTAAGCATGGATGCCTGGGAACGCCACCTCATATTCCCACTCTTTAGTCAGGACAAGGCAGGCTCAATCTGCGGGCTCCTGGGTGAGCTACCCAGAGGGGAGAGTTGAAATGGACTCTCCTGAAGATGAGTCCTACTGTGGCTTGGTGGCCTGGGAGACTTTGGAATGTGGAGGTGGCTCAGGGACTCTGCAGGATTCTCCAACATGAGGTGTTTGACACGGCTCCAACAAGGAAACTTCCCATGTGGAGACGAGAGGAGTTCTGTTCCGTGCCTCAGGAAAGCCCCATACCCTGTTCTTCGAACCAAAGCCTCTGAGGAGTGACACCTGGAAACCAAAGCAAGAGTTGAGACTACGGCCTAAAGGCCTGTCCGGCTCAACCTTCTATCTCTGTTGACATCTGTGTGCATGCATTCATGGATGTAGCTGCTCAGCTTGTGTCCGAATGCCCCTGTGAGTCCAGTGAGGCTCCCAGTAGTGGGATGTCCTCGGAGGCCTTGAGGTTTCTCATATTCTGGAGGTGTGTGGCCAAAGGAATGGACACAGTTTCCCAGGAGAGAGCAGGCACGGTCCTGTGGTATGGCTCCAGAGGACCCAGCCTAGAGGCTGTGTTTGCCAGGGCTGTGGGGACAGATGTCTGAAAAAGCAAACTTGGCTCAGCTAGGGGCCAATGTAATGGCAGGCCTGATCTCTAGTCCGTGAAGGGAGATCCTCTGGAAATCAAAGTAGGGCAAGTGGGAGGCAGTCACTCAGGATTTTGTCTCTGGGTGTTGCGTTTACAGTGTCCGGTCAGGGTAGGGGTTGTCTCAGAGGCCGAGGAAGAGCCTTCCACTCGGGGGATTGTCCAAGCTCCCAAGTGTTTGTGTTCATTCTGTGGGAATGAAGAGTACTGTTTTCTGCCACAGTTGACCCCCCAGGAGAGGGACTCTAGAGCGCAGCAGTGGGTTCCCTCAACTGGAATACACACCATCTAGTTAGTCCTGGGTGCCTATGGGCATGGCAAGCCACATATGCGGGCTCTTGGTCCAGTCACTGAGAGGCGTTACTTGAAAAAGGTACTCACCCTGAGGGTCGCAATGTGTGTTTGTGCCCAAGGCGGCCCTCACGCTTGGGCGTGGCCTCATGGGCCATGCTGTTTTCTCCTACACTGAAGGTTTGACTCACTTCCAGCAGCAAGGTTTCTTGCCAGGGGGAAGGAGGGGTTCTGACTTGTGCATCAGGTTCCCCCCTGTGCAGGGATTGGAGATAAGGTCTAGGTTCCGATGACTGAAAAAACAGGTTGGGAATGGATGGTGGCCTAAGGCAGTGGCGGGTCCAATGTGCTGGGTGTGCAGCCAGCTGTGTCGGTGTCTGTTGGAATGTCTGGGCTCAGGCTATTTGCGACAGAGCATCACTGTTTAAGGTAGCCTATGCAATTGGGGTGTTGCCGAGGGCAAAGCAGTTTGATCCTCATTTGGGGTTTCTGGGCAGCGCCATAGACAATGTTTTTCTCCTGGGAGGCAGGCACAGTGCTTCATTGTGGCCCCAGAATTCCCAGTAGGGAGGGTTTGTGGGCCAGGAGTGTGAGGACGAAAGTCTGAAAACACAAGCTAGTGTGAGGATTGGAGGCAAGGGCAGAGCAGGCCCACTCTGCAGAGGCTGAATCAAAATCTCCTGCATCTGAAGTCAGGCTGAGGATCAGACGTTGGCTGAGGCTGGAGTATGTGTCCATGATGGCACCTTCATGAAGTGGGGGCCTCATGAGGCCAAGGAAGTTTTCCCACGCTGAGTTTGGAGGTTGCCCCAAACCACAAGGTTTCCTTCTGCGGGACATTCGAGCCCTGTTGCATGGCTCCAGGACATACCATATGGAAGGACTGGAGAGCAGGGTTCGAAGGATGGATCCCTGTACAGCATGCCTCGCAATCCCATTGGCTATTAGCGACAAGATATGTTTGATCTGCTGCCTCTGGAACACGCGACCCAGGGATCTGAGTTGAAATGGCCTCTCCTGAGGATGCGTCATAATGTGCGTTTGGGTCCATGGAGACCTTGGAATGTGCTGGTTGTTCAGTGGCCCTGCGGAACTCTCCTACCTGAAGTGTTTGATACATCCCAGTAAGAAAGCTGCCCATGTGGAGATGAGAGATGTTTGGTTTGGTGCCTCAGAAAAGCCCCATGTGCTGGTCTACGAAAACAGTCCTCTGAGAACGGAAACATGGAAACCAAAGCTAAGGTTCAGATTAGGGCCTGGGGGCCTGTCCATTTCAACCTTCTGTCTCTGGGGACACTGTCTGAGAGTCTAAGTGGAGATAGTTGCTCCGCTGGTGTCAGAGAGCCCCTCTTAGTCCAGGGTGGCCTATACTATTGATGGCCTCAGGGACCTTGGAGCTTTTCCCTAACCTGTAGGATTGTGGTCAATGGATTGGGCACACTTTCCTTGGAGAGGGCAGGCACAATCTTTCGCTGTTTGGTCCAGAGGCCCTAGCCTGGATGTTGTGTGGGTCCAGGCTGTGGGCACAGAAGTCTGAATACACAAACTCAGCTTATGAGTGGCGCCTAGGGTATGGCAGGCCGGATGTACAGCCCGAGAGGGAGCTCCTGGGCCTCTGAAACAAGGGCGAGTGGAAGGCGTTCCTTCAGGCTTTTGTCTCTGGATGTTGTGTCCGGGATAGCCGTGGATTGGAGCGGTGTCCTCAGGTACTGTTTACGAGTATCCCTCTCTGGGGATTTGTCCCAGCTCTCAAGAGTTTGGGGTCATTTTGTGGGAAGGGTGGAGTCGTGTTGTCTGGCTCATGTGTCTCTCCAAGAAAGGGATTCCAGAGCAGAGGTCCAGGTACGGGTGGGGCGACTGGAAAATTCAAACCGTGGTGAGGATTGGGTGCATAGGGGCTTGGCAAGCCCCATATGTGGGCTCTTGGTCCAGGCCCTGACAGGCCTTTCTTTGACATGGGGCTCATGCTGAGGGTCACAGTGTGAATTTGTGCCCAAGCAGCACTCAAGTTTGGGCGTGGCATCAGGGGCCATGAAGGTTTCTCCCACCATGAAGGTGTGACTCCATGCCAAGAGCAAGCTTGACAGCCATGGGGAAGGAGGAGTTCTGTTTTGTGCTTGCTATACCCAGCTGTGTGGAGAATTGATATAATGTCTAGGTTCAGATATCTGAAAACCAAGGTTAGGATGAGGTGACGGCATAAGACCATGGCGTGTCCGAAGTGCTGGGGGTGCGGCCAGCTGTCTCCTTGTCTGTCTGGACGTCTGGCTTCAGGCTGTGTCAGGCAGAGCATGAGTGCCCAGAGCAGCCTATCCAGTTCGGGTACCGTCGAGGCCCGAGCAGGTTGATCCTCATCTGGGTTTTCTGGAGAGCCCCACAGGGAAACATTTTTCTTCCGTTGGGCAGACACTGGGCTGGGTTATGGTTCCGGAGTTCCTAGTCCGGAGGTCTTGTTTGCCAGGAGTGTGAGGAAGGAAGTCTGAAAACACAAGCTAGCGTGAGGTTTGGGACCGAGGGCACGGCAGGCCCACTCTGCAGAGGCTGAATCGAGATCTCCTGCACTGAGGTCATGTCAACTGAGACGTGCCTCAGGCTAGAGTTCTTGTCCAGCATGGCCTCTTCCTGAAGGGTGTGGGGGCTTCATGAGGCCAGAAAGTTTTGGCTACGATGGGATTTGTGAACTGCTCCAAAACTGAAGGTTACCTTCTGCACGACATTCGAGTCCTATTGGATGGTTCCAAGAGGCCCCATATGGAAAGACTCGAGAGCAGGTGTCTAAGCATGGATGCCTGGGAACGCCACCTCATATTCCCACTCTTTAGTCAGGACAAGGCAGGCTCAATCTGCGGGCTCCTGGGTGAGCTACCCAGAGGGGAGAGTTGAAATGGTCTCTCCTGAAGATGAGTCCTACTGTGGCTTGGTGGCCTGGGAGACTTTGGAATGTGGAGGTGGCTCAGGGACTCTGCAGGATTCTCCAACATGAGGTGTTTGACACGGCTCCAACAAGGAAACTTCCCATGTGGAGACGAGAGGAGTTCTGTTCCGTGCCTCAGGAAAGCCCCATACCCTGTTCTTCAAACCAAAGCCTCTGAGGAGTGACACCTGGAAACCAAAGCAAGAGTTGAGACTACGGCCTAAAGGCCTGTCCGGCTCAACCTTCTATCTCTGTTGACAACTGTGTGCATGCATTCATGGATGTAGCTGCTCAGCTTGTGTCCGAATGCCCCTGTGAGTCCAGTGAGGCTCCCAGTAGTGGGATGTCCTCGGAGGCCTTGAGGTTTCTCATATTCTGGAGGTGTGTGGCCAAAGGAATGGACACAGTTTCCCAGGAGAGAGCAGGCACGGTCCTGTGGTATGGCTCCAGAGGACCCAGCCTAGAGGCTGTGTTTGCCAGGGCTGTGGGGACAGATGTCTGAAAAAGCAAACTTGGCTCAGCTAGGGGCCAATGTAATGGCAGGCCTGATCTCTAGTCCGTGAGGGGAAATCCTCTGGAAATCAAAGTAGGGCAAGTGGGAGGCAGTCACTCAGGATTTTGTCTCTGGGTGTTGCGTTTACAGTGTCCGGTCAGGGTAGGGGTTGTCTCAGAGGCCGAGGAAGAGCCTTCCTCTCGGGGGATTGTCCAAGCTCCCAAGTGTTTATGTTCATTCTGTGGGAATGAAGAGTACTGTTTTCTGCCACAGGGGACCCCCCCAGGAGAGGGACTCTAGAGCACAGCAGTGGGTTCCCTTAACTGGAATACACACCATCTAGTTAGTCCTGGGTGCCTATGGGCATGGCAAGCCACATATGCGGGCTCTTGGTCCAGTCACTGAGAGGCGTTACTTGAAAAAGGTACTCACCCTGAGGGTCGCAATGTGTGTTTGTGCCCAAGGCGGCCCTCACGCTTGGGCGTGGCCTCATGGGCCATGCCGTTTTCTCCTACACTGAAGGTTTGACTCACTGCCAGCAGCAAGGTTTCTTGCCAGGGGGAAGGAGGGGTTCTGACTTGTGCATCAGGTTCCCCCCTGTGCAGGGATTGGAGATAAGGTCTAGGTTCCGATGACTGAAAAAACAGGTTGGGAATGGATGGTGGCCTAAGGCAGTGGCGGGTCCAATGTGCTGGGTGTGCAGCCAGCTGTGTCGGTGTCTGTTGGAATGTCTGGGCTCAGGCTATTTGCGACAGAGCATCACTGTTTAAGGTAGCCTATGCAATTGGGGTGTTGCCGAGGGCCAAGCAGTTTGATCCTCATTTGGGGTTTCTGGGCAGCGCCATAGACAATGTTTTTCTCCTGGGAGGCAGGCACAGTGCTTCATTGTGGCCCCAGAATTCCCAGTAGGGAGGGTTTGTGGGCCAGGAGTGTGAGGACGGAAGTCTGAAAACACAAGCTAGTGTGAGGATTGGAGCCAAGGGCAGAGCAGGCCCACTCTGCAGAGGCTGAATCAAAATCTCCTGCATCTGAAGTCAGGCTGAGGATCAGACGTTGGCTGAGGCTGGAGTATGTGTCCATGATGGCACCTTCATGAAGTGGGGGCCTCATGAGGCCAAGGAAGTTTTCCCACGCTGAGTTTGGAGGTTGCCCCAAACCACAAGGTTTCCTTCTGCGGGACATTCGAGTCCTGTTGCATGGCTCCAGGACATACCATATGGAAGGACTGGAGAGCAGGGTTCGAAGGATGGATCCCTGTACAGCATGCCTCGCATTCCCATTGGCTATTAGCGACAAGATATGTTTGATCTGCTGCCTCTGGAACACGCGACCCAGGGATCTGAGTTGAAATGGCCTCTCCTGAGGATGCGTCATAATGTGCGTTTGGGTCCATGGAGACCTTGGAATGTGCTGGTTGTTCGGTGGCCCTGCGGAACTCTCCTACCTGAAGTGTTTGATACATCCCAGTAAGAAAGCTGCCCATGTGGAGATGAGAGAGGTTTGGTTTGGTGCCTCAGAAAAGCCTCATGTGCTGGTCTACGAAAACAGTCCTCTGAGAACGGAAACATGGAAACCAAAGCTAAGGTTCAGATTAGGGCCTGGGGGCCTGTCCATTTCAACCTTCTGTCTCTGGGGACACTGTCTGAGAGTCTAAGTGGAGATAGTTGCTCCGCTGGTGTCAGAGAGCCCCTCTTAGTCCAGGGTGGCCTATACTATTGATGGCCTCAGGGACCTTGGAGCTTTTCCCTAACCTGTAGGATTGTGGTCAATGGATTGGGCACACTTTCCTTGGAGAGGGCAGGCACAATCTTTCGCTGTTTGGTCCAGAGGCCCTAGCCTGGATGTTGTGTGGGTCCAGGCTGTGGGCACAGAAGTCTGAATACACAAACTCAGCTTATGAGTGGCGCCTAGGGTATGGCAGGCCGGATGTACAGCCCGAGAGGGAGCTCCTGGGCCTCTGAAACAAGGGCGAGTGGAAGGCGTTCCTTCAGGCTTTTGTCTCTGGATGTTGTGTCCGGGATAGCCGTGGATTGGAGCGGTGTCCTCAGGTACTGTTTACGAGTATCCCTCTCTGGGGATTTGTCCCAGCTCTCAAGAGTTTGGGGTCATTTTGTGGGAAGGGTTGAGTCGTGTTGTTTGGCTCATGTGTCTCTCCAAGAAAGGGATTCCAGAGCAGAGGTCCAGGTACGGGTGGGGCGACTGGAAAATTCAAACCGTGGTGATGATTGGGTGCATAGGGGCTTGGCAAGCCCCATATGTGGGCTCTTGGTCCAGGCCCTGACAGGCCTTTCTTTGACATGGGGCTCATGCTGAGGGTCACAGTGTGAATTTGTGCCCAAGCAGCACTCATGTTTGGGCGTGGCATCAGGGGCCATGAAGGTTTCTCCCACCCTGAAGGTGTGACTCCATGCCAAGAGCAAGCTTGACAGCCATGGGGAAGGAGGAGTTCTGTTTTGTGCTTGCTATACCCAGCTGTGTGGAGAATTGATATAATGTCTAGGTTCAGATATCTGAAAACCAAGGTTAGGATGAGGTGACGGCATAAGACCATGGCGTGTCCGAAGTGCTGGGGGTGCGGCCAGCTGTCTCCTTGTCTGTCTGGACGTCTGGCTTCAGGCTGTGTCAGGCAGAGCATGAGTGCCCAGAGCAGCCTATCCAGTTCGGGTACCGTCGAGGCCCGAGCAGGTTGATCCTCATCTGGGTTTTCTGGAGAGCCCCACAGGGAAACATTTTTCTTCCGTTGGGCAGACACTGGGCTGGGTTATGGTTCCGGAGTTCCTAGTCCGGAGGTCTTGTTTGCCAGGAGTGTGAGGAAGGAAGTCTGAAAACACAAGCTAGCGTGAGGTTTGGGACCGAGGGCACGGCAGGCCCACTCTGCAGAGGCTGAATCGAGATCTCCTGCACTGAGGTCATGTCAACTGAGACGTGCCTCAGGCTAGAGTTCTTGTCCAGCATGGCCTCTTCCTGAAGGGTGTGGGGGCTTCATGAGGCCAGAAAGTTTTGGCTACGATGGGATTTGTGAACTGCTCCAAAACTGAAGGTTACCTTCTGCACGACATTCGAGTCCTATTGGATGGTTCCAAGAGGCCCCATATGGAAAGACTCGAGAGCAGGTGTCTAAGCATGGATGCCTGGGAACGCCACCTCATATTCCCACTCTTTAGTCAGGACAAGGCAGGCTCAATCTGCGGGCTCCTGGGTGAGCTACCCAGAGGGGAGAGTTGAAATGGTCTCTCCTGAAGATGAGTCCTACTGTGGCTTGGTGGCCTGGGAGACTTTGGAATGTGGAGGTGGTTCAGGGACTCTGCAGGATTCTCCAACATGAGGTGTTTGACACGGCTCCAACAAGGAAACTTCCCATGTGGAGACGAGAGGAGTTCTGTTCCGTGCCTCAGGAAAGCCCCATACCCTGTTCTTCGAACCAAAGCCTCTGAGGAGTGACACCTGGAAACCAAAGCAAGAGTTGAGACTACGGCCTAAAGGCCTGTCCGGCTCAACCTTCTATCTCAGTTGACAACTGTGTGCATGCATTCATGGATGTAGCTGCTCAGCTTGTGTCCGAATGCCCCTGTGAGTCCAGTGAGGCTCCCAGTAGTGGGATGTCCTCGGAGGCCTTGAGGTTTCTCATATTCTGGAGGTGTGTGGCCAAAGGAATGGACACAGTTTCCCAGGAGAGAGCAGGCACGGTCCTGTGGTATGGCTCCAGCGGACCCAGCCTAGAGGCTGTGTTTGCCAGGGCTGTGGGGACAGATGTCTGAAAAAGCAAACTTGGCTCAGCTAGGGGCCAATGTAATGGCAGGCCTGATCTCTAGTCCGTGAGGGGAGATCCACTGGAAATCAAAGTAGGGCAAGTGGGAGGCAGTCACTCAGGATTTTGTCTCTGGGTGTTGCGTTTACAGTGTCCGGTCAGGGTAGGGGTTGTCTCAGAGGCCGAGGAAGAGCCTTCCTCTCGGGGGATTGTCCAAGCTCCCAAGTGTTTGTGTTCATTCTGTGGGAATGAAGAGTACTGTTTTCTGCCACAGGGGACCCCCCCAGGAGAGGGACTCTGGAGCACAGCAGTGGGTTCCCTCAACTGGAATACACACCATCTAGTTAGTCCTGGGTGCCTATGGGCATGGCAAGCCACATATGCGGGCTCTTGGTCCAGTCACTGAGAGGCGTTACTTGAAAAAGGTACTCACCCTGAGGGTCACAATGTGTGTTTGTGCCCAAGGCGGCCCTCACGCTTGGGCGTGGCCTCATGGGCCATGCCGTTTTCTCCTACACTGAAGGTTTGACTCACTGCCAGCAGCAAGGTTTCTTGCCAGGGTGAAGGAGGGGTTCTGACTTGTGCATCAGGTTCCCCCCTTTGCAGGGATTGGAGATAAGGTCTAGGTTCCGATGACTGAAAAAACAGGTTGGGAATGGATGGTGGCCTAAGGCAGTGGCGGGTCCAATGTGCTGGGTGTGCAGCCAGCTGTGTCGGTGTCTGTTGGAATGTCTGGGCTCAGGCTATTTGCGACAGAGCATCACTGTTTAAGGTAGCCTATGCAATTGGGGTGTTGCCGAGGGCCAAGCAGTTTGATCCTCATTTGGGGTTTCTGGGCAGCGCCATAGACAATGTTTTTCTCCTGGGAGGCAGGCACAGTGCTTCATTGTGGCCCCAGAATTCCCAGTAGGGAGGGTTTGTGGGCCAGAAGTGTGAGGACGGAAGTCTGAAAACACAAGCTAGTGTGAGGATTGGAGCCAAGGGCAGAGCAGGCCCACTCTGCAGAGGCTGAATCAAAATCTCCTGCATCTGAAGTCAGGCTGAGGATCAGACGTGGCTGAGGCTGGAGTATGTGTCCATGATGGCACCTTCATGAAGTGGGGGCCTCATGAGGCCAAGGAAGTTTTCCCACGCTGAGTTTGGAGGTTGCCCCAAACAACAAGTTTTCCTTCTGCGGGACATTCGAGTCCTGTTGCATGGCTCCAGGACATACCATATGGAAGGACTGGAGAGCAGGGTTCGAAGGATGGATCCCTGTACAGCATGCCTCGCATTCCCATTGGCTATTAGCGACAAGATATGTTTGATCTGCTGCCTCTGGAACACGCGACCCAGGGGGCTGAGTTGAAATGGCCTCTCCTGAGGATGCGTCATAATGTGCGTTTGGGTCCATGGAGACCTTGGAATGTGCTGGTTGTTCGGTGGCCCTGCGGAACTCTCCTACCTGAAGTGTTTGATACATCCCAGTAAGAAAGCTGCCCATGTGGAGATGAGAGAGGTTTGGTTTGCTGCCTCAGAAAAGCCCCATGTGCTGGTCTACGAAAACAGTCCTCTGAGAACGGAAACATGGAAACCAAAGCTAAGGTTCAGATTAGGGCCTGGGGGCCTGTCCATTTCAACCTTCTGTCTCTGGGGACACTGTCTGAGAGTCTAAGTGGAGATAGTTGCTCCGCTGGTGTCAGAGAGCCCCTCTTAGTCCAGGGTGGCCTATACTATTGATGGCCTCAGGGACCTTGGAGCTTTTCCCTAACCTGTAGGATTGCGGTCAATGGATTGGGCACACTTTCCTTGGAGAGGGCAGGCACAATCTTTCGCTGTTTGGTCCAGAGGCCCTAGCCTGGATGTTGTGTGGGTCCAGGCTGTGGGCACAGAAGTCTGAATACACAAACTCAGCTTATGAGTGGCGCCTAGGGTATGGCAGGCCGGATGTACAGCCGGAGAGGGAGCTCCTGGGCCTCTGAAACAAGGGCGAGTGGAAGGCGTTCCTTCAGGCTTTTGTCTCTGGATGTTGTGTCCGGGATAGCCGTGGATTGGAGCGGTGTCCTCAGGTACTGTTTACGAGTATCCCTCTCTGGGGATTTGTCCCAGCTCTCAAGAGTTTGGGGTCATTTTGTGGGAAGGGTGGAGTCGTGTTGTCTGGCTCATGTGTCTCTCCAAGAAAGGGATTCCAGAGCAGAGGTCCAGGTACGGGTGGGGCGACTGGAAAATTCAAACCGTGGTGAGGATTGGGTGCATAGGGGCTTGGCAAGCCCCATATGTGGGCTCTTGGTCCAGGCCCTGACAGGCCTTTCTTTGACATGGGGCTCATGCTGAGGGTCACAGTGTGAATTTGTGCCCAAGCAGCACTCATGTTTGGGCGTGGCATCAGGGGCCATGAAGGTTTCTCCCACCCTGAAGGTGTGACTCCATGCCAAGAGCAAGCTTGACAGCCATGGGGAAGGAGGAGTTCTGTTTTGTGCTTGCTATACCCAGCTGTGTGGAGAATTGATATAATGTCTAGGTTCAGATATCTGAAAACCAAGGTTAGGATGAGGTGACGGCATAAGACCATGGCGTGTCCGAAGTGCTGGGGGTGCGGCCAGCTGTCTCCTTGTCTGTCTGGACGTCTGGCTTCAGGCTGTGTCAGGCAGAGCATGAGTGCCCAGAGCAGCCTATCCAGTTCGGGTACCGTCGAGGCCCGAGCAGGTTGATCCTCATCTGGGTTTTCTGGAGAGCCCCACAGGGAAAGATTTTTCTTCTGTTGGGCAGACACTGGGCTGGGTTTTGGTTCCGGAGTTCCTAGTCCGGAGGGCTTGTTTGCCAGGAGTGTGAGGAAGGAAGTCTGAAAACACAAGCTAGCGTGAGGTTTGGGACCGAGGGCACGGCAGGCCACTCTGCAGAGGCTGAATCGAGATCTCCTGCACTGAGGTCATGTCAACTGAGACGTGCCTCAGGCTAGAGTTCTTGTCCAGCATGGCCTCTTCCTGAAGGGTGTGGGGGCTTCATGAGGCCAGAAAGTTTTGCCTACGATGGGATTTGTGAACTGCTCCAAAACTGAAGGTTACCTTCTGCACGACAGTCGAGTCCTATTGGATGGTTCCAAGAGGCCCCATATGGAAAGACTCGAGAGCAGGTGTCTAAGCATGGATGCCTGGGAACGCCACCTCATATTCCCACTCTTTAGTCAGGACAAGGCAGGCTCAATCTGCGGGCTCCTGGGTGAGCTACCCAGAGGGGAGAGTTGAAATGGTCTCTCCTGAAGATGAGTCCTACTGTGGCTTGGTGGCCTGGGAGACTTTGGAATGTGGAGGTGGCTCAGGGACTCTGCAGGATTCTCCAACATGAGGTGTTTGACACGGCTCCAACAAGGAAACTTCCCATGTGGAGACGAGAGGTGTTCTGTTCCGTGCCTCAGGAAAGCCCCATACCCTGTTCTTCGAACCAAAGCCTCTGAGGAGTGACACCTGGAAACCAAAGCAAGAGTTGAGACTACGGCCTAAAGGCCTGTCCGGCTCAACCTTCTATCTCTGTTGTCATCTGTGTGCATGCATTCATGGATGTAGCTGCTCAGCTTGTGTCCGAATGCCCCTGTGAGTCCAGTGAGGCTCCCAGTAGTGGGATGTCCTCGGAGGCCTTGAGGTTTCTCATATTCTGGAGGTGTGTGGCCAAAGGAATGGACACAGTTTCCCAGGAGAGAGCAGGCACGGTCCTGTGGTATGGCTCCAGAGGACCCAGCCTAGAGGCTGTGTTTGCCAGGGCTGTGGGGACAGATGTCTGAAAAAGCAAACTTGGCTCAGCTAGGGGCCAATGTAATGGCAGGCCTGATCTCTAGTCCGTGAAGGGAGATCCTCTGGAAATCAAAGTAGGGCAAGTGGGAGGAAGTCACTCAGGATTTTGTCTCTGGGTGTTGCGTTTACAGTGTCCGGTCAGGGTAGGGGTTGTCTCAGAGGCCGAGGAAGAGCCTTCCACTCGGGGGATTGTCCAAGCTCCCAAGTGTTTGTGTTCATTCTGTGGGAATGAAGAGTACTGTTTTCTGCCACAGTTGACCCCCCAGGAGAGGGACTATAGAGCACAGCAGTGGGTTCCCTCAACTGGAATACACACCATCTAGTTAGTCCTGGGTGCCTATGGGCATGGCAAGCCACATATGCGGGCTCTTGGTCCAGTCACTGAGAGGCGTTACTTGAAAAAGGTACTCACGCTGAGGGTCACAATGTGTGTTTGTGCCCAAGGCGGCCCTCACACTTGGGCGTGGCCTCATGGGCCATGCCGTTTTCTCCTACACTGAAGGTTTGACTCACTGCCAGCAGCAAGGTTTCTTGCCAGGGGGAAGGAGGGGTTCTGACTTGTGCATCAGGTTCCCCCCTGTGCAGGGATTGGAGATAAGGTCTAGGTTCCGATGACTGAAAAAACAGGTTGGGAATGGATGGTGGCCTAAGGCAGTGGCGGGTCCAATGTGCTGGGTGTGCAGCCAGCTGTGTTGGTGTCTGTTGGAATGTCTGGGCTCAGGCTATTTGCGACAGAGCATCACTGTTTAAGGTAGCCTATGCAATTGGGGTGTTGCCTAGGGCCAAGCAGTTTGATCCTCATTTGGGGTTTCTGGGCAGCGCCATAGACAATGTTTTTCTCCTGGGAGGCAGGCACAGTGCTTCATTGTGGCCCCAGAATTCCCAGTAGGGAGGGTTTGTGGGCCTGGAGTGTGAGGACGGAAGTCTGAAAACACAAGCTAGTGTGAGGATTGGAGCCAAGGGCAGAGCAGGCCCACTCTGCAGAGGCTGAATCAAAATCTCCTGCATCTGAAGTCAGGCTGAGGATCAGACGTTGGCTGAGGCTGGAGTATGTGTCCATGATGGCACCTTCATGAAGTGGGGGCCTCATGAGGCCAAGGAAGTTTTCCCACGCTGAGTTTGGAGGTTGCCCCAAACCACAAGGTTTCCTTCTGCGGGACATTCGAGTCCTGTTGCATGGCTCCAGGACATACCATATGGAAGGACTGGAGAGCAGGGTTCGAAGGATGGATCCCTGTACAGCATGCCTCGCATTCCCATTGGCTATTAGCGACAAGATATGTTTGATCTGCTGCCTCTGGAAGACGCGACCCAGGGGGCTGAGTTGAAATGGCCTCTCCTGAGGTGCGTCATAATGTGCGTTTGGGTCCATGGAGACCTTGGAATGTGCTGGTTGTTCGGTGGCCCTGCGGAACTCTCCTACCTGAAGTGTTTGATACATCCCAGTAAGAAAGCTGCCCATGTGGAGATGAGAGAGGTTTGGTTTGGTGCCTCAGAAAAGCCTCATGTGCTGGTCTACGAAAACAGTCCTCTGAGAACGGAAACATGGAAAACAAAGCTAAGGTTCAGATTAGGGCCTGGGGGCCTGTCCATTTCAACCTTCTGTCTCTGGGGACACTGTCTGAGAGTCTAAGTGGAGATAGTTGCTCCGCTGGTGTCAGAAAGCCCCTCTTAGTACAGGGTGGTCTATACTATTGATGGCCTCAGAAACCTTGTAGCTTTTCCGTAACCTGTAGGGTTGTGGTCAATGGATTGGGCACACTTTCCTTGGAGAGGGCAGGCACAATCTTTCGCTGTTTGGTCCAGAGGCCCTAGCCTGGATGTTGTGTGGGTCCAGGCTGTGGGCACAGAAGTCTGAATACACAAACTCAGCTTATGAGTGACACCTAGGGTATGGCAGGCCGGATGTACAGCCCGAGAGGGAGCTCCTGGGCCTCTGAAACAAGGGCGAGTGGGAGGCGTTCCTTCAGGCTTTTGTCTCTGGATGTTCTGTCCGGGATAGCCGTGGATTGGAGCGGTGGCCTCAGGTACTGTGGACGAGTATCCCTTTCTGGGTATTTGTCCCAGCTCCCCAGAGTTTGGGGTCATTTTGTGGGAAGGGTGGAGTCGTGTTGTCTGGCTCATGGGTCTCTCCAAGAAAGGGATTCCAGAGCAGAGGTCCAGGTACGGGGGGGGCGACTGGAAAATTCAAACCGTGGTGAGGATTGGGTGCATAGGGGCTTGGCAAGCCCCATATGTGGGCTCTTGGTCCAGGCCCTGACAGGCTTTTCTTTGACATGGGGCTCATGCTGAGGGACACAGTGTGAATTTGTGCCCAAGCAGCACTCAAGGTTGGCCGTGGCATCAGAAGCCATGAAGGTTTCTCCCACCCTGAAGGTGTGACTCCATGCCAAGAGCAAGCTTGACAGCCATGGGGAAGGAGGAGTTCTGTTTTGAGCTTGCTATACCCAGCTGTGTGGAGAATTGATATAATGTCTAGGTTCTGATATCTGAAAACCA
The DNA here is from genome assembly GCF_964662115.1 of Mustela nivalis. Lineage (NCBI taxonomy): Eukaryota > Metazoa > Chordata > Mammalia > Carnivora > Mustelidae > Mustela > Mustela nivalis. The sequence continues at coordinate 2,672,451 of NW_028136553.1, read as the reverse complement.
AGGTTAGGATGAGGTGACGGCATAAGACCATGGCGTGTCCGAAGTGCTGGGTGTGCGGCCAGCTGTCTCCTTGTCTGTCTGGACGTCTGGCTTCAGGCTGTGTCAGGCAGAGCATGAGTGCCCAGAGCAGCCTATCCAGTTCGGGTACCGTCGAGGCCCGAGCAGGTTGATCCTCATCTGGGTTTTCAGGAGAGCCCCACAGGGAAACTTTTTTATTCCATTGGGCAGACACTGGGCTGGGTTTTGGTTCCGGAGTTCCTAGTCCGGAGGGCTTGTTTGCCAGGAGTGTGAGGAAGGAAGTCTGAAAACACAAGCTAGCGTGAGATTTGGGACCGAGGCCACGGCAGGCCCACTCTGCAGAGGCTGAATCGAGATCTCCTGCACTGAGGTCATGTCAACTATGAGACGTGCCTCAGGCTAGAGTTCTTGTCCAGCATGGCCTCTTCCTGAAGGGTGTGGGGGCTTCATGAGGCCAGAAAGTTTTGCCTACGATGGGATTTGTGAACTGCTCCAAAACTGAAGGTTACCTTCTGCACGACAGTCGAGTCCTATAGGATGGTTCCAAGAGGCCCCATATGGAAAGACTCGAGAGCAGGTGTCTAAGCATGGATGCCTGGGAACGCCACCTCATATTCCCACTCTTTAGTCAGGACAAGGCAGGCTCAATCTGCGGGCTCCTGGGTGAGCTACCCAGAGGGGAGAGTTGAAATGGTCTCTCCTGAAAATGAGTCCTACTGTGGCTTGGTGGCCTGGGAGACTTTGGAATGTGGAGGTGGCTCAGGGACTCTGCAGGATTCTCCAACATGAGGTGTTTGACACGGCTCCAACAAGGAAAATTCCCATGTGGAGATGAGAGGAGTTCTGTTCCGTGCCTCAGGAAAGCCCCATACCCTGTTCTTCGAACCAAAGCCTCTGAGGAGTGACACCTGGAAACCAAAGCAAGAGTTGAGACTACGGCCTAAAGGCCTGTCCGGCTCAACCTTCTATCTCTGTTGACATCTGTGTGCATGCATTCATGCATGTAGCTGCTCAGCTTGTGTCCGAATGCCCCTGTGAGTCCAGTGAGGCTCCCAGTAGTGGGATGTCCTCGGAGGCCTTGAGGTTTCTCATATTCTGGAGGTGTGTGGCCAAAGGAATGGACACAGTTTCCCAGGAGAGAGCAGGCACGGTCCTGTGGTATGGCTCCTGGGGACCCAGCCTAGAGGCTGTGTTTGCCAGGGCTGTGGGGACAGATGTCTGAAAAAGCAAACTTGGCTCAGCTAGGGGCCAATGTAATGGCAGGCCTGATCTCTAGTCCGTGAGGGGAGATCCTCTGGAAATCAAAGTAGGGCAAGTGGGAGGCAGTCACTCAGGATTTTGTCTCTGGGTGTTGCGTTTACAGTGTCCGGTCAGGGTAGGGGTTGTCTCAGAGGCCGAGGAAGAGCCTTCCTCTCGGGGGATTGTCCAAGCTCCCAAGTGTTTGTGTTCATTCTGTGGGAATGAAGAGTACTGTTTTCTGCCACAGGGGACCCCACAGGAGAGGGACTATAGAGCACAGCAGTGTGTTCCCTCAACTGGAATACACACCATCTAGTTAGTCCTGGGTGCCTATGGGCATGGCAAGCCACATATGCGGGCTCTTGGTCCAGTCACTGAGAGGCGTTACTTGAAAAAGGTACTCACGCTGAGGGTCACAATGTGTGTTTGTGCCCAAGGCGGCCCTCACGCTTGGGCGTGGCCTCATGGGCCATTCCGTTTTCTCCTACACTGAATGTTTGACTCACTGCCTGCAGCAAGGTATCTTGCCAGGGGCAAGGAGGGGTTCTGACTTGTGCATCAGGTTCCCCCCTGTGCAGGGATTGGATATAAGGTCTAGGTTCCGATGACTGAAAACCCAGGTTGGGAATGGATGGTGGCCTAAGGCAGTGGTGGGTTCAATGTGCTGGGTGTGCAGCCAGCTGTGTCGGTGTCTGTTGGAAGGTCTGGGCTCAGGCTATTTGCGACAGAGCATCACTGTTTAAGGTAGCCTTTGCAATTGGGGTGTTGCCGAGGGCCAAGCAGTTTGATCCTCATTTGGGGTTTCTGGGCAGCGACATAGACAATGTTTTTCTCCTGGGAGGCAGGCACAGTGCTTCATTGTGGCCCCAGAATTCCCAGTAGGGAGGGTTTGTGGGCCAGGAGTGTGAGGACGGAAGTCTGAAAACACAAGCTAGTGTGAGGATTGGAGCCAAGGGCAGAGCAGGCCCACTCTGCAGAGGCTGAATCAAAATCTCCTGCATATGAAGTCAGGCTGAGGATCAGACGTTGGCTGAGGCTGGAGTATGTGTCCATGATGGCACCTTCATGAAGTGGGGGCCTCATGAGGGCAAGGAAGTTTTCCCACGCTGAGTTTCGAGGTTGCCCTAAACCACAAGGTTTCCTTCTGCGGGACATTCGAGTCCTGTTGCATGGCTCCAGGACATACCATATGGAAGGACTGGAGAGCAGGGTTCGAAGGATGGATCCCTGTACAGCATGCCTCGCATTCCCATTGGCTATTAGCGACAAGATATGTTTGATCTGCTGCCTCTGGAACACGCGACCCAGGGGGCTGAGTTGAAATGGCCTCTCCTGAGGATGCGTCATAATGTGCGTTTGGGTCCATGGAGACCTTGGAATGTGCTGGTTGTTCGGTGGCCCTGCGGAACTCTCCTACCTGAAGTGTTTGATACATCCCAGTAAGAAAGCTGCCCATGTGGAGATGAGAGAGGTTTGGTTTGGTGCCTCAGAAAAGCCCCATGTGCTGGTCTACGAAAACAGTCCTCTGAGAACGGAAACATGGAAACCAAAGCTAAGGTTCAGATTAGGGCCTGGGGGCCTGTCCATTTCAACCTTCTGTCTCTGGGGACACTGTCTGAGAGTCTAAGTGGAGATAGTTGCTCCGCTGGTGACAGAGAGCCCCTCTTAGTCCAGGGTGGTCTATACTATTGATGGCCTCAGGGACCTTGGAGCTTTTCCGTAACCTGTAGGGTTGTGGTCAATGGATTGGGCACACTTTCCTTGGAGAGGGCAGGCACAATCTTTCGCTGTTTGGACCAGAGGCACTAGCCTGGATGTTGTGTGGGTCCAGGCTGTGGGCAAAGAATTCTGAATACACAAACTCAGCTTATGAGTGGCGCCTAGGGTATCGCAGGCCAGATGTACAGCCCGAAAGGGAGCTCCTGGGCCTCTGAAACAAGGGCGAGTGGGAGGCGTTCCTTCAGGCTTTTGTCTCTGGATGTTCTGTCCGGGATAGCCGTGGATTGGAGCGGTGGCCTCAGGTACTGTGGACGAGTATCCCTCTCTGGGGATTTGTCCCAGCTCCCAAGAGTTTGGGGTCATTTTGTGGGAATGGTGGAGTCGTGTTGTCTGGCTCATGGGTCTCTCCAAGAAAGGGATTCCAGAGCAGAGCTCCAGGTATGGGCGGGGCGACTGGAAATTTCAAACCGTGGTGAGGATTGGGTGCATAGGGGCTTGGCAAGCCCCATATGTGGGCTCTTGGTCCAGGCCCTGACAGGCCTTTCTTTGACATGGGGCTCATGCTGAGGGTCACAGTGTGAATTTGTGCCCAAGCAGCACTCAAGTTTGGGCGTGGCATCAGAAGCCATGAAGGTTTCTCCCACCCTGAAGGTGTGACTCCATGCCAAGAGCAAGCTTGACAGCCATGGGGAAGGAGGAGTTCTGTTTTGTGCTTGCTATACCCAGCTGTGTGGAGAATTGATATGATGTCTAGGTTCAGATATCTGAAAACCAAGGTTAGGATGAGGTGACGGCATAAGACCATGGCGTGTCCGAAGTGCTGGGGGTGCGGCCAGCTGTCTCCTTGTCTGTCTGGACGTCTGGCTTCAGGCTGTGTCAGGCAGAGCATGAGTGCCCAGAGCAGCCTATCCAGTTCGGGTACCGTCGAGGCCCGAGCAGGTTGATCCTCATCTGGGTTTTATGGACAGCCCCACAGGGAAACGTTTTTTTTTCCGTTGGGCAGACACTGGGCTAGGTTTTGGTTCCGGAGTTCCTAGTCCGGAGGGATTGTTTGCCAGGAGTGTGAGGAAGGAAGTCTGAAAACACAAGCTAGCGTGAGGTTTGGGACCGAGGCCACGGCAGGCCCACTCTGCAGAGGCTGAATCGAGATCTCCTGCACTGAGGTCATGTCAACTATGAGACGTGCCTCAGGCTAGAGTTCTTGTCCAGCATGGCCTCTTCCTGAAGGGTGTGGGGGCTTCATGATGCCAGAAAGTTTTGCCTACGATGGGATTTGTGAACTGCTCCAAAACTGAAGGTTACCTTCTCCACGACAGTCGAGTCCTATTGGATGGTTCCAAGAGGCCCCATATGGAAAGACTCGAGAGCAGGTGTCTAAGCATGGATGCCTGGGAACGCCACCTCATATTCCCACTCTTTAGTCAGGACAAGGCAGGCTCAATCTGCGGGCTCCTGGGTGAGCTACCCAGAGGGGAGAGTTGAAATGGTCTCTCCTGAAGATGAGTCCTACTGTGGCTTGGTGGCCTGGGAGACTTTGGAATGTGGAGGTGGCTCAGGGACTCTGCAGGATTCTCCAACATGAGGTGTTTGACACGGCTCCAACAAGGAAACTTCCCATGTGGAGACGAGAGGAGTTCTGTTCCGTGCCTCAGGAAAGCCCCATACCCTGTTCTTCGAACCAAAGCCTCTGAGGAGTGACACCTGGAAACCAAAGCAAGAGTTGAGACTACGGCCTAAAGGCCTGTCCGGCTCAACCTTCTATCTCTGTTGACATCTGTGTGCATGCATTCATGGATGTAGCTGCTCAGCTTGTGTCCGAATGCCCCTGTGAGTCCAGTGAGGCTCCCAGTAGTGGGATGTCCTCGGAGGCCTTGAGGTTTCTCATATTCTGGAGGTGTGTGGCCAAAGGAATGGACACAGTTTCCCAGGAGAGAGCAGGCACGGTCCTGTGGTATGGCTCCAGAGGACCCAGCCTAGAGGCTGTGTTTGCCAGGGCTGTGGGGACAGATGTCTGAAAAAGCAAACTTGGCTCAGCTAGGGGCCAATGTAATGGCAGGCCTGATCCCTAGTCCGTGAGGGGAGATCCTCTGGAAATCAAAGTAGGGCAAGTGGGAGGCAGTCACTCAGGATTTTGTCTCTGGGTGTTGCGTTTACAGTGTCCGTTCAGGGTAGGGGTTGTCTCAGAGGCCGAGGAAGAGCCTTCCTCTCGGGGGATTGTCCAAGCTCCCAAGTGTTTGTGTTCATTCTGTGGGAATGAAGAGTACTGTTTTCTGCCACAGGGGACCCCCCAGGAGAGGGACTCTAGAGCACAGCAGTGGGTTCCCTCAACTGGAATACACACCATCTAGTTAGTCCTGGGTGCCTATGGGCATGGCAAGCCACATATGCAGGCTCTTGGTCCAGTCACTGAGAGGCGTTACTTGAATAAGGTACTCACGCTGAGGGTCACAATGTGTGTTAGTGCCCAAGGCGGCCCTCACGCTTGGGCGTGGCCTCATGGGCCATGCCGTTTTCTCCAACACTGAAGGTTTGACTCACTGCCTGCAGCAAGGTTTCTTGCCGTGGGGAAGGAGGGGTTCTGACTTGTGCATCAGGTTCCCCCCTGTGCAGGGATTGGAGATAAGGTCTAGGTTCCGATGACTGAAAACCCAGGTTGGGAATGGATGGTGGCCTAAGGCAGTGGCGGGTCCAATGTGCTGGGTGTGCAGCCAGCTGTGTCGGTGTCTGTTGGAAGGTCTGGGCTCAGGCTATTTGCGACAGAGCATCACTGTTTAAGGTAGCCTATGCAATTGGGGTGTTGCCGAGGGCCAATCAGTTTGATCCTCATTTGGGGTTTCTGGGCAGCGCCATAGACAATGTTTTTCTCCTGGGAGGCAGGCACAGTGCTTCATTGTGGCCCCAGAATTCCCAGTAGGGAGGGTTTGTGGGCCAGGAGTGTGAGGACGGAAGTCTGAAAACACAAGCTAGTGTGAGGATTGGAGCCAAGGGCAGAGCAGGCCCACTCTGCAGAGGCTGAATCAAAATCTCCTGCATCTGAAGTCAGGCTGAGGATCAGACGTTGGCTGAGGCTGGAGTATGTGTCCATGATGGCACCTTCATGAAGTGGGGGCCTCATGAGGCCAAGGAAGTTTTCCCACGCTGAGTTTGGAGGTTGCCCCAAACCACAAGGTTTCCTTCTGCGGGACATTCGAGCCCTGTTGCATGGCTCCAGGACATACCATATGGAAGGACTGGAGAGCAGGGTTCGAAGATGGATCCCTGTACAGCATGCCTCGCATTCCCATTGGCTATTAGCGACAAGATATGTTTGATCTGCTGCCTCTGGAACACGCGACCCAGGGGGCTGAGTTGAAATGGCCTCTCCTGAGGATGCATCATAATGTGCGTTTGGGTCCATGGAGACCTTGGAATGTGCTGGTTGTTCAGTGGCCCTGCGGAACTCTCCTACCTGAAGTGTTTGATACATCCCAGTAAGAAAGCTGCCCATGTGGAGATGAGAGAGGTTTGGTTTGGTGCCTCAGAAAAGCCCCATGTGCTGGTCTACGAAAACAGTCCTCTGAGAAAGGAAACATGGAAACCAAAGCTAAGGTTCAGATTAGGGCCTGGGGGCCTGTCCATTTCAACCTTCTGTCTCTGGGGACACTGTCTGAGAGTCTAAGTGGAGATAGTTGCTCCGCTGGTGTCAGAGAGCCCCTCTTAGTCCAGGGTGGCCTATAATATTGATGGCCTCAGGGACCTTGGATCTTTACCCTAACCTGTAGTGTTGTGGTCAATGGATTGGGCACACTTTCCTTGGAAAGGGCAGGCACAATCTTTCGCTGTTTGGTCCAGAGGCCCTAGCCTGGATGTTGTGTGGGTCCAGGCTGTGGGCACAGAATTCTGAATACACAAACTCAGCTTATGAGTGGCGCCTAGGGTATGGCAGGCCGGATGTACAGCCCGAGAGGGAGCTCCTGGGCCTCTGAAACAAGGGCGAGTGGGAGGCGTTCCTTCAGGCTTTTGTCTCTGGATGTTGTGTCCGGGATAGACGTGGATTGGAGCGGTGTCCTCAGGTACTGTGGACGAGTATCCCTCTCTGGGGATTTGTGCCAGCTCCCAAGAGTTTGGGGTCATTTTGTGGGAAGGGTGGAGTCGTGTTGTCTGGCTCATGGGTCTCTCCAAGAAAGGGATTCCAGAGCAGAGCTCCAGGTACGGGCGGGGCGACTGGAAAATTCAAACCGTGGTGAGGATTGGGTGCATAGGGGCTTGGCAAGCCCCATATGTGGGCTCTTGGTCCAGGCCCTGACAGGCCTTTCTTTGACATGGGGCTCATGCTGAGTATCAGAGTGTGAATTTGTGCCCAAGCAGCACTCAAGTTTGGGCGTGGCATCAGGGGCCATGAAGGTTTCTCCCACCCTGAAGGTGTGACTCCATGCCAAGAGCAAGCTTGACAGCCATGGGGAAGGAGGAGTTCTGTTTTGTGCTTGCTATACCCAGCTGTGTGGAAAATTGATATAATGTGTAGGTTCAGATATCTGAAAACCAAGGTTAGGATGAGGTGACGGCATAAGACCATGGCGTGTCCGAAGTGGTGGGTGTGCGGCCAGCTGTCTCCTTGTCTGTCTGGACGTCTGGCTTCAGGCTGTGTCAGGCAGAGCATGAGTGCCCAGAGCAGCCTATCCAGTTCGGGTACCATCGAGGCCCGAGCAGGTTGATCCTCATCTGGGTTTTCTGGAGAGCCCCACAGGGAAACGTTTTTCTTCCGTTGGGCAGACACTGGGCTGGGTTTTGGTTCCGGAGTTCCTAGTCCGGAGGGCTTGTTTGCCAGGAGTGTGAGGAAGGAAGTCTGAAAACACAAGCTAGCGTGAGGTTTGGGACCGAGGTCACGGCATGCCCACTCTGCAGAGGCTGAATCGGGATCTCCCGCACTGAGGTCATGTCAACTATGAGACGTGCCTCAGGCTAGAGTTCTTGTCCAGCATGGCCTCTTCCTGAAGGGTGTGGGGGCTTCATGAGGCCAGAAATTTTGCCTACGATGGGATTTGTGAACTGCTCCAAAACTGAAGGTAACCTTCTGCACGACAGTCGAGTCCTATTGGATGGTTCCAAGAGGCCCCATATGGAAAGACTCGAGAGCAGGTGTCTAAGCATGGATGCCTGGGAACGCCACCTCATATTCCCACTCTTTAGTCAGGACAAGGCAGGCTCAAACTGCGGGCTCCTGGGTGAGCTACCCAGAGGGGAGAGTTGAAATGGACTCTCCTGAAGATGAGTCCTACTGTGGCTTGGTGGCCTGGGAGACCTTGGAATGTGGAGGTGGCTCAGGGACTCTGCAGGATTCTCCAACATGAGGTGTTTGACACGGCTCCAACAAGGAAACTTCCCATGTGGAGACGAGAGGAGTTCTGTTCCGTGCCTCAGGAAAGCCCCATACCCTGTTCTTCGAACCAAAGCCTCTGAGGAGTGACACCTGGAAACCAAAGTAAGAGTTGAGACTACGGCCTAAAGGCCTGTCCGGCTCAACCTTCTATCTCTGTTGTCATCTGTGTGCATGCATTCATGGATGTAGCTGCTCAGCTTGTGTCCGAATGCCCCTGTGAGTCCAGTGAGGCTCCCAGTAGTGGGATGTCCTCGGAGGCCTTGAGGTTTCTCATATTCTGGAGGTGTGTGGCCAAAGGAATGGACACAGTTTCCCAGGAGAGAGCAGGCACGGTCCTGTGGTATGGCTCCAGAGGACCCAGCCTAGAGGCTGTGTTTGCAAGGGCTGTGGGGACAGATGTCTGAAAAAGCAAACTTGGCTCAGCTAGGGGCCAATGTAATGGCAGGCCTGATCTCTAGTCCGTGAGGGGAGATCCTCTGGAAATCAAAGTAGGGCAAGTGGGAGGCAGTCACTCAGGATTTTGTCTCTGGGTGTTGCGTTTACAATGTCCGGTCAGGGTAGGGGTTGTCTCAGAGGCCGAGGAAGAGCCTTCCTCTCGGGGGATTGTCCAAGCTCCCAAGTGTTTGTGTTCATTCTGAGGGAATGAAGAGTACTGTTTTCTGCCACAGGGGACCCCCCAGGAGAGGGACTCTAGAGCACAGCAGTGGGTTCCCTCAACTGGAATACACACCATCTAGTTAGTCCTGGGTGCCTATGGGCATGGCAAGCCACATATGCGGGCTCTTGGTCCAGTCACTGTGAGGCGTTACTTGAATAAGGTACTCACGCTGAGGGTCACAATGTGTGTTTGTGCCCAAGGCGTCCCTCACGCTTGGGCGTGGCCTCATGGGCCATGCCGTTTTCTCCTACACTGAAGGTTTGACTCACTGCCAGCAGCAAGGTTTCTTGCCAGGGGGAAGGAGGGGTTCTGACTTGTGCATCAGGTTCCCCCCTGTGCAGGGATTGGAGATAAGGTCTAGGTTCCGATGACTGAAAACCCAGGTTGGGAATGGATGGTGGCCTAAGGCAGTGGCGGGTCCAATGTGCTGGGTGTGCAGCCAGCTGTGTCGGTGTCTGTTGGAAGGTCTGGGCTCAGGCTATTTGCGACAGAGCATCACTGTTTAAGGTAGCCTATGCAATTGGGGTGTTGCCGAGGGCCAAGCAGTTTGATCCTCCTTTGGGGTTTCTGGGCAGCGCCATAGACAATGTTTTTCTCCTGGGAGGCAGGCACAGTGCTTCATTGTGGCCCCAGAATTCCCAGTAGGGAGGGTTTGTGGGCCAGGAGTGTGAGGACGGAAGTCTGAAAACACAAGCTAGTGTGAGGATTGGAGCCAAGGGCAGAGCAGGCCCACTCTGCAGAGGCTGAATCAAAATCTCCTGCATCTGAAGTCAGGCTGAGGATCAGACGTTGGCTGAGGCTGGAGTATGTGTCCATGATGGCACCTTCATGAAGTGGGGGCCTCATGAGGCCAAGGAAGTTTTCCCACGCTGAGTTTGGAGGTTGCCCCAAACCACAAGGTTTCCTTCTGCGGGACATTCGAGCCCTGTTGCATGGCTCCAGGACATACCATATGGAAGGACTGGAGAGCAGGGTTCGAAGGATGGATCCCTGTACAGCATGCCTCGCAATCCCATTGGCTATTAGCGACAAGATATGTTTGATCTGCTGCCTCTGGAACACGCGACCCAGGGATCTGAGTTGAAATGGCCTCTCCTGAGGATGCGTCATAATGTGCGTTTGGGTCCATGGAGACCTTGGAATGTGCTGGTTGTTCAGTGGCCCTGCGGAACTCTCCTACCTGAAGTGTTTGATACATCCCAGTAAGAAAGCTGCCCATGTGGAGATGAGAGATGTTTGGTTTGGTGCCTCAGAAAAGCCCCATGTGCTGGTCTACGAAAACAGTCCTCTGAGAACGGAAACATGGAAACCAAAGCTAAGGTTCAGATTAGGGCCTGGGGGCCTGTCCATTTCAACCTTCTGTCTCTGGGGACACTGTCTGAGAGTCTAAGTGGAGATAGTTGCTCCGCTGGTGTCAGAGAGCCCCTCTTAGTCCAGGGGGGCCTACACTATTGATGGCCTCAGGGGCCTTGGAGCTTTTCCCTAACCTGTAGTGTTGTGGTCAATGGATTGGGCACACTTTCCTTGGAGAGGGCAGTCACAATCTTTCGCTGTGGCCCCAGAGGCCCTAGCCTCGAGGTGTGTGGGTCCAGGCTGTGGGCACAGAAGTCTGAATACACAAACTCAGCTTAGGAGTGGCGCCTAGGGTATGGCAGGCCGGATGTACAGCCCGAGAGGGAGCTCCTGGGCCTCTGAAACAAGGGCGAGTGGGAGGCGTTCCTTCAGGCTTTTGTCTCTGGATGTTGTGTCCGGGATAGACGTGGATTGGAGCGGTGTCCTCAGGTACTGTGGACGAGTATCCCTCTCTGGGGATTTGTGCCAGCTCCCAAGAGTTTGGGGTCATTTTGTGGGAAGGGTGGAGTCGTGTTGTCTGGCTCATGGGTCTCTCCAAGAAAGGGATTCCAGAGCAGAGCTCCAGGTACGGGCGGGGCGACTGGAAAATTCAAACCGTGGTGAGGATTGGGTGCATAGGGGCTTGGCAAGCCCCATATGTGGGCTCTTGGTCCAGGCCCTGACAGGCCTTTCTTTGACATGGGGCTCATGCTGAGTATCAGAGTGTGAATTTGTGCCCAAGCAGCACTCAAGTTTGGGCGTGGCATCAGGGGCCATGAAGGTTTCTCCCACCCTGAAGGTGTGACTCCATGCCAAGAGCAAGCTTGACAGCCATGGGGAAGGAGGAGTTCTGTTTTGTGCTTGCTATACCCAGCTGTGTGGAAAATTGATATAATGTGTAGGTTCAGATATCTGAAAACCAAGGTTAGGATGAGGTGACGGCATAAGACCATGGCGTGTCCGAAGTGGTGGGTGTGCGGCCAGCTGTCTCCTTGTCTGTCTGGACGTCTGGCTTCAGGCTGTGTCAGGCAGAGCATGAGTGCCCAGAGCAGCCTATCCAGTTCGGGTACCATCGAGGCCCGAGCAGGTTGATCCTCATCTGGGTTTTCTGGAGAGCCCCACAGGGAAACGTTTTTCTTCCGTTGGGCAGACACTGGGCTGGGTTTTGGTTCCGGAGTTCCTAGTCCGGAGGGCTTGTTTGCCAGGAGTGTGAGGAAGGAAGTCTGAAAACACAAGCTAGCGTGAGGTTTGGGACCGAGGTCACGGCATGCCCACTCTGCAGAGGCTGAATCGGGATCTCCCGCACTGAGGTCATGTCAACTATGAGACGTGCCTCAGGCTAGAGTTCTTGTCCAGCATGGCCTCTTCCTGAAGGGTGTGGGGGCTTCATGAGGCCAGAAATTTTGCCTACGATGGGATTTGTGAACTGCTCCAAAACTGAAGGTAACCTTCTGCACGACAGTCGAGTCCTATTGGATGGTTCCAAGAGGCCCCATATGGAAAGACTCGAGAGCAGGTGTCTAAGCATGGATGCCTGGGAACGCCACCTCATATTCCCACTCTTTAGTCAGGACAAGGCAGGCTCAAACTGCGGGCTCCTGGGTGAGCTACCCAGAGGGGAGAGTTGAAATGGACTCTCCTGAAGATGAGTCCTACTGTGGCTTGGTGGCCTGGGAGACCTTGGAATGTGGAGGTGGCTCAGGGACTCTGCAGGATTCTCCAACATGAGGTGTTTGACACGGCTCCAACAAGGAAACTTCCCATGTGGAGACGAGAGGAGTTCTGTTCCGTGCCTCAGGAAAGCCCCATACCCTGTTCTTCGAACCAAAGCCTCTGAGGAGTGACACCTGGAAACCAAAGTAAGAGTTGAGACTACGGCCTAAAGGCCTGTCCGGCTCAACCTTCTATCTCTGTTGTCATCTGTGTGCATGCATTCATGGATGTAGCTGCTCAGCTTGTGTCCGAATGCCCCTGTGAGTCCAGTGAGGCTCCCAGTAGTGGGATGTCCTCGGAGGCCTTGAGGTTTCTCATATTCTGGAGGTGTGTGGCCAAAGGAATGGACACAGTTTCCCAGGAGAGAGCAGGCACGGTCCTGTGGTATGGCTCCAGAGGACCCAGCCTAGAGGCTGTGTTTGCAAGGGCTGTGGGGACAGATGTCTGAAAAAGCAAACTTGGCTCAGCTAGGGGCCAATGTAATGGCAGGCCTGATCTCTAGTCCGTGAGGGGAGATCCTCTGGAAATCAAAGTAGGGCAAGTGGGAGGCAGTCACTCAGGATTTTGTCTCTGGGTGTTGCGTTTACAATGTCCGGTCAGGGTAGGGGTTGTCTCAGAGGCCGAGGAAGAGCCTTCCTCTCGGGGGATTGTCCAAGCTCCCAAGTGTTTGTGTTCATTCTGAGGGAATGAAGAGTACTGTTTTCTGCCACAGGGGACCCCCCAGGAGAGGGACTCTAGAGCACAGCAGTGGGTTCCCTCAACTGGAATACACACCATCTAGTTAGTCCTGGGTGCCTATGGGCATGGCAAGCCACATATGCGGGCTCTTGGTCCAGTCACTGTGAGGCGTTACTTGAATAAGGTACTCACGCTGAGGGTCACAATGTGTGTTTGTGCCCAAGGCGTCCCTCACGCTTGGGCGTGGCCTCATGGGCCATGCCGTTTTCTCCTACACTGAAGGTTTGACTCACTGCCAGCAGCAAGGTTTCTTGCCAGGGGGAAGGAGGGGTTCTGACTTGTGCATCAGGTTCCCCCCTGTGCAGGGATTGGAGATAAGGTCTAGGTTCCGATGACTGAAAACCCAGGTTGGGAATGGATGGTGGCCTAAGGCAGTGGCGGGTCCAATGTGCTGGGTGTGCAGCCAGCTGTGTCGGTGTCTGTTGGAAGGTCTGGGCTCAGGCTATTTGCGACAGAGCATCACTGTTTAAGGTAGCCTATGCAATTGGGGTGTTGCCGAGGGCCAAGCAGTTTGATCCTCCTTTGGGGTTTCTGGGCAGCGCCATAGACAATGTTTTTCTCCTGGGAGGCAGGCACAGTGCTTCATTGTGGCCCCAGAATTCCCAGTAGGGAGGGTTTGTGGGCCAGGAGTGTGAGGACGGAAGTCTGAAAACACAAGCTAGTGTGAGGATTGGAGCCAAGGGCAGAGCAGGCCCACTCTGCAGAGGCTGAATCAAAATCTCCTGCATCTGAAGTCAGGCTGAGGATCAGACGTTGGCTGAGGCTGGAGTATGTGTCCATGATGGCACCTTCATGAAGTGGGGGCCTCATGAGGCCAAGGAAGTTTTCCCACGCTGAGTTTGGAGGTTGCCCCAAACCACAAGGTTTCCTTCTGCGGGACATTCGAGCCCTGTTGCATGGCTCCAGGACATACCATATGGAAGGACTGGAGAGCAGGGTTCGAAGGATGGATCCCTGTACAGCATGCCTCGCAATCCCATTGGCTATTAGCGACAAGATATGTTTGATCTGCTGCCTCTGGAACACGCGACCCAGGGATCTGAGTTGAAATGGCCTCTCCTGAGGATGCGTCATAATGTGCGTTTGGGTCCATGGAGACCTTGGAATGTGCTGGTTGTTCAGTGGCCCTGCGGAACTCTCCTACCTGAAGTGTTTGATACATCCCAGTAAGAAAGCTGCCCATGTGGAGATGAGAGATGTTTGGTTTGGTGCCTCAGAAAAGCCCCATGTGCTGGTCTACGAAAACAGTCCTCTGAGAACGGAAACATGGAAACCAAAGCTAAGGTTCAGATTAGGGCCTGGGGGCCTGTCCATTTCAACCTTCTGTCTCTGGGGACACTGTCTGAGAGTCTAAGTGGAGATAGTTGCTCCGCTGGTGTCAGAGAGCCCCTCTTAGTCCAGGGGGGCCTACACTATTGATGGCCTCAGGGGCCTTGGAGCTTTTCCCTAACCTGTAGTGTTGTGGTCAATGGATTGGGCACACTTTCCTTGGAGAGGGCAGTCACAATCTTTCGCTGTGGCCCCAGAGGCCCTAGCCTCGAGGTGTGTGGGTCCAGGCTGTGGGCACAGAAGTCTGAATACACAAACTCAGCTTAGGAGTGGCGCCTAGGGTATGGCAGGCCGGATGTACAGCCCGAGAGGGAGCTCCTGGGCCTCTGAAACAAGGGCGAGTGGGAGGCGTTCCTTCAGGCTTTTGTCTCTGGATGTTGTGTCCGGGATAGACGTGGATTGGAGCGGTGTCCTCAGGTACTGTGGACGAGTATCCCTCTCTGGGGATTTGTGCCAGCTCCCAAGAGTTTGGGGTCATTTTGTGGGAAGGGTGGAGTCGTGTTGTCTGGCTCATGGGTCTCTCCAAGAAAGGGATTCCAGAGCAGAGCTCCAGGTACGGGCGGGGCGACTGGAAAATTCAAACCGTGGTGAGGATTGGGTGCATAGGGGCTTGGCAAGCCCCATATGTGGGCTCTTGGTCCAGGCCCTGACAGGCCTTTCTTTGACATGGGGCTCATGCTGAGGATCACAGTGTGAATTTGTGCCCAAGCAGCACTCAAGTTTGGGCGTGGCATCAGGGGCCATGAAGGTTTCTCCCACCCTGAAGGTGTGACTCCATGCCAAGAGCAAGCTTGACAGCCATGGGGAAGGAGGAGTTCTGTTTTGTGCTTGCTATACCCAGCTGTGTGGAAAATTGATATAATGTGTAGGTTCAGATATCTGAAAACCAAGGTTAGGATGAGGTGACGGCATAAGACCATGGCGTGTCCGAAGTGGTGGGTGTGCGGCCAGCTGTCTCCTTGTCTGTCTGGACGTCTGGCTTCAGGCTGTGTCAGGCAGAGCATGAGTGCCCAGAGCAGCCTATCCAGTTCGGGTACCATCGAGGCCCGAGCAGGTTGATCCTCATCTGGGTTTTCTGGAGAGCCCCACAGGGAAACGTTTTTCTTCCGTTGGGCAGACACTGGGCTGGGTTTTGGTTCCGGAGTTCCTAGTCCGGAGGGCTTGTTTGCCAGGAGTGTGAGGAAGGAAGTCTGAAAACACAAGCTAGCGTGAGGTTTGGGACCGAGGTCACGGCATGCCCACTCTGCAGAGGCTGAATCGGGATCTCCCGCACTGAGGTCATGTCAACTATGAGACGTGCCTCAGGCTAGAGTTCTTGTCCAGCATGGCCTCTTCCTGAAGGGTGTGGGGGCTTCATGAGGCCAGAAATTTTGCCTACGATGGGATTTGTGAACTGCTCCAAAACTGAAGGTAACCTTCTGCACGACAGTCGAGTCCTATTGGATGGTTCCAAGAGGCCCCATATGGAAAGACTCGAGAGCAGGTGTCTAAGCATGGATGCCTGGGAACGCCACCTCATATTCCCACTCTTTAGTCAGGACAAGGCAGGCTCAAACTGCGGGCTCCTGGGTGAGCTACCCAGAGGGGAGAGTTGAAATGGACTCTCCTGAAGATGAGTCCTACTGTGGCTTGGTGGCCTGGGAGACCTTGGAATGTGGAGGTGGCTCAGGGACTCTGCAGGATTCTCCAACATGAGGTGTTTGACACGGCTCCAACAAGGAAACTTCCCATGTGGAGACGAGAGGAGTTCTGTTCCGTGCCTCAGGAAAGCCCCATACCCTGTTCTTCGAACCAAAGCCTCTGAGGAGTGACACCTGGAAACCAAAGTAAGAGTTGAGACTACGGCCTAAAGGCCTGTCCGGCTCAACCTTCTATCTCTGTTGTCATCTGTGTGCATGCATTCATGGATGTAGCTGCTCAGCTTGTGTCCGAATGCCCCTGTGAGTCCAGTGAGGCTCCCAGTAGTGGGATGTCCTCGGAGGCCTTGAGGTTTCTCATATTCTGGAGGTGTGTGGCCAAAGGAATGGACACAGTTTCCCAGGAGAGAGCAGGCACGGTCCTGTGGTATGGCTCCAGAGGACCCAGCCTAGAGGCTGTGTTTGCCAGGGCTGTGGGGACAGATGTCTGAAAAAGCAAACTTGGCTCAGCTAGGGGCCAATGGAATGGCTGGCCTGATCTCTAGTCCGTGAGGGGAGATCCTCTGGAAATCAAAGTAGGGCAAGTGGGAGGCAGTCACTCAGGATTTTGTCTCTGGGTGTTGCGTTTACAGTGTCCGGTCAGGGTAGGGGTTGTCTCAGAGGCCGAGGAAGAGCCTTCCTCTCAGGGGATTGTCCAAGCTCCCAAGTGTTTGTGTTCATTCTGTGGGAATGAAGAGTACTGTTTTCTGCCACAGGGGACCCCCCAGGAGAGGGACTCTAGAGCACAGCAGTGGGTTCCCTCAACTGGAATACACACCATCTAGTTAGTCCTGGGTGCCTATGGGCATGGCAAGCCACATATGCGGGCTCTTGGTCCAGTCACTGAGAGGCGTTACTTGAATAAGGTACTCACGCTGAGGGTCACAATGTGTGTTTGTGCCCAAGGCGGCCCTCACGCTTGGGCGTGGCCTCATGGGCCATGCCGTTTTCTCCTACACTGAAGGTTTGACTCACTGCCAGCAGCAAAGTTTCTTGCCAGGGGGAAGGAGGGGTTCTGACTCGTGCATCAGGTTCCCCCCTGTGCAGGGATTGGAGATAAGGTCTAGGTTCCGATGACTGAAAACCCAGGTTGGGAATGGATGGTGGCCTAAGGCAGTGGCGGGTCCAATGTGCTGGGTGTGCAGCCAGCTGTGTCGGTGTCTGTTGGAAGGTCTGGGCTCAGGCTATTTGCGACAGAGCATCACTGTTTAAGGTAGCCTATGCAATTGGGGTGTTGCCGAGGGCCAAGCAGTTTGATCCTCAATTGGGGTTTCTGGGCAGCGCCATAGACAATGTTTTTCTCTTGGGAGGCAGGCACAGTGCTTCATTGTGGCCCCAGAATTCCCAGTAGGGAGGGTTTGTGGGCCAGGAGTGTGAGGACGGAAGTCTGAAAACACAAGCTAGTGTGAGGATTGGAATCAAGGGCAGAGCAGGCCCACTCTGCAG
The DNA here is from genome assembly GCF_964662115.1 of Mustela nivalis. NCBI lineage: Eukaryota > Metazoa > Chordata > Mammalia > Carnivora > Mustelidae > Mustela > Mustela nivalis. The sequence continues at coordinate 2,655,224 of NW_028136553.1, read as the reverse complement.
AGGCTGAATCAAAATCTCCTGCATCTGAAGTCAGGCTGAGGATCAGACGTTGGCTGAGGCTGGAGTATGTGTCCATGATGGCACCTTCATGAAGTGGGGGCCTCATGAGGCCAAGGAAGTTTTCCCACTCTGAGTTTGGAGGTTGCCCCAAACCACAAGGTTTCCTTCTGCGGGACATTCGAGTCCTGTTGCATGGCTCCAGGACATACCATATGGAAGGACTGGAGAGCAGGGTTCGAAGGATGGATCCCTGTACAGCATTCCTCGCATTCCCATTGGCTATTAGCGACAAGATATGTTTGAACTGCTGCCTCTGGAACACGCGACCCAGGGGGCTGAGTTGAAATGGTCTCTCCTGAGGATGCGTCATAATGTGCGTTTGGGTCCATGGAGACCTTGGAATGTGCTGGTTGTTCAGTGGCCCTGCGGAACTCTCCTACCTGAAGTGTTTGATACATCCCAGTAAGAAAGCTGCCCATGTGGAGATGAGAGAGGTTTGGTTTGGTGCCTCAGAAAAGCCCCATGTGCTGGTCTACGAAAACAGTCCTCTGAGAACGGAAACATCGAAACCAAAGCTAAGGTTCAGATTAGGGCCTGGGGGCCTGTCCATTTCAACCTTCTGTCTCTGGGGACACTGTCTGAGAGTCTAAGTGGAGATAGTTGCTCCGCTGGTGTCAGAGAGCCCCTCTTAGTCCAGGGGGGCCTACACTATTGATGGCCTCAGGGGCCTTGGAGCTTTTCCCTAACCTGTAGTGTTGTGGTCAATGGATTGGGCACACTTTCCTTGGAGAGGGCAGGCACAATCTTTCGCTGTGGCCCTAGAGGCCCTAGCCTGGAGGTGTGTGGGTCCAGGCTGTGGGCACAGAAGTCTGAATACACAAACTCAGCTTAGGAGTGGCGCCTAGGGTATGGCAGGCCGGATGTACAGCCCGAGAGGGAGTTCCTGGGCCTCTGAAACAAGGGCGAGTGGGAGGCGTTCCTTCAGGCTTTTGTCTCTGGATGTTGTGTCCGGGATAGCCGTGGATTGGAGCGGTGTCCTCAGGAACTGTGGACGAGTATCCCTCTCTGGGGATTTGTCCCAGCTCCCAAGAGTTTGGGGTCATTTTGTGGGAAGGGTGGAGTCGTGTTGTCTGGCTCATGGGTCTCTCCAAGAAAGGGATTCCAGAGCAGAGCTCCAGGTACGGGCGGGGCGACTGGAAAATTCAAACCGTGGTGAGGATTGGGTGCATAGGGGCTTGGCAAGCCCCATATGTGGGCTCTTGGTCCAGGCCCTGACAGGCCTTTCTTTGACATGGGGCTCATGCTGAGGATCACAGTGTGAATTTGTGCCCAAGCAGCACTCAAGTTTGGGCGTGGCATCAGGGGCCATGAAGGTTTCTCCCACCCTGAAGGTGTGACTCCATGCCAAGAGCAAGCTTGACAGCCATGGGGAAGGAGGAGTTCTGTTTTGTGCTTGCTATACCCAGCTGTGTGGAGAATTGATATAATGTCTAGGTTCAGATATCTGAAAACCAAGGTTAGGATGAGGTGACGGCATAAGACCATGGCGTGTCCGAAGTGCTGGGTGTGCGGCCAGCTGTCTCCTTGTCTGTCTGGACGTCTGGCTTCAGGCTGTGTCAGGCAGAGCATGAGTGCCCAGAGCAGCCTATCCAGTTCGGGTACCGTCGAGGCCCGAGCAGGTTGATCCTCATCTGGGTTTTCTGGAGAGCCCCACAGGGAAACGTTTTTCTTCCGTTGGGCAGACACTGGGCTGGGTTTTGGTTCCGGAGTTCCTAGTCCGGAGGTCTTGTTTGCCAGGAGTGTGAGGAAGGAAGTCTGAAAACACAAGCTAGCGTGAGGTTTGGGACCGAGGTCACGGCATGCCCACTCTGCAGAGGCTGAATCGGGATCTCCTGCACTGAGGTCATGTCAACTATGAGACGTGCCTCAGGCTAGAGTTCTTGTCCAGCATGGCCTCTTCCTGAAGGGTGTGGGGGCTTCATGAGGCCAGAAAGTTTTGCCTACGATGGGATTTGTGAACTGCTCCAAAACTGAAGGTTACCTTCTGCACGACAGTCGAGTCCTATTGGATGGTTCCAAGAGGCCCCATATGGAAAGACTCGAGAGCAGGTGTCTAAGCATGGATGCCTGGGAACGCCACCTCATATTCCCACTCTTTAGTCAGGACAAGGCAGGCTCAATCTGCGGGCTCCTGGGTGAGCTACCCAGAGGGGAGAGTTGAAATGGACTCTCCTGAAGATGAGTCCTACTGTGGCTTGGTGGCCTGGGAGACCTTGGAATGTGGAGGTGGCTCAGGGACTCTGCAGGATTCTCCAACATGAGGTGTTTGACACGGCTCCAACAAGGAAACTTCCCATGTGGAGACGAGAGGAGTTCTGTTCCGTGCCTCAGGAAAGCCCCATACCCTGTTCTTCGAACCAAAGCCTCTGAGGAGTGACACCTGGAAACCAAAGTAAGAGTTGAGACTACGGCCTAAAGGCCTGTCCGGCTCAACCTTCTATCTCTGTTGTCATCTGTGTGCATGCATTCATGGATGTAGCTGCTCAGCTTGTGTCCGAATGCCCCTGTGAGTCCAGTGAGGCTCCCAGTAGTGGGATGTCCTCGGAGGCCTTGAGGTTTCTCATATTCTGGAGGTGTGTGGCCAAAGGAATGGACACAGTTTCCCAGGAGAGAGCAGGCACGGTCCTGTGGTATGGCTCCAGAGGACCCAGCCTAGAGGCTCTGTTTACCAGGGCTGTGGGGACAGATGTCTGAAAAAGCAAACTTGGCTCAGCTAGGGGCCAATGGAATGGCTGGCCTGATCTCTAGTCCGTGAGGGGAGATCCTCTGGAAATCAAAGTAGGGCAAGTGGGAGGCAGTCACTCAGGATTTTGTCTCTGGGTGTTGCGTTTACAGTGTCCGGTCAGGGTAGGGGTTGTCTCAGAGGCCGAGGAAGAGCCTTCCTCTCAGGGGATTGTCCAAGCTCCCAAGTGTTTGTGTTCATTCTGTGGGAATGAAGAGTACTGTTTTCTGCCACAGGGGACCCCCCAGGAGAGGGAATCTAGAGCACAGCAGTGGGTTCCCTCAACTGGAATACACACCATCTAGTTAGTCCTGGGTGCCTATGGGCATGGCAAGCCACATATGCGGGCTCTTGGTCCAGTCACTGAGAGGCGTTACTTGAATAAGGTACTCACGCTGAGGGTCACAATGTGTGTTTGTGCCCAAGGCGGCCCTCACGCTTGGGCGTGGCCTCATGGGCCATGCCGTTTTCTCCTACACTGAAGGTTTGACTCACTGCCAGCAGCAAGGTTTCTTGCCAGGGGGAAGGAGGGGTTCTGACTCGTGCATCAGGTTCCCCCCTGTGCAGGGATTGGAGATAAGGTCTAGGTTCCGATGACTGAAAACCCAGGTTGGGAATGGATGGTGGCCTAAGGCAGTGGCGGGTCCAATGTGCTGGGTGTGCAGCCAGCTGTGTCGGTGTCTGTTGGAAGGTCTGGGCTCAGGCTATTTGCGACAGAGCATCACTGTTTAAGGTAGCCTATGCAATTGGGGTGTTGCCGAGGGCCAAGCAGTTTGATCCTCAATTGGGGTTTCTGGGCAGCGCCATAGACAATGTTTTTCTCTTGGGAGGCAGGCACAGTGCTTCATTGTGGCCCCAGAATTCCCAGTAGGGAGGGTTTGTGGGCCAGGAGTGTGAGGACGGAAGTCTGAAAACACAAGCTAGTGTGAGGATTGGAACCAAGGGCAGAGCAGGCCCACTCTGCAGAGGCTGAATCAAAATCTCCTGCATCTGAAGTCAGGCTGAGGATCAGACGTTGGCTGAGGCTGGAGTATGTGTCCATGATGGCACCTTCATGAAGTGGGGGCCTCATGAGGCCAAGGAAGTTTTCCCACGCTGAGTTTGGAGGTTGCCCCAAACCACAAGGTTTCCTTCTGCGGGACATTCGAGTCCTGTTGCATGGCTCCAGGACATACCATATGGAAGGACTGGAGAGCAGGGTTCGAAGGATGGATCCCTGTACAGCATTCCTCGCATTCCCATTGGCTATTAGCGACAAGATATGTTTGAACTGCTGCCTCTGGAACACGCGACCCATGGGGCTGAGTTGAAATGGTCTCTCCTGAGGATGCGTCATAATGTGCGTTTGGGTCCATGGAGACCTTGGAATGTGCTGGTTGTTCAGTGGCCCTGCAGAACTCTCCTACCTGAAGTGTTTGATACATCCCAGTAAGAAAGCTGCCCATGTGGAGATGAGAGAGGTTTGGTTTGGTGCCTCAGAAAAGCCCCATGTGCTGGTCTACGAAAACAGTCCTCTGAGAACGGAAACATCGAAACCAAAGCTAAGGTTCAGATTAGGGCCTGGGGGCCTGTCCATTTCAACCTTCTGTCTCTGGGGACACTGTCTGAGAGTCTAAGTGGAGATAGTTGCTCCGCTGGTGTCAGAGAGCCCCTCTTAGTCCAGGGGGGCCTACACTATTGATGGCCTCAGGGGCCTTGGAGCTTTTCCCTAACCTGTAGTGTTGTGGTCAATGGATTGGGCACACTTTCCTTGGAGAGGGCAGGCACAATCTTTCGCTGTGGCCCTAGAGGCCCTAGCCTGGAGGTGTGTGGGTCCAGGCTGTGGGCACAGAAGTCTGAATACACAAACTCAGCTTAGGAGTGGCGCCTAGGGTATGGCAGGCCGGATGTACAGCCCGAGAGGGAGTTCCTGGGCCTCTGAAACAAGGGCGAGTGGGAGGCGTTCCTTCAGGCTTTTGTCTCTGGATGTTGTGTCCGGGATAGCCGTGGATTGGAGCGGTGGCCTCAGGAACTGTGGACGAGTATCCCTCTCTGGGGATTTGTGCCAGCTCCCAAGAGTTTGGGGTCATTTTGTGGGAAGGGTGGAGTCGTGTTGTCTGGCTCATGGGTCTCTCCAAGAAAGGGATTCCAGAGCAGAGCTCCAGGTACGGGCGGGGCGACTGGAAAATTCAAACCGTGGTGAGGATTGGGTGCATAGGGGCTTGGCAAGCCCCATATGTGGGCTCTTGGTCCAGGCCCTGACAGGCCTTTCTTTGACATGGGGCTCATGCTGAGGATCACAGTGTGAATTTGTGCCCAAGCAGCACTCAAGTTTGGGCGTGGCATCAGGGGCCATGAAGGTTTCTCCCACCCTGAAGGTGTGACTCCATGCCAAGAGCAAGCTTGACAGCCATGGGGAAGGAGGAGTTCTGTTTTGTGCTTGCTATACCCAGCTGTGTGGAGAATTGATATAATGTCTAGGTTCAGATATCTGAAAACCAAGGTTAGGATGAGGTGACGGCATAAGACCATGGCGTGTCCGAAGTGCTGGGTGTGCGGCCAGCTGTCTCCTTGTCTGTCTGGACGTCTGGCTTCAGGCTGTGTCAGGCAGAGCATGAGTGCCCAGAGCAGCCTATCCAGTTCGGGTACCGTCGAGGCCCGAGCAGGTTGATCCTCATCTGGGTTTTCTGGAGAGCCCCACAGGGAAACGTTTTTCTTCCGTTGGGCAGACACTGGGCTGGGTTTTGGTTCCGGAGTTCCTAGTCCGGAGGTCTTGTTTGCCAGGAGTGTGAGGAAGGAAGTCTGAAAACACAAGCTAGCGTGAGGTTTGGGACCGAGGTCACGGCATGCCCACTCTGCAGAGGCTGAATCGGGATCTCCTGCACTGAGGTCATGTCAACTATGAGACGTGCCTCAGGCTAGAGTTCTTGTCCAGCATGGCCTCTTCCTGAAGGGTGTGGGGGCTTCATGAGGCCAGAAAGTTTTGCCTACGATGGGATTTGTGAACTGCTCCAAAACTGAAGGTTACCTTCTGCACGACAGTCGAGTCCTATTGGCCCCATATGGAAAGACTCGAGAGCAGGTGTCTAAGCATGGATGCCTGGGAACGCCACCTCATATTCCCACTCTTTAGTCAGGACAAGGCAGGCTCAATCTGCGGGCTCCTGGGTGAGCTACCCAGAGGGGAGAGTTGAAATGGACTCTCCTGAAGATGAGTCCTACTGTGGCTTGGTGGCCTGGGAGACCTTGGAATGTGGAGGTGGCTCAGGGACTCTGCAGGATTCTCCAACATGAGGTGTTTGACACGGCTCCAACAAGGAAACTTCCCATGTGGAGACGAGAGGAGTTCTGTTCCGTGCCTCAGGAAAGCCCCATACCCTGTTCTTCGAACCAAAGCCTCTGAGGAGTGACACCTGGAAACCAAAGTAAGAGTTGAGACTACGGCCTAAAGGCCTGTCCGGCTCAACCTTCTATCTCTGTTGTCATCTGTGTGCATGCATTCATGGATGTAGCTGCTCAGCTTGTGGCCGAATGCCCCTGTGAGTCCAGTGAGGCTCCCAGTAGTGGGATGTCCTCGGAGGCCTTGAGGTTTCTCATATTCTGGAGGTGTGTGGCCAAAGGAATGGACACAGTTTCCCAGGAGAGAGCAGGCACGGTCCTGTGGTATGGCTCCAGAGGACCCAGCCTAGAGGCTCTGTTTGCCAGGGCTGTGGGGACAGATGTCTGAAAAAGCAAACTTGGCTCAGCTAGGGGCCAATGTAATGGCAGGCCTGATCTCTAGTCCGTGAGGGGAGATCCTCTGGAAATCAAAGTAGGGCAAGTGGGAGGCAGTCACTCAGGATTTTGTCTCTGGGTGTTGCGTTTACAGTGTCCGGTCAGGGTAGGGGTTGTCTCAGAGGCCGAGGAAGAGCCTTCCTCTCAGGGGATTGTCCAAGCCCAAGTGTTTGTGTTCATTCTGTGGGAATGAAGAGTACTGTTTTCTGCCACAGGGGACCCCCCAGGAGAGGGACTCTAGAGCACAGCAGTGGGTTCCCTCAACTGGAATACACACCATCTAGTTAGTCCTGGGTGCCTATGGGCATGGCAAGCCACATATGCGGGCTCTTGGTCCAGTCACTGAGAGGCGTTACTTGAATAAGGTACTCACGCTGAGGGTCACAATGTGTATTTGTGCCCAAGGCGGCCCTCACGCTTGGGCGTGGCCTCATGGGCCATGCCTTTTTCTCCTACACTGAAGGTTTGACTCACTGCCAGCAGCAAGGTTTCTTGCCAGGGGGAAGGAGGGGTTCTGACTTGTGCATCAGGTTCCCCCCTGTGCAGGGATTGGAGATAAGGTCTAGGTTCCGATGACTGAAAACCCAGGTTGGGAATGGATGGTGGCCTAAGGCAGTGGCGGGTCCAATGTGCTGGGTGTGCAGCCAGCTGTGTCGGTGTCTGTTGGAAGGTCTGGGCTCAGGCTATTTGCGACAGAGCATCACTGTTTGAGGTAGCCTATGCCATTGGCGTGTTGCCGAGGGCCAGGCAGTTTGATCCTCATTTGGGGTTTCTGGGCAGCGCCATAGACAATGTTTTTCTCTTGGGAGGCAGGCACAGTGCTTCATTGTGGCCCCAGAATTCCCAGTAGGGAGGGTTTGTGGGCCAGGAGTGTGAGGACGGAAGTCTGAAAACACAAGCTAGTGTGAGGATTGGAACCAAGGGCAGAACAGGCCCACTCTGCAGAGGCTGAATCAAAATCTCCTGCATCTGAAGTCAGGCTGAGGATCAGACGTTGGCTGAGGCTGGAGTATGTGTCCATGATGGCACCTTCATGAAGTGGGGGCCTCATGAGGCCAAGGAAGTTTTCCCACGCTGAGTTTGGAGGTTGCCCCAAACCACAAGGTTTCCTTCTGCGGGACATTCGAGTCCTGTTGCATGGCTCCAGGACATACCATATGGAAGGACTGGAGAGCAGGGTTCGAGGATGGATCCCTGTACAGCATGCCTCGCATTCCCATTGGCTATTAGCGACAAGATATGTTTGATCTGCTGCCTCTGGAACACGCGACCCAGGGGGCTGAGTTGAAATGGCCTCTCCTGAGCATGCGTCAAAATGTGCATATGAATGGCCCTGCGGAACTCCCTACCTGAAGTGTTTGATACATCCCAGTAAGAAAGCTGCCCATGTGGAGATGAGAGAGGTTTGGTTTGGTGCCTCAGAAAAGCCCCATGTGCTGGTCTACGAAAACAGTCCTCTGAGAACGGAAACATGGAAATCAAAGCTAAGGTTCAGATTAGGGCCTGGGGCCTGTCCATTTCAACCTTCTGTCTCTGGGGACACTGTCTGAGAGTCTAAGTGGAGATAGTTGCTCCGCTGGTGTCAGAGAGCCCCTCTTAGTCCAGGGGGGCCTACACTATTGATGGCCTCAGGGGCCTTGGAGCTTTTCCCTAACCTGTAGTGTGGTGGTCAATGGATTGGGCACACTTTCCTTGGAGAGGGCAGGCACAATCTTTCGCTGTGGCCCTAGAGGCCCTAGCCTGGAGGTGTGTGGGTCCAGGCTGTGGGCACAGAAGTCTGAATACACAAACTCAGCTTAGGAGTGGCGCCTAGGGTATGGCAGGCCGGATGTACAGCCCGAGAGGGAGCTCCTGGGCCTCTGAAACAAGGGCGAGTGGGAGGCGTTCCTTCAGGCTTTTGTCTCTGGATGTTGTGTCCGGGATAGCCGTGGATTGGAGCGGTGGCCTCAGGTACTGTGGACGAGTATCCCTCTCTGGGGATTGTCCCAGCTCCCAAGAGTTTGGGGTCATTTTGTGGGAAGGGTGGAGTCGTGTTTTCTGGCTCATGGGTCTCTCCAAGAAAGGGATTCCAGAGCAGAGCTCCAGGTACGGGCGGGGCGACTGGAAAATTCAAACCGTGGTGAGGATTGGGTGCATAGGGGCTTGGCAAGCCCCATATGTGGGCTCTTGGTCCAGGCCCTGACAGGCCTTTCTTTGACATGGGGCTCATGCTGAGGATCACAGTGTGAATTTGTGCCCAAGCAGCACTCAAGTTTGGGCGTGGCATCAGGGGCCATGAAGGTTTCTCCCACCCTGAAGGTGTGACTCCATGCCAAGAGCAAGCTTGACAGCCATGGGGAAGGAGGAGTTCTGTTTTGTGCTTGCTATACCCAGCTGTGTGGAGAATTGATATAATGTCTAGGTTCAGATATCTGAAAACCAAGGTTAGGATGAGGTGACGGCATAAGACCATGGCGTGTCCGAAGTGCTGGGTGTGCGGCCAGCTGTCTCCTTGTCTGTCTGGACGTCTGGCTTCAGGCTGTGTCAGGCAGAGCATGAGTGCCCAGAGCAGCCTATCCAGTTGGGGAACCGTCGAGGCCCGAGCAGGTTGATCCTCATCTGTGTTTTCTGGAGAGCCCCACAGGGAAACGTTTTTCTTCCGTTGGGCAGACACTGGGCAGGGTTTTGGTTCTAGAGTTCCTAGTCCGGAGGGCTTGTTTGCCAGGAGTGTGAGGTAGGAAGTCTGAAAACACAAGCTAGCGTGAGGTTTGGGACCGAGGTCACGGCATGCCCACTCTGCAGAGGCTGAATCGGGATCTCCTGCACTGAGGTCATGTCAACTATGAGACGTGCCTCAGGCTAGAGTTCTAGTCCAGCATGGCCTCTTCCTGAAGGGTGTGGGGGCTTCATGAGGCCAGAAAGTTTTGCCTACGATGGGATTTGTGAACTGCTCCAAAACTGAAGGTTACCTTCTGCACGACAGTCGAGTCCTATTGGATGGTTCCAAGAGGCCCCATATGGAAAGACTCGAGAGCAGGTGTCTAAGCTGGATGCCTGGGAACGCCACCTCATATTCCCATTCTTTAGTCAGGACAAGGCAGGCTCAATCTGCGGGCTCCTGGGTGAGCTACCCAGAGGGGATAGTTGAAATGGACTCTCTTGAAGATGAGTCCTACTGTGGCTTGGTGGCCTGGGAGACCTTGGAATGTGGAGGTGGCTCAGGGACTCTGCAGGATTCTCCAACATGAGGTGTTTGACACGGCTCCAACAAGGAAACTTCCCATGTGGAGACAAGAGGAGTTCTGTTCCGTGCCTCAGGAAAGCCCCATACCCTGTTCTTCGAACCAAAGCCTCTGAGGAGTGACACCTGGAAACCAAAGTAAGAGTTGAGACTACGGCCTAAAGGCCTGTCCGGCTCAACCTTCTATCTCTGTTGTCATCTGTGTGCATGCATTCATGGATGTAGCTGCTCAGCTTGTGTCCGAATGCCCCTGTGAGTCCAGTGAAACTCCCAGTAGTGGGATGTCCTCGGAGGCCTTGAGTTTTCTCATATTCTGGAGGTGTGTGGCCAAAGGAATGGACACAGTTTCCCAGGAGAGAGCAGGCACGGTCCTGTGTATGGCTCCAGAGGACCCAGCCTAGAGGCTCTGTTTGCCAGGGCTGCGGGGACAGATGTCTGAAAAAGCAAACTTGGCTCAGCTAGGGGCCAATGTAATGGCTGGCCTGATCTCTAGTCCGTGAGGGGAGATCCTCTGGAAATCAAAGTAGGGCAAGTGGGAGGCAGTCACTCAGGATTTTGTCTCTGGGTGTTGCGTTTACAGTGTCCGGTCAGGGTAGGGGTTGTCTCAGAGGCCGAGGAAGAGCCTTCCTCTCAGGGGATTGTCCAAGCTCCCAAGTGTTTGTGTTCATTCTGTGGGAATGAAGAGTACTGTTTTCTGCCACAGGGGACCCCCCAGGAGAGGGACTCTAGAGCACAGCAGTGGGTTCCCTCAACTGGAATACACACCATCTAGTTAGTCCTGGGTGCCTATGGGCATGGCAAGCCACATATGCGGGCTCTTGGTCCAGTCACTGAGAGGCGTTACTTGAATAAGGTACTCACGCTGAGGGTCACAATGTGTGTTTGTGCCCAAGGCGGCCCTCACGCTTGGGCGTGGCCTCATGGGCCATGCCGTTTTCTCCTACACTGAAGGTTTGACTATCTGCCAGCAGCAAGGATTCTTGCCAGGGGGAAGGAGGGGTTCTGACTTGTGCATCAGGGTCCCCCCTGTGCAGGGACTGGAGATAAGGTCTAGGTTCCGATGACTGAAAACCCAGGTTGGGAATGGATGGTGGCCTAAGGCAGTGGCGGGTCCAATGTGCTGGGTGTGCAGCCAGCTGTGTCGGTGTCTGTTGGAAGGTCTGGGCTCAGGCTATTCGTGACAGAGCATCACTGTTTAAGGTAGCTTATGCAATTGGGGTGTTGCCGAGGGCCAAGCAGTTTGATCCTCATTTGGGGTTTCTGGGCAGCGCCATAGACAATGTTTTTCTCTTGGGAGGCAGGCACAGTGCTTCATTGTGGCCCCAGAATTCCCAGTAGGGAGGGTTTGTGGGCCAGGAGTGTGAGGACGGAAGTCTGAAAACACAAGCTAGTGTGAGGATTGGAACCAAGGACAGAACAGGCCCACTCTGCAGAGGCTGAATCAAAATCTCCTGCATCTGAAGTCAGGCTGAGGATCAGACGTTGGCTGAGGCTGGAGTATGTGTCCATGATGGCACCTTCATGAAGTGGGGGCCTCATGAGGCCAAGGAAGTTTTCCCACGCTGAGTTTGGAGGTTGCCCCAAACCACAAGGTTTCCTTATGCGGGACATTTGAGTCCTGTTGCATGGCTCCAGGACATACCATATGGAAGGACTGGACAGCAGGGTTCGAAGGATGGATCCCTGTACAGCATGCCTCGCATTCCCATTGGCTATTAGCGACAAGATATGTTTGATCTGCTGCCTCTGGAACACGCGACCCAGGGGGCTGAGTTGAAATGGCCTCTCCTGAGGATGCATCATAATGTGCGTTTGGGTCCATGGAGACCTTGGAATGTGCTGCTTGTTCAGTGGCCCTGCGGAACTCTCCTACCTGAAGTGTTTGATACATCCCAGTAAGAAAGCTGCCCATGTGGAGATGAGAGAGGTTTGGTTTGGTGCCTCAGAAAAGCCCCATGTGCTGGTCTACGAAAACAGTCCTCTGAGAACGGAAACATGGAAACCAAAGCTAAGGTTCAGATTAGGGCCTGGGGGCCTGTCCATTTCAACCTTCTGTCTCTGGGGACACTGTCTGAGAGTCTAAGTGGAGATAGTTGCTCCGCTGGTGTCAGAGAGCCCCTCTTAGTCCAGGGGGGCCTACACTATTGATGGCCTCAGGGGCCTTGGAGCTTTTCCCTAACCTGTAGTGTTGTGGTCAATGGATTGGGCACACTTTCCTTGGAGAGGGCAGGCACAATCTTTCGCTGTGGCCCTAGAGGCCCTAGCCTGGAGGTGTGTGGGTCCAGGCTGTGGGCACAGAAGTCTGAATACACAAACTCAGCTTAGGAGTGGCGCCTAGGGTATGGCCGGCCGGATGTACAGCCCGAGAGGGAGCTCCTGGGCCTCTGAAACAAGGGCGAATGGGAGGCGTTCCTTCAGGCTTTTGTCTCTGGATGTTGTGTCCGGGATAGCCGTGGATTGGAGCGGTGGCCTCAGGTACTGTGGACGAGTATCCCTCTCTGGGGATTTGTCCCAGCTCCCAAGAGTTTGGGGTCATTTTGTGGGAAGGGTGGAGTCGTGTTGTCTGGCTCATGGGTCTCTCCAAGAAAGGGATTCCAGAGCAGAGCTCCAGGTACGGGCGGGGCGACTGGAAAATTCAAACCGTGGTGAGGATTGGGTGCATAGGGGCTTGGCAAGCCCCATATGTGGGCTCTTGGTCCAGGCCCTGACAGGCCGTTCTTTGACATGGTGCTCATTCTGAGGGTCACAGTGTGAATTTGTTCCCAATCAGCACTCACGTTTGGGCGTGGCATCAGGGGCCATGAAGGTTTCTCCCACCCTGAAGGTGTGACTCCATGCCAAGAGCAAGCTTGACAGCCATGGGGAAGGAGGAGTTCTGTTTTGTGCTTGCGATACCCAGCTGAGTGGAGAATTGATATGATGTCTAGGTTCAGATATCTGAGAACCAAGGTTAGGAAGAGGTGACGGCATAAGACCATGGCGTGTCCGAAGTGCTGGGTGTGCGGCCAGCTGTCTCCTTGTCTGTCTGGACGTCTGGCTTCAGGCTGTGTCAGACAGAGCATGAGTGCCCAGAGCAGCCTATCCAGTTCGGGTACCGTCGAGGCCCGAGCAGGTTGATCCTCATCTGGGTTTTCTGGAGAGCCCCACAGGGAAACGTTTTTCTTCCGTTGGGCAGACACTGGGCTGGGTTTTGGTTCTGGAGTTCCTAGTCCGGAGGGCTTGTTTGCCAGGAGTGTGAGGAAGGAAGTCTGAAAACACAAGCTAGCGTGAGGTTTGGGACCGAGGGCACGGCAGGCCCACTCTGCAGAGGCTGAATCGAGATCTCCTGCACTGAGGTCATGTCAACTATGAGACGTGCCTCAGGCTAGAGTTTTTGTCCAGCATGGCCTCTTCCTGAAGGTTGTGGGGGCTGCATGAAGCCAGGGAGTTTTGCCTACCATGGGATTTGTGAACTACTCCAAACCTCAAGATTTCCTTCTTCACGACAGTCGAGTCCTATTGGATGGTTCCAAAAGGCCCCATACGGAAAGACTCGAGAGCAGGTGTCTAAGCATGGATGCCTGGGAACGCCACCTCATATTCCCACTCTTTAGTCAGGACAAGGCAGGCTCAATCTGCAGGCTCCTGGGTGAGCTACCTAGAGGGGAGAGTTGAAATGGACTCTCCTGAAGATGAGTTCTACTGTGGCTTTGTGGCCTGGGAGACCTTGGAATGTGGAGGTGGCTCAGGGACTCTGCAGGGTTTTCCAAACTGAGGTGTTTGACACAGCTCCAACAAGGAATCTTCCCATGTGGAGACGAGAGGAGTTCTGTTCAGTGCCTCAGGAAAGCCCCATATCCTGTTCTTCGAAACAAAGCCTCTGAGGAGTAACACCTGGAACCCAAAGTAAGAGTTGAGATTAGGGCCTAAGGGCCTGTCCGGCTCAACCTTCTATCTCTGTTGACATCTGTGTGCATGCCTTCGTGGAGGTAGCTGCTCAGCTTGTGTCCGAATGCCCCTGTGTGTCCAGGGAGGCTCCCAGTAGTGGGATGTCCTCGGGGGCCTTGAGTTTTCTCATATTCTGGAGGTGTGTGGCCAAAGGAATGGAAACAATTTCCCAGGAGAGAGCAGGCACGGTCCTGTGGTATGGCTCCAGAGGACCCAGCCTAGAGGCTGTGTTTGCCAGGGCTGTGGGGACTGATGTCTGAAAGAGCAAACTTGGCTCAGGTAGGGGCCAATGTAATGGCAGGCCTAATCTCCAGTCCGTGAGGGGAGATCCTCTGGATATCAAAGGAGGGCAAGTGGGAGGCAGTCGCTCAGGCTTTTGTCTCTGGGTGTTGCGTTCACAGTGTCCGGGCAGGGTAGGGGTTGCCTCAGGGTCCTAGGAAGAGCCTTCCTCTCTGGGGATTGTCCAAGTTCCCAAGTGTTTGGGTTCATTCTGTGGGAAGTGAAGAGTACTGTTTTCTGCCACAAAGGACCTCCCAGGGAGGGACTCTAGAGCACAGCAGTGGGTTCCCTCAACTGGAATACACACCATCTAGTTAGTCCTGGGTGACTATGGGCATGGCAAGGACTATATGCAGGATCTTCGTCCCGAACCTGACATGCCTTTCTTTGTCATGGGGCTCATGCTAGGGTCACAGTTTGAATTTGTGCCCAAGCAGCACTCATGTTTGGGCGTGGCATCAGGGGCCATGAAGGGTTCCCCACGTGAAGGTGTGACTCCATGCGAAGAACAAGCATTACAGCCATGTGGAAGGCAGAGTTCTGATTGTGATTCCGATACTCAAACTCAGCTTTGGGGACATCGGTATGGCAGGCTCAATCTACAAACCATGAGAAGAACTCATGAAGATTTGAATATAGAGTGAGTCTGAGGCGCTTGCTCAGGCATTTGTCTCTGCAATTTGTATCAGCGATCTCCGTGGAATGTCGGGGATGCCTCATGGGCCATGGACGAATCTACCTCTATGATGATTTCGCCGGATTCCCAATTATTTTTCGTCAATCTGTGGGATGGGAAGCATCCTTTCAGTTTTGTTACCTCAGGTGTCCCACGAAAAGAGGGATTCCAAAGCAAAGCCGTGGGGAAGACTGAAGGGACCACCTGAACTATGGTTAAAAATTGGGTCCTAGGGGCATGGCAAGCCCAATATGCTGTCTCTTCATCCAGCCACTGAGAGGCCTTACTTGAGGACTTTGGTCAGGCTGAGGGTCACAATGTGTTTTTGTGAGCAATGTAGCCTGCGAGCATGGAGGGGCCTCATGGGCAACACTGGATTCAACTACACTGAATGTTGGACAACATGCCAACCACAAGGTTTCTTGCCATGGGGAAGGAGTTCTGATTTCTGCATCAGGATCAACCCTGGGCAGTGATTGGAGATAAAGTCTAGAATCTAAAGCCTGAAAACCGAGGTTGGGAAGAGATGACAACCTAAGGCCATGGCGGCTCGATGTGCTCAGTGTGCGGCAAGCTGTCTGGTTGGGGCCAGGAAGTCCAGGCTCAGGCTGTGTCAGAAAGGGCATTAGTGCCGTGGTCAGCCTATATGTTCGGGGTACAGATAAGGTAGGTGCAGGTTGATCCTCACTTGGGGTTACTGGGTAGCCCCAGAGGGCAATGTTTTTCTTCTAGAGGGCAGGCAGAGTGCTGCATTGTAGTTCTGGATTGCCAAACTGGAGGGCTTGTGGGCCAGTAGTCTGAGGACAGAAGTCTGAGAACACAAGCTCGGCTTAGGTTTCTGGTTGAGGACATGGCACGCAGAATCTACAGACCGGAATCGAGATCTCGTGCATCTGAAGTCAGGGCGAGGATCAGACGATCGCTCAGGTTGGAGTTTCTGTCCCTTATGGTCCCTTCATGAAGGGGGAGCATCACAAGGCCATGGGGGTTGTCCCACGATGGGATTTGTGAGATGCTCCAAACTGCAAAGTGTCTTCTACAGGATAATTGAGACCTGTTGTTTGGCTCCAGGCCAATGATTCTGAGCAGGGTTCTAAGGATGGATCGCTGGGTAGCCCACCTCGCATTCCAATTGTCTCCTAGCAACAAGACAGGTTAGATCCTCTGGATCTGGGGGAGCAACGGAGGAGGCTGAGTTGAAATGGACTCTCCTGGGGTTGGGTCCTAGCGTGCTTTTGTGTGTATCGAGACCTTGGAATGAAGCGGTGGCACTGGGGCCCTGACGGGTTCTCCAAAACAGAGGCTTTGACAGAGCTCCAACGTGCTAGTTTCCCATGTGTAGATGAGATTTTTCTGATGGATGCATCAAGAAAAAGCCATTGCTGGTTTTGAAATCCAGGCGTCTGAGGAGAGACCCTGGAAACCAAAGCAATGGATCGGATTAGTGCCTAGGGGTCTGTTCTTTCCTTTTTACCTCTGGGGACATCTGTCTATGGGTCTGAGTGCAGGTAGGTGCACAGATGGGCTCAGATTGCCCCTGTTTTTCCTGGGAAGCCAGCCCTAGTGAGATGGATCAGGTATTGGGTTTTTATTCTATTAGAAGGGTTGTGGCCATTGGAAATGGCAAACACATTTTCCTTACAGAGGGCAAGTACAGTCCTCAGGCTTGGCTCCAGGGGCCTGATCCTGTAGGTTGTGTAGGCCAGGGCTGTTTGGACAGTTGTCTGAAAACACAACCTCGGCTTATGTTTCCGGTCATAGTTATGGCAGGACTGATCTACAGACCATGAGGAGAACTCATCGGGATTTGAAAAAGAGCAAGTGTGAGGCTCTTGCTCAAGTTTTTGTCTCTGGATATCGTGTCACTCACGGTGGTGAAATTTCTGGGTGACTTCATGGGAAATGGATGAGTCTTACTCTCTGGTGGTTTGGCCCCGTCCAAAGAGTTTGGGGTCATTCTGTGGGATGGAAGACGTCCGTTTTGTTGTTGTTGTTGTTTTCTTTTTTAACCTCAGGTGTCCCAACAAATGAGGGATTCCAGAGTAGAGCCCTGGGGAGGGGCGACTGGACAATCAGAAATCTGGTTAAAAATTAGGGCCTAGGGACATGTCAAGCCCAATATGACATCTAATAGTCCAACCACTGAGAGGATTTACTAGAGGAGAAGTCTCATGCTGAGGGTCACAATGCATGTTTATGACCCCGTCGCACTCAAGAATGGGCGGGGCCTCGGGTGAATGCTGGTTTCTTCTACTCTGACCATTGGACAATGTGCCAACCACAAGGTTTCTTGCCATGGGTAAGGCGGAGTTCTGATTTCTGCATCACACTCAAACCTGGGCAGTGATTGGCGATAAGGTCTCGGTTCTGAAGCCTGAAAACTGAAGTAGGGAAGAGATGAAGACCTAAGGCCATGGCGGGTCTTATGTGCTCAGTGTGCTGTCAGCTTTCTGGGGGTTGGTCTGAGGTCCGGGCTCAGGTTGTGTCCGACAGTGGTTTAGTGCCCACGTTAGACTATATAATTTGGGTAAAGTCGAGTGCTGTGTAGGTTTATTCTCATTTAAGGTGCCTGGGCAGCTCATGAAGCAATAATTTTTTTCTACAGGGCAGGCAGAGTGCTGCACTGTGGGTCCAGAATTGCCAAACTTGAGGGCTTCGGGGCCGGGGGTGTGAGGACGGAAGTCTGAGAAGACAAGCTAGACTTGGTTTCAGGGCGAGGGCATGGCAGGTACCCCCTTCAGATCTGAACCAATATCTCATGCATCTGAAGTCGGGCGAGGATCAGACGTTGGCTCAAGTTGAAGTTTCTGTGCATGACGGCCGCTTCATGAAGGGAGCGGAATCTCGAGGCCATTGAGGTTTTCCCACGTTGGGAGTTGTGGGATGCCCCCTTCAAGGATTCCTTCTGCGGAACAATTGAGACCTGTTGGACAGCTCCAGGACATCCCATACAGAATGACTCCAGAGCACCCTTCGAGGATGGATGCCTGGGAAGCCCGCCTCGCATTCCAATTGTCTCCTAGCAACAAGACAGTTTAGATCTGATGGCTCTGCGGGAGCAACCGGGGCGGCTGAGTTTAAATGGACTTTCCTGAGGATGTGTCCTAATTGGTTTTTATGTCCATGAGGGCCTTGGAATGGGGCGATGGCACCGGGACCATGAAGTACTCTCCTAAGCTTTTGACATAGCTCCCATGCACAGGTTTCCTTGTGTAGACGAGATGAGTTCTGATGGGTGCCTCAGGAAAACCCCTATGCTCGAATTGGAATCAGGCTTTTGAGGAGACATGCCTGTAAACCAAAGCAATGGATCCTATTATGGCCTAGGGTCCTGTCTGGTTCAATCTTCTTGTCTGGGAACATCCATCTATGGTATAAGTGGAGGTCGATTCAGCTGGTGTCAGACAGCCCTTGTTTCTTCCGGGCGACCTACACTATTGGGATGGCCTCAGGGACTTTGGAGGTTTCTCCTAATTTGTACGATTTTGGACCATGGAATGGGCAGAATTCCCATGGATTGGTAGGCACAGTCCTAATGTGTGGCTCCAGGCGCCCAGCCTGGAGGGTGTGTGACCCAAGACTTTGAGGACAGAAGTCTGAAAACACAAACTCACCTTAGGTTTGGGGACGTAGGTATGGCAGGCCCTATCTACAAACCATGAGAAGAACTCTTCAGGATATGAAGAAAGTGCGAGTCTGAGGCGTTTGCTCAGGCTTTTGTCTCTGGATTTTGTATCAGCGATGGCCGTGGAATGTCGGGGAGGCCTCATGGGCCATGGACGAATCTTCCTCTCTGAGGATTTGGCCCGATTCCCACTTGCTTTTCGTCAATCTGTGGTATGGGAGGTCTCCTTTCAGGTTTGTTACCTCAGGTGTACCACCAAAAGAGGAATTCCAAAGCAAAGCCGTGGGGAAGACTGAAGGGACAACCCGAAATCTGGTTGAAAATTGGGGCCTACGGGCATGGCAAGCCCAATATGCTATCTCTTCATCCAGCCACTGAGTGGCCTTACTTGAGGACTGGGCTCAGCCTGAGCGTCACAATGTGTGTTTGTGACCAATGTGGACTGCGAGCATGGGCGGGGCCTCATGGGCCACACTGGTTTCAACTACACTAAACGTTGGACAACTAGCCAACCACAAGGTTTCTTGCATGGGAAAGGAGTTCTGATTTCTGCATCACCTTCAACCCTGGGCAGTGATTGGAGATAAGGTCTAGGTTCTGAAACCTGAAAACTGAGGTTGGGAAGAGATGACGACTTAAGGCCATGGCGGCTCGATGTGCTCAGTGTGGGGACAGCTGTCTGGGAGGGGCCAGGGGTTCCAGGATCAGGCTGTGTCAGAAAGGGCATTAATGCCCTGGTCAGCCTATGTTTTTGGGGTACAGCCAAGGTCGGTGCAGGTTGATCCTCATTTGGGATGACTGGGTAGCCCCAGAGGACAATGTTTTTCTTCTGGAGGCCCGGCAGAGTGCTGCATTGTAGTTCTGGATTGCCAAACTGTAGGGCTTGTGGGCCAGTAGTCTGACGACAAAAGTCTGAGAACACAAGCTAGGCTTAGGTTTCTGAGTGAGGCCATGGCAGGCACAATCTACAGACCTGAATCGAGATCTCGTGCATCTGAAGTCAGGGCGAGGATCAGATGATCGCTCAGGTTGGAGTTTCTGTAGCTGATGGCCCCTTCATGAATGGGGGGTCATCACGAGGCCATGGGGCTTTCCAACGATGGGAGTTGTGAGATGCTCCAAACTGCAGAGAGTCTTCTGCAGGACAATTGAGACCTGTTGTTTGGCTGCAAGCCAATGATTCTGAGCAGGGTTCTAAGGAGGGATGGCTGGGTAGCCCACCTCGCATTCCAATTGTCTCCTAGCAACAAGACAGGTTAGATCTCCTGGATCTGTGGGGAGCAACCGAGGATGCTGAGTTGAAATGGACACCCCTGGGGATGGGTCCTAACGTGCTTTTGTGTCTATGGAGACCTTGGAATGAAGCGGTGGCACTGGGGCCCTAAAGGGTTCTCCTAAACAGAGGCTTTGACACAGCTCCAACGTGCAAGTTTCCCATGTGTAGATGAGATGTTTTCTGATGGGTGAGTCACGAAACAGGTAAATGCTGCTTTTGAAATCCAGGCCTCTGAGGAGAGATGCCTGGACACAAAAGCAATGGATCTGATTAGTGGCTAGGGGCCTGTTCTTTTCTTTTTACCTCTGGGGACATCTGTCTATGGGTCTGAGTGCAGGTAGGTGCTCAGTTGGGCTCAGATTGCCCCTGTATCCTGGGACGCCACCACTATTGAGATGGATCAGGGACTTTGGAGGTTTATCCTATTAGAAGGTTTGTTGCCATTGGAATGGGCACACACAATTCCCTTGGAGAGGGCAAGTACAGTCCTCAGGTTTGGCTCCAGGGGACTGAGCCTGTAGGTTGTGTAGGACAGGGCTGTTTGGTCAGTTCTCTAAAAACACAAACGCGGCTTATGTTTCGGGTCATAGGTATGGCAGGACTGATCTACAGACCATGAGGACAACTCTTCGGGATTTGAAAGAAGGGCGAGTGTGAGGCTCCTGCTCAAGTGTTTGTCTCTTGATATCGTGTCACTCATGGTCGTGGAATTTCTGGGTGACTTCATGGGAAATGGACGAGTCTTACTCTCTGGTGGTTTGGCCCCGTCCAAAGAGTTTGGGGTCATTCTGTGGGCTGGAAGCAGTTCGTTTTTTTTTTGTGTTGTTGTTGTTTTTTTCTTTTTTAACCTCAGGTGTCCCACCAAATGAGGGATTCCAGAGTAGAGCCCTGGGGAGGGGCGACTGGACAATCAGAAATCTGGTTAAAAATTGGGACATAGGGACATGTCAAGCCCATTATGACATCTAATGGTCCAGCCACTGAGAGGACTTACTAGAGGACAGAACTCCTGCTGAGGGTCACAATGCGTGTGTATGCCCTCGTCGCACTCAAGAATGGGCGGGGCCCAAGGGTGAATGCTGGTTTCTCCTACACTGAACGTTGGACAACGTGCCAACCACAGGGTTCTTGCCATGGGTAAGGAGGAGTTCTGATTTCTGCATCACACTCACCCCTGGGAAGTGATTGGAGATAAGGTCTCGGTTCTGAAGCCTGAAAACTGAGGTAGGGAGAGATGATGACCTAAGGCCATGGCGGGTTTTATGTGCTCAGGGTGCGGTCAGCTTTCTGGGTGTTGGTCAGGAGGTCCGGGCTCAGGTTGTGTTCGACAGTGCATTAGTGCCCAGGTTAGACTATATAATTTGGGTAAAGTCGAGTGCTGTGTAGGGGTACCCTCATTTAAGGTGCCTGGGCAGCTCATGAGGCAATAATTTTTTTTCTAGAGGGCAGGCAGAGTGCTGCATTGTGGGTCCGGAATTGCCAAACTTGAGGGCTTCGGGGCCAGGAGTGTGAGGAAGGAAGTCTGAGAAGACAAGCTCGACTTGGGTTTCAGGGCGAGGGCACGGCAGGTACCCCCTGCAGATCTGAACCAATATCTCATGCATCTGAAGTCAGGGCGAGGATCAGACGTTGGCTCAGGTTGGAGTTTCTGAGCATGACGGCCGCTTCATGAAGGGAGCGGAATCTCGAGGCCATTGAGGTTTTCCCACGTTGGGAGTTGTGGGATGCCCCCTTCAAGGATTCCTTCTGCGGGACAATTGAGAACTGTTGGACAGCTCCAGGACATCACAAATGGAATGACTCCAGAGCACCGTTCACGGATGGATGCCTGGGAAGCCTGCCTCGCATTCCAATTGTCTCCTAGCAACAAGACAGTTTAGATCTGATGGCTCTTCGGGAGCAACCGCGGTGGCTGAGTTGAAATGGACTTTCCTGAGGATGGGTTCTAATGTGTTTTTGTGTCCATGAGGGCCTTGGAATGGGGCGGTGGCACCGGGACCCTGAAGTACTCTCCTAAGCTTTGGACATGGCTCCCATGCACAGGTTTCCTTGTGGAGACGAGATGAGTTCTGATGGGTGCCTCAGGAAAACCCCTATGCTCGTATTGGAATCAGGCTTTTGAGGACACATGCCTGTAACCCAAAGCAATGGATCCTATTATGGCCTAGTGTCCTGTCTGGTTCAATCTTCTTCTCTGGAGACATCCATCTATGGTATGAGTGGAGGTCGATTATCAGCTGGTGTCAGACAGCCCTTGTTTGTTCCGGGCGACCTACACTATTGGGATGGCCTCAGGGACTTTGGAGGTTTCTCCTAATTTGTACGATTTTGGACCATGGAAAGGGCAGAATTCCCATGGATTGGTAGGCACAGTCCTAATGTGTGGCTCCAGGGGCCCAGGCTGGAGGGTGTGTGGCCCCAGACTTTGAGGACAGAAGTCTGAAAACACAAACTCAGCTTAGGTTTGGGGACGTAGGTATGGCAGGCCCGATCTACAAAACATGAGAAGAACTCTTTTGGATATGAAGCAAGTGCGAGTCTGAGGCGCTTGCTCAGGCTTTGTCTCTGGATTTTGTATCAGCAATGGCCGTGGAATGTCGGGGAGTCCTCATGGGCCATGGACGAATCTTCATAACTGAGGATTTGGCCCGATTACCAATTGCTTTTCGTCAATCTCTGGGATGGGAGGACTCATTTCAGTTTTGTTACCTCAGGTGTCCCACCAAAAGAAAAATTGCAAAGCCAAGCCGTGGGGAAGACTGAAGGGACAACCCGAACTATGGTTAAAAATTGGGGCCTAGGGTCATGGCAAGCCCAATATGCTATCTCTTCATCCAGCCACTGAGTGGCCTTACTTGAGGACTGGGCTCAGCCTGAGGGTCACAATGTGTGTTTGTGACCAATGTGGCCCGCGAGCATGGGCGGGGCCTCATGGGCCACACTGGATTCAACTACACTGAACGTTGGACAACATGCCAACCACAAGGTTTCTTGCCATGGGGAAGGAGTTCTGATTTCTGCATCACCTTCAACCCCGGGCAGTGATTGGAGATAAGGTCTAGGTTCTGAAACCTGAAAACCGAGGTTGGGAAGAGATGACGACCTAAGGCCATGGCGGCTCGATGTGATCAGTGTGCGGCCAGCTGTCTGGGAGGAGCCAGGGTGTCCAGGCTCAGGCTGTGTCAGAAAGGGCATTAGTGCCCTGCTCAGCCTATGTATTTGGGGTACAGCCAAGGTCGGTGCAGGTTGATCCTCATTTGGGGTTACTGGTTAGCCCCAGAGGACAATGTTTTTCTTCTGCAGAGCCGGCAGAGTGCTGCATTGTAGTTCTGGATTGCCAAACTGGAGGGCTTGTGGGCCAGTAGTCTGACGACAAATGTCTGAGAACACAAGCTAGGCTTAGGTTTCTGGGTGAGGCCATGGCACGCACAATCTACAGACCTGAATCGAGGTCTCGTGCATCTGAAGTCAGGGCGAAGATCAGACGATCGCTCAGGGTGGAGTTTCTGTCCCTGATGGCCCCTTCATGAATGGGCGGGGGGGCATCACGAGGCCATGGGTGTTTTCCCAAGATGGGAGTTGTGAGAAGCTCCAAACTGCAGAGAGTCTTCTGCAGGACAATTGAGACCTGTTGTTTGGCTCCAGGCCAATGATTCTGAGCATGGTTCTAAGGATGGATGGCTGGGTAGCCCACCTCGCATTCCAATTGTCTCCTCGCAACAAGACAGCTTAGATCTCCTGGATCTGTGGGGAGCAACTGAGGACGCTGAGTTGAAATGGACACCCCTGGGCATGGGTCCTAACGTGCTTTTGTGTCTATGGAGACCTTGAAATGCAGCGGTGGCACTGGGGCCCTAAACAGTTCTCCTAAACAGAGGCTTTGACACAGCTCCAACGTGCAAGTTTCCCATGTGTAGATGAGATGTTTTCTGATGGGTGAGTCAAGAAACAGCTATATGCTGCTTTTGAAATCCAGGCCTCTGAGGAGAGATGCCTGGAAACCAAAGCAATGGATCTGATTATTGCCTAGGGGCCTGTTCTTTCCTTTTTACCTCTGGGGACATCTGTCTATGGGTCTGAGTGCAGGTAGGTTCTCAGTTGGGCTCAGATTGCCCCTGTTTTTCCTGGGAAGCCACCACTATTGAGATGGATCAGGGACATTGGAGGTTTATCCTATTAGAAGGTTTGTGGCCATTGGAATGGGCACACACAATTCCTTTGGAGAGGGCAAGTACAGTCCTCAGGTGTGGCTCCAGGGGCCTGAGCCTGTAGGTTGTGTAGGCCAGGGCTGTTTGGACAGTTGTCTCAAAACACAAACTCGGCTTATGTTTCGGGTCATAGGTATGGCAGGACTGATTTACAGGCCATGAGGTGAACTCTTCGGGATTTGAAAGAAGGGCGAGTGTGAGGCTCCTGCTCAAGTTTTTGTCTCTGGATATCGTGTCACTCATGGTCGTGGAATTTCTGGGTGACTTCATGGGAAATGGCCGTGTCTTACTCTCTGGTGGTTTGGCCCCGTCCAAAGTTTTCGGGGTCATTCTGTGGGCTGGAAGAAGTTCGTTTTTTTTTTTTTGCTGTTGTTGTTGTTTTTTCTTTTTTAACCTCAGGTGTCCCACCAAATGAGGGATTCCAGAGTAGAGCCCTGGGGAGGGGCGACTGGACAATCAGAAATCTGGTTAAAATTTGGGGCCTAGGGACATGTCAAGCCCAGTATGACATCTAATGGTCCAGCCACTGAGAGGACTTACTAGAGGACAGAACTCGTGCTGAGGGTCACAATGCGTGTGTATGCCCTCGTCGCACTCAAGAATGGGCGGGGCCTCAGGGTGAATGCTGGTTTCTCCTACACTGAACGTTGGACAACGTGCCAACCACAGGGTTCTTGCCATGGGTAAGGAGGAGTTCTGATTTCTGCATCACACTCACCCCTGGGAAGTGATTGGAGATAAGGTCTCGGGTCTGAAGCCTGAAAACTGAGGTAGGGAAGAGATGAAGACCTAAGGCCATGGCGCGTTTTATGTGCTCAGGGTGTGGTCAGCTTTCTGGGCGTTGGTCAGGAGGTCCTGGCTCAGGTTGTGTTCGACAGTGCATTAGTGCCCAGGTTAGACTATATAATTTGGGTAAAGTCGAGTTCTGTATAGGTTTACCCTCATTTAAGGTGCCTGGGCAGCTCATGAGGCAATAATTTTTTTTTCTAGATGGCAGGCAGAGTGCTGCATTGTGGGTCCGGAATTGCCAAACTTGAGGGCTTCGGGGCCAGGAGTGTGAGGACAAAGTCTAAGAAGACAAGCTCGACTTGGGTTTCAGGGCGAGGGCACGGCAGGTACCCCCTGCAGATCTGAACCAATATCTCATGCATCTGAAGTCAGGCGAGGATCAGACGTTGGCTCAGGTTGGAGTTTCTGAGCATGACGGCCGCTTCATGAAGGGAGCGGAATCTCGAGGCCATTGAGGTTTTCCCACGTTGGGAGTTGTGGGATGCCCCCTTCAAGGATTCCTTCTGCGGGACAATTGAGACCTGTTGGACAGCTCCAGGACATCCCATATGGAATGACTCCAGAGCACCGTTCGCGGATGGATGCCTGGGAAGCCCGCCTCGCATTCCAATTGTCTCCTAGCAACAAGACAGTTTAGATCTGATGGCTCTTCGAAGGCAACCGCGGTGGCTGAGTTGAAATGGACTTTCCTGAGGATGGGTCCTAATGTGTTTTTGTGTCCATGAGGGCCTTGGAATGGGGCGGTGGCACCGGGACCCTGAAGTACTCTCCTAACCTTTGGACATGGCTCCCATGCACAGGTTTCCTTGTGGAGACGAGATGAGTTCTGATGGGTGCCTCAGGAAAACCCCTATGCTCGTATTGGAATCAGGCTTTTGAGGACACATGCCTGTAACCCAAAGCAATGGATCCTATTATGGCCTAGGGTCCTGTCTGGTTCAATCTTCTTCTCTGGGGACATCCATCTATGGTATGAGTGGAGGTCGATTATCAGCTGGTGTCAGACAGCCCTTGTTTGTTCCAGGCGACCTACACTATTGGGATCGCCTCAGGGACTTTTGAGATTTCTCCTAATTTGTACGATTTTGTACCATGGAATGGGCAGAATTCCCATGGATTGGTAGGCACAGTCCTAATGTGTGGCCCCAGGGGTTCAGGCTGGAGGTTGTGTGGCCCCAGACTTTGAGGACAGAATTCTGAAAACACAAACTCAGCTTAGGTTTGGGGACGTAGGTATGGCAGGCCCGATCGACAAACCATGAGAAGAACTCTTCAGGATATGAAGAAAGTGCGACTCTGAGGTGCTTACTCAGGCTTTTGTCTCGGGATTTTGTATCAGTGATGGTCGTGGAATGACGGGGAGGCCTCATGGGCCATGGACGAATCATCCTCTGAGGATTTTGCCCGATTCGCAATTGCTTTTCGTCAATCTGTGGGATGGGAGGACTCATTTCAGTTTTGTTACCTCAGGTGTCCCACCGAAAGAGGAATTCCAAAGCCAAGCCGTGGGGAAGACTGAAGGGACAACCCGAACTATGGTTAAAAATTGGGGCCTAGGGGCATGGCAAGATCAATATGCTATCTCTTCATCCAGCCACTGAGTGGCCTTACTTGAGGACTGGGCTCAGCCTGAGCGTTACAATGTGTGTTTGGGAACAATGTGGCCCGCGAGCATGGGCGGGGCCTCATGGGCCACACTGGTTTCAACTACACTGAACGTTGGACAACATGCCAACCACAAGGTTTCTTGCCATGGGGAAGGAGTTCTGATTTCTGCAACACCTTCAACCCTGGGCAGTGACTGGATATAAGGTCTAGGTTCTGAAACCTGAAAACAGATGTTGGGAAGAAATGACGACCTAAGGCCATGGAGGCTCGATGTGCTCAGTGTGCGGCCAGCTGTCTGGGAGGGGCCAGGGGGTCCAGGCTCAGGCTGTGTCAGAAAGGGCATTAGTGCCCTGGTCAGCCTATGTATTTGGGGTACAGCCAAGGTCGGTGCAGGTGATCCTCATTTGGGGTTACTGGGTAGCCCCAGAAGACTATGTTTTTCTTCTGAAGAGCCGGCAGAGTGCTGCATTGTAGTTCTGGATTGCCAAACTGGAGGGCTTGTGGGCCAGTAGTCTGACGACAAAAGTCTGAGAACACAAGCTAGGCTTAGGTTTCTGGGTGAGGCCATGGCACGCACAATCTACAGACCTGAATCGAGATCTCGTGCATCTGAAGTCAGGGCGAGGATCAGACGATCGCTCAGGGTGGAGTTTCTGTCCCTGATGGCCCCTTCATGAATGGGGGGGCATCACGAGGCCATGGGGGTTTTCCCATGATGGGAGTTGTGAGAAGCTCCAAACTGCAGAGAGTCTTCGGCAGGACAATTGAGACCTGTTGTTTGGCTCCAGGCCAATGATTCTGAGCAGGGTTCTAAGGATGGATGGCAGGGTAGCCCACCTCACATTCCAATTGTCTCCTAGCAACAAGACAGTTAGATCTCCTGGATCTGTGGGGAGCTACCGAGGATGCTGAGTTGAAATGCACACCCCTGGGGATGGGTCCGAATGTGCTTTTGTGTCTATGGAGACCCTGGAATGAAGCGGTGGCACTGGGGCCCTAAAGGGTTCTCCTAAACAGAGGCTTTGACACAGCTCCAACGTGCAAGTTTCCCATGTGTAGATGAGATGTTTTCTGATGGGTGAAACAAGAAACAGCTATATGCTGCTTTTGAAATCCAGGCCTCTGAGGAGAGATGCCTGGAAACCAAAGCAATGGATCTGATTAGTGCCTAGGGGCCTGTTCTTTCCTTTTTCCCT
Organism: Mustela nivalis; assembly: GCF_964662115.1. Lineage (NCBI taxonomy): Eukaryota > Metazoa > Chordata > Mammalia > Carnivora > Mustelidae > Mustela > Mustela nivalis. Next base: position 2,627,885 of record NW_028136553.1, on the reverse strand, counting down.
CTGGAGACATCTGTCTATGGGTCTGAGTGCAGGTAGGTGCTCAGTTGGGCTCAGAATGCCCCTGTTTTTCCTGGGAAGCCATCACTATTGAGATGGATCAGGGACATTGGAGGTTTATCCTATTAGAAGGGTTGTGGCCATTGGAATGGGCACACACAATTCCCTTGGAGAGGGCAAGTACAGTCCTCAGGTTTGGCTCCAGGGGCCTGAGCCTGTAGGTTGTGTAGGCCAGGGCTGTTTGGACAGTTGTCTGAAAACACAAACTCGGCTTATGTTTCGGGTCATAGGTATGGCAGGACTGATCTACAGGCCATGAGGAGAACTCTTCGGGATTTGAAAGAAGGGCGAGTGTGAGGCTCCTGTTCAAGTTTTTGTCTCTGGATACCGTGTCACTCATGGTCGTGGAATTTCTGGGTGACTTCATGGGAAATGGACGAGTCTTACTCTCTGGTGGTTTGGCCCCGTCCAAAGAGTTTGGGGTCATTCTGTGGGCTGGAAGCAGTTCGTTTTTTTTTTTTTTTGTTGTTGTTGTTTTTTTCTTTTTTAACCTCAGGTGTCCCACCAAATGAGGGATTCCAGAGTAGAGCCCTGGGGAGGGGCGACTGGACAATCAGAAATCTGGTTAAAAATTGGGACATAGGGACATGTCAAGCCCATTATGACATCTAATGGTCCAGCCACTGAGAGGACTTACTAGAGGACAGAACTCCTGCTGAGGGTCACAATGCGTGTGTATGCCCTCGTCGCACTCAAGAATGGGCGGGGCCCAAGGGTGAATGCTGGTTTCTCCTACACTGAACGTTGGACAACGTGCCAACCACAGGGTTCTTGCCATGGGTAAGGAGGAGTTCTGATTTCTGCATCACACTCACCCCTGGGAAGTGATTGGAGATAAGGTCTCGGTTCTGAAGCCTGAAAACTGAGGTAGGGAGAGATGATGACCTAAGGCCATGGCGGGTTTTATGTGCTCAGGGTGCGGTCAGCTTTCTGGGTGTTGGTCAGGAGGTCCGGGCTCAGGTTGTGTTCGACAGTGCATTAGTGCCCAGGTTAGACTATATAATTTGGGTAAAGTCGAGTGCTGTGTAGGTTTACCCTCATTTAAGGTGCCTGGGCAGCTCATGAGGCAATAATTTTTTTTCTAGAGGGCAGGCAGAGTGCTGCATTGTGGGTCCGGAATTGCCAAACTTGAGGGCTTCGGGGCCAGGAGTGTGAGGAAGGAAGTCTGAGAAGACAAGCTCGACTTGGGTTTCAGGGCGAGGGCACGGCAGGTACCCCCTGCAGATCTGAACCAATATCTCATGCATCTGAAGTCAGGGCGAGGATCAGACGTTGGCTCAGGTTGGAGTTTCTGAGCATGACGGCCGCTTCATGAAGGGAGCGGAATCTCGAGGCCATTGAGGTTTTCCCACGTTGGGAGTTGTGGGATGCCCCCTTCAAGGATTCCTTCTGCGGGACAATTGAGAACTGTTGGACAGCTCCAGGACATCACAAATGGAATGACTCCAGAGCACCGTTCGCGGATGGATGCCTGGGAAGCCCGCCTCGCATTCCAATTGTCTCCTAGCAACAAGACAGTTTAGATCTGATGGCTCTTCGGGAGCAACCGCGGTGGCTGAGTTGAAATGGACTTTCCTGAGGATGGGTCCTAATGTGTTTTTGTGTCCATGAGGGCCTTGGAATGGGGCGGTGGCACCGGGACCCTGAAGTACTCTCCTAAGCTTTGGACATGGCTCCCATGCACAGGTTTCCTTGTGGAGACGAGATGAGTTCTGATGGGTGCCTCAGGAAAACCCCTATGCTCGTATTGGAATCAGGCTTTTGAGGACACATGCCTGTAACCCAAAGCAATGGATCCTATTATGGCCTAGTGTCCTGTCTGGTTCAATCTTCTTCTCTGGAGACATCCATCTATGGTATGAGTGGAGGTCGATTATCAGCTGGTGTCAGACAGCCCTTGTTTGTTCCGGGCGACCTACACTATTGGGATGGCCTCAGGGACTTTGGAGGTTTCTCCTAATTTGTACGATTTTGGACCATGGAAAGGGCAGAATTCCCATGGATTGGTAGGCACAGTCCTAATGTGTGGCTCCAGGGGCCCAGGCTGGAGGGTGTGTGGCCCCAGACTTTGAGGACAGAAGTCTGAAAACACAAACTCAGCTTAGGTTTGGGGACGTAGGTATGGCAGGCCCGATCTACAAAACATGAGAAGAACTCTTTTGGATATGAAGCAAGTGCGAGTCTGAGGCGCTTGCTCAGGCTTTGTCTCTGGATTTTGTATCAGCAATGGCCGTGGAATGTCGGGGAGGCCTCATGGGCCATGGACGAATCTTCATAACTGAGGATTTGGCCCGATTACCAATTGCTTTTCGTCAATCTCTGGGATGGGAGGACTCATTTCAGTTTTGTTACCTCAGGTGTCCCACCAAAAGAAAAATTGCAAAGCCAAGCCGTGGGGAAGACTGAAGGGACAACCCGAACTATGGTTAAAAATTGGGGCCTAGGGTCATGGCAAGCCCAATATGCTATCTCTTCATCCAGCCACTGAGTGGCCTTACTTGAGGACTGGGCTCAGCCTGAGGGTCACAATGTGTGTTTGTGACCAATGTGGCCCGCGAGCATGGGCGGGGCCTCATGGGCCACACTGGATTCAACTACACTGAACGTTGGACAACATGCCAACCACAAGGTTTCTTGCCATGGGGAAGGAGTTCTGATTTCTGCATCACCTTCAACCCCGGGCAGTGATTGGAGATAAGGTCTAGGTTCTGAAACCTGAAAACCGAGGTTGGGAAGAGATGACGACCTAAGGCCATGGCGGCTCGATGTGATCAGTGTGCGGCCAGCTGTCTGGGAGGAGCCAGGGTGTCCAGGCTCAGGCTGTGTCAGAAAGGGCATTAGTGCCCTGCTCAGCCTATGTATTTGGGGTACAGCCAAGGTCGGTGCAGGTTGATCCTCATTTGGGGTTACTGGTTAGCCCCAGAGGACAATGTTTTTCTTCTGCAGAGCCGGCAGAGTGCTGCATTGTAGTTCTGGATTGCCAAACTGGAGGGCTTGTGGGCCAGTAGTCTGACGACAAAAGTCTGAGAACACAAGCTAGGCTTAGGTTTCTGGGTGAGGCCATGGCACGCACAATCTACAGACCTGAATCGAGATCTCGTGCATCTGAAGTCAGGGCGAGGATCAGACGATCGCTCAGGGTGGAGTTTCTGTCCCTGGTGGCCCCTTCATGAATGGGCGGGGGCATCACGAGGCCATGGGGATTTTCCCACGATGGGAGTTGTGAGAAGCTCCAAACTGCAGAGAGTCTTCTGCAGGACAATTGAGACCTGTTGTTTGGCTCCAGGCCAATGATTCTGAGCAGGGTTCTAAGGATGGATGGCTGGATAGCCCACCTCGCATTCCAATTGTCTCCTAGCAACAAAACAGGTTAGATCTCCTGGATCTGTGGGGAGCAACCGAGGACGCTGAGTTGAAATGGACACCCCTGGGCATGGGTCCTATTGTGCTTTTGTGTCTATGCAGACCTTGGAATGAAGCGGTGGCACTGGGGCCCTAACGGGTTCTCCTAAACAGAGGCTTTGACACAGCTCCAACGTGCAAGTATCCCATGTGTAGATGAGATGTTTTCTGATGGGTGAGTCAAGAAACAGCTATATGCTGCTTTTAAAATCCAGGCCTCTGAGGAGAGATGCCTGGAAACCAAAGCAATGGATCTGATTAGTGCCTAGGGGCCTGTTCTTTCCTTTTTACCTCTGGGGACATCTGTCTATGGGTCTGAGTGCAGGTAGGTGCTCAGTTGGGCTCAGATTGCCCCTGTTTTTCCTGGGAAGCCACCACTATTGAGATGGATCAGGGACATTGGAGGTTTATCCTATTAGAAGGGTTGTGGCCATTGGAATGGGCACACACAATTCCCTTGGAGAGGGCAAGTACAGTCCTCAGGTTTGGCTCCAGGGGCCTGAGCCTGTAGGTTGTGTAGGCCAGGGCTGTTTGGACAGTTGTCTGAAAACACAAACTCGGCTTATGTTTCGGGTCATAGGTATGGCAGGACTGATCTACAGGCCATGAGGAGAACTCTTCGGGATTTGAAAGAAGGGCGAGTGTGAGGCTCCTGTTCAAGTTTTTGTCTCTGGATACCGTGTCACTCATGGTCGTGGAATTTCTGGGTGACTTCATGGGAAATGGACGAGTCTTACTCTCTGGTGGTTTGGCCCCGTCCAAAGAGTTTGGGGTCATTCTGTGGGCTGGAAGCAGTTCGTTTTTTTTTTTTTTGTTGTTGTTGTTGTTTTTTTCTTTTTTAACCTCAGGTGTCCCACCAAATGAGGGATTCCAGAGTAGAGCCCTGGGGAGGGGCGACTGGACAATCAGAAATCTGGTTAAAAATTGGGACATAGGGACATGTCAAGCCCATTATGACATCTAATGGTCCAGCCACTGAGAGGACTTACTAGAGGACAGAACTCCTGCTGAGGGTCACAATGCGTGTGTATGCCCTCGTCGCACTCAAGAATGGGCGGGGCCCAAGGGTGAATGCTGGTTTCTCCTACACTGAACGTTGGACAACGTGCCAACCACAGGGTTCTTGCCATGGGTAAGGAGGAGTTCTGATTTCTGCATCACACTCACCCCTGGGAAGTGATTGGAGATAAGGTCTCGGTTCTGAAGCCTGAAAACTGAGGTAGGGAGAGATGATGACCTAAGGCCATGGCGGGTTTTATGTGCTCAGGGTGCGGTCAGCTTTCTGGGTGTTGGTCAGGAGGTCCGGGCTCAGGTTGTGTTCGACAGTGCATTAGTGCCCAGGTTAGACTATATAATTTGGGTAAAGTCGAGTGCTGTGTAGGTTTACCCTCATTTAAGGTGCCTGGGCAGCTCACGAGGCAATAATTTTTTTTCTAGAGGGCAGGCAGAGTGCTGCATTGTGGGTCCGGAATTGCCAAACTTGAGGGCTTCGGGGCCAGGAGTGTGAGGAAGGAAGTCTGAGAAGACAAGCTCGACTTGGGTTTCAGGGCGAGGGCACGGCAGGTACCCCCTGCAGATCTGAACCAATATCTCATGCATCTGAAGTCAGGGCGAGGATCAGACGTTGGCTCAGGTTGGAGTTTCTGAGCATGACGGCCGCTTCATGAAGGGAGCGGAATCTCGAGGCCATTGAGGTTTTCCCACGTTGGGAGTTGTGGGATGCCCCCTTCAAGGATTCCTTCTGCGGGACAATTGAGAACTGTTGGACAGCTCCAGGACATCACAAATGGAATGACTCCAGAGCACCGTTCGCGGATGGATGCCTGGGAAGCCCGCCTCGCATTCCAATTGTCTCCTAGCAACAAGACAGTTTAGATCTGATGGCTCTTCGGGAGCAACCGCGGTGGCTGAGTTGAAATGGACTTTCCTGAGGATGGGTCCTAATGTGTTTTTGTGTCCATGAGGGCCTTGGAATGGGGCGGTGGCACCGGGACCCTGAAGTACTCTCCTAAGCTTTGGACATGGCTCCCATGCACAGGTTTCCTTGTGGAGACGAGATGAGTTCTGATGGGTGCCTCAGGAAAACCCCTATGCTCGTATTGGAATCAGGCTTTTGAGGACACATGCCTGTAACCCAAAGCAATGGATCCTATTATGGCCTAGGGTCCTGTCTGGTTCAATCTTCTTCTCTGGAGACATCCATCTATGGTATGAGTGGAGGTCGATTATCAGCTGGTGTCAGACAGCCCTTGTTTGTTCCGGGCGACCTACACTATTGGGATGGCCTCAGGGACTTTGGAGGTTTCTCCTAATTTGTACGATTTTGGACCATGGAAAGGGCAGAATTCCCATGGATTGGTAGGCACAGTCCTAATGTGTGGCTCCAGGGGCCCAGGCTGGAGGGTGTGTGGCCCCAGACTTTGAGGACAGAAGTCTGAAAACACAAACTCAGCTTAGGTTTGGGGACGTAGGTATGGCAGGCCCGATCTACAAAACATGAGAAGAACTCTTTTGGATATGAAGCAAGTGCGAGTCTGAGGCACTTGCTCAGGCTTTGTCTCTGGATTTTGTATCAGCAATGGCCGTGGAATGTCGGGGAGGCCTCATGGGCCATGGACGAATCTTCATAACTGAGGATTTGGCCCGATTACCAATTGCTTTTCGTCAATATCTGGGATGGGAGGACTCATTTCAGTTTTGTTACCTCAGGTGTCCCACCAAAAGAAAAATTGCAAAGCCAAGCCGTGGGGAAGACTGAAGGGACAACCCGAACTATGGTTAAAAATTGGGGCCTAGGGTCATGGCAAGCCCAATATGCTATCTCTTCATCCAGCCACTGAGTGGCCTTACTTGAGGACTGGGCTCAGCCTGAGGGTCACAATGTGTGTTTGTGACCAATGTGGCCCGCGAGCATGGGCGGGGCCTCATGGGCCACACTGGATTCAACTACACTGAACGTTGGACAACATGCCAACCACAAGGTTTCTTGCCATGGGGAAGGAGTTCTGATTTCTGCATCACCTTCAACCCCGGGCAGTGATTGGAGATAAGGTCTAGGTTCTGAAACCTGAAAACCGAGGTTGGGAAGAGATGACGACCTAAGGCCATGGCGGCTCGATGTGATCAGTGTGCGGCCAGCTGTCTGGGAGGAGCCAGGGTGTCCAGGCTCAGGCTGTGTCAGAAAGGGCATTAGTGCCCTGCTCAGCCTATGTATTTGGGGTACAGCCAAGGTCGGTGCAGGTTGATCCTCATTTGGGGTTACTGGTTAGCCCCAGAGGACAATGTTTTTCTTCTGCAGAGCCGGCAGAGTGCTGCATTGTAGTTCTGGATTGCCAAACTGGAGGGCTTGTGGGCCAGTAGTCTGACGACAAAAGTCTGAGAACACAAGCTAGGCTTAGGTTTCTGGGTGAGGCCATGGCACGCACAATCTACAGACCTGAATCGAGGTCTCGTGCATCTGAAGTCAGGGCGAAGATCAGACGATCGCTCAGGGTGGAGTTTCTGTCCCTGATGGCCCCTTCATGAATGGGCGGGGGGGCATCACGAGGCCATGGGTGTTTTCCCACGATGGGAGTTGTGAGAAGCTCCAAACTGCAGAGAGTCTTCTGCAGGACAATTGAGACCTGTTGTTTGGCTCCAGGCCAATGATTCTGAGCATGGTTCTAAGGATGGATGGCTGGGTAGCCCACCTCGCATTCCAATTGTCTCCTCGCAACAAGACAGGTTAGATCTCCTGGATGTGTGGGGAGCAACCGAGGACGCTGAGTTGAAATGGACACCCCTGGCAATGGGTCCTAACGTGCTTTTGTGTCTATGGAGACCTTGAAATGCAGCGGTGGCACTGGGGCCCTAAACGGTTCTCCTAAACAGAGGCTTTGACACAGCTCCAACGTGCAAGTTTCCCATGTGTAGATGAGATGTTTTCTGATGGGTGAGTCAAGAAACAGCTATATGCTGCTTTTGAAATCCAGGCCTCTGAGGAGAGATGCCTGGAAACCAAAGCAATGGATCTGATTATTGCCTAGGGGCCTGTTCTTTCCTTTTCCCTCTGGGGACATCTGTCTATGGGTCTGAGTGCAGGTAGGTTCTCAGTTGGGCTCAGATTGCCCCTGTTTTTCCTGGGAAGCCACCACTATTGAGATGGATCAGGGACATTGGAGGTTTATCCTATTAGAAGGTTTGTGGCCATTGGAATGGGCACACACAATTCCTTTGGAGAGGGCAAGTACAGTCCTCAGGTTTGGCTCCAGGGGCCTGAGCCTGTAGGTTGTGTAGGCCAGGGCTGTTTGGACAGTTGTCTCAAAACACAAACTCGGCTTATGTTTCGGGTCATAGGTATGGCAGGACTGATTTACAGGCCATGAGGTGAACTCTTCGGGATTTGAAAGAAAGGCGAGTGTGAGGCTCCTGCTCAAGTTTTTGTCTCTGGATATCGTGTCACTCATGGTCGTGGAATTTCTGGGTGACTTCATGGGAAATGGACGTGTCTTACTCTCTGGTGGTTTGGCCCCGTCCAAAGTTTTCGGGGTCATTCTGTGGGCTGGAAGAAGTTCGTTTTTTTTTTTTTTTTGCTGTTGTTGTTGTTTTTTCTTTTTTAACCTCAGGTGTCCCACCAAATGAGGGATTCCAGAGTAGGGCCCTGGGGAGGGGCGACTGGACCATCAGAAATTTGGTTAAAAATTGGGGCCTAGGAATATGTCAAGCCCATTATGACATCTAATGGTCCAGCAACTGAGAGGACTTACTAGAGGACAGGACTCATGCTGAGCGTCACAATGCGTGTGTATGCCCTCGTCGCACTCAAGAATGGGCGGGGCCTCAGGGTGAATGCTGGTTTCTCCTACACTGAACGTTGGACAACGTGCCAACCACAGGGTTCTTAGAATGGGTAAGGAGGAGTTCTGATTTCTGCATCACACTCACCCCTGGGAAGTGATTGGAGATAAGGTCTGGGTTCTGAAGCCTGAAAACTGAGGTAGGGAAGAGATGATGACCTAAGGCCATAACGGGTTTTATGTGCTCAGTGTGCGGTCAGTTTTCTGGGTGTTGGTCAGGAAGTCCCGGCTCAGGTTGTGTTCGACAGTGCATTAGTGCCCAGGTTAGACTATATAATTTGGGTAAAGTCGAGTGCTGTGTAGGTTTACCCTCATTTAAGGTGCCTGGGCAGCTCACGAGGCAATAATTTTTTTTCTAGAGGGCAGGCAGAGTGCTGCATTGTGGGTCCGGAATTGCCAATCTTGAGGGCTTCGGGGCCAGGAGTGTGAGGACGGAAACCTGAGAAGACAAGCTAGACTTGGGTTTCAGGGCGAGGGCACGGCAGGTACCCCCTGCAGATCTGAACCAATGTCTCATGCATCTGAAGTCAGGGCGAGGATCAGACGTTGGCTCAGGTTGGAGTTTCTGAGCATGACGGCCACTTCATGAAGGGAGCGGAATCTCGAGGCCATTGAGGTTTTCCCACGTTGGGATTTGTGGGATGCCCCCTTCATGGATTCCTTCTGCGGGACAATTGAGACGTGTTGGACAGCTCCAGGACATCCCATATGGAATGACTCCAGAGCACCTTTCGCCAATGGATGCCTGGGAAGCCTGCCTCGCATTCCAATTGTCTCCTAGCAACAAGACAGTTTAGATCTGATGGCTCTGCCGGAGCAACCGGGGTGGCTGAGTTGAAATGGACTTTCCTGAGGATGGGTCCTAATGTGTTTTTGTGTCCATGAGGGCCTTGCAATGGCGCGGTGGCACCGGGACCCTGAAGTACTCTCCTAAGCTTTGGACATGGCTCCCATGCACAGGTTTCCTTGTGGAGACGAGATGAGTTCTGATGGGTGCCTCAGGAAATCCCCTATGCTCGTATTGGAATCAGGCTTTTGAGGACACATGCCTGTAACCCAAAGCAATGGATCCTATTATGGCCTAGGGTCCTGTCTGGTTCAATCTTCTTCTCTGGGGACATCCATCTATGGTATGAGTGGAGGTCGATTATCAGCTGTTGTCAGACAGCCCTTGTTTGCTCCGGGCGACCTACACTATTGGGATGGCCTCAGGGACTTTGGAGGTTTCTCCTAATTTGTACGATTTTGGACCATGGAATGGGCAGAATTCCCATGGATTGGTAGGCACAGTCCTAATGTGTGGCTCCAGGGGCCCAGCCTGGAGGGTGAGTGGCCCAACACTTTGAGGACAGAAGTCTGAAAACAGAAACTCAGCTTAGGATTGGGGACGTAGGTATGGCAGGCCCGATCTACAAACCATGAGAAGAACGCTTCAGGATATGAAGAAAGTGCGAGTCTGAGGCGCTTGCTCAGGCTTTTGTCTCTGGATTTTGTATCAGCGATGGCCGAGGAATGTCGGGGAGGCCTCATGGCCATGGACGAATCTTCCTCTCTGAGGATTTGGCCGGATTCCCAATTGCTTTTCGATAATCTGTGGGATGGGAGGACTCATTTCAGTTTTGTTACCTCAGGTGTCCCACCAAAAGAGGAATTCCAAAGCAAAGCCGTGGAGAAGACTGAAGGGACAACCCGAACTATGGTTAAAAATTGGGGCCTAGGGGCATGGCAAGCCCAATATGATATCTCTTCATCCAGCCACTGAGTGGCCTTACTTGAGGATTGGGCTCAGCCTGAGGGTCACAATGTGTGTTTGTGACCAATGTGGCCCGCGAGCATGGGCGGGGCCTCATGGGCCACACTGGTTTCAACTACACTGAACGTTGGACAACATGCCAACCACAAGGTTTCTTGCCATGGGGAAGGAGTTCTGATTTCTGCATCACCTTCAACCCTGGGCAGTGATTGGAGATAAGGTCTAGGTTCTGAAACCTGAAAACCGAGGGTAGGAAGAGATGACGACCTAAGGCCATGGCGGCTCGATGTGCTCAGTGTGCGGCCAGCTGTCTGGTAGGGGCCAGGGGGTCCAGGCTCAGGCTGCGTCAGAAAGGGCATTAGTTTCCTGGTCAGCCTATGTATTTGGGGTACAGCCAAGGTCGGTGCAGGTTGATCCTCATTTGGGATTACTGGGTAGCCCCAGAGGACAATGTTTTTCTTCTGGAGGGCCGGCAGAGTGCTGAATTGTAGTTCTGGATTGCCAAACTGGAGGGCTTGTGGGCCAGTAGTCTGACGACAACAGTTTGAGAACATAAGCTAGGCTTAGGTTTCTGGGTGAGGCCATGGCAGGCACAATCTACAGACCTGAATCTAGATCTCGTGCATCCTAAGTCAGGGCGAGGATCAGACGATCGATCAGGTTGGAGTTTCTGTCCCTGATGGCCCCTTCATGAATGGGGGGGCATCACGAGGCCATGGGGGTTTTCCCACGATGGGAGTTGTGAGAAGCTCCAAACTGCAGAGAGTCTTCTGCAGGACAATTGAGACCTGTTGTTTGGCTCCAGGCCAATCATTCTGAGCCGTGTTCTAAGGATGGATGGCTGGGTAGCCCACCTCGCATTCCAATTGTCTCCTAGCAACAAGACAGGTTAGATCTCCTGGATCTGTCGGGAGCAACCGAGGACGCTGAGTTGAAATGGACACCCCTGGGGATGGGTCCTAATGTGCTTTTGTGTCTCTGGAGACCTTGGAATGAAGCGGAGGCACTGGGGCCCTAAAGGGTTCTCCTAAACAGAGGCTTTGACACAGCTCCAACGTGCAAGTTTCCCATTGTAGATGAGATGTTTTCTGATGTGTGGGTCAAGAAACAGCTATATGCTGCTTTTGAAATCCAGGCCTCTGAGGAGAGATGCCTGGAAACCAAAGCAATGGATCTGATTAGTGCCTAGGTGCCTGTTTTTTCCTTTTTACCTCTGGGGACATCTGTCTATGGGTATGAGTGCAGGTAGGTGCTCAGTTGGGCTCAGATTGCCCCTGTTTTTCCTGGGAAGTCACCACTATTGAGATGGATCAAGGATTTTGGAGGTTTATCCTATTAGAAGTGTTGTGGCCATTGGAATGGGCACACACAATTCCCTTGGAGAGGGCAAGTACTGTCCTCAGGTTTGGCTCCAGGGGCCTGAGCCTGTAGGTTGTGTAGGCCTGGGCTTTTTGGACAGTTGTCTGAAAACACACACCCTCCAGGCTAGTCCCCCTGGAACCACACTTCAGGATTGTTCCTTCCCTCTCAAAGGGAATTCTTCATATTCCATTGGCCACAACCATATAAATCAGGAGAAATCTCCAATGTCCCTGGGACCATACCAATATTGTAGGCCGCTTGGAACAAACAGGGGTGATCTGACACTAGCTGAGCAACTAGCTCCACACCAACTCGGAGACAGATGTCCCCAGAGAAGAACATTGAACAGGACAGGCCCCTAGGCCCTAATCATATCCATTGTTTTGGTTTCCAGGCATCTCTTCTCAGAGGCCTGGTTTCCAATACCAGCCTATGGGGTTTCCAGAGGCCCCTTCAGAGCAAGTATTGTCTGCACATTGGAAACTTGCTCGTGGAGCTATGTCAGAACCTCAGAGGCCTGGTTTTCAATACCACCATATGGGAGTTTTCTGATTCTTCAGTCAGAACAAATGTCTTCTCCACATGGGAAACGTGCTCTTTCAAGCTGTGTCAAAACCTCCGGCTAGGAAAATCCTTCAGGGCCCCGGTGCCACCACCTCATTCCAAGGTCTCCATGGACACAATCCCACATTAGGACCCATCTGCAGGAGAGTCTATTTCAACTCAGTGCCCTTGGGTGCTCCCCTAGAGCCAGCAGATCGAACCTATCTTGTCACTAGGAGACAATTGGAATGTGAGGCGGGCTGGCTAGGCATCCATCTGTAGAAAACTACTCTGAAGTAATTCCATATGGGACGTCCTGGAGCCATCCAACAGGTCACAGCTGTCCTGCAGAAGGAATCCTTGCGCTTTGGAGCACCTCACAACTCCCATTATGGGAAAAGCTCTGTGGCCTCGTGGTGCACTGTCCCCTTCATTAAAGAGCCATCTTGGACAGAAACTCCAACCTGAGCCAACGTCTAATCCTCGCCCTGACTTCAGATGCACGAAATCTTGATTCAACTCTGCAGAGTGTGCCTGCCGAAACCCCGCCCCGAAGCAAAACCTAGCAATTGTTCTCAGACTTCGTCCTCACACTCCGAGCCCACCAGCCCTCCAGTTAGGGAATTCTGGAGAGACACAATGCAGCACTCTGACTGCCCTCCAGAAGAGAAACGTTGTCCTATGGGGCTAACCAGAAACACCAAATGAGGATCAACCTGCATGCCACTTGACTCTACCCCAATTATACAGTTTCGCTTCGGCGTTAATGCCCTGTCTTGCACAGCCTGAGGTCTGAATTCCCAACCGACACCCAGACAGCTGGCTGTACACTGAGCACATCAGACCCGCCATGGCTTTAGGTCATCATCTCTTCCCAACCTTGGTTTTCAGGCTTCAGAACCTAGACCTTATATATACTCACTACCCAGGGGTGAACGTGATGCAGAAATGAAACTCCTTCTTCCTCAAGGCAAGAAACCTTGTGGTTGGCATGTTTTCCAACGTTCAGTGTAGGAGAATCCAGTGTAGCCCATGAGTCCCCGCCCATGCTTGAGAACCGCAATGGGCACAAACACATTGGGACCCTCAGTGTGAGCCCTGTCCTCAAGTAAAGCCTCTCAGGGGCTGGACCAAGAACCCGCATTGCCATCCCTAGTCCCCCAATATTAATGAGAGGTTGAGAGGTCTAGTCACCCCTATTCAGGTCTTTGCTCTGGAACCCCTGAGGAAAAAAATATCGAAGGGTCTCCTCCATCCCCTGAATGAGCCCCAAAACTTGGGATCTGACCAAATCTTAAAAGAGAAAGAATCATCCATGGCCAAAGAGGCCATCCCGTCATTCCATGGCCACCATTGACACAAAATCTAGAGACAAAAGCCTGGAGATATGCCTCACACTTGCCATTTGTTCATAGCCTGAAAAATTCTCCTCACGGACTATAGATCAGGCCTGTCATACCTACGTCCCCAAACCTAAGCTGAGTTTGGGTTTTCAGATTTCTGTCCCCACTGTCCTGGCCCACACACCCTCCAGGCTGGGGCCCCTGGAGCCATGCCTCAGGACTGTGCCTGCCTTCTCCAAGCAAATTCTGCCCATTCCATTGGCCACAACCCTAAAGATTAGGAGAACACTCCAACGTCCCTGAGGCCATCCCAATAGTGTTGGCCACTCAGGGAAAACAGGGTGATCTGTCCCAAGATGAGCAACTACCTCAACTCAGACCCATAGACAGATAACCCCAGAGAAGAAGATTGAACCGGACAGGCACCTAGGACCTAATCAGATCCATTGCTTTTGATTCCTGGCATCTCTCCTCAGAGGCCTGGTTTCCAATACCAGCATATGTGTTTTTCTGGAGGTACCAGTCTGAACAAATCTCATTTCCACATGGGAAACATGCATTTTGGAGCTGTGTCACAACCTCCAGTTAAGGGAAACCTTCAGGTCCCAGCAGCCAACACCCCATTCCAAGGTCTCCATGGACACAAACCCACATTATGACCCATCAGCAGGCGAGTCCATTTCAACACATCCCCTTTGGTTGCTCCCCAAAAGAAGCAGATAGAACCTGCCTTGTCACTAGGAGACAATAGTAATGTGAGGCGGGCACTCCAGGAATCCATCCTTAGAACCCTGCACTGCCGTGGTTCCGCATGGGACGTCCTGGAGCAATCTGACCGGTCTCGACTGTCCCGTAGAAGGAATCCTTGCCGATTGGAGCAACATACAATGCCAATCGTGGGAAAGTCTCCATAGCCCCATGATGCCCCCCACCATCATGAAGGGGCCATCCTGAACAGAAACTTCAACCTGAGCCTACGTCTGATCCTCGCCCTGACTTCAGATGCATGAGATTTAGATTTAGCTCTACAGAGTGTGCCTGCCATGATCTTGACCCAAAACCTAAGCCTAGCTTGTGTTCTCACACTTCCTTCCTCACAATTCTGGCCCACAAGCCCTCCAGTGTGAGAATTCCGTCGCCACAATGCAGCACTCTTTCTTCCCTCCAGAAGAAAAACGTTGCCCCTGGGGCTACCCAGAAACGCCAAATGAGGATCAACCTGCATGCCACTCAACTTTACTCCAATTATACAGTCTAAGCTTGGCACTAATGCCCTGTCTGACACAGCCTGAGCCTGGACCTCCTGGATGACACCCAGAAAGGTGGTGTCACACCTAAGGACTGTGCCAGTGCTCTCCAAGGGAACTCTGCCCGTTTCATTTGCCACAACCTTACAGATGAGGAGAAACCTCCAATTCCCAAGACCAGTCCAATAGTGTTGGCCTCCCCCAACAAACATGGGTGATCTGACACAAGCTGAGCAGTGACCTCCATTCTGAATCTTAGACACAGACACTCAGAGGAGAATATTCAAAAGGACAGGCCCCTAGACCGTAATCAGATCCATTGCTTTGGATTCCAGGCATTGTTCCCCAGATGCTTGGTTTCCAATACCAGGTTGTGGGGGTTTCAGAACAAATCTCGTCTCTACATGGGAAACTTGCTCTTTGGAGCTGCATCAAAACCTCAGGTTAGGAGAATTCTTCAGGGCAACAGAGCCACTGCCCCATTCCAAGGGATCCATGGACACAAATCCACATCGACTGATCCTCATGAGATTCCATTTCAATTCAGCCCCCTCGGTTGTTCCCCCAGTGACAGCAGATCAAATCCTCCTTTTCACTAGGACACAATTGGAATGCAAGTTGGACTGCCCAGGCATCCATCATTAGAACTGTGCTTTGGAGCATTTCTTATGGGACGTCCTTGATCCATCCAAAAAGTCGTGACTGTCCCGCTGACGGAATCCTTGTAGTTCGGAGCATCACACACTCACAAAGTTGGAAATCTTCCATGGTTTCCTGATGCCCCCCCCCCACCTTCATGAAGGGGACATCATGTACAGAAACTCCAACCTAAGCCAACATCTGATCCTCGCCCTGACTTCAGATGCACGAGATCTCATTTCAGGTCTGTAGAGTGTGCCTGCCATGTCACCGCTGCGAATTCAAAGCTGAACTTGTGTTCTCAGACTTCTGTCCTAAAACACCTGGCCCACAAGCCCTGAAGTTGGCAATTCTGGAGCCAGAATGCAGCACTCTGCCTGCCCTGCAGAAGAAAATCTTTGCCCTATGGGGCCAACCAGAAACCCCAAATGAGGACCAACCTTCACATCACTCGACTGTACCCCAATTATACAGTCTAGCCTGGGGAGTAATGCCCTGCCTGACACAGCCTGAGCCCAGACCTCATGATGGACACAGACATCTGGCCGAACACTAAGTGCATTGGACCCACCATGGCCTTAGGTTGTCATCTCTTACCAACCTCGGTTTTCAGGCTTCAGAATCTAGACCTTATCTCTACTCACTGCCATGCCGTGTACGTGATGCAGAAATCAGAACTCCTCCTTCCCCATGACCAGAAACCCTGTGGTTGGCATGTTGTCCAACGTGCAGTGTAGGAGAAACCAGCATGGCCCATGAGGCCCCAGACATGCTTGAGGGCTGCGATGGGCACAAACACACATTAGGATCCTAAGCATGATCCCTGGCCTCAAGTAAAGCCTCTCCGGGGATGGACCAAGAGCCCACATATGGAGATTACCATGCCCCTACTCCCCAGGCCTTAACCAGTGCTTGAGAAGTCTAGTCACCCCTACTCAGATCTCTTCTCTAGAATCCCTCCTTGGTGGGACACATGAGGTTAAAAAAAAAAATAGAGAAAGGACTCCTACCGTCCAAAGAATGACCGCAAACACTTGGAATTGGGCCAAATTCACATGGAGAAATACTCGTCCATGGCTGATGAGGCCATCCTGACATTCCACGGCCACCATTGACACAAAATCCGGAGACAAAAGCCTGAACAAAGCGCCCTTTGTTCAAAGCCTGAAAAATTCTCACGGTCTGTAGATCGGGCCTGCCATACCTATGTCCCCAAACCTAAGCCACGTTTGTGTTTTCAGACTTCTGTCTCCATTGTCCTGGCCCACACACCCTCAAGGCTTGGCCCCATGGAGCCACACCTCAGGACTGTGCCTGCCCTCTCCATGGGAATTCTGCTCATTCCTTTGGCACAACCTGACAGATTAGGAGCAACATCCGAAGTCCCCGAGGCCACCCCAATATTGTAGGATGTCCGGGACAAACAGGGACCATCTGCCACAAGCTGAGCCACTACCTCCAATCAGACCTGTAGATAGATATCCATAGAAAAGAAGATTGAACAGGACAGGCACCTAGGCCCTAAACGGATCCATTGCTTTTGTTTTCACGTATCTCTCCTCAGAGGCCTGGATTCCAATACCAGCACATGGGGGTTTCTGGAGCTACCAATCAGAACAAATCGCATGCACATGGGAATCATGCTATATGGAACTGTGTCAAAACCTCCAGTTAGGAGAAAATTTCACGTCACTGGAGCCACCGCCCCATTCCAATGTCTCAATGGACACAATCCCACATTATGACCCATCCTCAGGAGAGTCCATTTCAACTCAAACCTGGCGGTTGCTCACCCAGTGCCAGCAGATCAAACCTGCTTTGTCACTAGGAGACAATTGGAATGCGAGTTCGTTGCCCAGGTATCCGTTGTTAGAACTCTGCTCTGGAGAAATTCATAATGGGGTGTCCTTGATCCATTCAACAGGTCTCAACTGTCCTGCAGAAGGAATCCTTGTGGTTTGCAGCATCACACACTCGCACCGTGGGAAAACCTCCATGGCCTCGTGATGCCTCCACCTTCAGGTAGAGGACATCATGGACAGAAACTCCCGTCTGATCCTCGCCCTGACTTCAGATGCATGAGATCTCAATTCAGCTCTGCAGAGTGTGCCTGCCTTGCCCTCGCCCAAAACCTAAGCCAGCTCACGTTCTCAGACTTCCGTCCTCACACTCATGGCCCACAAGCCTTCCACTTTGGGAATTCTGGAGACAAAATGCAGCACTCTGCCTGCCCTCCAGAAGAGAGACTTTGCCCTAGGGGTCTACCCAGAAACATCAAATGAGGATCAACCTGCAATTCTCTAGACTGTACCCCAATTATACAGTCTAGCCTGGGCACTAATGCCCTGTCTGACACAGCCTGACCCCAGACCTCGTGACCGACACCCAGACACCTGGCCTCACACTGAACACAACGAACATGCCATGGCCTTAGGTCATCATCTCTTCCCAACCTTGTTCTTCAGGCTTCAGAACCTAGACATTATCTCCACTCACAACTAAGTGATGTACGTGATGCAGAAATCAGAACTTCACCTTCCCCATGACCAGAAACCTTGTGGTTGGCATGTTGTCCAACGTTCAGTATATGAGAACCCAGCATGGCCCATGAGGCCTCAGACATGCTTGAGGGCTGCGATGGGCACAAACACACATTAGGACCCTAAGCATGAACCCTGGCCTCAAGTAAAGCCTCTCCGGGGCTGGACCAAGAGCCTGCATATGGGACTTGCCATGCCCCTACTCCCCCAATCCTAGCCAGAGCTTGAGAAGTCTAGTCAACCTTATTCAGAGCTCTTTTCTGGAATACCTCTTTGGTGGGACACATAAGGTAAAAAAAAAAAAAAAAAAAAAAACCAAGATAAAGAAAAAAAAAAAAGTAAGGACTCCTACCATCCAAAGAATGACCCCAAACACTTGGAATCTGGCCAAATCCACAGAGAGAAATACTCGTCCATGGTCGATGAGGCCAGCCTGACATTCCACGGCCACCATTGACACAAAATCCGGAGACAAAAACCTGAAAAAGCGCCACACACTTGCCCTTTGTTCAGAGCCCCCAAAATTCTCAAGGTCTGTAGATCGGGCCTGCCATACCTATGTCTCCAAACCTAAGCCGAGTTTGTGTTTTCAGACTTCTGTCTCCATTGTCCTCACCCACACATTCTAAAGGCTGGGCCCCATGGAGCCACACCTCAGGACTGTGCCTGCCCTCTCCAAGGGAATTCTGCTCATTCATTTGGCACAACCTGACAGATTAGGAGAATCATCCAAAATCTCTGAGGCCATCCCAATAGTGTAGGATGTCCTGGACATACAGGGACCCTCTGGCACAAGCTGAGCCACTACCTCCAATCAGAACCTTAGACAGATATCCATAGAAAAGAATATTGAACAAGACAGGCACCTAGGCCCTAATTGGATCCATTGCTTTTGTTTTCAGGCATCTCTCCTCAGAGGCCTGGATTCCAATACCAGCATAAGGGGGTTTCCAGAGCTACCTATCAGAAAAAATCTCGTCTCCACATGGGAATCTTGCTCTATGGAGCTGTGTCATAACCTCCAGTTAGGAGAAAACTTCAGGTCACTGGAGCCACTGCCCCATTTGAATATCTCCATGGACACAATCCCAAATTATGACCCATCCTCAGGAGAGTCCATTTCAACTAAACCCCCTCGGTTGCTACTCCAGAGCCAGCAGATTGAACCTGCCTTGTCGCTAGGAGACAATTGAAATGCGAGTTGGGCTCTTCAGGCATCCATCCTTAGAACCCTGCTCTTGCGTCGTTCCTTATGGGACATCCTTGAGCCATCCAACAGGTCTCGACTGTCCCACAGGAGTCCTTGTGCATGGAACACCTAACAACTCATATCATGGAAAGCTTCCAAGGTCACATGATGCCCCCAATCTTCATGAAGGCAGATCATGGAAAGAAACTCCAACCTGAGCCAACAGCTGATCTTCGCCTTGACTTCAGATGCACGAGATCTTGATTCAGCTCTTCAGAGTGTACCTGCTGTGCCCTCACCCCAAAACCTAAGCGTAGCTAGTGTTCTCCGACTTCCGTCCTCACTCTCCTGGACCACACGCCCTCTATTTTGGGATTTCCGATGACACAGTGCTGCACTCTGCCTGCCCTCTAGAAGAAAAATATTGCCCTATGGGTCTACCCAGAAACCTCAAATGAGGATAAACCTGCACGTCACTCAACTGTACACCAATTATATAGTCTAGCCTGTGCACTAATGCCCTGTCCGACAGAACCTGAGGCCTGAATTCCCAACCGACACCCAGACAGCTTGCAGTACACTGAGAACATCTGAACCGCCATGGCCTTAGGTCGCCATCTCTTTCCAACTTCGGTTTTCAGGCTACAGAATCCTAGACCTTATCTCTACTCACTTCCCATGGGTGAACGTGATGCAGAAATCAGAACTCCTCCTGCCCTCTCGCCAGAATCTTGTGGTTGGCATCTTGTCCAACGTTCAGTGGAGGACCCCTGTAGGGCCTACAGGGGTAGTAGTAGGGCCCCTGAGGGTAGTGTAGGGTCCCTGAGGCCCTGCCTATGCTTAAGAGCTGCGGTGGGCTCAAACACACATTGGGACACTCAGTTTGAGCCCTGTCCTCAAGTAAAGCCTCTCAGTGGCTGGACCATGAGCCCGCATATGGGGCCTGCCATGCCCCAAGTCACCCAATCTTAACCAGAGGTAGAGACATCTAGTCACCCCTACTCAGGGCTCTGCTCTGGAAACCCTCTTTGGTGGGACATTTGAGGTAAATAAACACAGAAAGGACTCCTCCCACTCACAGAATGACCCCAATCACTTGGGATTGGGCCATCCCAAGTGATTGGGGTCCAGAGAGAAAGACTCGTCCATGGCCCATGAGGCCAGCCCGACATTCCATGGCCACTATTGACACAAAATCCAGAGACATAAGCTTCAGCAAGCGTTCACACTCACCCTTAGGTCATAGCCCAAAAAATTCTCCTCATAGTCTGTAGATTGGGCCTGCCATACCTACGTCCCCAAACCTAAGCCGAGTTTGTGTTTTCAGACTTCTATCCTGACATCCCTGTCCCACACACCCTCCAGACTGAGGCCCCTGGAGCCACACCTCAGGACTGTGCCTGCCCTCTCCAAGGAAATTCTTCCCATTCCATTGGCCACAACCCTACAGATAAGGAGAAACCTCCAAAGTCCCAGAGGCCATTCCAATAGTGTAGGCCACCCAGGACAAAGAGGGGCGATCTCTCACAAACTGAGCAACGACGTCAACTCACCCGTAGACAGATAACCCAAGAGAAGAAGATTAAACTGGACTGGCCCCTAGAATGTAATTGGTTCCATTGCTTTTTTTTTTCTAAGCATCTCTCCTCAGAGGCCTGTTTTCCAATACCAGCATATGGGGGATTCCAGAGATACCAATCAGAACAAATCTTGTCTTCACATGGGAAACTTATCCTTTGGAGCACTGTAAAAGCCTCCAGTTAGGAGAAACCTTCAGGTAGCCGGAGCAACCGCCCTATTCCAAGGTCTCCATGGACACATACCCGCATTATGACCATTCGGCAGGAGAGTACATTTCAACTCAGCCCCGTCGATTACTCCCCCAGAGGCAGAATATCAAACCTGCCTTGTCGCTAGGAGACAACTGGAATGCAAAGCAGACTCTCTAGGCATCCATCCATGGAATCCTGCTCTGGCGCCGTTCCATATGGGATGTCCTGGAGCCTTCCAACAGGTCTTGACTGTCCCACAGAAGGAATCCTTGCAGATTGGAGCATCTCACAACTCCTATCGTGGGAAAACCTACATGGCCTCATGAGAGGCTCCCCTTTATAAAGGGGCCATCATGGACAGAAACTCCAACCTGAGCCAACTTCTGATGCATTGCTTTGGTTTCTAGGTATCTCTCCTCAGAGGCCTGGTTTCCAATATCAGAATATGGGGGCTTCCTAAGGAAACAATCAGAACAGATCTCATCTCCACATGGGAAACTTGCTCTTTGGAGCTGTGTCAATACCTCAGGTTAGGAGGATCCTTCAGGGCGCTGGCACCATGGCCCAATCCCAAGGTCTCCAAGGACACAAACTTACATTATGAACCATTCTCAGGAGAGTCCATTTCAAATCAGCCCACTCTGCTGCTCACCCAGAGCCAGCAGATCAAACCTTCCTTGTCACTAGGAGACAGTTAGAATGGGAGGCGGGCTGCCCAGGCATCCATCCTTAGAACCCTGCTCTGGAGAACTTCTTTATGGGACGTCTTGAATCCAAACAACCTGTCTTGACTGTCTCGCAGAATGAATCCTTGTGGTTTGAAGCATCACACAATAACACTGTGAGAAAACCTCCATATCCTCATGATGACCCACACCTTCATAAATGGGCCATCATGGACAGAAACTCCATCCTAAGCCAAAGTCTGATCCTCGCCCTGAATTCAGAAGCATGAGATCTCGATTCAGCACTTGAGAGTGTGCCTGCTGGGCCCTCGCCTTGAAACCTAAGCCTATCTTGTGTTCTCAGACTTCCGTCCTCAGAATCCTGGCCACACCCCTCCAGTTTGGAAATTCTGGAGACACAATGCAGCACTCTGCCTGGTCTCCAGAAGAAAAATGTTGCCCTATAGGGCTAACCAGAAACGCCAAATGAGTAACAACCTGCATGCCACTCGACCATACCCCAATTATACAGTCTAGCCTGTGCACTAAAGCCCTGTCTGACACAGCCTGAGGGCAGACCTCCAGTCCAACACCAGGACAGCTGGCCGTACACAGAGCATATCATACCCACAATGGCTTTAGGCCATCATCTCTACCCAACCTCAATTTTCACCTTCAGAACCTAGACCTTATCTACACTCACTGCTCAGGAGTGAACGTGATGCAAGAATCAGAACTTCTCCTTCGCCATGGCAAGAAACCTTGTGGTTGGCATGTTGTCCAACGTTCATTGTAGGAGAAAGCAGCATGGACTATGAGGTCCCACCTATTCCTGAGGGCCACAATTTGCACAAACACATATTGTGACCCTCAGCGTGAGCCCTATCCTCATGTGAAGCCTCTTAGTGACTGGAACAACAGCCCACATATGGGGCTTGCCAAGCCCCTAGTCACCCAATCTCAACCAGAGTTCGAGATGTCTAGTCACCCGACTCAGGGCTCTGCTCTGGAATCCCTCTTTGGTGGGACACCTGAGGTAAAAAAAAAAAAAAATACAGAAAGGACTTTTCCCATCCACAGAATGATCCCAACCGCTTGGGATCAGGCCAAATCACCAGAGAAAGAATTGTCCATGGCCCTTGAGGACACCCCGACATTCCACGGCCACCGTTGACACAAAATCCAGAGACAAAAGCCTGAGCAAGCGCCACATACTCGCCCTTTGTTCATAGCCCGGAAAATTCTCACGTTCTGTAGATCGAGCCTTCATACATACATCCCCAAACCTAAGCTGAGTTTGTGTTTTCAGACTTCTGTCCCCACAGTACTGGCCCACACACCATCCAAGCTGGGGCCCCTGGAGCCACCCCTCAGGACTGTGGCTTCCCTCTCCAGGGGAATTCTGCCACTTCCATTGGCCACAACCTTATAGATTAGGAGAAACCTCCAAACTCCCCGAGGCCATCCGAATAGTGTTGGCTGCCCAGGACAAACAGGGATGATCTTTCACAAGTTAGGAAACTACCTCCACTCAGACCCAGAGACAGATATCCCCATAGAATAATATTGAACTGGACAGGCACTTAGGCCCTAATCAGATCCATTGCTTTTGTTTCCAGGCATCTCTCCTCAGAGGCCTGGTTTCCAATACCAGCATAGGGGGATTACTGAGGCACTCATCAGAAAAATCTCGTCTCCACATAGGAAATGTACTCTTTGGAGCTCTATAAAAACCTCTGTTTAAGAGAATCTTTCAGGGCCCCGGATCAAGCGCCCCATTCCAGGGTCTCCATGGACTTAAAACCACATTATGATCTATCCTCGGGAGCGTCCATGTCAACTCAACCCCCTTGGTTTCTCCCCCAGGGCCTGCAGATCAAACCTGCCTTGTCGCTAGGAGACAACTAGAATGGGAGGTGGGCTGCCTAGGCATCAATCCTTAGAACCCTACTCTGGAGTCATTCCATATGGGACATCCTAGATCCATCCAACAGGTCTCAAGTGTCCCACAGAAGGAATCTTTGCAGTCTGGAGCATCTCAGAACTCCCATTGTGGGAAAATCTACATGGCCTCTTGAGACGCTCCACTTTATAAAGTGGCCATCATGGACAGAAACTCCAACCTGAGCAAACGTCTGATATTCGCCCTGACTTCAGGTGCATGAGATCATGATTCAGCTCTGCAGAGTGTGCCTTCTGTGCCCTCACCCCCAAAACTAAGCCTAGCTTGTGTTCTCAGACTACAGTCCTCACACCCCTGGCCCAAAATCCCTACAGTTTGGCAATACTGGGGCCACAATGCAGCACTCTGCCTTCCCTCCCAGAGAAAAAACGTTGCCTTATGGAACTACCTAGAGACCCGTATGAGGATCAATTGAACGCCACTCGACTGCACCCCAAATATTCAGTCTACCCTGTCTAATGCCTTGTCTGACACAGCATGAGCCCACACCTCCAGACCTACGCTCAACAGCTGGCCGCACACTGAGCTCATTGGACCCAACAGGTCCTTAGGTCTTCATCTCTTCCCAACCTCGGTTTTCAGGTTTCAGAACCTAGACCTAAACTCCAATCACTGTCCAGGGGTTAACGTGATGCAGAAGTCACAACTCTTCCTTCGCCATGGCCAGAAACCTTGTGGTTGGCATATTCTCCAACGTTCAGTGTCGGAGAATCCAGCGTGGCCCATGAGGCCCTTCCCATGCTTGAGGGCCTTGTTGGCACAAATAGGCATTGTGACCCTCAGCATGAGCCCTGTCCTCAAGGAAGGCCTCTCAGTGTCTGAATCAAGAGCCCACATATTGGACATGCCATGCCCCTAGGCCCCCAAACTAAAACAGAGGTGGGGTTGCCCAGTTGTCCCTCCCGAGGACTCTGCTCTTGAATCCCTCCTTTATTGGGACACATGAGGTACAAAAAATAAAATAAAATAAAATAAAAAACAGAAAGGACTCCTCCCATCCCACAGAACATACACAAACTCTTGGGATTGGGTCAAATCCTCAGAGAAGGAAAGCCGTCCACAACCCATGAGGCAACGCCAGCATTCCACCCACATTGTTGACACAAATCCAGAGACAAAATCTGAGCAATCACCTCAAACTCACACTTTTTCATATCCTGAAGTGTTATCACGGTCTGTAGATTGGGCGTGCCATAACTATGTCCCCAATCCTAAGCGGAGTTTGTGTTTTCAGATTTTTGCTCCACAGGCCTGGCCCACACACCCTCAAAGTTGGGCCCCTAGAGCCAAACTCAGAACTTTGCCTGCCCTCTCCAGGGGATTTCTGCCCATTCCATTGACCACAACCTTATAGATTAGGAGAAACTCCAAAGTCCCGAGGCCATTCCAATATTATAGGTCGCCCAGGACAAACAGGGGCGATCTGACACAATCTGAGCAACTACCTCACCTCAGATACTTAGACACGTATCCCCAGCAAAGAGATTGAACCGGACAGGCACCTAGGCTCTAATCATATCCATTGCTTTTGTTTCCAGTCATCTCTCCTCAGAGGCCTGGTTTCCAATACCAGCATATGGGAGATTCCTTAGGCACTCATCAATTCAAAATTCTCTTCTCTACATAGGAAACATACTCTTTAGAGCTCCATCAAAACCTCCGGTTATGAACATCCCTCAAGGACCCGGATCAAGACCCCATTCCAAGGTCTCCATGGACACAAATGCACATTATGACCCATCCTCAACTCACCCATTTCAAAACACCCGATTCGGTTGCTCCACTAGATCAGGCAGATCGAACTTGCCTTGGCTCTATGAGACACCTGGAATGGGAGGCAGGCTGCCCAGGCATCCATCCTTAGAACCCTGCTCTGGATAACTTCCTTATGGGATGTCCTGGAGCCATCCACCGGTCTCACCTGTCCCACAGAAGGAATCATTGCGGTTTGGAGCATCTCACAATTCAAATCGTGGGAAAAACTCCATGTCCTCGTGACACCCTCCCATTCATGAAGGGGCCATCATGGACAGAAACTCCGACCAAAGCCAACGTCTGATCCTAGCTCTGTCTTCAGGTATACGGGATCTCGAATCATCTCTGCAGAGGGTGCCTGCCGTCCCTTCACCCCGAAATCTAAGTCTGGCTTGTGTTCTCAGAATTTTTTCCTCACACTCCTGGCCCACAAGCCTTCCAGTTTGGGAATTCTGGAGCCAGTATGTAACACTGTGTCTTCCCTCCAGAAGAAAAATGTTGCCCTCTGGGGCTACCCAGTAACCACAAATGAGTACCATCCTGCACGAAACTCGACTGCACCCCAATGATACAGTCTAGCCTGGGCACTAATTCCCTGTCTGCCACAGCCTGAGCCTGCACCTCCCAACCCACACTCAACAGCAGGCCGAACACTGAGCACATCAGACACACCATGGCCTTAGGGCTTCATCTCTTCCCAACCTCAGTTTTCAGGCTTCAGAACCTAGACCTTAAATCCAATCATAGTCCAGGAGTGAAAGTGTGGCAGAAATTAGAACTCCTTCTTCCCCATGGCCAGAAAACTTGTGGTTGCCATATTGTGCAACGTTCAGTGTAGGAGAAACCAGCATGGTACATTAGGCCACCTCCTGACTTGAGGGGCTCCTTGGGCACAAAAACACATTGTGAAACTCAGTGTGAGACCTATCCTCAAGGAAGGCCTCTCAGTGTCTGGACCAAGAGCCCACATATGGGGCTTGCCATGTTCTTAGGTCCCAATGTTAAACAGAGGTCTGGTTGTCCAGTTGCCCCAACCCACGACTCTGCTCTGGAATCCCTCTTTTGGTGATCCACCTGAGGTAAAAAAAAAAAAAAAAACAAAAACAAAAAAAAATAAAAATATGCACAAAAAACCAGAAAGGCCTCCTCCCTTCCCACAGAATGAACCCAAACTCTTGGGATCAGGTCAAATCCCCAGAAAGGGAGCCCCATCGATGGCCCATGAGGACACCCCGACATTCCATGGCAATCGGTGACACATTTCCAGAAAAATAAAAAAAAAAAAGCATGAGCAAGCACCTCACATCGCCCTTTGTTCATATCCCGAAGAGTTCTCCTCACGGTCTATAGATCGGGCCGGCCATACCTACATCCCCCAACCTAAGTGGAGTTTGTGTTTTCAGACTTTTGTCCAAATAGCCCTGGACCACACACGCTCCACACTTGGGTCCCTGGAGCCACACCTCAGGACTGTGCTTCCCTTTCAAGGGAATTCTTCCCATTCCATTGGCCACAACCTTGCAAATGAGGAAAAACCTCCAAAGTCACCGAGGCCATCCAATTAGTGTAGGCCGCCCAGGACAAACAGGGGTGATCTCAAACCAGCTGAGCAACTACCTCCACTCAGACAACAGATGTCCCCAGAGAAGAATATTGAACCGGTCAGGCCCCTAGGCCCTAATCAGATCCATTGCTTTGGTTTCCAGGCATCTCTCCTCAGAGGCCTCGTTTCCAATACCAGCATATGGTGGTTTCCTGAGGCACCATTAAAAACAAATCTCGTCTCCCCATGGAAAACTTGCTCATTGGAGCTTTGTCATAACCTCTGGTTAGGAGAATCCTTCAGGGCCCTGGTGCCACTGCCCCATACCAAGGTCTCCATGGACTCAAACCAACATTAAGACCATCCTCAGGAAGGTCCATTTCAACTCAGCCCCCTCTGTTGCTACCCCAAGACAGCCGATCAAACGTTTCTTGTTGCTAGGAGACAATTGGAATGTGAGGCTGGCTTCCCAGGCATCCATACTTAGAACGCTTTTCTGGAAAAATACCTTATAAGACGTCCTGGAGCCATCCAACAAATCTTAATTGTCCCACAGAAGGAATCCTTGTGGTTTGCAGCATCACACACTCGCACCGTGGGAAAACCTCCATGGCCTCGTGATGCCTCCACCTTCAGGTAGAGGACATCATGGACAGAAACTCCCGTCTGATCCTCGCCCTGACTTCAGATGCATGAGATCTCAATTCAGCTCTGCAGAGTGTGCCTGCCTTGCCCTCGCCCAAAACCTAAGCCAGCTCACGTTCTCAGACTTCCGTCCTCACACTCATGGCCCACAAGCCTTCCACTTTGGGAATTCTGGAGACAAAATGCAGCACTCTGCCTGCCCTCCAGAAGAGAGACTTTGCCCTAGGGGTCTACCCAGAAACATCAAATGAGGATCAACCTGCAATTCTCTAGACTGTACCCCAATTATACAGTCTAGCCTGGGCACTAATGCCCTGTCTGACACAGCCTGACCCCAGACCTCGTGACCGACACCCAGACACCTGGCCTCACACTGAACACAACGAACATGCCATGGCCTTAGGTCATCATCTCTTCCCAACCTTGTTCTTCAGGCTTCAGAACCTAGACATTATCTCCACTCACAACTAAGTGATGTACGTGATGCAGAAATCAGAACTTCACCTTCCCCATGACCAGAAACCTTGTGGTTGGCATGTTGTCCAACGTTCAGTATATGAGAACCCAGCATGGCCCATGAGGCCTCAGACATGCTTGAGGGCTGCGATGGGCACAAACACACATTAGGACCCTAAGCATGAACCCTGGCCTCAAGTAAAGCCTCTCCGGGGCTGGACCAAGAGCCTGCATATGGGACTTGCCATGCCCCTACTCCCCCAATCCTAGCCAGAGCTTGAGAAGTCTAGTCAACCTTATTCAGAGCTCTTT
Source organism: Mustela nivalis (assembly GCF_964662115.1). Taxonomy (NCBI): domain Eukaryota; kingdom Metazoa; phylum Chordata; class Mammalia; order Carnivora; family Mustelidae; genus Mustela; species Mustela nivalis. The sequence continues at coordinate 2,599,864 of NW_028136553.1, read as the reverse complement.
CCTGGAATCCCTCTTTGGTGGGACACATAAGGTAAAAAAAAAAAAAAAAAAAAAAAAACCAAGATAAAGAAAAAAAAAAAAAGTAAGGACTCCTACCATCCAAAGAATGACCCCAAACACTTGGAATCTGGCCAAATCCACAGAGAGAAATACTCGTCCATGGTCGATGAGGCCAGCCTGACATTCCAAGGCCACCATTGACACAAAATCCGGAGACAAAAACCTGAAAAAGCGCCACACACTTGCCCTTTGTTCAGAGCCCCCAAAATTCTCAAGGTCTGTAGATCGGGCCTGCCATACCTATGTCCCCAAACCTAAGCCGAGTTTGTGTTTTCAGACTTCTGTCTCCATTGTCCTCACCCACACATTCTAAAGGCTGGGCCCCATGGAGCCACACCTCTGGACTGTGCCTGCCCTCTCCAAGGGAATTCTGCTCATTCATTTGGCACAACCTGACAGATTAGGAGAATCATCCAAAATCTCTGAGGCCATCCCAATAGTGTAGGATGTCCTGGACATACAGGGACCCTCTGGCACAAGCTGAGCCACTACCTCCAATCAGAACCTTAGACAGATATCCATAGAAAAGAATATTGAACAAGACAGGCACCTAGGCCCTAATTGGATCCATTGCTTTTGTTTTCAGGCATCTCTCCTCAGAGGCCTGGATTCCAATACCATCATAAGGGGGTTTCCAGAGCTACCTATCAGAAAAAATCTCGTCTCCACATGGGAATCTTGCTCTATGGAGCTGTGTCATAACCTCCAGTTAGGAGAAAACTTCAGGTCACTGGAGCCACTGCCCCATTTGAATATCTCCATGGACACAATCCCAAATTATGACCCATCCTCAGGAGAGTCCATTTCAACTAAACCCCCTCGGTTGCTACTCCAGAGCCAGCAGATTGAACCTGCCTTGTCGCTAGGAGACAATTGAAATGCGAGTTGGGCTCTTCAGGCATCCATCCTTAGAACCCTGCTCTTGCGTCGTTCCTTATGGGACATCCTTGAGCCATCCAACAGGTCTCGACTGTCCCACAGGAGTCCTTGTGCATGGAACACCTAACAACTCATATCATGGAAAGCTTCCAAGGTCACATGATGCCCCCAATCTTCATGAAGGCAGATCATGGAAAGAAACTCCAACCTGAGCCAACAGCTGATCTTCGCCTTGACTTCAGATGCACGAGATCTTGATTCAGCTCTTCAGAGTGTACCTGCTGTGCCCTCACCCCAAAACCTAAGCGTAGCTAGTGTTCTCCGACTTCCGTCCTCACTCTCCTGGACCACACGCCCTCTATTTTGGGATTTCCGATGACACAGTGCTGCACTCTGCCTGCCCTCTAGAAGAAAAATATTGCCCTATGGGTCTACCCAGAAACCTCAAATGAGGATAAACCTGCACGTCACTCAACTGTACACCAATTATATAGTCTAGCCTGTGCACTAATGCCCTGTCCGACAGAACCTGAGGCCTGAATTCCCAACCGACACCCAGACAGCTTGCAGTACACTGAGAACATCTGAACCGCCATGGCCTTAGGTCGCCATCTCTTTCCAACTTCGGTTTTCAGGCTACAGAATCCTAGACCTTATCTCTACTCACTTCCCATGGGTGAACGTGATGCAGAAATCAGAACTCCTCCTGCCCTCTCGCCAGAATCTTGTGGTTGGCATCTTGTCCAACGTTCAGTGGAGGACCCCTGTAGGGCCTACAGGGGTAGTAGTAGGGCCCCTGAGGGTAGTGTAGGGTCCCTGAGGCCCTGCCTATGCTTAAGAGCTGCGGTGGGCTCAAACACACATTGGGACACTCAGTTTGAGCCCTGTCCTCAAGTAAAGCCTCTCAGTGGCTGGACCATGAGCCCGCATATGGGGCCTGCCATGCCCCAAGTCACCCAATCTTAACCAGAGGTAGAGACATCTAGTCACCCCTACTCAGGGCTCTGCTCTGGAAACCCTCTTTGGTGGGACATTTGAGGTAAATAAACACAGAAAGGACTCCTCCCACTCACAGAATGACCCCAATCACTTGGGATTGGGCCATCCCAAGTGATTGGGGTCCAGAGAGAAAGACTCGTCCATGGCCCATGAGGCCAGCCCGACATTCCATGGCCACTATTGACACAAAATCCAGAGACATAAGCTTCAGCAAGCGTTCACACTCACCCTTAGGTCATAGCCCAAAAAATTCTCCTCATAGTCTGTAGATTGGGCCTGCCATACCTACGTCCCCAAACCTAAGCCGAGTTTGTGTTTTCAGACTTCTATCCTGACATCCCTGTCCCACACACCCTCCAGACTGAGGCCCCTGGAGCCACACCTCAGGACTGTGCCTGCCCTCTCCAAGGAAATTCTTCCCATTCCATTGGCCACAACCCTACAGATAAGGAGAAACCTCCAAAGTCCCAGAGGCCATTCCAATAGTGTAGGCCACCCAGGACAAAGAGGGGCGATCTCTCACAAACTGAGCAACGACGTCAACTCACCCGTAGACAGATAACCCAAGAGAAGAAGATTAAACTGGACTGGCCCCTAGAATGTAATTGGTTCCATTGCTTTTTTTTTTCTAAGCATCTCTCCTCAGAGGCCTGTTTTCCAATACCAGCATATGGGGGATTCCAGAGATACCAATCAGAACAAATCTTGTCTTCACATGGGAAACTTATCCTTTGGAGCACTGTAAAAGCCTCCAGTTAGGAGAAACCTTCAGGTAGCCGGAGCAACCGCCCTATTCCAAGGTCTCCATGGACACATACCCGCATTATGACCATTCGGCAGGAGAGTACATTTCAACTCAGCCCCGTCGATTACTCCCCCAGAGGCAGAATATCAAACCTGCCTTGTCGCTAGGAGACAACTGGAATGCAAAGCAGACTCTCTAGGCATCCATCCATGGAATCCTGCTCTGGCGCCGTTCCATATGGGATGTCCTGGAGCCTTCCAACAGGTCTTGACTGTCCCACAGAAGGAATCCTTGCAGATTGGAGCATCTCACAACTCCTATCGTGGGAAAACCTACATGGCCTCATGAGAGGCTCCCCTTTATAAAGGGGCCATCATGGACAGAAACTCCAACCTGAGCCAACTTCTGATGCATTGCTTTGGTTTCTAGGTATCTCTCCTCAGAGGCCTGGTTTCCAATATCAGAATATGGGGGCTTCCTAAGGAAACAATCAGAACAGATCTCATCTCCACATGGGAAACTTGCTCTTTGGAGCTGTGTCAATACCTCAGGTTAGGAGGATCCTTCAGGGCGCTGGCACCATGGCCCAATCCCAAGGTCTCCAAGGACACAAACTTACATTATGAACCATTCTCAGGAGAGTCCATTTCAAATCAGCCCACTCTGCTGCTCACCCAGAGCCAGCAGATCAAACCTTCCTTGTCACTAGGAGACAGTTAGAATGGGAGGCGGGCTGCCCAGGCATCCATCCTTAGAACCCTGCTCTGGAGAACTTCTTTATGGGACGTCTTGAATCCAAACAACCTGTCTTGACTGTCTCGCAGAATGAATCCTTGTGGTTTGAAGCATCACACAATAACACTGTGAGAAAACCTCCATATCCTCATGATGACCCACACCTTCATAAATGGGCCATCATGGACAGAAACTCCATCCTAAGCCAAAGTCTGATCCTCGCCCTGAATTCAGAAGCATGAGATCTCGATTCAGCACTTGAGAGTGTGCCTGCTGGGCCCTCGCCTTGAAACCTAAGCCTATCTTGTGTTCTCAGACTTCCGTCCTCAGAATCCTGGCCACACCCCTCCAGTTTGGAAATTCTGGAGACACAATGCAGCACTCTGCCTGGTCTCCAGAAGAAAAATGTTGCCCTATAGGGCTAACCAGAAACGCCAAATGAGTAACAACCTGCATGCCACTCGACCATACCCCAATTATACAGTCTAGCCTGTGCACTAAAGCCCTGTCTGACACAGCCTGAGGGCAGACCTCCAGTCCAACACCAGGACAGCTGGCCGTACACAGAGCATATCATACCCACAATGGCTTTAGGCCATCATCTCTACCCAACCTCAATTTTCACCTTCAGAACCTAGACCTTATCTACACTCACTGCTCAGGAGTGAACGTGATGCAAGAATCAGAACTTCTCCTTCGCCATGGCAAGAAACCTTGTGGTTGGCATGTTGTCCAACGTTCATTGTAGGAGAAAGCAGCATGGACTATGAGGTCCCACCTATTCCTGAGGGCCACAATTTGCACAAACACATATTGTGACCCTCAGCGTGAGCCCTATCCTCATGTGAAGCCTCTTAGTGACTGGAACAACAGCCCACATATGGGGCTTGCCAAGCCCCTAGTCACCCAATCTCAACCAGAGTTCGAGATGTCTAGTCACCCGACTCAGGGCTCTGCTCTGGAATCCCTCTTTGGTGGGACACCTGAGGTAAAAAAAAAAAAAAATACAGAAAGGACTTTTCCCATCCACAGAATGATCCCAACCGCTTGGGATCAGGCCAAATCACCAGAGAAAGAATTGTCCATGGCCCTTGAGGACACCCCGACATTCCACGGCCACCGTTGACACAAAATCCAGAGACAAAAGCCTGAGCAAGCGCCACATACTCGCCCTTTGTTCATAGCCCGGAAAATTCTCACGTTCTGTAGATCGAGCCTTCATACATACATCCCCAAACCTAAGCTGAGTTTGTGTTTTCAGACTTCTGTCCCCACAGTACTGGCCCACACACCATCCAAGCTGGGGCCCCTGGAGCCACCCCTCAGGACTGTGGCTTCCCTCTCCAGGGGAATTCTGCCACTTCCATTGGCCACAACCTTATAGATTAGGAGAAACCTCCAAACTCCCCGAGGCCATCCGAATAGTGTTGGCTGCCCAGGACAAACAGGGATGATCTTTCACAAGTTAGGAAACTACCTCCACTCAGACCCAGAGACAGATATCCCCATAGAATAATATTGAACTGGACAGGCACTTAGGCCCTAATCAGATCCATTGCTTTTGTTTCCAGGCATCTCTCCTCAGAGGCCTGGTTTCCAATACCAGCATAGGGGGATTACTGAGGCACTCATCAGAAAAATCTCGTCTCCACATAGGAAATGTACTCTTTGGAGCTCTATAAAAACCTCTGTTTAAGAGAATCTTTCAGGGCCCCGGATCAAGCGCCCCATTCCAGGGTCTCCATGGACTTAAAACCACATTATGATCTATCCTCGGGAGCGTCCATGTCAACTCAACCCCCTTGGTTTCTCCCCCAGGGCCTGCAGATCAAACCTGCCTTGTCGCTAGGAGACAACTAGAATGGGAGGTGGGCTGCCTAGGCATCAATCCTTAGAACCCTACTCTGGAGTCATTCCATATGGGACATCCTAGATCCATCCAACAGGTCTCAAGTGTCCCACAGAAGGAATCTTTGCAGTCTGGAGCATCTCAGAACTCCCATTGTGGGAAAATCTACATGGCCTCTTGAGACGCTCCACTTTATAAAGTGGCCATCATGGACAGAAACTCCAACCTGAGCAAACGTCTGATATTCGCCCTGACTTCAGGTGCATGAGATCATGATTCAGCTCTGCAGAGTGTGCCTTCTGTGCCCTCACCCCCAAAACTAAGCCTAGCTTGTGTTCTCAGACTACAGTCCTCACACCCCTGGCCCAAAATCCCTACAGTTTGGCAATACTGGGGCCACAATGCAGCACTCTGCCTTCCCTCCCAGAGAAAAAACGTTGCCTTATGGAACTACCTAGAGACCCGTATGAGGATCAATTGAACGCCACTCGACTGCACCCCAAATATTCAGTCTACCCTGTCTAATGCCTTGTCTGACACAGCATGAGCCCACACCTCCAGACCTACGCTCAACAGCTGGCCGCACACTGAGCTCATTGGACCCAACAGGTCCTTAGGTCTTCATCTCTTCCCAACCTCGGTTTTCAGGTTTCAGAACCTAGACCTAAACTCCAATCACTGTCCAGGGGTTAACGTGATGCAGAAGTCACAACTCTTCCTTCGCCATGGCCAGAAACCTTGTGGTTGGCATATTCTCCAACGTTCAGTGTCGGAGAATCCAGCGTGGCCCATGAGGCCCTTCCCATGCTTGAGGGCCTTGTTGGCACAAATAGGCATTGTGACCCTCAGCATGAGCCCTGTCCTCAAGGAAGGCCTCTCAGTGTCTGAATCAAGAGCCCACATATTGGACATGCCATGCCCCTAGGCCCCCAAACTAAAACAGAGGTGGGGTTGCCCAGTTGTCCCTCCCGAGGACTCTGCTCTTGAATCCCTCCTTTATTGGGACACATGAGGTACAAAAAATAAAATAAAATAAAATAAAAAACAGAAAGGACTCCTCCCATCCCACAGAACATACACAAACTCTTGGGATTGGGTCAAATCCTCAGAGAAGGAAAGCCGTCCACAACCCATGAGGCAACGCCAGCATTCCACCCACATTGTTGACACAAATCCAGAGACAAAATCTGAGCAATCACCTCAAACTCACACTTTTTCATATCCTGAAGTGTTATCACGGTCTGTAGATTGGGCGTGCCATAACTATGTCCCCAATCCTAAGCGGAGTTTGTGTTTTCAGATTTTTGCTCCACAGGCCTGGCCCACACACCCTCAAAGTTGGGCCCCTAGAGCCAAACTCAGAACTTTGCCTGCCCTCTCCAGGGGATTTCTGCCCATTCCATTGACCACAACCTTATAGATTAGGAGAAACTCCAAAGTCCCGAGGCCATTCCAATATTATAGGTCGCCCAGGACAAACAGGGGCGATCTGACACAATCTGAGCAACTACCTCACCTCAGATACTTAGACACGTATCCCCAGCAAAGAGATTGAACCGGACAGGCACCTAGGCTCTAATCATATCCATTGCTTTTGTTTCCAGTCATCTCTCCTCAGAGGCCTGGTTTCCAATACCAGCATATGGGAGATTCCTTAGGCACTCATCAATTCAAAATTCTCTTCTCTACATAGGAAACATACTCTTTAGAGCTCCATCAAAACCTCCGGTTATGAACATCCCTCAAGGACCCGGATCAAGACCCCATTCCAAGGTCTCCATGGACACAAATGCACATTATGACCCATCCTCAACTCACCCATTTCAAAACACCCGATTCGGTTGCTCCACTAGATCAGGCAGATCGAACTTGCCTTGGCTCTATGAGACACCTGGAATGGGAGGCAGGCTGCCCAGGCATCCATCCTTAGAACCCTGCTCTGGATAACTTCCTTATGGGATGTCCTGGAGCCATCCACCGGTCTCACCTGTCCCACAGAAGGAATCATTGCGGTTTGGAGCATCTCACAATTCAAATCGTGGGAAAAACTCCATGTCCTCGTGACACCCTCCCATTCATGAAGGGGCCATCATGGACAGAAACTCCGACCAAAGCCAACGTCTGATCCTAGCTCTGTCTTCAGGTATACGGGATCTCGAATCATCTCTGCAGAGGGTGCCTGCCGTCCCTTCACCCCGAAATCTAAGTCTGGCTTGTGTTCTCAGAATTTTTTCCTCACACTCCTGGCCCACAAGCCTTCCAGTTTGGGAATTCTGGAGCCAGTATGTAACACTGTGTCTTCCCTCCAGAAGAAAAATGTTGCCCTCTGGGGCTACCCAGTAACCACAAATGAGTACCATCCTGCACGAAACTCGACTGCACCCCAATGATACAGTCTAGCCTGGGCACTAATTCCCTGTCTGCCACAGCCTGAGCCTGCACCTCCCAACCCACACTCAACAGCAGGCCGAACACTGAGCACATCAGACACACCATGGCCTTAGGGCTTCATCTCTTCCCAACCTCAGTTTTCAGGCTTCAGAACCTAGACCTTAAATCCAATCATAGTCCAGGAGTGAAAGTGTGGCAGAAATTAGAACTCCTTCTTCCCCATGGCCAGAAAACTTGTGGTTGCCATATTGTGCAACGTTCAGTGTAGGAGAAACCAGCATGGTACATTAGGCCACCCCCTGACTTGAGGGGCTCCTTGGGCACAAAAACACATTGTGAAACTCAGTGTGAGACCTATCCTCAAGGAAGGCCACTCAGTGTCTGGACCAAGAGCCCACATATGGGGCTTGCCATGTTCTTAGGTCCCAATGTTAAACAGAGGTCTGGTTGTCCAGTTGCCCCAACCCACGACTCTGCTCTGGAATCCCTCTTTTGGTGATCCACCTGAGGTAAAAAAAAAACAAAAAAAACAAAAAAAAAAAAATAAAAATAAGCACAAAAAACCAGAAAGGCCTCCTCCCTTCCCACAGAATGAACCCAAACTCTTGGGATCAGGTCAAATCCCCAGAAAGGGAGCCTCATCGATGGCCCATGAGGACACCCCGACATTCCATGGCAATCGGTGACACATTTCCAGAAAAAAAAAAAAAAAAAAAAGCATGAGCAAGCATCTCACATCGCCCTTTGTTCATATCCCGAAGAGTTCTCCTCACGGTCTATAGATCGGGCCGGCCATACCTACATCCCCCAACCTAAGTGGAGTTTGTGTTTTCAGACTTTTGTCCAAATAGCCCTGGACCACACACGCTCCACACTTGGGTCCCTGGAGCCACACCTCAGGACTGTGCTTCCCTTTCAAGGGAATTCTTCCCATTCCATTGGCCACAACCTTGCAAATGAGGAAAAACCTCCAAAGTCACCGAGGCCATCCCATTAGTGTAGGCCGCCCAGGACAAACAGGGGTGATCTCAAACCAGCTGAGCAACTACCTCCACTCAGACAACAGATGTCCCCAGAGAAGAATATTGAACCGGTCAGGCCCCTAGGCCCTAATCAGATCCATTGCTTTGGTTTCCAGGCATCTCTCCTCAGAGGACTCGTTTCCAATACCAGCATATGGTGGTTTCCTGAGGCACCATTAAAAACAAATCTCGTCTCCCCATGGAAAACTTGCTCATTGGAGCTTTGTCATAACCTCTGGTTAGGAGAATCCTTCAGGGCCCTGGTGCCACTGCCCCATACCAAGGTCTCCATGGACTCAAACCAACATTAAGACCATCCTCAGGAAGGTCCATTTCAACTCAGCCCCCTCTGTTGCTACCCCAAGACAGCCGATCAAACGTTTCTTGTTGCTAGGAGACAATTGGAATGTGAGGCTGGCTGCCCAGGCATCCATACTTAGAACGCTTTTCTGGAAAAATACCTTATAAGACGTCCTGGAGCCATCCAACAAATCTTAATTGTCCCACAGAAGGAATCCTTGTGGTTTGCAGCATCACACACTCGCACCGTGGGAAAACCTCCATGGCCTCGTGATGCCTCCACCTTCAGGTAGAGGACATCATGGACAGAAACTCCCGTCTGATCCTCGCCCTGACTTCAGATGCATGAGATCTCAATTCAGCTCTGCAGAGTGTGCCTGCCTTGCCCTCGCCCAAAACCTAAGCCAGCTCACGTTCTCAGACTTCCGTCCTCACACTCATGGCCCACAAGCCTTCCACTTTGGGAATTCTGGAGACAAAATGCAGCACTCTGCCTGCCCTCCAGAAGAGAGACTTTGCCCTAGGGGTCTACCCAGAAACATCAAATGAGGATCAACCTGCAATTCTCTAGACTGTACCCCAATTATACAGTCTAGCCTGGGCACTAATGCCCTGTCTGACACAGCCTGACCCCAGACCTCGTGACCGACACCCAGACACCTGGCCTCACACTGAACACAACGAACATGCCATGGCCTTAGGTCATCATCTCTTCCCAACCTTGTTCTTCAGGCTTCAGAACCTAGACATTATCTCCACTCACAACTAAGTGATGTACGTGATGCAGAAATCAGAACTTCACCTTCCCCATGACCAGAAACCTTGTGGTTGGCATGTTGTCCAACGTTCAGTATATGAGAACCCAGCATGGCCCATGAGGCCTCAGACATGCTTGAGGGCTGCGATGGGCACAAACACACATTAGGACCCTAAGCATGAACCCTGGCCTCAAGTAAAGCCTCTCCGGGGCTGGACCAAGAGCCTGCATATGGGACTTGCCATGCCCCTACTCCCCCAATCCTAGCCAGAGCTTGAGAAGTCTAGTCAACCTTATTCAGAGCTCTTTCCTGGAATCCCTCTTTGGTGGGACACATAAGGTAAAAAAAAAAAAAAAAAAAAAAAAAAACCAAGATAAAGAAAAAAAAAAAAGTAAGGACTCCTACCATCCAAAGAATGACCCCAAACACTTGGAATCTGGCCAAATCCACAGAGAGAAATACTCGTCCATGGTCGATGAGGCCAGCCTGACATTCCAAGGCCACCATTGACACAAAATCCGGAGACAAAAACCTGAAAAAGCGCCACACACTTGCCCTTTGTTCAGAGCCCCCAAAATTCTCAAGGTCTGTAGATCGGGCCTGCCATACCTATGTCCCCAAACCTAAGCCGAGTTTGTGTTTTCAGACTTCTGTCTCCATTGTCCTCACCCACACATTCTAAAGGCTGGGCCCCATGGAGCCACACCTCTGGACTGTGCCTGCCCTCTCCAAGGGAATTCTGCTCATTCATTTGGCACAACCTGACAGATTAGGAGAATCATCCAAAATCTCTGAGGCCATCCCAATAGTGTAGGATGTCCTGGACATACAGGGACCCTCTGGCACAAGCTGAGCCACTACCTCCAATCAGAACCTTAGACAGATATCCATAGAAAAGAATATTGAACAAGACAGGCACCTAGGCCCTAATTGGATCCATTGCTTTTGTTTTCAGGCATCTCTCCTCAGAGGCCTGGATTCCAATACCAGCATAAGGGGGTTTCCAGAGCTACCTATCAGAAAAAATCTCGTCTCCACATGGGAATCTTGCTCTATGGAGCTGTGTCATAACCTCCAGTTAGGAGAAAACTTCAGGTCACTGGAGCCACTGCCCCATTTGAATATCTCCATGGACACAATCCCAAATTATGACCCATCCTCAGGAGAGTCCATTTCAACTAAACCCCCTCGGTTGCTACTCCAGAGCCAGCAGATTGAACCTGCCTTGTCGCTAGGAGACAATTGAAATGCGAGTTGGGCTCTTCAGGCATCCATCCTTAGAACCCTGCTCTTGCGTCGTTCCTTATGGGACATCCTTGAGCCATCCAACAGGTCTCGACTGTCCCACAGGAGTCCTTGTGCATGGAACACCTAACAACTCATATCATGGAAAGCTTCCAAGGTCACATGATGCCCCCAATCTTCATGAAGGCAGATCATGGAAAGAAACTCCAACCTGAGCCAACAGCTGATCTTCGCCTTGACTTCAGATGCACGAGATCTTGATTCAGCTCTTCAGAGTGTACCTGCTGTGCCCTCACCCCAAAACCTAAGCGTAGCTAGTGTTCTCCGACTTCCGTCCTCACTCTCCTGGACCACACGCCCTCTATTTTGGGATTTCCGATGACACAGTGCTGCACTCTGCCTGCCCTCTAGAAGAAAAATATTGCCCTATGGGTCTACCCAGAAACCTCAAATGAGGATAAACCTGCACGTCACTCAACTGTACACCAATTATATAGTCTAGCCTGTGCACTAATGCCCTGTCCGACAGAACCTGAGGCCTGAATTCCCAACCGACACCCAGACAGCTTGCAGTACACTGAGAACATCTGAACCGCCATGGCCTTAGGTCGCCATCTCTTTCCAACTTCGGTTTTCAGGCTACAGAATCCTAGACCTTATCTCTACTCACTTCCCATGGGTGAACGTGATGCAGAAATCAGAACTCCTCCTGCCCTCTCGCCAGAATCTTGTGGTTGGCATCTTGTCCAACGTTCAGTGGAGGACCCCTGTAGGGCCTACAGGGGTAGTAGTAGGGCCCCTGAGGGTAGTGTAGGGTCCCTGAGGCCCTGCCTATGCTTAAGAGCTGCGGTGGGCTCAAACACACATTGGGACACTCAGTTTGAGCCCTGTCCTCAAGTAAAGCCTCTCAGTGGCTGGACCATGAGCCCGCATATGGGGCCTGCCATGCCCCAAGTCACCCAATCTTAACCAGAGGTAGAGACATCTAGTCACCCCTACTCAGGGCTCTGCTCTGGAAACCCTCTTTGGTGGGACATTTGAGGTAAATAAACACAGAAAGGACTCCTCCCACTCACAGAATGACCCCAATCACTTGGGATTGGGCCATCCCAAGTGATTGGGGTCCAGAGAGAAAGACTCGTCCATGGCCCATGAGGCCAGCCCGACATTCCATGGCCACTATTGACACAAAATCCAGAGACATAAGCTTCAGCAAGCGTTCACACTCACCCTTAGGTCATAGCCCAAAAAATTCTCCTCATAGTCTGTAGATTGGGCCTGCCATACCTACGTCCCCAAACCTAAGCCGAGTTTGTGTTTTCAGACTTCTATCCTGACATCCCTGTCCCACACACCCTCCAGACTGAGGCCCCTGGAGCCACACCTCAGGACTGTGCCTGCCCTCTCCAAGGAAATTCTTCCCATTCCATTGGCCACAACCCTACAGATAAGGAGAAACCTCCAAAGTCCCAGAGGCCATTCCAATAGTGTAGGCCACCCAGGACAAAGAGGGGCGATCTCTCACAAACTGAGCAACGACGTCAACTCACCCGTAGACAGATAACCCAAGAGAAGAAGATTAAACTGGACTGGCCCCTAGAATGTAATTGGTTCCATTGCTTTTTTTTTTCTAAGCATCTCTCCTCAGAGGCCTGTTTTCCAATACCAGCATATGGGGGATTCCAGAGATACCAATCAGAACAAATCTTGTCTTCACATGGGAAACTTATCCTTTGGAGCACTGTAAAAGCCTCCAGTTAGGAGAAACCTTCAGGTAGCCGGAGCAACCGCCCTATTCCAAGGTCTCCATGGACACATACCCGCATTATGACCATTCGGCAGGAGAGTACATTTCAACTCAGCCCCGTCGATTACTCCCCCAGAGGCAGAATATCAAACCTGCCTTGTCGCTAGGAGACAACTGGAATGCAAAGCAGACTCTCTAGGCATCCATCCATGGAATCCTGCTCTGGCGCCGTTCCATATGGGATGTCCTGGAGCCTTCCAACAGGTCTTGACTGTCCCACAGAAGGAATCCTTGCAGATTGGAGCATCTCACAACTCCTATCGTGGGAAAACCTACATGGCCTCATGAGAGGCTCCCCTTTATAAAGGGGCCATCATGGACAGAAACTCCAACCTGAGCCAACTTCTGATGCATTGCTTTGGTTTCTAGGTATCTCTCCTCAGAGGCCTGGTTTCCAATATCAGAATATGGGGGCTTCCTAAGGAAACAATCAGAACAGATCTCATCTCCACATGGGAAACTTGCTCTTTGGAGCTGTGTCAATACCTCAGGTTAGGAGGATCCTTCAGGGCGCTGGCACCATGGCCCAATCCCAAGGTCTCCAAGGACACAAACTTACATTATGAACCATTCTCAGGAGAGTCCATTTCAAATCAGCCCACTCTGCTGCTCACCCAGAGCCAGCAGATCAAACCTTCCTTGTCACTAGGAGACAGTTAGAATGGGAGGCGGGCTGCCCAGGCATCCATCCTTAGAACCCTGCTCTGGAGAACTTCTTTATGGGACGTCTTGAATCCAAACAACCTGTCTTGACTGTCTCGCAGAATGAATCCTTGTGGTTTGAAGCATCACACAATAACACTGTGAGAAAACCTCCATATCCTCATGATGACCCACACCTTCATAAATGGGCCATCATGGACAGAAACTCCATCCTAAGCCAAAGTCTGATCCTCGCCCTGAATTCAGAAGCATGAGATCTCGATTCAGCACTTGAGAGTGTGCCTGCTGGGCCCTCGCCTTGAAACCTAAGCCTATCTTGTGTTCTCAGACTTCCGTCCTCAGAATCCTGGCCACACCCCTCCAGTTTGGAAATTCTGGAGACACAATGCAGCACTCTGCCTGGTCTCCAGAAGAAAAATGTTGCCCTATAGGGCTAACCAGAAACGCCAAATGAGTAACAACCTGCATGCCACTCGACCATACCCCAATTATACAGTCTAGCCTGTGCACTAAAGCCCTGTCTGACACAGCCTGAGGGCAGACCTCCAGTCCAACACCAGGACAGCTGGCCGTACACAGAGCATATCATACCCACAATGGCTTTAGGCCATCATCTCTACCCAACCTCAATTTTCACCTTCAGAACCTAGACCTTATCTACACTCACTGCTCAGGAGTGAACGTGATGCAAGAATCAGAACTTCTCCTTCGCCATGGCAAGAAACCTTGTGGTTGGCATGTTGTCCAACGTTCATTGTAGGAGAAAGCAGCATGGACTATGAGGTCCCACCTATTCCTGAGGGCCACAATTTGCACAAACACATATTGTGACCCTCAGCGTGAGCCCTATCCTCATGTGAAGCCTCTTAGTGACTGGAACAACAGCCCACATATGGGGCTTGCCAAGCCCCTAGTCACCCAATCTCAACCAGAGTTCGAGATGTCTAGTCACCCGACTCAGGGCTCTGCTCTGGAATCCCTCTTTGGTGGGACACCTGAGGTAAAAAAAAAAAAAAATACAGAAAGGACTTTTCCCATCCACAGAATGATCCCAACCGCTTGGGATCAGGCCAAATCACCAGAGAAAGAATTGTCCATGGCCCTTGAGGACACCCCGACATTCCACGGCCACCGTTGACACAAAATCCAGAGACAAAAGCCTGAGCAAGCGCCACATACTCGCCCTTTGTTCATAGCCCGGAAAATTCTCACGTTCTGTAGATCGAGCCTTCATACATACATCCCCAAACCTAAGCTGAGTTTGTGTTTTCAGACTTCTGTCCCCACAGTACTGGCCCACACACCATCCAAGCTGGGGCCCCTGGAGCCACCCCTCAGGACTGTGGCTTCCCTCTCCAGGGGAATTCTGCCACTTCCATTGGCCACAACCTTATAGATTAGGAGAAACCTCCAAACTCCCCGAGGCCATCCGAATAGTGTTGGCTGCCCAGGACAAACAGGGATGATCTTTCACAAGTTAGGAAACTACCTCCACTCAGACCCAGAGACAGATATCCCCATAGAATAATATTGAACTGGACAGGCACTTAGGCCCTAATCAGATCCATTGCTTTTGTTTCCAGGCATCTCTCCTCAGAGGCCTGGTTTCCAATACCAGCATAGGGGGATTACTGAGGCACTCATCAGAAAAATCTCGTCTCCACATAGGAAATGTACTCTTTGGAGCTCTATAAAAACCTCTGTTTAAGAGAATCTTTCAGGGCCCCGGATCAAGCGCCCCATTCCAGGGTCTCCATGGACTTAAAACCACATTATGATCTATCCTCGGGAGCGTCCATGTCAACTCAACCCCCTTGGTTTCTCCCCCAGGGCCTGCAGATCAAACCTGCCTTGTCGCTAGGAGACAACTAGAATGGGAGGTGGGCTGCCTAGGCATCAATCCTTAGAACCCTACTCTGGAGTCATTCCATATGGGACATCCTAGATCCATCCAACAGGTCTCAAGTGTCCCACAGAAGGAATCTTTGCAGTCTGGAGCATCTCAGAACTCCCATTGTGGGAAAATCTACATGGCCTCTTGAGACGCTCCACTTTATAAAGTGGCCATCATGGACAGAAACTCCAACCTGAGCAAACGTCTGATATTCGCCCTGACTTCAGGTGCATGAGATCATGATTCAGCTCTGCAGAGTGTGCCTTCT
Organism: Mustela nivalis; assembly: GCF_964662115.1. Lineage (NCBI taxonomy): Eukaryota > Metazoa > Chordata > Mammalia > Carnivora > Mustelidae > Mustela > Mustela nivalis. The sequence continues at coordinate 2,584,249 of NW_028136553.1, read as the reverse complement.
GTGCCCTCACCCCCAAAACTAAGCCTAGCTTGTGTTCTCAGACTACAGTCCTCACACCCCTGGCCCAAAATCCCTACAGTTTGGCAATACTGGGGCCACAATGCAGCACTCTGCCTTCCCTCCCAGAGAAAAAACGTTGCCTTATGGAACTACCTAGAGACCCGTATGAGGATCAATTGAACGCCACTCGACTGCACCCCAAATATTCAGTCTACCCTGTCTAATGCCTTGTCTGACACAGCATGAGCCCACACCTCCAGACCTACGCTCAACAGCTGGCCGCACACTGAGCTCATTGGACCCAACAGGTCCTTAGGTCTTCATCTCTTCCCAACCTCGGTTTTCAGGTTTCAGAACCTAGACCTAAACTCCAATCACTGTCCAGGGGTTAACGTGATGCAGAAGTCACAACTCTTCCTTCGCCATGGCCAGAAACCTTGTGGTTGGCATATTCTCCAACGTTCAGTGTCGGAGAATCCAGCGTGGCCCATGAGGCCCTTCCCATGCTTGAGGGCCTTGTTGGCACAAATAGGCATTGTGACCCTCAGCATGAGCCCTGTCCTCAAGGAAGGCCTCTCAGTGTCTGAATCAAGAGCCCACATATTGGACATGCCATGCCCCTAGGCCCCCAAACTAAAACAGAGGTGGGGTTGCCCAGTTGTCCCTCCCGAGGACTCTGCTCTTGAATCCCTCCTTTATTGGGACACATGAGGTACAAAAAATAAAATAAAATAAAATAAAAAACAGAAAGGACTCCTCCCATCCCACAGAACATACACAAACTCTTGGGATTGGGTCAAATCCTCAGAGAAGGAAAGCCGTCCACAACCCATGAGGCAACGCCAGCATTCCACCCACATTGTTGACACAAATCCAGAGACAAAATCTGAGCAATCACCTCAAACTCACACTTTTTCATATCCTGAAGTGTTATCACGGTCTGTAGATTGGGCGTGCCATAACTATGTCCCCAATCCTAAGCGGAGTTTGTGTTTTCAGATTTTTGCTCCACAGGCCTGGCCCACACACCCTCAAAGTTGGGCCCCTAGAGCCAAACTCAGAACTTTGCCTGCCCTCTCCAGGGGATTTCTGCCCATTCCATTGACCACAACCTTATAGATTAGGAGAAACTCCAAAGTCCCGAGGCCATTCCAATATTATAGGTCGCCCAGGACAAACAGGGGCGATCTGACACAATCTGAGCAACTACCTCACCTCAGATACTTAGACACGTATCCCCAGCAAAGAGATTGAACCGGACAGGCACCTAGGCTCTAATCATATCCATTGCTTTTGTTTCCAGTCATCTCTCCTCAGAGGCCTGGTTTCCAATACCAGCATATGGGAGATTCCTTAGGAACTCATCAATTCAAAATTCTCTTCTCTACATAGGAAACATACTCTTTAGAGCTCCATCAAAACCTCCGGTTATGAACATCCCTCAAGGACCCGGATCAAGACCCCATTCCAAGGTCTCCATGGACACAAATGCACATTATGACCCATCCTCAACTCACCCATTTCAAAACACCCGATTCAGTTGCTCCACTAGATCAGGCAGATCGAACTTGCCTTGGCTCTATGAGACACCTGGAATGGGAGGCAGGCTGCCCAGGCATCCATCCTTAGAACCCTGCTCTGGATAACTTCCTTATGGGATGTCCTGGAGCCATCCACCGGTCTCACCTGTCCCACAGAAGGAATCATTGCGGTTTGGAGCATCTCACAATTCAAATCGTGGGAAAAACTCCATGTCCTCGTGACACCCTCCCATTCATGAAGGGGCCATCATGGACAGAAACTCCGACCAAAGCCAACGTCTGATCCTAGCTCTGTCTTCAGGTATACGGGATCTCGAATCATCTCTGCAGAGGGTGCCTGCCGTCCCTTCACCCCGAAATCTAAGTCTGGCTTGTGTTCTCAGAATTTTTTCCTCACACTCCTGGCCCACAAGCCTTCCAGTTTGGGAATTCTGGAGCCACTATGTGGCACTGTGTCTTCCCTCCAGAAGAAAAACGTTGCCCTCTGGGGCTACCCAGTAACCACAAATGAGTACCATCCTGCACGAAACTCGACTGCACCCCAATGATACAGTCTAGCCTGGGCACTAATTCCCTGTCTGCCACAGCCTGAGCCTGCACCTCCCAACCCACACTCAACAGCAGGCCGAACACTGAGCACATCAGACACACCATGGCCTTAGGGCTTCATCTCTTCCCAACCTCAGTTTTCAGGCTTCAGAACCTAGACCTTAAATCCAATCATAGTCCAGGAGTGAAAGTGTGGCAGAAATTAGAACTCCTTCTTCCCCATGGCCAGAAAACTTGTGGTTGCCATATTGTGCAACGTTCAGTGTAGGAGAAACCAGCATGGTACATTAGGCCACCCCCTGACTTGAGGGGCTCCTTGGGCACAAAAACACATTGTGAAACTCAGTGTGAGAACTATCCTCAAGGAAGGCCTCTCAGTGTCTGGACCAAGAGCCCACATATGGGGCTTGCCATGTTCTTAGGTCCCAATGTTAAACAGAGATCTGGTTGTCCAGTTGCCCCAACCCACGACTCTGCTCTGGAATCCCTCTTTTGGTGATCCACCTGAGGTAAAAAAAAAAAAAAAAAAAAAAAAAAAAAAAAAAATAAAAATAAGCACAAAAAACCAGAAAGGCCTCCTCCCTTACCACAGAATGAACCCAAACTCTTGGGATCGGGTCAAATCCCCAGAAAGGGAGCCTCATCGATGGCCCATGAGGACACCCCGACATTCCATGGCAATCGGTGACACATTTCCAGAAAAAAAAAAAAAAGCATGAGCAAGCATCTCACATCGCCCTTTGTTCATATCCCGAAGAGTTCTCCTCACGGTCTATAGATCGGGCCGGCCATACCTACATCCCCCAACCTAAGTGGAGTTTGGGTTTTCAGACTTTTGTCCAAATAGCCCTGGACCACACACGCTCCACACTTGGGTCCCTGGAGCCACACCTCAGGACTGTGCTTCCCTTTCAAGGGAATTCTTCCCATTCCATTGGCCACAACCTTGCAAATGAGGAAAAACCTCCAAAGTCACCGAGGCCATCCCATTAGTGTAGGCCGCCCAGGACAAACAGGGGTGATCTCAAACCAGCTGAGCAACTACCTCCACTCAGACAACAATGTCCCCAGAGAAGAATATTGAACCGGTCAGGCCCCTAGGCCCTAATCAGATCCATTGCTTTGGTTTCCAGGCATCTCTCCTCAGAGGCCTCGTTTCCAATACCAGCATATGGTGGTTTCCTGAGGCACCATTAAAAACAAATCTCGTCTCCCCATGGAAAACTTGCTCATTGGAGCTTTGTCATAACCTCTGGTTAGGAGAATCCTTCAGGGCCCTGGTGCCACTGCCCCATACCAAGGTCTCCATGGACTCAAACCAACATTAAGACCATCCTCAGGAAGGTCCATTTCAACTCAGCCCCCTCTGTTGCTACCCCAAGACAGCAGATCAAACGTTTATTGTTGCTAGGAGACAATTGGAATGTGAGGCTGGCTGCCCAGGCATCCATACTTAGAACGCTTTTCTGGAAAAATACCTTATAAGACGTCCTGGAGCCATCCAACAAATCTTAATTGTCCCACAGAAGGAATCCTTGCGGTTTGGAGCATCTCACAACTCCAATAGTGGGAAAACCCCCATGGCATCATAATGCCCCCCCCTTCCTGAGGGGCCCACATGGGCAGAAACTCAAACCTGAGCCAAAGTCTGAACCTCGACCTGACTTCAGACGCATGAGATCTTAATTCCGCTCTGCAGAGTGTGCCTGCCATGTCCTTGCCCTGAAACCTAAGCCTAGCTTGTGTTCTCAGACTTCTGTCCTCACTCTCCTGGCCCACAATCCCTCCAGTTTGGGAATTCCGAAGCCACAATGAAGCACTCTGCCTGCCCTCCAGAAGAAAAACTTTGCCCTATGCTGCTAATAAGAAACACCAAATGATTTTCTAATGCATGCCACTCGATTTTAAAGCAATTATACAGCCCACCTCGTATACTAATGCCCTGTCTGGCACAGCCTGAGACAAGACATCCCAAACGACATCCAGACAGCTGGCCCCAACCTGGACACATAGGACCCGCTATGGCTGTAGGTCGTCATCTCTTCCCAACCTCGGTTTTCAGGTTTCAGAACCTAGACCTTATCTCCAATCACTGCCCAGGGGTGAACGTGATGCAGAAATTAGAATTCCTCCTTCCCCATGGCCAGAAACCTTGTGGTTGGCATGTTGTCCAACGTTCAATGTGGGAAAACCTGCATTGTCCGAAAGGACACGCCAGTGCTTGAGGGCCGCCCAGGGCACAGACATGCATTGTGATCTGCAGCGTGAGTCCCGTATTAAAGTAACGCCTCTCAGTGGCTGGACCAAGATCCTGCATATGGGGCTTGTCATATCCATAGGCCCCCAAACTTAACCAGAGGGCGAGTATTCCAGTTGTCAGTACCTACTGCTATGCTCTAGAATCCCTCTACTGGGGGAACACATGAAGCAGAAAACAGGACACTTCCCTTCCCACAGAATGATCCCAAACTCTTGGGGGTTGGACAAACTACCAGAGAGGGAGACTTCTACGACCCATGAGGCAACTCCTACATTAAACGGCCATTGTGGACAAAACATCCAGAGACAAAAGCCTGGGCGACTGCCTCCCTCTCACCCTTCTTTCATATCCAGAGGAGCTCCCCTCATGGACTGTAGATCAGGCCTGCCGTAACCTCAGCCCCAAACCTGAGCTGAGTTAGGGTTTTTGGATGTCTGTCTGCACAGCCATGGCCCACACGGCCTCCAGGATGGGGTCTCTGGAGCCACACCACAGAACTGTGCCTGCTCTCTCCTAAGAAACTGCCCATTCCATTGGCCACAACTCTACAAAATAGTAGAAACCTCAAGGTCCCCAAGGACATCCCACTACCACAAGCCGCACTGGACAAATAGGGGCATTATGACACAAGCTGAGCCACTACTATCTCCATGCAGACACACTGACAGATATCCGCAGACACAGAAGATTGAACCAGACAGGCCCCTAGGCCCTATTATGAACTCTTGCTTTGGTGTCCAGGTATCACTCCTCAGAGGCCTGGGTTCGAAGACCAGCATACGGGCTTTCCTGAGGCACTAGACAGAAGACTTCTCATCTCCACATGGGAAGCTTCCTTGTTGGAGATGTGTCAAGCCCTTCGGGTTGGAGAATCCTGCAGAGTCCCTTAGCTACTGCCACATTCCAAGGTCTCCATGGCCACCAACCCACATTATGACTCATCCTCAGGAGAGTCCATTTAAACTTCGCCATCTGGGTAGCTCACCCAAGAGCCCGCAGATTAAGCGTGCCTTGTCTTGACCAGGCAATGGGAAGGTGAGTTGGCCTGTCTCGGCATCCATGCTTAGGCCCCTGCTCTCGAGTCTTTCTGTATGGGGCATCCTGGAACCATGCAATAGTACTCGACTGTCCTGAAGAAGGAAACTTTGAAGTTTGGAGCAGCTCACAACTCCCAGCGTAGGGAAACTTCCCTGGCCTCATGACGCCCCCACCCCCTTCAGGAAGGGGCCGTCATGGACACAAACTCCAGCTTGAGGCAACATCTGATACTCGCCCTGACCTCACCTGCAGGAGATCTCGATTCAGCCTCTGCAGAGTGGGCCTGCCATGCTCTTGGCCCAAAAACTTGTGCTAGCTTGTGTTTTCAGACTTCCTTCCTCACAATCCTGGCCACACCCCTCCAGTTTGGCAATTCTGGAGACACAATGCAGCACTCTGCCTGCCCTCCAGAAGAAAAATATTGCCCTATAGGGCTAACCGGAAACGCCAAATGAGTAACAACCTGCATGCAACTCGACCATACACCAATTATACAGTCTAGCCTGTGCACTAAAGCCCTGTCTGACACAGCCTGAGGGCAGACCTCCATCCAACACCCAGAAAGCTGGCCGTACACAGAGCATATCACACCCACAAAGGCTTTAGGCCATCATCTCTACCCAACCTCAGTTTTCACCTTCAGAACCTAGACCTTATCTCCACTCACTGCTCAGGAATGAATGTGATGCAAGAATCAGAACTTCTCCTTCGGCTTGGCAAGTAACCTAGTGGTTGGCATGTTGTCCAATGTTCATTGTAGGAGAAAGCAGCATGGACTATGAGGCCCCACCTATCCCTGAGGGCCACAATATGCACAAACACACATTGTGAGCCTCAGCGTGAGCCCTATCCTCATGTAAAGCCTCTTAGTGACTGGAACAACAGCCCACATATGGGGCTTGCCAAGCCCCTAGTCCCCCAATCTCAACCAGAGTTCGAGATGACTAGTCACCCCTACTCAGGGCTCTACTCTGGAATCCCATTTTGGTGGGACACCTGAGGTAAAAAAAAAAAAAAAACATATATAATATATATATACAGAAAGGACTCTTCCAATCCACAGAATGATCCCAACCACTTGGGATCAGGCCATATCACCAGAGAAAGAATTGTCCATTGCCCTTGAGGACATCCCGACATTCCACGGCCACCGTTGACACAAAATCCAGAGACAAAAGCCTGAGCAAGCGCCACATACTCGCCCTTTGTTCATAGCCCGGAAAATTCTCACGTTCTGTAGATCGAGCCTTCATACATACATCCCCAAACCTAAGCTGAGTTTGTGTTTTCAGACTTCTGTCCCCACAGGCCTGGCCCACACACCATTCAAGCTGGGGCCCCTGGAGCCACACCTCAGGACTGTGGCTTCCCTCTCCAGGGGAATTCTGCCATTTCCATTGTCCACAACCCAATAGATTAGGAGAATCCTCCGAACTCCCCGAGGCCATCCGAATAGTGTTGGCTGCCCAGGACACACTGGGATGTTCTTTCGCAAGTTAGGAAACTACCTCCACTCAGACCCAGAGACAGATATCCCCATAGAATAATATTGAACTGGACAGGCACTTAGGCCCTAATCAGATCCATTGCTTTTGATTCCAGTCATCTCTCCTCAGAGGCCTGGTTTCCAATACCAGCATATGGGAGATTCCTTAGGCACTCATCAAAACAATTCTCCTCTCTACATAGGAAACATACTCTTTAGAGCTCCATCAAAACCTCCTGTTATGAACATCCCTCAAGGCCCCGGTTCAAGCACCCCATTCCAAGGTCTACATGGACACAAATGCACATTATGACCCATCCTCAACTCACCCATTTCAACACACCCGCCTCGGATGCTCCCGTAGATCCAGCAGATCGAACTTGCCTTGGCTCTATGAGACACCTGGAATGGGAGGCAGGCTGCCCAGGCATCCATCCTTAGAACCCTGCTCTGGATAACTTCCTTATGGGATGTCCTGGAGCCATCCAACAGGTCTCGACTGTCCCACAGAAGGAATCATTGCGGTTTGGAGCATCTCACAATTCCCATCGTGGGAAAACCTCCATGTCCTCGTGACACCCTCCCCTTCATGAAGGGGCCGTCATGGACAGAAACTTCGACCTAAGCCAACGACTGATCCTAGCTCTGTCTTCAGGTATACAGGATCTCGAATCATCTCTGCAGAGGGTGCCTGCCGTCCCCTCACCCCGAAATCTAAGTCTGGCTTGTGTTCTCAGAATTTTTTCCTCACACTCCTGGCCCACAAGCCTTCCAGTTTGGGAATTCTGGAGCCACTATGTGGCACTGTGTCTTCCCTCCAGAAGAAAAACGTTGCCCTCTGGGGCTACCCAGTAACAACAAATGAGTACCATCCTGCACGAAACTCGACTGCACCCCAATGATACAGTCTAGCCTGGGCACTAATTCCCTGTCTTCCACAGCCTGAGCCTGCACCTCCCAACCCACACTCAACAGCTGGCCGAACACTGAGCACATCAGACACACCATGGCCTTAGGTCTTCATCTCTTCCCAACCTCAGTTTTCAGGCTTCAGAACCTAGACCTTAAATCCAATCACAGTCCAGGAGTGAAAGTGTTGCAGAAATTAGAACTCCATCTTCCCCATGGCCAGAAAACTTGTGGTTGCCATATTGTGCAACGTTCAGTGTAGGAGAAAGCAGCATGGTACATTAGGCCACGCCCTGACTTGAGGGGCTCCTTGGGCACAAAAACACATTGTGAAACTCAGTGTGAGACCTATCCTCAAGGAAAGCCTCTCAGTGTCTGGACCAAGAGCCCACATATGGGGCTTGCCATGTTCTTAGGTCCCAATGTTAACCAGAGGTCTGGTTGTCCAGTTGCCCCAACCCACGAC